>NC_138772.1:149911850-151111850 GCF_965119305.1 Pelophylax lessonae
TAGTCAATTTTCTATCCATTTACACATTAGCTGTGTGTGAGGAACTGTGTCAAACGCTTTTGCAAAATCCAAGTATTCTACGTCCACAGCCACCCCTCTGTTCAAGGTTTTACTTACCTCCTCATAAAAAGAAATCAGGTTTGTTTGACAACTTCTGTCTTTCATGAATCCATGCTGTCTGCTGCATAAAATATTTTTTCCCAGCAAGAACTCATCTTTGTGGCCTTTTATTAAACTCTATAGCATATTTCCAACTATAGAAGTTAAACTAACAGGTCTATAGTTACTTGGCAAAGACTTTGATCCCTTTTTAAATATAGGCACCACATTGGCCCTACGCCAATCCAGTGGTACTATTCCAGTCCTTAACGAGTCCCTAAAAATTAGAAACAAAGGCTTTGAAATTACAGCACTCAATTCTTTTAGGATGCGAGGGGGGATGCCATCTGGTCCAGGCACTTTATTCACCCTTATTCTGTCTAAATATTTCTGGACCATATCACTTTTGAGCCATTGTGGATCATTTGGGGCTGTGTCAATACCATCCTCATTGTGGTCATGAGCTCCCCCATGCTCCTTTGTATAAGGAGCTGAAGAAAGTATTTAATAAATTTGCCTTCTCTTTGTCCCCAGTCACCCACTCCTGATTATTTTGTAAAGGGCTTACATGCTCAGACCTAACCTTTTTACTATGAATATATTTGAAGAATTTTTGGGGGTTTGTGCTACTATCTTTTGAAATCTGTCATTCATTTTGAATTTTTGAGTCCTTGATATCCTTTTTACATATTCTGTTATATTCTTTGTAACAATTAAACAATGATAGTGCTCCTTCATTTTTATATTTTTTAAAAGCTCTTTTATTTTTATTTATAGCTTTTTTAACTTTGGCCGTGAGCCACATAGGTTTTATTTTTAGCCTTTTAAACTTCTTACCCATGGGAATATATTTTGCAGTGAGTTTGCATAAAGTCTTTTTAAAAATTTCCCATTTCTGTTCTGTGCTCATCGATGCCAATATTCCCTCCCAGTCTAAATCCTAGAGAGCAGCCCTCATCGTTGGAAAATTTTCTCTCTTAAAGTTAAGCGTTTTTGTATTTCCTGTATGCGTTTTTTGCTTACAGCTAACATTACATGAAATCATGTTATGGTCACTGCTACCCAGATGTTCTTTTATATGAACATTGTTATTAAGCTCTGCATGGTTTGAGATTATGAGGTCCAACAGAGCATCATTTCTAGTGGGGGCCTCAATAAACTGCACCATAAAATTGTCTTGTAATAGGTTTATAAATGTTTGCCCTTTAACTGTTCCAGCAGTGCTATTACTCAAGTCAATGTCTGGGTAGTTAAAATTCCCTATTATTAACACTGTCCCTGCCCTTGCAACCCTTTTTTATCTGTGCCAGGAGCTGAGTCTCCACCTCCTCATTAATACTGGGAGGTCTATAACATAATGATAATCTTTGTATTACGCACACCCATGTACATTTCAAGCCATACTGCTTCAGACTCAGCACACTCTCCATCAAGTAGGTTCTCTTTCACACTCACTTTGAGATCACTTCTCACATAGAGACAGACACCACTACTGATGGACGAACATCGGCCGGGGCGGTTCGCAAACGCCAGGCACAAATTTTCTCAAAAGTCCGCGGCGGGCCCCATTGACTTTAATGGGAGGCGAACTTTAAAAACCTTTAGGTCATATTTGCAGCCACAAAAGATGTACTAGCTGTGCACAAATAGTCCCAGCACATGGACAATGTCATAACAGAAGTATTGCAATTGAAAATATTTTTTTTTATTTCTTTTTTACAGCAAAAAATATATATATATTTTTTTCATAAATCAGCCAGAACTGACAGCACCCGGTAAATACATTGTCTAATACATATAGGGTCCATTCGCACATCTATAAAATGGGTCTGCATCCATTCCACAATTTGGCGGAACCTTTACAGACCCATTGTTTTTAATTTCCAGTCTGAAAAATTAGGCATTCACAGGATAAAGAAGTAAGTGTCGGCCATTCCAGGCCCCAAAAATTAACCCACATGCGTTTACCTGACAGCTAAGAACGTAGTATTCTGTGGCTGAAGGTACATTAGGTATTCACAGGTAACAGAAGTAAGTGTCGGCCATAAAAGGCACCAAAAAATAGCCCACATGGGTTTACCTGACAGCTAAGAATGTAGTACTCTGTGGCTGAAGGTACATTAGGCATTCACAGGATACAGAAGTAAGTGTCGCCCATTCCAGGCCCCAAACATTAGCCCACATGAGTTTACCTGACAGCTAAGTACGTAGTATTCTGTGGCTGAAGGTACATTAGGCATTCACACAGTATACAGAAGTAAGTGTCGGCCTGTATAGGCTGCAAAAATTAGCTCACATGGTTTGAACTGACATCAAAAAACTTAGCTTTTGATGGCTAGAGGTATGGTAGGTGTTCACAGTACACAGAACCGTAAGTGTTGGCCTGTATAAGCTCCAAAAATTAGCTCACATGGTTTGAACTGACAGCAAAGAACGTAGTATACGATGGCTAGAGGTACAGTAGGCATTCACAATATACACAAGTTGGTGGCGGGCTGTATAGGCCGCAAAAAGGAGCTCACATGGGTTGAACTGACAGCAAAGAACGTAGTATATGATTGCTAGAGGTACAGTAGGCATTCACAATATACACAAGTTGGTGGCGGGCTGTATAGGCCGCAAAAAGGAGCTCACATGGGTTGAACTGACAGCAAAGAACGTAGTATATGATTGCTAGAGGTACAGTAGGCGTTCACTGTATACACAAGTTGGTGGCGGGCTGTTTAGGCCGCAAACATGAGTTCACATGGGTTGACCTGACAGTAAAGAACGTAGTATATGATGGCTAGAGGTACAGTAGGCGTTCACAGTATACACAAGTAGGTGGCGGGCTGTTTAGACCGCAAACATGAGCTCACATGGGTTGAACTGAAAGCAAAGAACGTAGTATATGATGGCTAGAGGTACAGTAGGCATTCACAGCACACAGAACAGTAAGTGTCGGCCTGTATAGGCTGCAAAAATTAGGCATTCAGTGGACATGAAATGCCTTTTATGCCGCTGTATTTAGCAAAGCCAAGGACCAGGAATTGTTGTGGGTGGATGGCGGTCTTTTGGATATTTGTGGCCTGGCATGAGGAATTTCGATGAAACCTGGTCTATTGGTCACATGTGTTGAATTCCTCAGAGATCCATGCCTCATTCATTTTTATAAATGTGAGGTAGTACTAGTCTACACTGTCATGAGCTAGGAGAGTACGCTTATCGGTCACGATCCCCACTGCTGCGCTGAAAGTCCTTTCGGACAGGACACTGGATGGGGGGCAAGCCAACAGTTCCATTGCAAATTGTTCAAGCTCTGGCCAGAGGTCAAGCCTGCCCACCCAGTAGTTCAGGGGTTCCTCACTCCTCAGAGCGTCCACATCGGCCGTTAACCCAATGTAATCGGACACCTGTCGGACACCTTTTTTTACGCTCCAACATTTGAGCCACAGAAGCCTGCCTTTTTCCAGAAAAACGTGATGACGGCATCATGGAAGGTGGAGTGTTGGACAACTGTGAGGAGACAGGAGAAGTAGAAGGGGGAGGAGAAGGAGAAGAGGCTGGACGGTGAGAGCATGGAGTGTGGCTTTGTGGGTTCTGACAGTTTTGCTCCCACTGGGCTTGGTGATGGGATTTCAGGTGCCTTCTTAAGGCGGTTGTCCCTAGGTGAGTGTTGGGCTTACCGCGACTTATGCGTTGACTGCAAAGGCTGCAGATGGCAACCCTGGTGTCAGCAACGGACACATTAATAAAAGTGCACACTGCGGAGCCATGTGCCGGCGTCCTGGGAGCGCCAGATGTGACTGTACATGGTTGATGGCTCGCTCCTGATACATTTGCAGTCTGCTTTCTACCTCTTCTGCAATTCAAGTTCTGCCTGCCTCTCCTCCCTATCTGCCGGTCCGTCAGTCCGACAGTTCTACAAATAATTGGCCAGTAACTGTTGTCACTGTGTGTAGCAGAGTTAACACAGCAAAAGAGGCCAAATGTTTGCAGGACTAAAATACAATCTTAGAAAAGTATACTGTTAAATAACACCTCAATTCAATATGTGGCATTGGGGGGGGGGGGCACAGGTTTATTACACCAGTTCTACAGATAATTGGCCAGTAACTATTGTCACTGTGTGTAGCACTGTTTACACAGCGAGAGGCCACATTTTTGCAGGACTAAAATACACTCTTAGAAAATGATACTGTCAAATAACACCCCACTTCAATATGTGGCATTGGTGTAGCACACCAGTTCAAAAAATTGGCCAGTGAGTTTGGCGCTGTGTGTACCAGACTTCACTCAGCAAACTAGGCAATATTGTTGCATGACACAAATACACTTGAAAAAGTTTACTCAGATAACACCCCACTTCAATATGTGGCATTGGGGGGGGGGGCAATTGGTCTATCACACCAGTTATAATACATTATAAGTGCTTTTGTCACTGTGTGTAGTGTTGCTGCAGAAACGCTCAGTCTCACCACCACACCTGTCACAATGCTGCACAGTGCACAATAATAGTACTAATCCAACATAATATGCTTTCTACAAAGTATATTATACTGTGGATTACCCCCCCCCCCTTTTTTAGTGCACTGCAAAGCAATACCAAAAAATTAGCAGCCCTTTACATGACTTTTGTGGACATTAATAGAGCAATTTGTGTGTAACTGCAGCCGATCTGTAACTGCCCCTAAAGCAACCATTGGATACCTGCCCCTATAGTAAAATGACTGTAATAGACCCTATAACAACATTGGAGCATTTTAAATGACTTTTGTGGACATTGACAAAGCGATTTCTGTATGACTGCAGCCAATCTCTAACTGCCCCTAAAGCAACCACAGGATACCTGGCCCTATAGTAAAGAGACTGTAATAGACCCTAAAACGACATTGGAGCATTTTAAATGACTTTTGTGGACATTGACAATGCGATTTCTGTGTGACTGCAGCCAATCTCTAACTGCCCCTAAAGCAACCACAGGATACCTGGCCCTATAGTAAAGAGACTGTAATAGACCCTAAAACAACATTGGAGCATTTTAAATGACTTTTGTGGACATTGACAATGCGATTTCTGTGTGACTGCAGCCGATCTCTAACTGCCCCTAAAGCAACCACAGGATACCTGGCCCTATAGTAAAGAGACTGTAATAGATCCTAAAACGACATTGGAGCATTTTAAATGACTTTGGTGGACATTGACAGAGCGATTTGTGTGTGACTGCAGCCGATCTCTAACTGCCCCTAAAGCAACCACAGGATACCTCTCCCTAAGCTCAAAAGATACTAGACCTATACCGAAATACCAGCCCTGAAAAGGACTTTTGTGGAAATTGACAGAGCGATTTGTGACTGCAGCCGATCTCTAACTGCCCCTAAAGCAACCACTGGATACCTCTCCCTAAGCTCAAAAGATACTAGTAGACCCATACCGAAAAATACCAGCCCTGGAAAGGACTTTTGTGGATCTTCACAATGCTATATGTGTCTAGCAAACTCTCCCTGACGAGCACAGCAGACCTCTCCCTACACTGGCAGAAAGCGGAATGTGAAATGGCCGCCAGATCGGGTCTATTTTTAGGGTAGGGGGACTGTCCATGTGCTGGAATGTTTCAATTGGCTGTCCCGTTCCACCTGACGGCTGTGTCACGGGTCAAAGTTCTCCCCAATGTCAACAAATATGGCCGCCACGAACGACGCCATGTGTTCGCAAATTTGGCGGGTAGCGAACAAGCAAAATTTGCCGCGAACCGACCGCCGGGCGAACCGCAAGGCCATCTCTAGACACCACCACCCCTTCGTTTTACCCTGTCTTTCTGAAAGAGAGCCTAGGCAGGAATATTGTTAGCTCAGTCATGTGAAGAATGAAGCCAAGATTCAGCAATACCAATTAAATCATAGTTTTCCATGTGCACCAGAGCTTCCAACTTTTTTTAATCGTTGTTTTTTCGATTATAGTGCAAAAAATGAAAAAAACGCAGAAGTGATCAAATACCACCAAAAGAAAGTTCTATTAGTGGGGAAAAAAAGACATACATTTGATGTGGGTACAGTGTTGCACGACTACGCAATTTTCAGTTACGGTAATGCAGTGCTGTATCCCAACAAATGGCCTGGTCATGAGGGAAGATAAATCTTCTGGAGATCAAGTGGTTAATTGTATAATTTGTGAGGGTTTTTCTTTATTTTTTTGCAGTAAGCTCAACCAATGACTTAGCATGCTTGGTCAATCGGTGGGGAGAGTAACTGAAACTTTTACTTTAACTTGGAGATGTACACACAGTGTGTGACCAAGGGCTTTGCATTACTGAAAAAAAGTGGCTGCTCTGTGCTCTTGAGGAAGTGGAAAAGGCTGCATAAGCAGTACGGTATAAAAAAGTATCTGCTTTGTGTCCTTTAGGAGGATGAAGAAAATGGTGCATTACAGGCACTTAAAAATAGTGGTTGCTATTCAAATACTCACATACTGCCCTGGTGCAATGCATTTTCTACCAAACGCATACCTAAAGTCTGTATTTTTATTATTTTGGGAATAACTGTAGATATGGGAATGGGAGAAGGTTTTGGAAATATGGAGTAAAAAAAAAAAAGAAGCTCATAAATTTTACTACTGCTAAGCTGTTGTGCCACTGGTTCGGGGCTTGTATTGTTGTGGATGGATGGAGCAGGAGGTGTTCCTTGAGAGACCTGGAGCAGAGAGAGCAAAGGTAGTAGCCAAAACATAAGTGAACAATCTTACTACCATAGGTTGCCTGTCCTTCCTCAAAGGAGAGATTCTTTTTTGGAGGTATATTTGATTTTGTGGCCTGTGTTACACCTCAGGGGCTGGTACCCAGCTACCATATTTTGGACCAAAAGGTCCAGAGCCAGTGCCATATTTTTGCTCTGAAAGCTATCCTTGCCCTCCACCAACATATGGAATACCATGTGAAAGAAGAAGGCAAAAAGAGGAATATTGGGGTGCTGGCAGTTGGGTGAGGCATACATTTTTGGAATAGGCTTTAAACATTCTTCACTAATACAAGGGAAAAACCTATTTATTATTATTATTATTTTTTGCATTTCCTAATGGTTGCTAAATACCCTAAACTGTATGCATAGCAGCAGTAGTAAAACCTGAGGGCATATGCTAGCTGCCCTTATACAAGGTGGCCTTGGTTTGACACTTGTTGACACAGGCAAAGATGCCATTTGTGTGAAGTATGTGACAACATACTTCTGTGGTACATTTGTGTGCACCAAAGCACCAAATCTGCCACTAAATTTGTTTATGTTTTTAACAGCATTTTACATTTTCAAATTGCATTTTTTCAATAATCTTCATTTTTTCAATGGAGGCAAATGCTCATGCAGCCATTTTTCCATGCGCTACTATTTTTTACTGTTTTACGTACATATTTTATATTATTTAAAGATCGGCATTTTTTAAATATTTTATATTTATTTTTTATTTATTTTTTTATTTCATTTGCAAGGCCATTTCAGCCCCAAAACATGGAGGACAGGGATGACAATGCTGTAACTGAAAGAGAACTGATGTTGATGTCAAAACAAAAGATCTTCTATTCAGCTTACTTTGTTTTGGCGCACACACGGTGGCCAGGTCAAAGCTCATCAATGTTTTCTGATTGCCAAAGCAAATAGTTGACAGATAAAACATATTTTATTTGTTTATGCAGCTCATTTTGTAAGCTCTAAGTCTGTTTATGCAGCTACTGAATATCTTTATTGGTTTCTCAAAACAAACAAAAACAACTTTCTCAAGCAATTGTGAAGTCAAACAGTTAGTACTTCTGGTAAAGTTATGAAAACATAATGGCTCACCGCAAGTAAACAAGTCTCACACTTTGGTTTAGGGTTCCCAACTGCTTTGAGGGTACTGCAAAGGCTACAGGAGCTCAATGAAAAGGTTGTTAAATAGTCCACACTTGCTCACAGATGTGAACTTCACCACTACACTGCAGCGAAAGGTTCTACCTCTTCCTGCTGCTTTTCAGGCCTGCCCTGCAGGTGGGTAGGCCTTTCAGGACCAAAGTCCTGAAATCAGGATCGAAGGCTTTTTTCTACTGAAATTCTGATCCCAAAATAAGGATTTACAAATCCAGAGAGCACAGTAAATCAGTCCTTTCCTGTCTGGAACCCCTCTCCCTGCATGGGTACTTAAAACAGTTTTCCCATTGTCTCCTTAAAGAGATCACAGGCTGTCAAGAGGCTGCAGGACACACGTCAGCAACATAAAGAATTAAAAATTCTTTCCTTTATCAATCCATAAATGCCCCTAGAAATACAGCATTTTTCACCCCAAAGGGTATTTTCAAGTTTACATCTACTTTAACAAACCAGTGACTACATGCCCTACACCAATCTGTCACTATGAATTGTATCAGAAGCACTGCCTAACCTTCCTTATCTCAGCTAAGCACAATTTTAATTTGACTGTTGCTGTTTAATAGTGAAGGGCTGGCCATAAGAAAGCTCACATTGTTGGCCATTCTGAACCACTTGCCCTAAGTTTAGGAAGTGCATTATTGTCATGGGCTGCTATAATGTTTGCCACATCAATGTGACTGGACTGTGAACCATCAAACGGGTTAGGTTTGTTGCAAATCCAACCTCAACCTCAACCTCAACCTCAACCTCAACCCAAAGCTCATTCCTAATTTTGAAAACTGGGAAGATGCTGCTGGCCACAAACAAATTCATTTGTTTGTGAAATGAAAGAAAATAAGGATGAGGGGACGTAAGTAATTTATATTCTTTAATTTCATATAATGTAGACTACATGGGGAGAGAGATCTGCTTCAATGCTTTCTGAAATACTTCTGAACAAGCATTTCTTTTCCAGAAGCACAATTCTATTTTTCCATCCCTTTGAATTTGACACATGCCTTTCTTAAAGTCAGATAAGTAAGAAACAAGTGTTGCATTCTGGAAGGAGCTTGCACAAAGAACTTAGACATTTTGAATAAGCCTATTTATATGTCATAGAGTATGAGTTCTTAAAAGGTATATATATACATTTTTTTGACAAGTCATACCAATAAATTACAGCATAACAAGTCAGGAATCAGTATCATATAGTTTTCTTTGAATGCATTGGTTGACACGGTTACCAAGGCTTCATATGGAGTGGCATCAAGTTTCTAACTAAATTCATCATATGAAATGTAATCGTCGCATTATATACAACAAAAGATTATACTCTAGAATGAGGACAATTATATTGTTCTTTAAAAAAACCAACATTTATTGAAAACTGCATATCTTACAAATGCCATATCACACTACACAAAAATAAGTGTCAACTCGAACATACTGCAATTATGTTAATAACTAATACAGCTCATGATTAGTTTGCCCCTGTGTGTAGTATGCAGAGAACTTACAAAGAAACCACATTCTCTACAAATGCCTGTATGGATAGAAGACATTATTAATCCTTTAAAATGTCATGCTGCTACAAACAGTGGGTAGAAGACATTCACTCTGATAAAGCAGGCATCATTAGGCAATATTGTAATAAATCAATAATGAATCATGAACAATATAGTACAACAGTAACAAAAAATGTGTTTGGGTAATTTATCATTTCAAAATGCTAATGAAGGGTCTCTAAAATGTCTGAAGTGAAGAAATAGTGAAATATATTTCTCTTTTTTTGTTGAAGGGAAATACTAATTAGGAAATAATTAAAATTACACAGAGAGAAATACACCCCTATTGAAAAATATAGGAATTTTAGAGATGCTTCATTATCTATACCAATGTGTAAGGATGCCAGCAAAATGTTTTTCTACAGGTCATGGAGCTCAAGGCGACCTTATCCTTTTTGTGTATTTATAATTTGAGTAATGTAGGGAAGTACAATATTCATCAATCCTCTACTTTAAACAAAAGAAACTCGTATTTAGCCAGTGTTTCTCAGTTCAGCGATAGGTAACAGCTTTCCAACTAGTCCTCTCTAAATTACATATTGGTTCTGTAGGAGAGGATTGTGCCTTATACTTGAGCCAATTATTGGCACATTTAACCCATATGTGTCCTGGTAATAGATTGGTCTGACTGGTGTGAGCTTTGTGTACAATATTTTACCACTGTAGCAGTTGAAGGAATTCTATTCTTATGTGTAGAAAAATAAGTTTTAGGGTACTTTTACATTTGTTTTATCAGTTCAGTCACATTTTTTTTAAAGAACAATGGATTCAGTTTTTCATCAGTTTTACATTCGTTTTTTTACATCCACTACCAATGCAAAAACCGACCATTTGTCCATTTTCCTTCATTTTTTGTCCGTTCTGTTTTTTAAATGGATGAAAAATTGGGCTTTCTTCTGTTTCAAAAAATGGATATTAATGGAGGCGGATATCAGCAGATAATCCTCAGCTGACATCCACTTGCCCATAGAAATACATTGGTGTCGGTTTCTCATCCGTCAACGGATGGATGAAAAAGGACAAACTGAACGTCTGTGTGAAAGGACCTTAAGACATTTTTCACCCACCTTTGCGTGCACCAACAAACCTGGTTGAAATATACATAATATAAAGCAAATTAAAACAAACAGGAAAAGTGACAACCCCCTCATATTGGACACAACAGGTACCAGAGAACTTAAGTGTAAGGATCTCACCAGTAGGGATGATCGAACTTTTGAAAAGTTCGGTTTGGCCAGAACATTCGAACTTCCCGAAAGTTCGGCCCGGATTTCAGAACCCCATTGAAATCAATGGGACCCGAACTTCTGTAATCAAAAAACACAATTTTTAAGCCCTAAAACCCAATAAATGCCCCTTAAAAGTCCCTGGGGTTCTGGGTCATGCCCCATTAACTATTAATCACACAAAAAAAGTTCTTAAAAATTGTCATTTTTGATAAAAAAGCCAATTATTGAAAAAAAAAGAGAGATTTTTTGATTTTGACATTGGATTTAGTATCTGGGGGTCTAAAAAGTGTACATGTGAAGTTTCAGCTCTGTAGCATGTCCAGAACCATGAAAAAAAAAGATAATTTTTCAGTAGAACAGGGATGTGGGACCCTCCTTTTACACCTATATGATCTTTTTTTCTGGTTCTGGACATGCTACAGAGCTGAAACTTCACAGGTACACCTTTTAGACCCCCCATACACAAAATCACACAAAAAAAGTTCTTAAAAATTGTCATTTTTGATAAAAAAAGACAATTATTGAAAAATTTTAAAAAAAGAGATTTTGGATTTCGTATCTGGGGGGTCTAAAAAGTGTACATGTGAAGTTTCAGCTCTGTAGCATGTCCATAACCATAAAAAAAAAGATCGTTTGTATTAGAACACTTTCAGCACAGGAGTTTTCACACCTTGCCGGTTTAATAGCAGGCATTTTTTTGGGTTCTTTGCAGTCAGGAAAAACATCTGAACTTGTGTATAGTGGTACTGTGCACAAGTTTTGATGTTTTGCCTGCCTCCAAAAACCCCCAAAAAATGCCAGCAAAAACACACCTGGGCATTTTTTTTTTTGACGCTAGCGTTTTTTTTGGCATTTTTTGGGGTTCTTTTGAGGCAGGCAAAACATCTGAACTTGTGTATAGTGGTATATATACACACATAATTATATGCATATAGACACCTAGCCATATATAGGTGTGATAGTAGCAGAAATATATTACTGTAAATGATTTCATTAGCGCAAGCATATATTTCTGCTACTATCACACCTATATATGTCTAGGTGTGTATATAAATATATGTATGTGTGTATATACACCACTATACACAAGTTCAGATGTTTTGCCTGCCTCCAAAACCGCCCAAAAAATGCCAGCAAAAACACACCTGGGCATTTTTTTTTGACGCTAGCATTTTTTTGGCATTTTTTTGGGTTCTTTTGAGGCAGGCAAAACATCTGAACTTGTGTATAGTGGTATATATACACACATAATTATATGTATATAGACACCTAGCCATATATAGGTGTGATAGTAGCAGAAATATATTACTGTAAATGATTTCATTAGCGCAAGCATATATTTCTGCTACTATCACACCTATATATGTCTAGGGGTATATATACAGACATATATGTGTATATATACCCCCTATACACATGTTCAGATGTCATGTCTGACATCAAACATGTCCTCAAAAAAGCACTATCATATGAGTTTTTGATAGCCATTGGAGAATTAAACCATGTGAAAGAGTGTATTAGAAAAATTGAGGCCAGCACATTCAGGTAAGTCTTTCATAAATTGTCCAGGTTTACCAAAAATTATAAAAATACACGTGTTTCATAAAAAAAGTCCTTGTTCCCAGGAACATGAAAGACTTAAGCTGGCATATAAATTTACTTAGATTTTCATTCAGCCCACAGATTTAACAGATTATTTTATCCATTCTATAGAGTGCTGATGATGATGAACAGATCTCGTCATTAGATGCAGCCACTGTTTGGCTGACAATATTTTGTCTAGCTCCTTCGATTGAGGAGGAGGCCAGAAGTGTAACCCACTAAGCAAATTACATGTGGTTCATCAGGAACAGGCAAAAATTCATATAGTTTATTGTCAACTTTACTTGGATGTGCTGAAATATGTTTTACTATTTCATTCTCTAATGGCATTTTTGGAAGTGAAGCTGTTAACTCCAGGTAGCAGTTGCAGTGGCTAAAATCAGATTGGGTGATCTGTCAATACACATTAATTTATTCAATCAATAATTCCCACCTGTTTCTAATATCTCTCAGGGACTCTACTGGTGAGTAGGGATGATCGAACGGTTCGGGTCCACCATCGGTTCGGCCCGAACATTGGGTGTTCGAGGTTCGGCCGAATTTAGAACTTTTTGCCCAAAAAGTTCGGAATTCGGCAACCAGAACCGACCAAAATGCAATGCTTCAGGAAATGGGCTTTAAAAGCCCGTGATTGGACCAGAACCATTAGCAAAAGCCAATTGAGGGGGCAGGAGAATGCTAGGAATGTGATTGGAGTGACTAGGGGGTCCCTAGACCAATCATTAGTGAATACGCCCCCCAGTATATAAGATAGCCCCCGCCATATTCCTAGCATTGTTATACTGGACATGGAAGAGAGTGGAAGCAGTTCTGTTAATTTTACTTTAAAAGTGTCATTTAGCATTTATTAGTGTGAGGAAAGGGATATCTAGTGTAGTTAGAGTGCTCCTTTACACTTAAGTTAGCTTCAAAAATTTAGTTTCTGTAGGGAAAGTGTTAAGTGTAAGGGGACCGTAGTGTAGTGTAGGGTTAACTGACAGTGACTGCTATGGAAGGGTGACAAAACCCTTCCATAGCAGGGTGACCGCTATAGAGAAATGATCATTTCTCTGAGTTGCTTCGGGACAGGAATATGGCTTCTCACCAGCAAGCATTTTTCATGCTGCAGGGGTTGCCACTGCCAGTGCTTTTTTGAGGACATGTTTGATGTCAGACATGACATCTGAACATGTGTATAGGGGGTATATATACACATATATGTCTGTATATATACCCCTATACATATATAGGTGTGATAGTAGCAGAAATATATGCTTGCGCTAATGAAATCATTTACAGTAATATATTTCTGCTACTATCACACCTATATATGGCTAGGTGTCTATATACATATAATTATGTGTGTATATATACCACTATACACAAGTTCAGATGTTTTGCCTGCCTCAAAAGAACCCAAAAAAATGCCAAAAAAATGCTAGCGTCAAAAAAAAAAATGCCCAGGTGTGTTTTTGCTGGCATTTTTTGGGCGGTTTTGGAGGCAGGCAAAACATCTGAACTTGTGTATAGTGGTGTATATACACACATACATATATTTATATACAAAAAACAGACTCTTAACCACTTTAAGACCAGTAGGATTTGCCCCCTTAATGACCAGGCCCTACTTTGCAATTCGGCACTGCGTTACTTTAACGGACAATTGCGTGGTCGTGCGACACTGTAACCAAACTAAATTTACGTTCTTTTTTCCCACAAATAGAGCTTTCTTTTGGGTATTTGATCACCTGTGCGATTTGTTATTTTTTGTGCTATATATATATATATATATATGTTTAACTGACTTTTGGTCATATACTTTTCTGTACCAGAGTGACCTCTTTTCTGGCATACCTTATCCTGCATACATTTGGCTATCTGCCCCTTGTGGTGAGTGTACACGTACTGGCCTGACTGGCCACTCACTATTCTTGCCTATTTATTACATTTTATTTCCCTTTTCTTTCCTCTTTCCCTACCCCATTCATTGGTGTTTCTGGTATCTTATGACTGTACACCCCTTGCCTGTGATACTTCTGGTTTAGTCTCCCCAATGGTGCTCATCCTTGGCTATTGTGACCCTAACCTAGTTGTTATCTATATCACATATCTAGGTGATCTCTTCTTACACTCATCCTCCAAGGTGAATCTGCATACTCCGTTCTATATACGCTTTGGGAGGGAATTTCTTCTCTCTCTCCCTTGCTCCCCCTTTTCTCTTCTTTTTCTCAATTGCTATATATCATATATCTTTCTAATTATTATTTCAGGCAACCTACCTATTTATACCTCTCTGTGCCTTGAAAGACATTTTTCATCTGCCCCTCGTATTCCTGGTATCCTGTGGCAACTCATTCCAACAGGGTCCCCCATTATGATTTATTTTTACTACCCCTTTTCCTTATACATCGGCTTAAGCCTACCTTGAATTGATACATGGTTCTATACGGGTATGTTCATTTAACAATACAAGTTTCTATGTTACATACATAGTTACATAGTAGGTGAGGTTGAATAAAGACAATAGTCCATCCATTTCAACCTGTGTAGGTGTGTGTGGCTGTACTCATCTCACATACCCCTGAATGTTCTGATCCTTGAGATGTAAGTCTAAGAGTCTTTTGAAAGCCACCATACTACCCGCAGAAACCACCTCTTGTGGTAGAGAATTCCACAATCTTGTAGCCCTAACAGTAAAGAATCCCCCACGTTGCCTGTGGTTAAAACGCTTCTCCTCTAATCGCATTGTATGCCCTCGAGTCCTCATGCAATCCCTTCGAATGAACAGCTTTTTTTCTAAGCTGGGATCCCCATTAAGATATTTATAAATTGCTATCATGTCCCCCCTCAGACGTCTCTTCTCCCGGGAGAATAAATCGAGCGATTGTAGACGCTCTTCATAGTCAAGGTCCTCCAATCCCCTAATTAGTTTAGTTGCCCTTCTCTGGACTCTCTCCAGCTCCAACACATCCCTCCTGAGGACTGGCGACCAGAACTGGACAGCATACTCCAGATGCGGTCGGACCAGAGTTTTATAAAGTGGAAGGATTATAGTCTTATCTCTGGAATACATCCCTTTCTTTATGCATGCTAATATTCTGCTGGCTTTGGCAGCTGCCGCTTGACATTGCATGCTGTTGCCTAATCTATCATCAACCAAGACTCCCAGATCCTTCTCCATTTTTGATTCCCCCAAGGGTTCCCCTCCTAACGTGTATTGTGTTTTTATGTTTTTAGTCCCCAAGTGCAAAACCTTACACTTCTCCACGTTAAACCTCATTTGCCATGTCGTTGCCCACTCTGTAATTTTGTCCAGGTCATTCTGTAGGATATCTGCTTCATGCTGTGCAGTTATTGCCCTGGCCAATTTTGTGTCATCTGCAAAAACTGACAACGAACTACTGATCCCGTCCTCAATGCTGTTTATGAATAAATTGAACAAGGTTGGTCCCAGGACTGAGCCCTGGGGCACCCCGCTTACAACCTCAGACCAGTCTGAGTATGCGCTGTTTATTACCACCCTTTGGACACGCCCTTTAAGCCAATTCCGTATCCAAGAGCAAACTCTGCTGTCGATACCTGCAGACCTTATTTTATAAATTAAGTGCTTGTGGGGAACTGTATCAAACGCCTTAGCGAAATCCAAGTACACCACATCCACTGGTCTGCCCCTATCTAGCTCACAGCTTACCTCCTTGTAGAATGCTAAGAGATTGGTTTGACAAGAACGCCCATTTGTAAACCCGTGCTGATTACTGCTGATGATGTTGTTGTCTTTAGCAAACTCTACGATATAGTCCCTTATCATCCCCTCCAGAAGTTTACATACTATTGATGTCAAACTGACAGGCCTATAATTTCCCGGGATATGCCTCTGGCCCTTTTTGAATATCGGAATCACGTTAGCTTTCCTCCAATCCCCTGGTACATCTCCTGTCCTAATACTGTCAGCAAAGATCAGGAACAGTGGTCTGGATATAACCTTACTGAGTTCCTTGAGCACTCTCGGATGTACACCATCCAGACCTGATGATTTGTTTGTGTTAAGTTTATCCAGCCTTTCCCTGATTTCACCCTCTGTTAGCCATAGTGGCAAGTCCTGTGTATTACTACTAACCATACAGTCATGGTCAGTGTACCCCTCCGTTTCCTGTGTAAAGACTGACGAGAAAAAAGCATTCAGCACGGTTGCTTTTTCAGTGTCCTCTGTAACCATCCCCCCATCATCGCTAATTATGTGTGCAATATGCTCTGCCCTAGTTTTTTTGCTGTTGATATATTTAAAGAATTTCTTTGGGTTTTTTTTACTATCCTCCGCTATTTGTCTCTCAAAGTTGATTTTAGCCATTTTGATTTCGTGTTTACATTTCTTATTTGCCTCCTTGTATTGCTCGAAAGCCAATACTGTGCCCTCTGATTTATATTTCTTGAAGGCCAATTTTTTTCCCCTAATAAGTTTTTTAATGCTACGGTTTAGCCAGCCAGGTTTGGCTTTGTCTCTTCTAAATTTATTTCCCATAGGAATGCACTGCAAGATGCCTTTGCCTAATATGTTCCTAAAGCATTCCCATTTTTCCTCTGTGGTCAGGGATCCCAGGGTTTGGTCCCAGTTTACCCTTTCCATCAATGAGTACAATTTCAGAAAGTTTGCCCTTCTGAAGTTTAGGGTTCTTATGTTCCCCACTTGCCTTGTTATATTGTTATTTATACTAAAAATGCTACAGTCCCCACATTGATCCCCTCTTGCTGTCCTTCCTGCTGGCTGTTTCACTAGCAGTGCCTTCCATCTGGCCTATCTTCATAACAACCACTTTTTCTCTCCCCCTTCTTATCATGCTTTGTCGATTGACCCCTTTGGTATATACACTACAAAACTTTCTGTATAATGTATATTTTTATGAAGTAATCTGCATTGTGGTAATTAGTAACCTTTTAAAGCGGAGGTCCACCCATTTTAAATAGGTTGGATTACATAGATGTATGTAATCCCCTTTAAAATGACTTTTACCAATGGAAACTTTTTTTTTTTTTTTTGCTAGTAAATACCTTAATTTCTGCTTTATTCCTCCTCTCCTCACTTCCGGGTCCGATCGGCGATGACGTCATTCGGCGATTCGCAGTGTGTGCTGGGATGTATTCCATTCCAGAAATCTAGCAGTATTAGCCAGGAGCTGAGCTGTACTGAGCCGTGACCTGCCCCGCCTCCACTCAGTGAGTTGTACTGTATGCATTGTATTCAGGCTGTTCTCTGCCCCGCCTCCGCCCCGCCTCCTCTCAGTGAGCGAGGACTGAAAGCATTATATCCTCACTGAGCTCACTGAGAGGAGGCGGGGCGGAGGCAGGGCAGAGTACGTCCTGAATACAATGCATACAGTACAACTCACTGAGAGGAGGCGGGGCAGGTCACGGCCTGAATACACACAGCACAGCTCAGCTCCTGGGTAATACTGTGAGATTTCTGGAATGGAATACATCCCAGCACACACTGCGAATCGCCAAATAACATCATCGCCGATCGGACCCGGAAGTGAGGGGGGGGGAATAAAGCAGAAATTAAGGCATTTACTAGAAAAAAAAAAGTTTCCATTGGTAAAAGTAATTTTAAAGGGGATTACATAGATCTAAAGTTACGAAAATGGGTGGAACTCCACTTTAAATACATTGAAAATGTTGATGTATGCATATCCATGCCATATAAGTAATACAGTATATAATTATTCTATCATACAGAATGTTATGTACCAGTAGCTCCAGAGGAAGCTTGATCATTCAAGCGAAACATGTAGGGCATCCGGCTGCATGAATTGTACCTTTCCAGTGTCGCATGAGTGGAACTCAGGGACGATAGTAGCTACGGTTCTGTTATCGTCTATGAGACCTACAGGATGTGACGTATACATTTTTTCCTGCCACTTATTATTATGTGATATGTAAATCATTGTCATTACCACCTTATGTAAATGGTGCCTATGTTGTCTACATACATTAAGGCATTATTTTTTATGCATTGTGTTTTTGTTTGTACTATTTCCCCCTCTGGGAATCCTGTATGGTTTTAAATGTCAATCAATAAAAAGTTTTGTATTATAAGCTGCCAACTGTGCCTATAAAGTCCATATTTTTCTACACTTTTTTGCGCTATAAACAAAAAAAAAACAATTTTGAAAAAAAAAAGCAATATTTTTCACATTCTGCTATAAAACATTCCCCAAAAAAAAGTAAAAATCAAAATTTTTTAACATTTTAGGCCAATTTGTTTTCTTCTACATATTTTTGGTAAAAAAAATCACAATAAGCGTATTTGGATTGGTTTGCGCAAAAGTTATTGCGTCTATTAACTACGGGAAAGATTTATGTAATTTTTATTGTTTTTTTTTTACTAGTAATGGCGACGATCTGCAAATCTTTGTGGGACAGCGACATTGTGGCGGACAGATCGGACCCTTAACTGACATTTTTCACACTTTTGGGGGGTACCAGTGACATTACTACTGTAATCAGTGCTAAAAATATGCACTGATACTGTAATAGTGACAATGGCAGAGAAGGGGTTAACCCTATGGGTGATCAAGGGGTTAAATGTGAGCCTAGGGTAGTGATTTTAACTGTGGGGGGCATGGCTTCTGAACTGACCATAGAGACATGTGATCCTATATAGAAGGATCACATGGGCTCTATGACCATTCCAGGGAGAAGAACGGTAAGTTGTGTTTACAACAGCTGACCATTCTTCTCTCTCAGCGCGGCAATTGGAGCCACATGACACATGCATCGGCTTCCCCGATGCCGAGTGGGGGTAGGAGCGCACTGCCGAGTGGGGGCAGGAGCGCATCACCGGCGGCGCGTGCTCGCCCCCTAGCTTCCCGCACACGGCCAACGTAAACCTCCGGCGGTTTGCGCAGGAGAGCCACCCTGCCGCAGTAAAAAGGCGGCGGGTGGTCAGCAAGTGGTTAAACAAATGATAATTACCACAGTCAAGCATCACTGACCAAGCAAGGGAAAAACTAGTATTCATTTTTATTTGTGGAGAAGCTGCAGCCCACCACAATGCACATGTAATGCATTGTCATGTGCTGTGTTAATAAAAGAAAAGGGTCAGGTACTCTTTTTGGACCATTGTTGTGCACTGTCAGCTCATTCAAAATGATTCTGTGTACAACAATGGAAACTAATGTATGGAAACATGTGTATAGCATTGCACTGCCTCAGCCCAGAGAAATCTGAAATGGCCTTTAAACATCTGAATTCACAAATTTATAGCCTCATAGATGGACACCTAAGTGCCTGTGTCGATGGGCTTCTGCCTTGTGTTGATGACATCAATTTATATTTTCTCTGAGTTTATTTACAATTCATTGTCAGATGCATTTCACCTGCTGATGACCTACTATTGACCTGCTTCAATCTGGTTTTGCATTCCCATAGAACTGTATTGAAGAGCAAAACCCACTTGGTATGAGCAAAAGCCTGTTGACAAAGGTTGATTAGAGATAAGAGTTTAAATAGGCTTGCAGCAATAGGTTTGTGATATAGTGCAAAACACTACCCTCAGAAATCTAACCCTTTGATTGAATGTATTGTACAGACTTATAAAAGACTGAAACTGTTGTACACTATTGTAAAAGGCGTATGCAATGTTTCATGCTGCACGTATATTAGATGCTTTAGAATAATTTTTTTTCCTTCTTGTGTAACTATTTAATGGACCGATATTTTTTCTTTAGTGCATTGGATTTTGACACTGCAGAAATCTTAGGCACAGTAGAATTAATAGTATATGAGATAGTGGGTAATTATAGGTAAACTTATGATCAACAGTACAATTACAGTTGTGGCTTACTGAAGTGTAAAATGGGCTTAAACGAATCAATCAGTAGGGATTGGGCTATTTCTATGCGGACTTGAAGCAGTTGCTTGACATCCCAATCCATTAGAGTTTGCTTAGACCTAAATGATTTAGACTGGGTTTTAAAACAACATAAAATTTAAAAAAAGCAAAAGTAGAACATCAAAACATTGCTTTAACACTTTCCCTTCCAGGTTCATACGACGTAGCCCCTCCTGCTGACTCTAACTGCTGCCTATGAGATTGGTAACTGTCAAGATGGAGAGAGGGGGTAAACCTGTCAGTAGATAGATTCCCCACTAAGCAAAGGGACTCCTAGTCTGCCCCACGTGGAAGGGACCTAAGGGTAAAATTTAGACATGAATCTAAATCTCCCCTGCCTCTGAAGACCGATCCGCATTAGGTTCATGCTCCAGCCAGAGGCTACTGACAGGCCATTAGGCCTAAGGCCTATTCCACGCAGGGCATACTACAATGAGGCCCTGTTTAGCTGCACAGTGATGCACTGGTGTTCTGTGCATCCTCATCCAGGCAGTCCCATCAATGTCAATTGGGACACAGTGACTGCACAAGAATGCATAGGTGTTCTGTGCGTTCCTGTGTAGGCAGACCCATTCATGTCAAATGGGACGCGGCTGCTGCATGGACACAGCCACTGCTCCCAGCTTGACATCCATGTGGGTGCAGTAATCAGTAAAACCAGTGTATGTTCTTTTTATTCTACTAGTCATGTGCTTTCAGAAAATATATGGTTTGTAACTCAAAAATTAAAACTTCCAGATTTTTAGAGAAATTTAATTATTTACAGTCTTGCATACATTCTTTTTTATCATTTTGTAAAAAGGCACAATTTAAAGTTTACAATATTTGTTATTTAACTTTTATATTTAGCAAGAATTTTGTAAAATATGGTGTGTTTGTATCTGCTAATAATAATTTTAGTGTATTTTAAGTGAAAATATATATTCCTTCCCTTCCTGCCATTTTGGGTTATAAGCCCATCACTTTCCTTCACTGTCCATGCATTTGAAAAAGAGGGCAAAGTTCCTGGAAATGGGTCATGCACACCCCCATCCACCAGACATTTGACAGCTGTCATCCTCGTGTGCAGCTTAGAACGCCACCGCTAATATCCACTTTGAGCTGGCTGACTCCCTGTCATCCTCGGTCTCTGTTTGCTCAGTGATGCCTACAGCCTCACACTGATCACGCTGCTTGGTCTCAGGTGTTCCCTATCCATGCTGATTCATGCTAACTTCAATGTAAGTGTGCTGCCTATTTTAATAAAGTGATTTTTATTTGATACTTGACTTTACTGGTACAAATGGGACAGACACTTCAATGAATAAAAAAATTATACAAAATTTATTATGAAAAAAATTCACATCTATTTCTAAAAAATAAGAGAAACTTTGATCAAAAAGCCCCACATAATGCGAAGGACCAACATAACTCAATTATAATACTCACTTATTTTCTGGACCCAAAAAAGCGTTTTGCTTTGACTGCTTCCTTGGGTCCCAGTGTTCTTGGATATAGGGGTGAGTAGCCTGACTAGAAAAATGTATACACAATCAGTGCAAACTTATCTTTACAACAATAAGCTGCAAGAATTACATACCAACACCATGAAACTGTTATATGCATAAATGAAGAGGCACACATGTACACACTTATACATTAAAATTAGCAAAGGAGGGGCGCTGGGTAGTGGTCAACCACAGGAGGTGCAGAAGGAAATGGCTCAGTCAATTCAATGTCAGGGCAATTAGTATCTTCCCAAAGAATCTTAAAATAGTCAAAATGGGGACCAGTAAAAAATATGTTTAATTATATAGCAATTAGTCACCTCCCTAGAAGACAAGAGAATAATCTATCAGGAAGTCACTTACTTGCAACTTCAACTGACTTGACCCACTAAGGCAGCTTATGGACCAACTAATTACAAGGGAAGCCCAGCTGGGGCCAATTCCCTTCACATCAGACCATCTAGGAACAAGATCAAAATCCTAATAACCAGATCCAGGTAATCATATTACATCTCTACAAAATGCAAATTTACCATGTCTTTTTCCAAAATACATGAGCAGTGATGTAGCCTCAGGCTCAGGAATATCCTACTGCAAGTTCCAATGCCCTTCAAATACATTAGCAGTAAACTTCATGGAAACATGGGATGCTCCTTGGTCTGACCATGGGCATAGTAACCAGACAGCAGAGCTGATTTCACCCCAAAGAGGGCCTCCTTGAAGAGATATCAATAGAGAGCCTAGTTGTAACCACGTAATGAGACCTTATTCAACCCACCTTAGGAGCTAAACAATTGCATGTATTACCTCATAGGTGCCAGGTATTCCATGTCCCCCCGCTGGCGGATTCACATAGCACCATATAAATAGTAATGAATGGCACCAAAAGCTCAGTTAAATGCCTGTATTGTGGCTCATATCAACCAGTGACTTCATCTATCTGTGCAGCCCGGTCGGTGCAGGTACACATCGAAGTCTGGCAGCCGTGGCATCCATCAGTGCCGCTCGGCCGGCGCATGAGCCCTTGCAAGCCTGGCAGAGGCGGTGGGTATAAAAAAGGCCCGCCCCCTCACTTACATCACACCAATGTCATTTGTACAGCCGTGGTGAGCCATAGATGAAACTTGGCCCTATGTGCAGCATGATCGCCGTGACATGTAAAGTACGCCTGCGCATACCACCATGCACCATTCCTACTGCAGGATCTTCATACCTACATAGTGGAAATCCCATAGAAAGCTACCTTCTATTTTAAGGTTAAAGTTCCTTAAAATAGATGGGATATGGTACATACTGCATATTAGACATGTGCAAAACGGAAAGATTCATTAGTTTCGGATAGATTCGTTATGTTAATAATTTTGTTTAATTTTGAAATTTGTTTAGTCTGGTTTCAGAATTTGTTTAGTTTCGTTTTGTCAAATTTAATTTCAATTATTAATTTTCTAACGAATTCCAAACTTTCGGAATGATTCAAATTCAGATTGGTTGAAAAATTATCGACCAATTTGAATTCTGTGTAAAGAATAGCTGGTTGTTAAGCAGTGGGCCAGGAAGGCAGCCGCTGCGTCCTTAACAACCGATGACTTATCAGCTGTCAGCGAGCTTCCCCACTGACAGCTGAAATATAAACAAAACAGTGGTGGCAATAGAAAATTCAGAAAAAAACATTGTGGGGTTCCTCCCCCCAATCCATACCAGGCCCTATCTGAGCATGCAGCCTGGCAGCCCAGGTAAGGGGGGGGTGGGCACCCCCCCGAACCATACTAGGCCACATGCCATCAACATTGGGGGGAGTGCTTTGGGGCTCCAAAGCACCTTGTCCCCATGTTGATTGGAAAAAAGGGCCTCTTCCCCACAACCCTGGGCTGTGGTTGTGGGGGCCTTGTGGCAGGGGGCTTATTTGAATCTAGAAGCCCCCTTTAACAAGGGGGCCCCAGACCTTGCCCCCCATGTGAATAAGTATGGGATAAAAAAAACAATGTCCCCCGATGGATCCATCATCAATGATGCCACCCTCGACCACTGCCGGACCTGAAAAAAGATAAAAAAACTCTGGCCTGTCGAACGCTCCCCAATGAATGCCTGCTCACCCACCAGATATTTCTTAAAGTGACAACCCTGGGTGGTGGTTGTAGGGGTCTGCGAGAAGGGGCTTATCAAAATCTGGACGCCCTTTTCCCTCAGACCCCCACAACCACCACCCAGGGTTGTCAGGAAAAGGCCATTGTCCCCATCAACATGGGGACAAGGTGCTTTGTGGTGGGGGAGGAAAGCCTCCATGCCCCCTAGCAACCACCCCCCATGTTGACGGCATGTGGCCGAGTATAGTTCAGTGGGGGGCCCTCACTTGTCCACCCCCCCTTTACTGGCCTGCCAGGCTGCATGCTTGGATAAGGATCTGGTATGGATTTTGGGGGGACCCCAGACGTTTTTTTTTTTTTACATTTTGGCATGGTATGGACATGGTATTTTCTTTATTGCAACCACGAGTAACAACCAGCTATACACAGAATTTGAATCGGTCGGTAGTTTTTCAACCGATCCGACATCTAATCATTCTGAAAATTTGGAATTCGTTAGAAAACAAATAAACAAAATTAATTTGAACTATTCCTTACTATTTTATTCTGAGATTCAGATACATGAATTCCTTGGAAAACTATTGGTGCGTTTAGAAACTTTGGTTTCCTGGAGGCCAGAAATGCTACATATCCTTTATTCCCCTTGTCTCTGTTTAGGATTCAGAGGTGGAATCTCATTTTTACTGGAGAGTAGTATGGTGGAAAATATTAAGGAACCTGATTTTGTACTGGAAACCACAGATGATTTTGCTTCCTCTTCATTTTATGAGGTACAACCTACAGCTTCGCTGCATATGTTGTCTATTTTGGACACAATAATTAATGTGGTGCGCACTAGTCTTTGCCTAACACAATCTGACTCTCCACAGTCTAAACAAGACCCTATGGGTACTAAAAACCTGGCAAAGTCATAAAAAGACCTTTCAGATTACATGCACAAATTGACTGTGCTCTTATTGAGGACTGACCCAGCCTTGAGACAGTATTCACTACTCCGAAGCTCCTTGCTAAAATGTTTCCAATGAAAAGGGTATTAAAGAAGAAATTTCAGTAATGGATCCTGCAATTTCTGCTCTTAATAAACACCTTACACTTCCTATTGAGGGAATTCCCTCTTTTAGGAAATCTATTGATAGGCATCTGGAACCCCTCTTAAAAGCATTCTTTGCCCTTGCAGGTACTGCTCTGCAGCCAAATATTGCTGCCATGTCTATTTGCCAAACTAATATTAATTGAGGACTCCCTTAGAACAATTTGAGCTTATGCACTCAGCCTTACTGTTTTGTGTTGGCACTAAAAAGAAGGTTTTTGCCAGGTCTCTAGAATGTCTCTTATCTTTGTACATACGTACGGGATTTTGTGGTTTGAAGTTTGGTCTGCTGAATCTGCTTGTAAAAAGCATTCTTTACACATGCCTTTTTATATGGAATTTCCTATTTGGGGAATCCTGTGATACATTCATGAAAGGAAGCATTGGGGTTCTCTGGCGAAAGGGTACTCCTACCATATAAGAAAAGTCTAACTCTCCTACTTCTTTGGCTACTACCTCTACTCAGCAAAAGGTACCTTCACTGTCCCCAGGTGTCAACTTCCAAACCAAGGCTTAACACTTCCTCTCATTACAAGCCATGGACTGCAAAGTACAACAAGTTTGTCCAGAAGCCCTCCTCACAATGGTGAGGACCCCCCTATTCTTTGGTGTGGGGGAACATCTGTTGGTATTTGTGCCAGTCTAGATCAATTACTTCCTGAACTTCTTAGTCCAATGTGTCAGTTCAATATTAGGAATTTATTTGAGAAAAGAAAGTATTTACATACAATTATACTCAAGAAGTACAGTAAATGCTTTCATGGTGCTGGGTTATAGACCCATAGTGAATAAGTGAGAAGTACAGAAGGTATTGTGACATGTGTCATGTGGTGACATAATGTTAGGAAACATTTTTTCTCTGTTCTTCCTGCTCGTAGGCTTGGAATTTGTCAGAGAGAGTTCCTGTTGCATAACTTACGCGTTTCGGCTTTTAGTCAGTCTTTGTCAAGGATTATACATTTATTGTCACCATTTCTGTAACATTAAAGATATAATAAAAAATAAATTAATTATTTGATATACCCAGGGGTGGCCATTGGTATATCAGGATTGTAAATATACATACATTTTTTTGTGTTTCGTCCATGTATAGTTTGTTTGCCTTCATTAAGCCTTATGGGTGCGTCCAGTGGTGGTCTAAGACTAGTTGTGTAGATCAGAGAAAAATGGTAAGTATATGCAGTATATAAAGATAAAAATAGTAATATATGATGTGTATATATATATATAGAGAGAGTTAGCTTACAATGATGTTATACTGACATATTGGAGCAACCAGGGTTGGTTAATGCTCAGAGAGGATAATTCCTGGATACCTTTTAACATCCCATTACAGCCTGCAGGGCATGGGGAGGGGTATCTTATCCGTCTGCTAGTGACAATATGATGAAAAAGTATATGGTGAAGTGAATCTTCAGTATAAATAAGTAAGTCAAGTAGTAAAATCCAGAATTTATTTGGGTTTGAGAAAAAACTTACATTTGTGGGTGTTTAGCTGGACATCAGCATCTAGGTCATTCCTCTTCCCTCTCTGCAAGGGAACTGAGGTTGGACAGCGGTTCCCCGGCCTTTTATGCCGATCTGCGCATGCGCATTGAGCGCCACACGTCTCGGCATGTGATGTCCGTCACGCGGCAATGTCTCTTCTCCGCAGCCATCGGGACGTTGTTGCGGCCGCCGACACGGAAAGGGATGAGTAAAAATCCCTGGAGGGGATCAGAGAGGAGGGTGTGTTGGAGCTCTTGCGGACTCAAGAGTGCCCCTGTCAGTGAGACAGGGGCTTTCCGTGCCGGGTGCTTTTTTGTGGCATAAAAATATACATATGGAGAACTTACATACAGCAGTATATATTTCATATAAAGAGAATCCAAGGAAATATTTAAACAATAATAGGTATACCGGGTATGTATAAGCAAGTTTTAACAGCAGTGCTAATATTTAAGAAAGAAGGGGGGAGAGATTTTATTGGGAAACCTCATATAGATGTTTGTAATTTGGGATTCCCAGGAGGTAGGTGGGGAAAGAAATTACAACCTGTATCCCCAGTAGTCTCAGAATTAATACTGGTTTGGGGTCCATCTGAACAGTCCCAATTTTAATAAATATTGGTATGAAATTAGTCAGGTTTTTTAAGAGATCTGTGAGGTTGTGGATGTGTTATCCATCCTGGATCGATATGGGGTTAGTTTTGATCTCTTATAAAAACTTCAACAGTATGTGTTTGCCTTCGTCCCAGATTAACTTGTGTATTTTAGTTGGTACCTCAGGCCACAGGGAGAGGGACTTTTATGGCAGGTAAGTATTTATACCAGATATAAATCATAAAATATTAGGAATTTATTAGAGAAAAGAAAGTATTTACATACAATTATACTCAATAAGTATATGTTTTCATGGTGCTGGGTTATAGACCCATAGTGAATAAGTGAGAAGTACAGAAGGTATTGTGACATGTGTCATGTGGTGACATAATGTTAGGAAACTTTTTTTCTCTGTTTTTCCTGCTCGTAGGCTTGGAATTTGTCAGAGAGAGTTCCTGTTGCATCTCCTACGCGTTTCGGCTTTTAGAAAAGGTGTATCAGGTGCGCTAAACTAATAAATATTGTGTCAAAAAAGCTGGGTTTCCGCTGCACTTGAAAGATAGAGTGCTGAATGTGATGTGTAAAAAAAGTGTGCTGGAAAATAAAGAAGCTGCAACCTTAGAAAAATATATGTGATGTAGAAAAGGTGTATCAGGTGTGCTAAACTAATAAATATTGTGTCAAATATGCTGGGTTTCTGCTGCACTTGAAATTATTTGACACAATATTTATTAGTTTAGCACACCTGATACACCTTTTCTACATCACATATATTTTTCTAAGGTTGCAGCTTCTCTATTTTTCCAGCGCACTTTTTTTAAACATCACATTTCGCGTGTCGGCTTTTAGTCAGCCTTTGTCATGGATTATACATTTATTGTCACCATTTCTGTAACATTAAAGATATAATAAAAATAAATTAATTATTTGATATACCCAGGGGTGGCCATTGGTATATCAGGATTGTAAATCATTTTTTCAATTTTAGCTCATTATTTTCACATGTACGGTAATTCCTATTTTGAGATTGGTTGTCCCCCGATACTTATTGACCCCCGAATTCCCACAAGTCCTCCCTACGGGGATCTAGGCTATCGCAGTCTTTTTTTTTTCCAAATATGAATTTTATTCAGGATTTTCAAAAAATACATACATTTATCATTTTAACATAATAGCTATCTCTATTACAATAATTATCATTACACCTTTTTTATGTCTTATTTATCCTATAATCCTGTATTTTTTCCCACTTTTTTCCATTTCCCTCCCCTACCCACCCCAAAACGAGAAAAAAAAATAAAAAATTCGGACCCCTTTGATCCGCGGCTGTCGATTAGGAGAGCTCGTCTTCTCCTCAGATCTATTCCTCCTCCCTTATCCTATAACATATTGTTTCCCTCCTCAGAAACCATAAAATGATTCCATGGATCCCAAATTTTCTTGTATTTCTCCTGTCTATTTTGTGCAGAAGCAATTAACTCTTCCATTCTTCTCATTTCTTCTACTCTATTTATCCATTCTGCTAATGAGGGTGGTTGTATTTTTTTCCATTTACCTGGGATGCATGCTTTAGCCGCATTAACCAGGTAGGGGATAATAGAGCTTTCATATCTCCTTACCGGTATATCTGATAAATGTAACAAAAAAAAAAGCCGGTTTTTCCTCTATTTTATGTTCCGTAAATTTCTGTATAATATTCCTGACACCCGCCCAGAATGGTCTTATTTCAGGACAGGTCCAGAAGATATGGAACACAGTGCCTATTTCTTTTCTGCATCTCCAACAATTATTTGTTTCTCTCGGGAACCAAGTATGAATTTTCTTGGGTGTGATGTACCATCTTGTTATAACCTTATAATTCAGCTCCTGAATCTTCGTACATCTAGCTGTCTTAAAGGCAAGTTTCAATATCCTCTGGACCTGCTCCTCCGACAGATCACTCTCCAGATCTCTTGCCCACTTTTCCACCCATGGGAGCTGCGGTTGTTCCTCTGGGTTTATTAACATGTCATAAGTAGGCTATCGCAGTCTTATCATACAAAAAATCCCCATTTACAAAGCCTTCACTTATGAAGGTATTTGCCCCACTCAAATAAATTCCATCATAAGGAGGTTCCATATTTCCCAAATTACAAACATCTATATGAGGTTTCCCAATAAAATCTCTCCCCCCTGCTTTCTTAAATATTAGCACTGCTGTTAAAACTTGCTTATACATTCCCGGTATATCTATTATTGTTTAAATATTTCCTTGGATTCTCTTTATATGAAATATATACTGATGTATGTAAGTTCTCCATATGTATATTTTTATGCCACAAAAAAGCACCCAGCACGGAAAGCCCCTGTCTCACTGACAGGGGCACTCTTGAGTACGCAAGAGCTCCAACACCCTCCTCTCTGATCCCCTCCACGGATTTTTACTCATCCCTTTCCGTGTTTGCAGCCGCAACAACGTACCAATGGCTTACTCGGATGCGCACGCCGCTAGTCGGCGCATGCGCAGAAGAGACATAGCCGCGTGACGGACGTCATATGCCGAGACGTGCGGCGCTCAATGCGCATGCGCGGATCAGCATAAAAGGCCGGGGAACCACCGTCCAACCTCAGTTCCCTCGCAGAGAGGGAAGAGGAAGGACCTAGATGCTGCTGTCCAGCTAAACAACCCACAAATGTAAGTTTTTCTCAAACCCAAATAAATTCTGGATTTTACCACTTGACTTACTTATTTATACTGAAGATTCACTTCACCATATACTTTTTCATCATATTGTCACTAACAAACGGATAAGATACCCCTCCCCATGCCCTGCAGGCTGTGATGGGATGTTAAAAGGTATCCAGGAATTATTCTCTCTGAGCATTAACCAACCCTGGTTGCTCCAATATGTCAGTATAAAATCATTGTAAGCTAACTCTCTCTATATATATATATATATATATATATATATATATATACATCATATATTACTATTTTTATCTTTATATATATACTTACCATTTTTCTCTGATCTACACAACTAGTCTTAGACCACCACTGGACGCACCCATAAGGTTCTCGCTGCTTAATGAAGGCAAACAAACTATGGATGAAACACAAAAACATTTATGTATATTTACAGTCCTGATATACCAATGGCCACCTCTGGGTATATCAAATAGTTTATTTATTTTTATTATATCTTCAATGTTACAGAAATTGTGACAATAAATGTATAATCCTTGACAAAGGCTGACTAAAATCCAAAACGCGTAGGATACACAACAGGAACTCTCTCTGACAAATTCCAAGCCTACGAGCAGGAAAAACAGAGAAAAAAAGTTTCCTAACATTATGTCACCACATGACACATGTCACAATACCTTCTGTACTTCTCACTTATTCACTATGGGTCTATAACCCAGCACCATGAAAGCATATACTTCTTGAGTATAATTGTATGTAAATACTTTCTTTTCTCTAATAAATTCCTAATATTTTATGATTTATATCTGGTATAAATACTTACCTGCCATAAAAGTCCCTCTCCCTGTGGCCTGAGGTACCAACTAAAATACACAAGTTAATCTGGGACAAAGGCAAAAACATACTGTTGCAGTTTTTATAAGAGATCAAAACTAACCCCATGTGTCAGTTCAAAGGAGTACAAAAAAGAGCAGCTATCTCTGCCCCTCTCCACTTGTTTCTTCCAAATGTACCAGTTTCAGTCCTAAAGGAAAAAGATGTAATTACAGTTGTACCTCTTTGTATCAATTTCAGGCACAAGAAGCTGTCGTACCAGTTCCTAAGAAGAAGATTTTCAAGGTTTCTATTCATTCCGAAATTATTCACAGTCCCAAAACCAAATTGCTGCATGCTGGACTTAAAATTTCTAAACAGATTTCTTTGTGAACCTAAATTCCAGATGGAATCAACAATATCTGTCATTGCTTCTCTCAAGTAAGGGGAATTTCTGGCGTCAGTAGACATACAAAATGCTTATCCACATATTCCCATCTTCAGCTCACATCAATGATTTATATACAGTATCTCACAAAAATGAGTACACCTCTCACATTTTTGTAAATGTTTTATTCATGTGACAACACTGAAGAAATTACACTTTGCTACAATATAAAGTAGTGAGTGTACAGCTTGTATTACAGTGTACATTTGCTGTCCCCTCAAAATAACTCAACACACAGACATTAATGCATAAGCCGCTGGCAACAAAAGTGAGTATACCCCTAAGTGAAAATGTCCAAATTGGGTCCAGTTAGCCATTTTCCCTCCCTGGTGTCATGTGACTCGTTAGTATTACAAGGTCTCAGGTGTGAATGGAGAGCAGGTGTGTTAAATTTGGTGTTATCGCTCTCACTCTCTCATACTGGTCACTGGAAGTTCAACATGGAACCTCATGGCCAAGAACTCTGAGGATCTGAAAAAAAGAATTGTTCCTCTACATAAGGATGACCTGGGCTATAAGAAGATTGCCAAGACCCTGAAACTGAGCTGCAGCACGGTGGCAAAGACCATACAGCCGTTTAACAGGACAGGTTCCACTCAGAACAGGCCTTGCCATGGTCGACCAAAGAAGTTGAGTGCATGTGCTCAGCGTCATGTCCGGAGGTTGTCTTTGGGAAATAGACGTATGAGTGTTGCCAGCATTGCTGCAGAGGTTGAAGGGGTGGGGGGTCAGCCTGTCAGTGCTCAGACCATACGCAGCACACTGCATCAAATTGGTCTGCGTGGCTGTCGCACCAGAAGGAAGATGTTCTAAAGATGATGCACAAAAAAGCCCGCAAACAGTTTGTTGAAGACAAGCAGACTAAGGACATGGATTACTGGAACCATATCCTGTGGTCTGATGAAACCAAGAAAAATGTATTTGGTTCAGATGGTGTCAAGTGTGTGTGGCGGCAACCAGGTAAGGAGTATAAAGACAAGTGTGTCTTGCCTACAGTCAAGCATGGTGGTGGGAGTGTCATGGTCTGGGGCTGCATTAGTGCTGCTGGCACTGGGAAGCTACAGTTCATTGAGGGAACCATGCATGCCAACATGTAATGTGGCATACTGAAGCAGAGATGATCCCCTCCCTTCGGAGACTGGGCCACAGGGTAGTATTCCAACATGATAATGATCCCAAACACACCTCCAAGATGACCACTGCCTTGCTGAAGCAGCTGAGGGTAAAAGTGATAGACTGGCCAAGCATGTCTCCAGACCTAAACCCTATTGAGCATCTGTGGGGTATCCTCAAACCGAAGGTGGAGGAGCGCAAAGTCTCTAACATCCACCAGCTCTGTGATGTCGTCATGGAGGAGTGGAAGAGGACTCCAGTGGCAACCTGTGAAGCTCTGATGAACATTTCGAAGAGGGTTAAGGCAGTGCTGGAAAGTAATGGTGGCCATGCAAAATATTGACACTTTGGGACCAATTTGGACATTTTCATTTAGGGGTGTACTCACTTTTGTGAGATACTGTATATATATATATATATATACTGTTTGGGGTTCCAAGTAATTTTCTAGCAAAAAAAAAGTAGACTTTTACATGTATGTGAGAAGTGTCAGAATTGGTATTGAGTGGTTAAAGTGACTTAAGCTTTCATGTTTTTACTTATTGCTGTTGAAATGACTTATCTTATGTGATGCCTCTTGGTGTGTATGTCTTCCTCCTTCAACCTGACTCATGTCCCCTCAGCACTGGTGCCACTGTCTACTGTTTTAGTGTCTTTCTTCTACAGAGTCCCACAGTTTCACCCTTGTGTGCATGCTCTTTGGCACTCATCCATTCCCTTACACCGCATAGAAGGGCAAGCCACTCCCCCTCCCACAAATTAGTGAGTTAGTGAGCACCCTCCCCCTCCCACAAATTCAAGTAACTGGTGCTTTCCAGATAGAGACAGGGGAGGGAAATCAAATGTTTTCTGGAACTAGGTTATTGACATGTATTTGGGGGTGTTAAACCTCTGGCAAGTAGTGAGTTAAGAAAAAAAAAAGTTCAGATTTTAGCATCAGTTTATGTGTGTATATTTGACAAAAAAAGGGTAGGAATTTCACACACAGTAAAGGGAGACATCACTCTGGTCCCATCTGGGGCTGAACATGCCAAAGTGGCACCATAGGACCCTGTAAGGGTATGGAGTCCCATTTGGACAAGGTGGAGAGGAGGACTGGTGATGTCACAATCTCTACCTCTTCGAAAAAGAGGACATTCATTGAAAAAAAATACAAGGCACTCTGCGATTTGATGCATTGCTAAGTAAGCAAACCCCTGTGGTCATTGTGCAGAAATCGCCTCAGCACAGGACCCAGAAAAAAGCAGCTATCACTAAGTCGTGCAAACCACTACAGTGAATGTTAGATTCCTTAGCTGACTATCCAAGCTGGAACTATGTAAATATGCAATAAAGATCATACCTGGAGCTCAGCTTTTAATTAGCTGATGACAATAAAACAATTGGGGGTTTAATGTCACTATTCAAATTTCAGAGTCTATTATTACATCAAAAAAAGTAAAACAATATTTTTCTGACCACTTGCACAGTATGCAAGCACTTTTATTGGGTAACTGTTTAACACAGAGAATCCAGGTAGGTTTTAATAAAGAAATTACAGATAATGTACACTATTTCAGAGATATTTAGCACCCTACAGGTAGGTGCTAGGTAAAAGTATAGTAGCCTTGGCTGCCTAACAGCAGGACCATGATTTCAGCTGGCTGTCATGTCTCCCAGGTGTGTCTGCTGAGAGGGGTGTCCTCCCACTGGCTCCATGAGAGGCTTCTCAATGGGCAGTGGAGGAAACCCAATCAGAGACACGCTCAGGTCTGTATCTACCCCAGAAGGCAGATTCTGCCACAGAGGATTCTGGGAGTGGGTGTAAATTTTGAGGGAACGCATGACGCAGTGTCTTTGGCGGGAAGCAGAGTCCCAGGAGGGAGAGTACGGCTGTCTATCCTCCTGTCAGAAGGATCCGATGTTCCAGGTGGCTGCCTGGGAATCCAGAGAGTGCTGAGTTGAGCTGCAGAGGGGATCCAGTGTGCCGAGGACCAGTGGAGGAAAAGGGGTCCAGTTCCAGGAAAGCCTGCCAAGGTCATGAGTACTGTGAACTGCCCCTAGGGGTCTGCCTAGTGTAGAGTGGACCAATCCAGGGAAGGTTCCAGAGATCCAAGAGTCAGCTAGCTGTAAAAGTGGTGCCTAGTCAGAGGACTAGGCTTGTGACGGTATCAGATTTTCATGCTGCGATTAATTGATTAAGGTTTTGCCACGGTATACGGTATTATCACGGTATTCTATTATTAAATTTAAATTATTAAATTTCCACCTCACTTCAATTTCATTGCTGAATTTAGGGGCTTTGGTTCACTTATGCACATTATTATATAGTCAGTCAGTACAGACTCTGTGAACCAGGCCTAAAATAGGTCATCAAGCAGTGTCTGGCCTAACTGGTGATAACTGGTTCTGGCGCTCGGCTCCGATCCGATGGCCTGGTCATTAAGAGGGCAAATCCTTGTGGTCAAGAAGTGGTTAAACCTGAAGGAGGTGTTGTTTATAAATTACTTTACTATTGCTTTAGGCCTGGTTCACATGTATGCGGGTTGGTGGTTCACATTTGCACAGGCATAGCAGCCCATTGATTTGAATGGGCTGCTATGCCCTCATTTTCCGCAGAAAAAAGGTGCATGCAGCATTTTTTTAAAATTCAGTGGCCTTGAAATCCATCCTGCTTTTGCACCATGCGACTAACCTGCAGTTCCTGCTCTGGCAAGCTTTCTGCATTTTTTGTATACGTGGGCACGGCATTTAAAAATAAATAGTTTGCGTGTGCAGCAACGGCAGGTAAGTCGCATGGTGCAAAAGAAGGATGGATTTCATGGCCACTGCATTTTTTTAAATTCTGCATGCACCTTTTTTCAGCTGAAAACGCAGGCATAGCAGCTCAAGCCCATTCACATCAATGGGCTGCTATGCCTGTGCAAATGTGGGCCCCCAACCCGCATACATGTGAACCAGGCCTAAAGCAATAGTAAAGTCATTAATTGGTTAAACCTGCAGGAGGACCGGTGTTTTTATCTATTAATGACTTTACTATTGCTTTAGGCCTGGTTCACATGTATGCGGGTTGGGGGCCCACATTTGCACAGGCATAGCAGCCCATTGATGTGAATGGGCTTGAGCTGCTATGCCTGCGTTTTCAGCTGAAAAAAGGTGCATGCAGAATTTAAAAAAATGCAGTGGCCATGAAATCCATCCTTCTTTTGCACCATGCGACTTACCTGCCGTTGCTGCACACGCAAACTGTTTATTTTTAAATGCCGTGCCCACGTATACAAAAAATGCAGAAAGCTTGCCAGAGCAGGAACTGCAGGTTAGTCGCATGGTGCAAAAGCAGGATGGATTTCAAGGCCACTGAATTTAAAAAAAATGCTGCATGCACCTTTTTTCTGCGGAAAATGAGGGCATAGCAGCCCGTTCAAATCAATGGGCTGCTATGCCTGTGCAAATGTGGGCCGCCAACCCGCATACATGTGAACCGCCAACCCGCATACATGTGAACCACCAACCCGCATACATGTGAACCAGGCCTAAAGCAATAGTAAAGTCATTAATAGATAAAAACACCGGTCCTCCTGCAGGTTTAACCACTTCTGGATCGCAAGGATTTGCCCCTTTAAAGACCAGGCCATCGGATCAGAGCGCCAGGACCAGTCATCACCAGGTAGGCCAGACACTGCTTGATGGCTATATAATAATGTAATGTGGGCTGCTAGGCGTGTGTGTGTGTATATATATATTTATTAGAGCTGCACGATTCTGGCCAAAATGAGAATCACGATTTTTTAGCTTGGAATAAAGATCACGATTCTCTCACGATTCTCTGTGTAACAAAAAAAAAAAAAATTGGGATAACTTTACTGTTACGTTTTTTTTTTTTTTTTTTATTCATTAAAGTCTAATCATTGCGTTTGAAAGACTGCTGCGCAAATACAGTGTGACATAAAATATTACAACAATCGCCATTTTATTCTGTAGGGTCTCTGCTAAAAAAATATATAAAATGTTTGGGGGTTCTAAGTACTTTTCTAGCAAAAAAAAAACTGATTTTAACTTGCAAACAGCAAGTGTCAGAAAAAGATCCAGTCTTTAAGAGGTTAAACTTCCTTTCTCCCTGGCAGAGGGAAGGAAAAGATACAAATGTAATCATTTTTGTTTATAGTTAGGAGACTTAATGCTGAAAGGTGTTAGCTGAGTGAGTGAATGAGTCATCCAGCTCACTGAAATGTATCAATTCACAAGTCAGGCAGACTTGACAGAGAAACTCGGTATTTTAAAAATGCCACAATAACAATACCGTGGCTATGCAATACCGCGATATATCGAATTACCGAAAACCGGCATATGTCTACAGAGGACCCTGAAGTGTTAGAGGGGGTACCTAGTCAGAGGACCCTGAAGTGTAAAGGGGGTACCCGTGGTTGAGCCCTGAAGAGCCAGTGTACAGTGTGCGGTGTACAGAGTTAAGAGTTGCAGCAGCACAAGCAGTGACAAGGAGCTACCTCAGCCAGTGAAGGGTTGGAGGGAGCTGTTCAGTGACTTTTGAGCTAAATCGAGTATCAGGAGTCAAGAGCTCTACAGTCCTGGATCTTTTGAGTTAACAAACAAGTTAAAGTTGAGGTTCCAGCACTAATTCAGCCAAGCAGTATTTGCAAGCGTCAGGAAGCGCTGGTCGGCATTCAGCTGGCGCCAAGACAGCGCTAGCGAGCATTTTTGCACAAAGTCCCAGTTAAGCCTTGAAGAGCCAGAGGAGTATCCCACTCATTCCCTTCTCCCATCACCAATATACAATAAACAAAACAAACCAAAGATGCTGGGATGGTCATAGTCTCAGTTCTCACACCTGGGTTCACAACTTAAATGTGTTGGAAGTGCTACCGGTACTGATGGCAGATCCACCTCAGGCCCAGGGCCTAGAAATATTGCTACAGATATAATAGTCAAAAACATTATTGGTTTCTGGAGCAGTGGAATAGACAGTGAGCCAGGAGACACAGAGCATAATCTACCCTGCAGTAAACACTATAGATTATAGCGAACATTATGTGTGGCACCTTAATAGTGCCTAATTGCCAGACCTGGAAAGTTTGAGTTACAATGCAGGATTGATCCTTCAGAAAAATTACAGCTGTGGCACCTTGACAGTGCTTTTTCACTAGACAGCATTCAAACTTTGACGCACAAATCAGGATTAACCCTAAAAAAAGAAATGACAAATTTTGCAGCTGAGGCCCAGGTGCAGAAAAGTTGTGTGGAACCTTAACAGTGCCTGGTCACCAGAAAACACAGGAAAATTTGATTCACAATTATGTGATGTGGAATGAAAAAAGACCGGACAAGATAATTATGGGGGCAGGCCAACAGCAGTGGCAGGAGATGGTAATGGTGGCAGACCAGCAGCAGTGGAAAGAGCAAGTAATGGAAGCAGGACATTGTAATGGTGGTAGGCCAGCAGCATTGGCAGGAGATGGTTATGGTGTTAGCGCAGCAGCAGTAGAAGAAGTTGGTAATGGTGGCAGGCTAGCAGATGTGGCAAAAGATTGTAATAATAGAAACAAATAGTAATAGTGCCATCAACGCTGGTAGGTAATATATGTTGTCAGGTCAGCAGTGGTAGAAAAAGCTGATAATGATGGCAGGTGCTGCTAATATTGGCAGACCAGCAATGGTGGTTACAGATGGTAATGCTATAAGGTATAATAATATTTTGGGGATTGGGGACCAGACTCCATAAAAAAACCTATTTGCTTTCATCACCTGCACAGAGTTTATACTCATTGTTGATCAAGGACTGGTTAATTTTTTTATAAAAGTGAGCAAGTCAACAGTGTCAGGGGACAGCCAGATTAATTTTCTGTAAAAAAACTGCCCACTGCACTAAATGTCCTCTGACAGCACACTGGCTTACAGGGCAGGAAAACAACACCCTGGATCCAAGGTAATCTGAAGTCATATGGTTTATGCACTGTCCATGACTGATGCCAACAGCCAAACCTTGCTAATGTGATCCAAAGAAGGACTTGCTCAGGCAGCCACTACCACTGATGCCCCCCCCCCCCTGTTGTTGTTTTTTACTACCACTGATGCCCCCCTTTTTTAGAAACCTGAGGATCTAAAGCATGTTGTATTTTTTCGTTCCTTCCGTGATGATAGGATGAGATCTGACATTTTCTCATTGTATCAGGAATCCAAAAGGGCGACCAACCAGTAATGGTTCCTCACCTTCATAGCCCAAATCCAGAGGTCCAAGCACAGACACTGCAGAATGAGCCCATTTGCCACAAATTTCCTGCAGCCAAACTCAAGTTTTAGTGCAGCTGTTTAATGCATGTTAGGCGGTTAGTAAGAAACTTGTGTTACACCTGTCTGACTTTCAGTCAGGTGAACAGAGTTTGGTTATCACTGCCTGAAGTGGTCTCACACTCTCCTGGCCTGCTGCAGGACATCATGGAATTCAGGTACCTAACTAGGAACTGCTGCACCATCATGTTGTGGATGTGAGCCAGGCAAGGCACCTAGGGGAATTTTCCCTGGGAAGGGTCAACAGCGAATTGGTTCCATTGTCATGCACAACCTTTCCTGACACAATATAGCACCTTTTCTTTGCCTATCCAAGAAGACCATCCAAGAAGACCAGAAAGAATCTTTGGCCCAATGCTGTCCCTTCCCTCAGGATTATAAGCAAAATAGTGTGGCAGCATTTTTCTCAAGCTAACGAAGCCACCTGATGAGGACATTGAAGAGAAGGGGGGTGGAGGTAACTGACCTGTAATCACCAACAAGTTGCAGGACATGGACCTCCCCTACCAGCTTCAGCTATGTGCCCCTTCTTTATCAATTCCAAAATCTCAACAACCAGAAAATGTGCTCAGTGAACAGTAAAAGAGATGTGATGTCCCTTGCCGGGGGTGGATCCGGGGGGGGGGGCAAAGGGGAAATAGCACCTGCCCCTGGATGATACCCTGCCTCACTGACATTGTGATCCTCCATCATTTTACTTCTCTAAAATTGCAACATACAATTGCTTTTCTATATCTACCCCACCTAATGCTCATTGCACTCTTTTAAATAACATTTTATAAAAATAATTCTGTGCTGAAATACTTCATCTTACTTCTGCATGGCAGTTTTTAGGGCAATGGTGTGATTATCTGTAGAGGAGGCGGAAAAAGAAGGAGCATTTGCAGCCTCTGATGAGATGGTGCTTCTTTCTGTCTAGGAAGAAGAAGATGAGGAATGCTTGGTTATCCACCCCATGACCTGCTTCACATTTCCTGTCTGTAGCTGAAGGAACAATTTATACTGTAAATGGATTGCCACCAGACAAGGTCAGAGAAACCTTGCAAGAGAAATCAAGCTGAATTTGAAGTTTCACAAACTGTTAAAAGTGTCCATAATATGTCAAAAGCATAGACATGCAGGCTTGGATGCACCCAGGCAAACTGTAGTTGGAAGATTTAGTAGATAGTCTCATTTGCAACTGAACAGAATATTCCATAAAAGATAGCCTTTTAGAAATTGGCAGAAGGGATGTCCCATCTCCAGACAAAATTATCCAGTTAAAGCACAGACAAGAGTACTCTCCCAAGGGGCAAGAAGAGGATGCCCATTAATGAAAAAGGAAAACACCATCTTGAAGGTAGCAAGGTCACCACCCACAGGTTGGGCTTGTCAAGTTGTGCCAGCTCCAGAGAAACTGCCCTAATTTTACACAAATTAAATTGATAAATTAGAAGGCCATGCTACCAATCAGCGCCAAAGCAGTGGGGTGGCAAAGTGGAATGACTCCCCACTCAAGAACCAAAGATGTAATAGTTTCTTTTGTGAGTGGATACTTCAGTGAACAAGTGTTTTTTTATGGCTAAGAGAGCAAGTGTCTTTTTGAACCTTGCTTGCCAGGCCCTTATCCTGCCAAAACCGGTGTTCCAGGGACACTTTCCTAGTAAGAAGATGAGCTCTGACATGCTATGTATCTAATTAACAGTTGCCAATGAGCAAATAGCCTGGATTACCAGAATGAAAGGCAGAATCTCAGCCAGAAGGGAATAGTGGTCAGACATGTCTCTGGGAGGGGGGTGGTGGCAGCTGATATTGGGCAAGAATGTCATCTGGGGACTGAGGTCTAAGATTCTGAAGGGGCATCTAGTACACTTGGGGCTGCCTAAGGAAGAAACCAGACAACTTCTGTATGATCTAAAATGGGTGTCGACCGTGGGGGGTGCAACAGGTGGATCGTGAGCATGGCTGTGCCTTCCCCTAGCCTCTGCCACTCTCCTATTATGAAAAGAGGAGAGTGGGAAGTGGGAGCTGGATGGAGGGCAAGTGGTGGGAGCTGCTCAGTGATTGGTTGCTAGGTAGTCCTAGCAACCAATCACCAGCTTCCTATTATAAACTCTGGCAGCTCCCGCTCCTGCCTTCCACCCAGCACTATGCTATTTCCTGATCTCCCCCCTGATGCACACACCCTGGCAGGTAAGTTGTACCTGTGTGTATTGAGGGGTACACTGTTGGAGGGGGTCCTCTGCCCCCCTCTCCCCACATTAGTGCTTGCACAGAGTCATGACCTCAACCCGATAGAACACCTTCGGGATGAATTAGAGCAGAAAATGTGAGCCACGCCTTCTTATCCAACATCAGTGCGCTTTTGGAAGACTGGTCAAACATTCCTATAGACACACCCCTAAACCTTGTGGACAGACTTCCCAGAAAAAATTGAAGCTGTTATAGCTGCAAAGAGTGGGCCAACTCAGTATTGAACCCTACCGACTTAGACTGGGATGCCATTAAAGTTCATGTGCCTATAAAGGCAGGAATCCTGCCAATATAGTGTAGGTTTGTGATTGGTGTCATGGTGGAGCACATAGAGCTACAAGTGTTTCAAGATTATCACTATTAGCAAAGAGTAGACTCAGACTAAGACTCAGTGGTCAGTAAAACAGAGATTGGGCAGGAGAGCAAGTACCACTACTCCTACAACAAATCACCGACAAATTGACAGCCACTCAGACAGTAAGGCATCTACTGGTTAAGTGGTCAGAGGTTTTCTTACAGGAGGAGCATGATCTGGGCTATACCAATAGGATTAAACATGAGATACCCTCAAGACAGAACCCTCGCATGCAAGATAGCTTTTGAAGTATACCTTTACACTTCTACAGATAAATACTTTGCAGCAGATAGAAATGTGCGTGACAGAAAAAGTTTATTTTGTTTTATTTCAGATTTTTTTTGTTAAGTAAATCATTTCATCATATTCGTTATGTTAGAATAATTCATTTTCAGTTTTTGTTTCTTATATTTGCATTCATTTCATATATTAGTTGGACTAAATCGATTCATATTTTCAGAAGTTATTTTAGAAAATTGGCTACATTCGTCTTAATGTGTTAATTAATTACTGCAGAAAATGATTAATGCATTCTGAGTCATCCCTGCTAGTCCAACCCACGAAGAGAAATGGAATGAGCAGATAGGACGATATTTACTGAAGTTAAGTGCATCCGAAAGCAACAAATGGAACAAAATGAATGTCTGTAAACAATTCCTGCAGCGCTCACACACAAATCCTTTGTGCAAAAGTTAAAGCGGTAGTATACCGCTTTTTTTCACTTTTAACTACAGGTAAGCCTATAATAAGGCTTACCTGTAGGTACAATTAATATCTCCTAAACCAGCACGGTTTAGGAGATATTTGCAGTGCATGCAGCCGCTCACGCGAGCGGCGCATGCACTCTGAAGGTCCAGAGGACCTTCAGCTTCCCTTGCCGGGAGCTTGCCGGAAAATGACTCCCGCGCGCATGCGCAGCGGTGTCCGGGGGTCCGTGTCGGGGCTTCGTTCTAAGGTAAGTAATTCATAATGAGCTAGTATGCAATGCATACTAGCTCATTATGCCTTTGTCTTGCAGGTTTTTTTTATTTATTTTTTTTATTTTAGGTTTACAACCGCTTTAACATAATGTAATAAATGGCATGTATAAGAATATAACAAGATTGCATATTACTGTATGTTCATTTTTGCACAATGGATTTGTGTGTAAGCGCTGCATGAATTGTTTATAGTGTTTGATTTGTGCTGCTTTTGGAGGTTTTTATTGGAGGGTTTAGGCCAGGGATCCTCAAACTACGGCCCTCCATCTGTTGCGGAACTACACATCCCATGAGGCATTATAAAACTCTGACATTAAAAGACATGACAAGGAATGATGGGAATTGTAGTTCCTAAACAACTGGAGGGTCATAGTTTGAAGACCCCTGGTTTAGGCTGTCTCCTAGCTGACTGCCCCACAGATCTTTTTAACCACTTGTATTTATGCTTGAGATGTTTATTGTCAAAATGTATTTCTGATTCAGTTGTTCTGTTATGATTCAGAGATTCTGGTGGATCCACCTTCATCCAACCCAAACACAATAAGTAGAAATCCTTTTATTTCACTCTTATACCTTACTGTATTTCACTCTTATACCTTACTGTTTCCATTTCATATGTAGTGCATTTTTTATAATAATGAAAAATGTTAATGCAAAAGAAATGGCTGTTTATTCAAGAGTCAAAGACTACCAGACCACTCGCTTCGAAACTTAAATATTAATTTGTAATTTTATTAGTTTGAAGAATTTCCTTATTCCCAATTGACTTTATTTGTTGGGCCGAGTAGATACAAATTAAATGCCTGATCTCTCAGATTCAACCCCAATACAAAATAATCCTATTAGAATATTAATGCAACGCTTACTAGAATAAAAGCAAATGGATCTGAATCAATTTGGATCATTCGTTATGTCATAACGTTATTTTGGATGCTTCAAACATGAACAAAAGGCAAAAACTATCGCATCATATCACCCAATTAAAACAAATGAATCCAAATGAATTTGTTGTTTTTTGTTTTAATTTATTTTGCATTTGTTGAAAATCATTTCTATTGTAATTCGGAGATTCAGATGTAACTCCCTCCTGTCCAATTATCTCCTATTCTTTGCTTTTAGACTATCCCTAAAAAACCATCCTCTTTAGAGAAGCCTATTCTGCCTCCACCTGACAACTGTACTTTGATTTTCTCCATCATCCCAACCCCCACAGTTATTACCTTTTGTATCACTTGACACTCCCTCCTAGATTGTAAGCTCCTGTAAGCAGGGCCCTCTGATTCCTCCTGTATTGAATAGTATTGTAACTATACTGTCTGCCCTCGTGTTGTAAAGCACTGCGCAAACTGTTGGCGCTATATAAATCTTGAATAAAAATAATAATAAGCTCCATATAATGGAAATTTTGTCCAAATTTTGTTTCGCAAGAAAATGGACTACACGCATCTACAAGCAGATTCTAGTTATGTCAATTCTCTTTAATGGATTAAGGACTCCCTTGCCATCCTAAGACAAGTCTTATTTTATTTTTTTTTGTTTTACTCAATTTTTACCAGCAGGTATTGGCAGATCCCTATAGTCAAGACAGACTGGCTTAAGACCACTTTTATTACTGCCACGGGGTTGTGCCAGTTCATAGGGATACCCTTAGAAATTGTAGTGGAGTTTTCTGCCACATCCGAGAACCATCTTGTACAACTATATTCTGAGTTGGCCACTAGTATGGGCTGAAATTCAAAACCAAGACGTTACAACTATTGTGAGATAGAGTTCCTAGGAAAAGTCATCTCTGGACCAGGCATACTCCCCAATCCATAAGAAAGTAAAGGCCATTCAGGAATGGGGGCCTTCATAGACCATGAAGTTAAATCTTTTCTGGGGCTAGCAGGACATTATCAGCCTTTCTTCAAGCATCCTGGAAGAGCATGAATGCCTATTTCCTTTGCTGTGCGTGAGCAGTATTCTAGGTAATGCATTTCAGGGGTGTGTCCCCTTTTCTGAAGGCTATATGATAACACCAGTATCCAATATGGCTGACTGTTCTTTTAACATTCTTCAGTAAAAACAAGCATCTTTTTTTATGAGCCTGATGTGGTATCTGCTTATTCTGATCTAATAGGGGATTATTCTTGGACATGGGTCTGGTTCCAGGTGAGGGAAATGAAAGTGACAGAAGCTGTCAGGACGCAACAGCAGGGTGGATTGGACATGTTGGGTCCAGGTTAGTGTAGGCTGGTGTCAAGGTGTCCATAGAGAAGCACTGTTTGGAGGTTTCCACCCAAAAAAAATGGAATCCTAGTGGACCTCTTGCTTAGGAACCCTGGTGTGTCCATGAATCACCTGAGCTAAGAAAAGAGTTAAAGTACACTGCACAAGGTCCTGTTACATTACAATACTTTTTTGCTTAGGTGTCCATTAATACTAATATGTATATACAGTTTAAACATATAATTATGACAATCTTCTGTTTGCAATGTCCTGAATTCATAAGCTTGTTTAGTGTCATAAAGATTGATTGAACCCGTGTGTTTTGTATGGCTTGGTGATATGATATACCAGATGTTTCTTAACAAAGCGCTAAGGTACAAAAAAGAAAAACCCATTAGGGGACAAGGAGGGTTTAGTGAATGACAAATGTACAGAGCATCAATAAAATAAATAAATAAAGGTAAGGGTGGGAGCATTCACATTGAGAACAAAAAAAACATATTAGCCTTGGAGAAAAAGTATTTTCTAAACTTTAGACCTGGCATACTTTCTGAATGAAGGCTCACTAAGGTGTCTTTCAGATAAATGTTTAAATTACCTTGATTTCCCAGACTGTATCATTGATCTTGTGAAAAGATCTACATTATGAGGCTTTATGTGCATGAACAAAATACAATTTTTATTTCAAATGTTATAATAGGTGTAAACCTTTAACCACTTAAGCCCCGGAAGATTTTACCCCCTTCCTGACCAGGGGGTATTTTGCGATTCGGCACTGCGTGACTTTAACGGACAATTGCGCGGTCGTGCGACACTGTACCTAAACTAATTTGATGTCCTTTTTTTCCCATAAATAGAGCTTTCTTTTGGTGGTATTTGATCACCTGTGTGATTTTTTGATCATGCGCTATAATCAAAAAAAGAGCGACAATTTTGCAAAAATAACAATATTTTTCAAATTTTTTTATATGAAATTCCCCCCCAAAAAATGTAAAAATCTAAATTTTTTTTAATTTTTGGCCAATTTGTTTTCTGCTACCTATGTTTGGTAAAAAAAAAATCACAATAAGAGTATTTTGATTGGTTTGCGCAAAAGGTATTGCGTTTACTAACTAAGGGAAAGATTTTTGTCATTTTTGTTGTTTTTTTATTTAACAAGTAATGGCAGCGATCTGCGTTTTTTTTTGCGGTACTGCAACATTGCGGCGGACAGATCGGACTCTTGACTGACATTTTTTACACTTTTGGGTATACCAGTGACATTACTACAGTAATCAGTGCTATACATATGCACTGTTACTGTAAAAATTACACTGGCAGGGAAGGGGTCAACTTTATTAGAGATGCAGTGACTATGTGTGTCCATAGGGGCGTGCTTCTTACTGTGCAGGGATGTGGCTGTGTGTGTAAAAGCACAGATCAACGGTCCTACATAGCAGGACCGTTAAATCAGTGCTTTTACACAGGGAAGAATGACAGGCGGCTTTGTTTACATTAGCCGCCTGCCTTTCTCCCTTCACAGCGGACGATCGCGAGTGACCGGTGGACATCGGGTCCGCCGGTCACACGCACGGAGGTGTCCGTGAACGAGCCGAGGCTATTTCAGACACTATCTATATGCATGACCATCAAGGTTGGCTGCACATCATTGTTTTGGACTAGCCTCCTGACAGTGACAGAGGTGAACTTTGCCTGCACAATGTATGACACTACTTCCCCTTTGTAGTCTTCATCAGGGTCCCGTGTGACTAATGAACAGTGAAGGGGCCCAATTAAAAATAATAAACACACATTTTCAAATAATTACATTAACATGCTCATATGAGATTTTAGTGATTGGGTTTACATCCAACCTCTTAAGTGTGTAAGGTTTATAAACTGTTGTTTTTTTATCATTTGCATCTGTAAGCATTCTAACTGAAAATCTATAAGGGGTCCTCAGAAGTAAAAGGAAGGAAAGCATGTTTTGTTCCTCTGACCCCTTCAGTTTTTCCTGTAATTGAGCTCCAGCTGTTAAAACTGTTCACAACAAAACAGTAAAAGTGGCCTGGTAAACAGAGGAAAGTAGCCTATTTTGCCACCGTCTAGCTACAAGTTGGAAATATAAAATATCCTTATGCGGTATATTTACTTACTGAACCTGAGGTTTTTTGGTTTTAAATGTAAAGGCCTGTAATGCACACAGTGCTATGGACATGATTATTCTGAAGAAGAGGCCTGTAATGCATTGCACACAGTGCTCTGGACATGGATATTCTGAAGAGGAGGCCTGTAATGCATTGCATACAGTGCTCTGGACAGTGGTCTGAGGAGGTCTGTAATGCACACAGTGCTCTGGACCATTGTCTGAGGAGGCCTGTAATGATGCACAGTGATCTGGACAATGGCTGTAATGCTACACAGAGCTCTGGACTGTGGTCTGAGGAGGCCTGTAATGCTGCACAGTGTTCTGGATGGTGGTTTGAGAGAGGCCTGTAATGCTGCACAGTACTTTAGATGGTGGTCTGAGGGAAGGCCTGTAATGCACAGTGCTCTGGTATGGTGGTGTGGCTCTGAGAGGCCTGTAATGCTGCATGGGTGGTGCTCTGAATGGACGGTGTTCTGAGGGTAGGCCTGTAACTGTAACGTACACACTCACAGTGCTCCCTGCTCTAGACAGTCATCATCGGAAAAAGGACTCTCGTTGGGAGGCTTGTAATGCAAAGCAGAGGCGTAACTAGAACCTTCAGGGCCCTGATGCAAGAAACCATGAAGGGCCCCCCAGACCCCTAGCCGGGGCCCTTACCTTCAAGCCCAGGGCTCTTCCCACTAATCCTGGGGCTCTTTACACTTGTTGCATGGCCTTTTATTACGGTCCCGCAGCAGGATTCTTTCACAAGTTCTGCAGTGGGCCCCCTTCCTGCAATCTTGTGGGCCCCCTTCCTGCAATCTTGGGGCCTCCCCACAGTGGTGCAATGCCAGGGTCCGGTCGCAAGTGTGACCTTTGCGATCCTGGAAGTTCACCCACTGGTTTGCTACCGGGCCCCCTGGAGCATGGGGCCCGGTAGCGATTGCAACCCCTGCAACCCCTGCAACCCCTGTAGTTACGCCCCTGATGCAAAGGGCTGCTCTGGACAGTTGTCTGAGGACTCGGAGGACTGCAATGCTGGCTGCACAGCCTGCTAACTGCTGCTAAGCAAAGCATGCTACAGACTCGAGTCACTTGCTTGCTGGGATCGGAAGCAGACAGAGCTCCTTGGAAACTGGAAGTTCATGAGAGTAAACGTCCTTGCCTCACAATTTTGTTTCATTTTCATTTGTTAATGAAAATGTAATTGATTTTACTTCATCATTTTCATCAGTGGACGAAAATGTGGTGTACTTTTCATTTAGTTTTCGTCACCATACAAAAAAGGCCGCTGACTAAAATGTTGATGAAAATGTTTTTGTTGACAAAATTAACACTGGTTCTTAGATGAGATGGCTGCATTAGTTTCCATTTTTAGGATTTCTTTCTTTTATTTTCATCTTGTGATCCTGCCAGTAAGTCTGTTGTTTTTCAACTGAAAAGCTCTCTTACAGTCACAATGATAAGAGAGACTATTTAACACTGGCATGGGTGCTTAAAATGATCATCTTTTATTTATTGAATGTAAAATGTAAATAACTGCGCTAAGCTAAACAAACAAGAAGCTGCAGCTGTAGTGGAAATCACTATAGATAAATATGTAGATGGAAAAGCTGCGCTACACAATTGATACACTGAAAAGTCAATCAGCAATGGTTTGAATGTTCAGAGATCATAATAAAGTCCAGGCAAATAGCACAGATTGAACATATGTATTAAAATAGGACAGTCCAAGAATAAGGATTCCAAAGTGCAAATGAAGAGATGGTAAACCCGCCACCAAAGATCACTTCTAACAGCCGCAGTGAAGCATGCTAGGGGTATGCGCTTACCAGATGGAAAAGGGTTAACCGCATTGTATACTCTCAGAATAGCCAGCTGCAAAGGGAACACCTCTCCTGACCGGGTCCTGTTGTATACTTAAATATTTAAGTAGTGACTCAGCACGCCGCCCGCATCCCCAGGAAGACATCAGTTGTGACGAAACGTGCGTAGGGAAGGCGTGCTGACGTCACTACTCTGCATCCGGAAGCCGGGCGGCAGCGGTGTTTTTGAAATCTTTGATAAGCGCTTTTTCATCTGCCAACTGTGAGTGTATTTCGTTGTTTACCCATTAAAATTGCCTAGACCATCTGCACTATTGTGGCCCCTTCTTACTTTACATATATATGGCCAATCATTGATTTGGACGAGGTGGCTGGTGCTTTTACTTGCTGGACGTGGCAGTTCCCTGTATACAACAGGACCCGGTCAGGAGAGGTGTTCCCTTTGCAGCTGGCTATTCTGAGAGTATACAATGCTGTTAACCCTTTTCCATCTGGTAAGCGCATACCCCTAGCATGCTTCACTGCGGCTGTTAGAAGTGATCTTTGGTGGCGGGTTTACCATCTCTTCATTTGCACTTCGGAATCCTTATTCTTGGACTGTCCTATTTTAATACATATGTTCAATCTGTGCTATTTGCCTGGACTTTATTATGATCTCTGAACATTCGAACCATTGCTGATTGACTTTTCAGTGTATCAATTGTGTAGCGCAGCTTTTATTTATTGAAGCAGAGTGTCTCAAAGGGAGCCAAGAAAAGTCCTTTTACATCTCCCAGCCTGCTCTTGTACACTTTTAGAGACCTCTGATTCTATATCCAGTTAGGTTTTGCCCATCTTCCTTTTGGTAATTTAGGCTCACCTGGAACTCAGAGTCAGTGCCCTTGCACCTGGGGGAACAGACAATTTATGGTGCAAGGTTGGTGAGCTGTAAGCTGTAAAACTGCATATCCGGAGATTGGCAAGCATTAGGCTTGCTCCGCTTGTTAGCTAGGATGTGGATTTGTATAGTTCGAGCCAAGACACGATATTGTTTTGGACTTTTTGACCTGTTTATGTTTGTGGACACTGAACAGGACCAATAAACACTGTACTGTTTGTCACTACTTTACTGGACTGGTATCTGTACCTGAAAGTGTGCCCACCCCAGGGAGCGTTGTACCTGCCAACTATCCCCAGCTCACATTATGTAAAACCTTTATCCTAAAAGGGAAACAAAAAACAGTTTGCTGTAAGTTATTATAAAGTGCAGCTCAGCTTCAATTTGTTACTATTTAAATCTGCTAGTACTTCTAACACTCCCCTACCCCCAGATTGACAATGCCGCTGTCGAAGTCTGCCCCCTGTGCATCCAGAGTGATATCTGTATAATACAGGAGGTTAATACTGGCCAGATCACTTGGGGAAAATAGAGAGGAAATGGCCTAAAAAAAAAAGAGAAAACTAAGGCAGCCACTACATCTAATGATTGATAAGCTACAATATATTACATTTTTGGTTTTGGGTTTAATACCACTTTAAATTAGAGCAAATCCAATAAAAATCATTTATAATATTTTGTACCGATGAAGAGGAGTTAAAGTGTATCTATGAGTAAATTAACGTAAAAAGACCATATGTCACAGAGTGCTCACAAACAAAATGTACTGAGTGATTTGTCACTTGATGTGAGCACTCTGTATAGTAAAAGGCATTAGAAACCTTACTACCTGCACCATGTGTTGCTTACCTGCATAAGATGTGAATTGATCAAGCAGTGCCATTTGTTGCCCTATACACACAGATTATAGTAAAGTAAATCTTCACATTCCGGTGTCAGAATTTTGTTTGTGTTAAAACATGAGGCATGTGGCAATGCATTGCACAGGTTGTTGCATGACCTCTATCTGTAGTCTGAGAACTGACACTTCCTGTGAGGAATGCACATTTCCCCCCTCCCTGGGGATTTCACTATAGTACTGCTAAAAGTAATTAGATCTAACACAGATGCAGACAGGCAGAGCATTCACAAAGAGATCACCATGCTGGGAGAGATGTGTTTTTATCAAATTAGCTCTCCCACCTTTGTGATGCAACACAGAGGAAATGGCAAAGCATGGTTTGGATGCTGCTTGTTCCCATAGCAAATAAGGGAAAGCTAGGTAAATAAAAGCATGGATCTAAGGAAATGAATCAGTCATGGCACTACAAACTACTGCGGCAGCATGTGAGCCCATCATTACAAGGTAAGGTAGATTACACTAATGCCTACTGTAATTAAAAGAACAAAATAATTTTTAAGTGTAGAATGCCTTTCAATTTACCAGTTGATCTTGCCAGAAACCCTCCTAGAATGTCACTTCCTCCCTCAAGCAAGGCAATTAAACTTGTTACCATGTCATCCACTGTGCAAGACCAGATTTCTGGAGTATGCGCCAATGCACTCAGTACTAATTTGAATAAACACTCTTTCATTAATTTAGCCCACTACTCATGTGTGCCTACTGATACATACAAATGTACTGTAAGCTGCTGGAAGGGCAAACTCATAGGCATTGTAGTTTTTGTTGCAAGTTGCATATTTAATCAAAGTTAGATGTAGCCACTGGAAGCAAATAGAGTACATCCCCCTTTGGAAGTGCTAGCAAAGGTATGCATAGCCATCCTGTCCATTAAATTTATTTTAAGGCTGTTTTTGGCATGAAGACATAGATTTCAGCAGGGATAAGATTGAATGTGTGCTTCTAATAAAGTAACTAATAATATACTTTCACTGGCAAAATAGGGTTTACATATACTGTTGTTGTTGCTTATACCAAGCATTAATACCCAAAGTTGATATAGGCAGCGTCTATCCCCACTTCCCTAAAATCTATATTTTTAAGCTGAACTCCAGCCCTGCATTCGTCTTACACAAGCTCCTCTCCTGTACTGAAATTCCCCCTTTTCTCCTTTCTTTTTTCACCCTGGAATGAGCCCAGATAGGGGGTGGGGGTTGCGGGACTGTTGTCTATCCCCGGGGTTGCAATGTGTGTTGTGACATCTCCTCTCTTTCCCCACCCTTGGTGGTTCTGTAGTGTGGGCAGGGAGTGCACCGCTGGGCATCGGCTCCATACTTGTACGCCTGGCTCGTGACATCATATGGCGCTACGAGTTTGGGGCGAACTTAGTCCATCTCACGCCAAGGGAGGGGTTGGCGTGGCCTACTTCCGGCGCATGCTCCGGATATGGAAAAAATCCTTGCCACTTCCCCTCTTCCTGATCGATGTTTGCATGATGCCTGAGGGGATCCGCCCTGGGTCTTGGGGATAAAGAGCTGAGGCTGGCAAGGGGACCATTCTCTTGTTTCTCCTCACCTGGTGGGGCATGGGGACCGCAGTCTGTAATTTGGAACCATACATGTAAGAACTGAGGGGAGTCATCCCCGACCTCATCTATTCACATTTTATTCACTTCATTGAGTATCTCTTTTCTGGCTTTCACTTGGTGGGTGTTTGTAGCTCTTCAGTTTTTTCTCGCACATTTACATGGTCCTTTCTTTTTTCACTTCTTTGTCTCCATGGGTTCTGATGCTTCTCCTTTTCTTCAATACCTTGCAGCTCTCTTTTGGTCTGTTGGATACACCACCTAGATACGATACCAACACTTCCCTTAACTAGATATCCTATATATACTGTACAGTTTTTTTATGTATCAACATTGATTCATTTTAGATCAGTGGGGGCTAGATGTGTCTTCATTATCCCTTACATTTCATGTACTACACTTGGAAAACCTAGCCTACCCTCTGACTCCCCCCTTGGTCGTGATGAGTTTTCCTGCCACAGTCCTGGGATAGAAGCTGGTCCCGCTCCCCATACCCCTTTATTTAGATGCTGAATTCACTCCTTTAGCAGACATGTAAGTATTAAGGCTTTCCGTCAAAAACTCTTTTTCTCTCCCCTCCCTTTTTAGGGAGTTACTTATTACCATTTATAAACATGGCATTTAGCTTATACTTACTTACATTTATAGATACCTTCTTGCACCAAAACTCCTGATGAAGTGAACAGTGATCCACAAAACTCGTAGAGTCCTAGGATGCCAAGATATTATAATTTGTGTCAATCATTTATTCTGCATTTTTTATTTCTATGTATATACCATTATGTAACAGAACAATATGAATTTATTCCATAATACATTTTTTTTATATGTCAGCTCTCTAATTTTAATATATGCTTTTTTTTTTTTTTTGTTTTTTAATATATGCCTTTATTACAGTTGGAAATTATCATCATGTTCTATGATTTTGGAATGTTTGTGATATGATTTTTTAATAAATGAATAACTTTATGTACTCTATATATTTTTACAGTGTCCTGCCTCATTTAAAGTCCCACAGCCATTGCAATTTTGTTTCTATATACAATTAGGGATGGAGGCATTTTGCGTTGGTTGGGTGCTCCAGGTTACAATCTTTTTCTTCTTTTCATTCAACACCATTTAGTCCTTTCCCTGCCACTCTAAAAGTTCCTGTCCATTTTATTTATTGGATTTTAGTTTTTGTCATCACATGGGGATGTTACCTATAGCAGCCTGCATACAAATGTGGTCTGCTAGGTCTGCCCACCCCTCCAGACCAAATCTTACCTATCAGGGCATTTTGATATTTGCATGACCACCCCCTAAGATACCCCCCACTGCTTGCATTAGTGCTAAGGTCTCTTAAAAGGAGTTCTGAAGTAGGGTGCTTTGATGTTTTCGGGAAGATATGTACAAGTACATGTACCGTCCCATGAGTTATGATCTGCCTGTATTGCATTTAGAGGAACAGAGACCCAGCAACGATATCACTAGATCTCAAATAAGGTATGTAATGAAAGTGTGAAAGTTTAATTTAAAATGTAAATGTTTTATTAGCCTGTTGATAAGGATGAGAGGGGCCAGGGAAGGCAAAATATAAGCAGATTAAACTTCCCCTTTAAAATAATATACCAGTTAGATACTACCTTAGTAGTTCATGTGCTGTGTAAAAGTCTTGGGACCATATTAATTATATATATTTTTCAGGAATGTAGACTTTCTTTTTGACCTCTAATATGTTATAGAAACATACTTTATTATCATCACTTGGGTTGCTTCCTTTAGGCAGTAAGCTTCTTTGTATTTTTCTAGGATAAAGAGCTTGCAGTATGATGAACTGTAATCTCTGGCCCTGTGATAAGGTCCCTAACTACATGTGAAATGGTGTGACAGTTCACATTAGCAGGCCTGTTATCATCATAATGCCAAAATTGATCTATATGTGATTTACTTACTGTGTGGATGACCTTGTGATGGTTAGTATATGTGCACCATGAACTTAGCCAGTGTCATGGTTGAATACTTCAACTCTCATCACCCGGAGACCTGATGTGCTCACCTCTCTGTCTGTGATAACCTTTGTTAAAAAAGATTTATAAAGCTATTAGTAAATAATATAAAATGTACCATCATTTTTATTAATTTTTTAAATGATGAATTCTTAATTCACTATTTAAAGAGTATAAAGAGCATTTTACAAAATACACACGCACACACACATATATATATATATATATATATATATACCTTTAAATGCATTGAAAATCATTTATTTATTGCTTGCTTTGATATTTTAAATAGAAATGCCACACTTCAATGCAATTCAGAATGCAAAATTTATTTATACTAATTTTTCTGCATAACAGCTGGAATTTTAACCACTTTAAGACCGGAAGGATTTACCCCCTTAATGACCAGGCCCTATTTTGCGATTCGGAACTGTGTTAATTTAACAGACAATTGCGCGGTCGTGCAACGCTGTACCCAAATAAAATTGATGTCCTTTTTTCCCACAAATAGAGCTTTCTTTTGGTGGTGTTTGATCACCTGTGCGATTTTTATTTTTTGCGCTATAAACCAAAAAATAGCGACAATTTTGAAAAAAAAAACACAATATTTTTCACATTCTGCTATATGACATTCACAAAATAAAAAATAAAAAAATAATAAAATAAAAATGTTTTAAACATTTTAGGCCAATTTGTTTTCTGCTACATATTTTTGGTTAGAAAAAATTGCAATAAGCGTATTTTGATTGGTTTGCGCAAAATTTATCGCGTCTACTAACTACAGGAAAGATTTATGTAATTTTATTGTTTTTATTTATTTATTGTTTTTTTTTTTTTTTTTTTTTACTAGTAATGGCAGCAATCTGCGATTTCTTGTGGGACTGCAACAGATCGGACCCCTGGCTGATATTTTTGACACTTTTGGGGGGACCAATGACATTACTACAGTATTCAGTGCTAAAAATATGCACTGTTACTATAATAATGACACATGCAGGGAAGGGGTTAACAGTATGGGTGATCAAGGGGTTAAATGTGAGCCTAGGGGAGTGATTCTAACTGTGGGGGGGCAGGGCTTCTGAAATGACCATAGAGACATGTGATCCTATATAGAAGGATCACATGGGCTCTATGATAATTCCAGGGAGAAGAACGGTCAGCTGTGTTTACAATTTGAATCTCTTTCATCGGGGAACGCTCGCGGGTGTCAGGTGGCAATCAGAGCCACCTGACACATGCATCGGCTTCCCCGCTGACGAGTGGGGGTGGGAGCGCGCAAGCGGCACGCGCTCGCCCCCTAGCCTCCTGGGAGCGAGCGACGTATACCTACATCACTTTGCCCAGGAGCGGCTGCCTGCCGCAGTATATCTGCGGTGGGCTGACGTAAAGTGGTTAAATAGGACTGATAGAGGAGGTGTCTGCATTGGCTGGTGAAATGGTAAGACAAAGCCGGGAGAACTGACACAAGATTTAATTTGCAATCTTCTAGGAAAAACAACCTATTTTATAGAAGATATAATAATAACTAACATGTGATACTTACCTGCTCTGTGCAGTGGTTTTGCACAGAACAGCCCCGATCCTCCTCTTCTCAGGTACCCTGCCAGCTGTCCTGGCTCCTTCCTCCTGCCCACACAGCAAGCAGTTTGCTATGGGGAACCCGAGCAGGCTCGCTGCCGAGCCACTGCTCTGCGTGACTCGGCCCCACCCCACACTGACTCCTTTACTGCCATGGTGATATGGGCTGGGTGTTTAATGTGCCCCTGTGTCTTTAGTGGGCTCCCTTCAGGTTTATCTGCCCTACACCTGTCCATTTAAAGGCATGTGCTTCCATTGTTGGAGACTCACAGAAATTAGAGTTAGGTATATAGAAAATGGAGTACCTTGCCGGGGCTCTGTGGCTTGCTCATGTGTTTGCAAATGTGTGCAACTAAACCCTTGTTTTTAACACATACTGTTGGACAGGTCCATTAGGTTGGTCGCAGGCTGGTCGGTAAGTTGAGCTTGGAAATTTCTTTGTTTTTTTTCTTCAGGAGATAGATGCTGCACATCAAAGAAACAAAGAGATTTCCAGTCACAACTTACCAATCAGCCAGCGACCAACCGAATTGACCTGTCTAACAGTATGCGTTAAAAACAGGGGTTTGGTTGCACACATTTGCAAATACATGCGTAAGCTGCAGGCCCCGACAAGGCACCCTGTGATCTGCAGTCCCTAACTCTACAATTTAAAGAGTCTCTACAATGAGAGCACATGCATTTCATGGGATAGATGGAGGACAGGTGACTAGAGGGAGCCCACCCCTCCTTAAAGGCACAGGGTCACACTGAACACCCAGCACATCGCACAATAGCAGCAAAGGTGTCAGTGCGTTGCCTGGCTCAATATAGATATCAATAATGCAAAAAGTGGTCACCGCCTCCACCTATAACTGGTCTTAGTGGTAAGGAGCACTGGAAGGGCGGACGCAGATCAAAGAAACAAAGAGATTTCCAGTCACAACTTACCAACCAGCCAGCAACCAACCGAATTGACCTGTCTAACAGTATGCGTGAAAAACAGGGGTTTGGTTGCACACATTTGGAAATACATGCATAAGCTGCAGGCCCCGACAAGGCACCCTGTGATCTGCAGTCCCTAACTCTACAATTTAAAGAGTCTCTACAATGAGAGCACATGCATTTAATAGGATAGATGGAGGACAGGTGACTAGAGGGAGCCCACCCCTCCTTAACCGCTTGCCGACTGCCGCATGACGATTTACGTCGGCAGTCAGCCCCTCACAGGCAAAGCGATGTAGGGCTATGTTGCTAGCCTGTGAGGGTCTAGGGAGCGAGCGCGCGCCGCCGCGTGGTCACGGACCCCCCCTGCGCATGTGCCCAGCGGACCCGATGTCCGCCGGGCACTCACGATCTTCCGTTACACCGGAAGAAAGGCAGGCGGCTAATGTAAACAAAGCCACCTGTCATTCTTCCCTGTGTAAGAATGGAGATCAAACAGTTCTGCTATGTAGGACCGTTGATCTCTGTTCTTACACTAGTAGCCACAGGCAATCACAGTTAGAAACATGCCCCTAGGGACACACTTAACCCCTCCCTCTCCAATAAAGTTAACTCCTTCACTGCCAACAAAAATGACAAAAATCTTTCCCTTAGTTAGTAAACGCAATAACTTTTGCGCAAACCAATCAAAATACGCTTTTTGCGATTTTCTTTTTTACCAAACATAGGTAGCATAAAACAAATTGGCCTAAAATGTTAAAAAATTTAGATTTTTACATTTTTGGGGGGGGGGGGGGGGATTTCATATAAAAAAAATTTGAAAAATATTGTTATTTTTGCAAAATTGACGCTATTTTTTTGTTTATAGCGTATGATCAAAAAATCGCACAGGTGATCAAATACCACCAAAAGAAAGCTCTGTTTGTGGGAAAAAAAGGACGTCAAATTAGTTTAGGTACAGCGTCGCATGACCGCCCAATTGTCCGTTAAAGTCACGCAGTGCCGAATCGCAAAATAGGCCCTGGTCAGGAAGGGGGTAAAATCTTCCAGGGCTTAAGTGGTTAAAGGCACAGGGTCACACTGAACACCCAGCACATCGCACAATGGCGGCAAAGGTGTCAGTGCGTTGCCTGGCTTAATACAGATATCAATAATGCAAAAAGTGGTCACCGCCTCCACCTATAACTGGTCTTAGTGGTAAGGAGGAATAATTTTGCACGCCCAATTTTTCAGTTTTTTATTTGTTAACAAAGTTTGAAATATCCAATAAATTTCATTCCACTTCATGATTGTGTCCCACTTGTTGTTGATTCTTCACAAAAAATTACAGTTTTATATCTTTATGTTTGAAGCCTGAAATGTGGCAAAAGGTCACAAAGTTCAAGGGGGCCGAATACTTTCGCAAGGCACTGTATATTTAATATATTGATAATAAAAAATTAAATATTATATTAATAAATTTGAAAACAGTGATAAATAAAAAAATATTATAATAATAAATAATGACAAACAGAATATAAAAATAATGATGATATACGAGTAATGAATATGAGCCATATAGAATGTTGAATACCCAAAAGAAAACATATATATGAGGGAAATAACAGAAGAAAAACATGTGAATAGCATACACATGATAGTTGTCTGTAAAAAAAATATATATATATATAATATATAAATAATTACATTCTTGAAAGGAATTAAGACACAATTATTCAAAAGAAATGATTATGGAGTAGAAGTGGGTAGGATACCATAGTATAGTAAACTTCTGACACTATGTTACTATCCTACCCACTTCTACGGCATAATAATTTCTTTTGAATAATTGTATCTTAATTCCTTTCAAGATTGTATTTATTTATACATTATATATATTTATATATAATTTTTTTTATTATTATATTTTACAGACGACTATCATGTGTATGCTATTCACATTGAACCTGCTCATTAAAGAATTATTAAAATAAAATAATAGAGGCTATTCTTCAAATAAAACATGACTCTGTTTCTTTATTTATTCTTTATTAAAAATATTACATCAAAAAACTATGTATCAAGAGCAGACTAGACAGCAAATAGATAAGCATGACTTTTTAATCCATATGAGTAGATTTAGGCCAGTGATTTCATAGCAGGGGATGTCTTCCATGAAAGAACTCGATTATTTATTGTTTAATGTACTGACATTACAAAGATTAGCTTATGAAAAATGCTAAATGACTTTCCATGTTGCTCATGCTTCTTAATGCCTTGGTTGTATTACAGGGTTTATTTAATGCTGTTCACTTTAACCAGTGCAGAATATCTACAGAATCTGTCAACCTTGGTGAAATTTAAATCTGATGACTTATTTAGAAAAGGTTCTAGTGCAAATTATATAAATGTAGTCTGATATATCTAGCCTAGACATTGGCCTGTTACTTCCTTCCAGGGCAAAGCAGTTCATTCATTGAATATCCAGTGTATGTAGACTAAAACATTTTTTTTGGAACACACAGCATTGTTTCCATAGTTTTCAGTTACTGTATATCAGCTGGAGCAAACTGATAAAACAAAGAAAGAAACTTGGAATCCCTGGAAGAAGCTGCGTGATGACGCAGCGTAACGCGTAGGATAGCTAAACCGGAAGTGACGTATCGGCAAAGGATCGTATGTTATGCTTGAAACAAGACGAAAAGCAATGTGAGTGTTACTCTATCTTTTTTTAAATAAAATTTATGGGACGTACTTCACTATGTTGGCCCCAATTTGATTTTTTTGGAGATACAAAGAACCGCTTATATCCCCTGGAAGATAGCTGCATTTACAAGGGAGATATAACCAAGGATTTATAATGGTACAATAAGGAGGAAGGAACAGCATACTGGGGAATACAACCTAAGGCTCTTTTAAAGGAGCAGTGAGGTGAGCGCTTAGGACACCTAGTGGGCACCGCACGAAGCACCTGCATGTGAAATTTGGATTAAGAAGATTGTGTTCATCACATTATATATTTATAAAAATAATTTTAAAAGGACACTTCAGCACTTTATTGGTTATCACTTATTTAGAGCACTTTTTATATTTAAATAAGTCACCGATTTTAATTTTATATAAATTTTTCACTGTATAATGGATTGATATAGTTGGTTTCAATAAGATTTATATTTTTTTAATGAATATTTCATCACCTATTATATTTATTGTATAAATCATATCGGATTGTATTATTGTATACATTAAGACACATCAATTTTAATATTATTTAAGAAGCACTTTGGCACTTTTTCACTTATTTACATATTTATATATTTTATTTATGTTATTTAAGCACTTTTAAAGCGCGGTACTCCCCCCAACTTTATTTATCTTTATTGTGTAGGTTACCAATTTTAGTACCTGCAGCATTAAAGGTGCCTATTTTGTAGACAATAATTAGAGAAGACAGCGCGAGAATTTCACCAACCCTCTATAAAGAAAGAAACTTTATTATAGGAATTAAAAAATATATATAATTCAAATTCATAAAATATAGGTTACATGAAGTACAATTCATTAACAATTTTCCACGCAGGCAAATTCTGCCATTTCTCTCCTACATGTAAAAATCTGTTAAAAATAGTTGTTGTTGCAATCTGTTAAGTTGCATGGTATTTGTGCAGCTTTTTTTTTAAATGCAATAAAAAAAAAAATGATATTAAAAAAACTATAAAAACATATCCATATTATTTTGTAAAATATAAAAGATGATGGGAAAATAGATACCTAACATGTCGCACTTTAAAATTTGCACATTCTCGTGGAATGGTGCAAAACTATGGTACTAAAAAAAATCTAGTGCTAGAATTATTGCTCTCACTATAACGTCTTTGGCAATGCCTCACATGTATGGTGCAAACGCCATTTAAATATGCGGGCGAGACCTATGTATGCGTTCACTTCTGCGTCGAGGGGATGGGGGCGCTTTAAACTATTTTTTATTAATATTTATTTGGTTTTTATTTTTTCCATTTTTATACTGTCCCTTTAATTTATTTTTATTACTTTTATTATTATCACATAAAATGTACACATCCCTTGTGGTAGAAATAATGCGTGACAGGTCCTCTATATGGAGACATCTGGGGTCTATAAGACCCCAGATATCTCCTTTACCCTGAAAAGCATGAGGTTAAAAAAAAAAAAAATCTCTGCTTTCTAGGGGAAAAAATTGCAGAGTTTACATCTGCTGGAGGGGACATCAGGTCGTCGCAACCGCCTCCCAAGGTCATAGAGATGGCCGGGGACCATCAGGTCCACGGCCAGCTCTGTGGTAACCAACCCTGCAGGTGAATTGGATCTCTGGCTTCCCAATTGAATAGGAAAACCCAGAGAGGCTCCGATGGGTGGCAGGAGGGGGTAAACATTCACTCAGCCACTATGATGGCTTTTACAGTGTAAGGGAATTGGTAGCATAAAAAATACCTGAATGATGCCTGTAGCTGCAGGTATAATCCAGATGTAGACCCTTAAAGTTCATGACATCATATGATGTTGTGCAGGTGGCAAGTAGTTAACCTATTACAATTCCAATAACATTTTCAATGAATAATAGAAAATTTTCCATGCTGGCATATTTCATGATGCAGAAATAAATTATAATTTTCCTTTAGTACAGTAAAAAAGTTCCACATTGTACTAAGAAAACCGTATGTACATAAAATGTACCAACAAGAACAATTCTTCTTGCCCATAGCAATTACATTTTTTGATTAGTTTATTAGCAGCAATATATTTTTAGAACACTTTTTATGCATACAGTATGCCCTAATGTCTCTCCTACAAAAATGCCCTGTAAACCAAAGGATTGATACTAGACTGTATTGCCTCTTGTGACTTTGGCATCATGCACACTGGACCTTTTTACTGATGTTCCTGGGGGCATCTGGCATTTTTTTTCCTGCCTCGAAACTCCCCTGGATGTTAGCCTATGTGCCCATGCACACATAGACTTTTAACAGTTTTTGGTGGCAGGAGGGTTTGGAGGCATGAAAAAATTCAGGAGTCTGTATATGAAAAGGTAGCAAGTCTCATCTATTAACTGAAGGAACCAGCTAAGTAAAGAGGCAGAGAGGCAGTCCTGTCCTAATGAAGAAATATATAGAACTGTGCGACAAAGCTACGAGGCTGAAAGAGGTTTGTGTTCCTGGCTATGCCAAACAACCTGTGTGAGCAGAACACAATGTTACTTTGACATTTGGATGAATAAACGTTGCCAAAAATTCCTAAAACACATTCTACTAAGTGGACTGGGTCTTTGCAAAATTCTTTATTAGAAGCAAAATCTCACAAACATGCAATATTTCTCTTACAACTTAACATGAAATACATGACAAAGGATTCTCAAAGCACTGCACTTTAGCTAAATGCACAACAAAATATGCTAGCTTTGCAACTACCTTTGCCTTATTAAAACATGTACTTACTGAGCCATCACAGCAAGTTGCCTTCTATTATTTCTCTTGTCCAGAAAAAAATTTCTCTGCAGGGCCCGGCTGCGTCACTCATTTACAGTGTCCTGTGAATGGAAAAACTACAAAGGTCGGCAGCCTATGCAGCTGTCAGCTTGTAGTTTTTTTTTTTTTTTCGGGTATTTTTTATTTGACTTTGTAAAGGTACATACATATTATAAATATCATATACAATACATTCCTGAGTAATTCTGATATGCAAACATACTCATGTGTATTAGTTCCTTCCTGTTGTATACATAGTAATCAGCAAACATTTCAACTCATTGAAACTGTTGGCTAATGCTTATAACTAATATAAAGTATAACATCTGTCTTACTTGTAAGCAAACTCTGCATAGAACATTTTCAAAACAATAAAAAAACTATGGTTCCACATCAGTACAGTTGTATACTGTTTGTAAGGATTTGTTAACAGTGGAGGAAAAATTATTATGCAAATCTACATGTAGGAAATGAGAAAGGACAAAGGACAACAGTGCAGTAGTGTTACTTCTCTCATTGTGCAAGGATCATGGGTTTTTAAAGACAGAGCGCCATAAGTACCATTGATTTTTTGAAATGTGAAGATCTTCCATCTTTATATGCTAAGATTTACTCATATCTACTGACTTCATTGACTAGGTTAATTACCTCGTTGATGGTAGGAATTTCATTTGTTCTCCATTTTTTCAGGTTGGAAGCTCTAACTGAAAATATTACCTGCATAAATGTTGGACGTAGCTAGGAATAATGGTCAAATTGATTCTTAAAACTGCTTGTTCTAAATTTGGCTTAAGAATGAATCCTGTAATCTGAGAGATCAGTTTGAATATTTGCATCCAGAAACTACGTAGATGAAGACATGACCATATCATGTGTTTGAGTGTGCCTGTCTTTCCACACTCTCTCCAACATGTATCATCATTATCTGGGGAGAATTTTGCCATGAGATAGGGAGTATAGTACCAGCGTAGTTGCAGTTTCTGAGCAGCTTCCCAGTAGTTTGAGCATTTAGAGTATTTATAGTTATATTTTATTGCTCTCTGCCACTGTTCGTCGGAAAAGGACTGGCCAAGTTCCGTTTCCCATTTAGTAAATGTCAATTTTGCATTCAGTAAATTATAGAATAAGGTAATACCTTTGAGTTTATGATCTGTCAGGTTCCAGAATGACCAAGCCACCTCCGGTACGTCAATCCCAGAGAGCTTATGGATTCTTAAAATTATGATAGTCTATTGTGCAAAAAGAATCACTAGATGGTAATGAGTATTTTTGGGCTAAGATTTTAAAGGGAGTCAGAAGGCCATTGTTTGTGACATTGTCTATTGTATTTAGGCCTCTAATTGACCAATTAGTGAAAGAAATTTCTGGTGTTAAATGTTTCAGTGAATGAAGAGGTATCTGAATTGTTTTGCATTTCACTTTAGTCATAATGTTTGTGAAAGTAGCGCTAGGCTTGTAGACTGGCCGTAATAGTTGGATGGTCAAAATATGGTCTTACGTGTGTTCAACCATCGGCCAGTAATAGGGAGCTAAGAGTTTCTGTTTGTGCCCATTCATGTTTCAATATACTCCACTGTTTTAGGTGGGCCGGTAGGAACCAGTATTTAATCTGGTCGAGTAGGTTTGCAATGTAATAATCTTTTATGCGAGGAATCCCCATGCCTCCTGCTGATTTGTGTTTCACCAGAATTTGGAATGAGCAGCAAGGTTCTGCCCACATGAATTTGATAAACTAGTAAATACGCTCCCAGATAGAGGTAGACTGGGCGTATAAATGGGGTAATAAGTGCCACATCCTAATGAAAGTCAAAAAAATTAAAAAATTAAGAAACATGGACTTTGCAGGCACTGGGTACTTAAAAATAACATTTTATTAAATAATACATCTAAAATCATCAAATAGAAGTCACAAAAGACATATAGCGGTAATATATCCCATGTATAAAGGGAAACATAAAAATGCAAAAACAACATATAAGTGATTACATTGTTGGTAAATGGTGGACAATTATTCAACAACAGTACAATGTATTTGTAATAATACTTCACATCGAAGCGAACCTAGTCGCAGGTGACAGGGAATAGTACTGTCTTCCCGGGAAGATCGGGCGATGTGTTTAACAGTAGATCGTACAATTCCATTGAGCCATATTGCTCGACATGTTTCACCTTAAGCTTCCTCTGGGAGCAAATGGATCAATGTTCTGTATATTCATAGAAAAAGAAATCAATTAAACCAGATAAATTGGATAAATGTCCAAATGTAGTTCATATTCCCAAACAGAGATACCATGGGAAGAGAATGTTCGTAAAAATCAGGGCCAGAATATCTAAGGCCATCATGTATATATGTGGACATAAATTGTTTGAACTGAGAGACCCACAAAGAGCGTGGTATAAATATTCGCTGCTGTATATGATATTGCATAACATGCTTGTATATAATTATAGTTGATATTAAACGATGCTGCCTAAAGTATGTGAGGAACCAATATCACAGAGACTGGCCAACGGGCCCCAAGGGTGGAGCGTGTTGCCCATATGGAAGTGATGTGGGGACCCAAGCTAAATACAATCTTAAGCAATGGTATTATAAATAAACAGGGTATGAAAGATAACCTGTATAAGGGCAATGAGACCTGGAGTTTAGGGAGAATGGACAAAAAGAGAAAGAGGGAAAGAAACAAAAATGGGAAATAGGCAAAAAAGGAAAGGAAAAGAAAAGGAAAAAAGGAGGAGGGGAGAGGGGAGGAAAAGAGAAAGGGGAGAAAGGGGGAATGAAAGAAAAAGAAAAAGGGACAAGGAAAGAAAAGGGCTGGAAATGAGAATTAAGTACTTGTTGGTACTTGCCTGTATGTATTCAGCAGGCAATGACAATGTAGTTAGAAGGCTAAATTAATAGCCAACAGGGAAGGTGTATGGAGGATCAGAGTATATACGCAACCAAGCGTCATAGACCAGCAAAAATTAGCATAAAAGCATCAGCTGGTGTGCCTATATTTAAGAACAAAAGTAACAATAGTAAACCAACCAGAAACCTATAAACAAATTAAATATTATAATATGAATATGTCTGGGCTGTATAGGACGTGGAGATCACCTCAGAAAGGAAAAAGAGATGACTTTGTGAATAAAGGGGGGGGGGGGAGAAGGGAGCGTATAGAGACGGGGGGAGGGGAAGGGGGGGGGAAATGCCTATTTCCCATTTTTGTTTCTTTCCCTCTTTCTCTTTTTGTCCATTCTCCCTAAACTCCAGGTCTCATTGCCCTTAAACAGGTTATCTTTCATACCCTGTTTATTTATTATACCATCGCTTATGATTGTATTTGGCTTGGGCCCCCACATCGCTTCCATATGGGCAACACCCTCCACCCTTGGGGCACGTTGGCCAGTCTCTGTGATATTGGTTCCTCACATACTTTAGGCAGCATCGTTTAATATCAACTATAATTATATACAAGCGTGTTATGGAATATCATATATAGCAGTTAATATTTATACCCCACTCTTTGTGGGTTTCTCAGTTCAAACAATTTATGTCCACATATATACATGATGGCCTTAGATATTCTGGCCCTAATTTAGGAACATTCTCTTCCCATGGTATCTCTGTTTGGGAATATGAATTACATTTGGACATTTATCCAATTTATCTGGTTTAATTGATTTCTTATTCTATCAATATACAGAACATTGATCCATTAGCTCCCAGAGGACGCTTAAGGCGAAACATGTCGAGCAATATGGCTCAACGGAATTGTACGATCTATTGTTAAACACATCGCCCGATCTTCCCGGGAAGACAGTACTATTACCTGTCACCTGCGGCTAGGATCGCTTCGATGTGAAGTATTATTACAAATACATTGTACTGTTGTTGTATAATTGTCCACCATTTACCAACAATGTAATCACTTATATGTTGTTTTTGCATTTTTATGTTTCCCTTTATACATGCGATATATTACCGCTATATGTCTTTTGTGACTTCTATTTGATGATTTTAGATGTATTATTTATTAAAATGTTATTTTTAAGTACCCAGTGCCTGCAAAGTCCATGTTTCTTCCTTTTAATTTTTTTTGACCCATATGAATTTGGTCAATTGCGATTGTAAATTAGAGAGAAAGGTGGCCGGTACAGAAATAGGTAGTGTACAAAAGTAGTATAATATTTTAGTTAGTAAAATCATCTTGTATTCCACTAGTCTGCCTGACCAGGAGAGAAAGAATTTTTTCAGTCGAGTCAGTTCTTGCTAGATTGTATTAAGGAATGGAGGGAAGTTCATTTTGAATAGGCAACCTGTGGACAGGGTCAACTTAATTCCCAGATATTGTAAGGAATCTTCATTCCATTGGAAGGGAAATCTACATTTCTATGTTTTTTTAGTTGTATTGTCAATGGGAATACCCATTATGTTGGAGCTTGAAGCATTGATTTTGTAGTAAGATACCCTAATAATTACGTTTTGTATTTCATATACAGCAGGGAGTGAGCAGAGTGGGTTGGAAAGTGATAACATAACATCATCCGCAAATAGAGTGATGGTATGATGTTGGTTACCCGATAATATTCCTTGAATATCTAGATATGTTCTAATCCAGGGGTCTTCAAACTATGGCCCTCCAGTTGTTCAGGAACTACAATTCCCATCATGCCTAGTCATGTCTGTGAATGTCAGAGTTTTACAATACCTCATGGGATGTGTAGTTCTGCAACAGCTGGAGGGCCATAGTTTGAGGATCCCTGTTATAATACTTTCGGCCAGGGGCTCAATCAAAGAGGCAAAGATTAGGGGTGACAGGGGACACCCCTGCCTAGTGCCATTCATTATTGGAAAGGCAATGGAATACATTCCCTCTGGGAACACATGTACCGAAGGATCAGAATATAATGCTAAGATTGCCGAGTGAATTTGGCCTGTGAGTCCAAATTTGTCCAATAATCTTGATAAGTAACCCCAAAGTATACAATCAAAAGCCTTCACCGTATCTAAGGCCAGAATCAGAGAAGGTTCCTTCCTTAAGCGAATAAGATTGATCATTCGTCTGGTCGCATCGGGTGCCTGGTGGCCTGAGATGAAAACAACCTGGTCTTGTTTCACCAGTGAAGGCATTAATCTAGCTAACCTGTTTGCTAGTAATTTATATATTTTCATGTTTTATTTATATATTTCATATTTTATTTATATTTTGTTTTTAACTTCAACATTCAATAGTGAAATCAGTCTAAAATTTTGTGGCATATTTGGCTCCTTTCCAGGCTTAGGTAATGTAACAATAGTAGCAGACAACATTTCAAAGGGGAAGGATGCTTTGCTAGCAGCAGCATTAAAGACTGGCAGCAAAAAAGTTATCAAAGTTGAGCTGTGTTTTTGATATTACTTTTTTGATAGTACTCAGAAGAGGTCCTGGTGATTTGTTGTGTGGGAGTGATTGAAGGGCTTCCCTAATTTTTGTAATATTAACTACTTCCCGACCGCCCGTTGCAGTCTTACTACGGCAAGCAGCCCCTCCTGTGTGAACCAAAGTAGCTCTATGTTGGTCATGCGCCTGGCAGCAGGGACTCTGATGCATGGGGCAGGCAGCTCCGATTGCCACCTGCAATCGCTCCCCAATGAGAGAGAAGGACGGTCTGCTATTGTAAACACAGCTGACCATTCTTCTCTCTAGAATGATAACAGAGTGCCTAGACATATGCCGGTTTTCGGTAATTCGATATATCGCGGTATTGCATAGCCACGGTATTGTTATTGTGGCATTTTTAAAATACCGAGTTTCTCTGCTCCTGGGTCTGACTTGTGAATTGATACATTTCAGTGAGTTGGATGACTCATTCACTCACACAGCTAACGCCTTTCAGCATTAAGTCTCCCAGTAACTATAAACAAAAATGATTACATTGTATTTTTTCCTTCCCTCTGCCAGGGAGAAAGGAAGTTTAACCTCTTAAAGACTGGATCTTTTTCTGACACTTGTTGCTTGCAAGTTAAAATCAGTTTTTTTTTTGCTAGAAAAGTACTTAGAACCCCCAAACATTTTATATATTTTTTTAGCAGAGACCCTACAGAAAAAAATGGCGATTGTTGTAATATTTTATGTCACACTGTATTTGCGCAGCAGTCTTTCAAACGCAATTAATAGACTTTAATGAATAAAAAAAAAAAAAAACGTAACAGTAAAGTTATCCCAATTTTTTTTTTTTGTTACACAGAGAATCGTGATCTTTATTCCAAGCTAAAAAAATCGTGATTCTCCTTTTGGCCAGAATCGTGCAGCTCTAATATATATATATATATATATATATATATATATATATATATATATATATATATATATACATACACACACACACACGCATAGCAGCCCACATTACATTATTATATAGCCATCAAGCAGTGTCTGGCCTACCTGGTGATGACTGGTCCTGGCGCTCTGATCCGATGGCCTGGTCTTTAAAGGGGCAAATCCTTGCGATCCAGAAGTGGTTAAACCTGCAGGAGGACCGGTGTTTTTATCTATTAATGACTTTACTATTGCTTTAGGCCTGGTTCACATGTATGCGGGTTGGTGGTTCACATGTATGCGGGTTGGCGGTTCACATGTATGCGGGTTGGCGGTTCACATGAATGCGGGTTGGCGGTTCACATTTGCACAGGCATAGCAGCCCATTGATTTGAACGGGCTGCTATGCCCTCATTTTCCGCAGAAAAAAGGTGCATGCAGCATTTTTTTAAAATTCAGTGGCCTTGAAATCCATCCTGCTTTTGCACCATGCGACTAACCTGCAGTTCCTGCTCTGGTAAGCTTTCTGCATTTTTTGTATACGTGGGCACGGCATTTAAAAACAGTTTGCGTGTGCAGCAACGGCAGGTAAGTCGCATGGTGCAAAAGAAGGATGGATTTCATGGCCACTGCATTTTTTTAAATTCTGCATGCACCTTTTTTCAGCTGAAAACGCAGGCATAGCAGCTCAAGCCCATTCACATCAATGGGCTGCTATGCCTGTGCAAATGTGGGCCCCCAACCCGCATACATGTGAACCAGGCCTAAAGCAATAGTAAAGTCATTAATAGATAAAAACACCGGTCCTCCTGCAGGTTTAACCAATTAATGACTTTACTATTGCTTTAGGCCTGGTTCACATGTATGCGGGTTGGGGGCCCACATTTGCACATGCATAGCAGCCCATTGATGTGAATGGGCTTGAGCTGCTATGCCTGCGTTTTCAGCTGAAAAAAGGTGCATGCAGAATTTAAAAAAATGCAGTGGCCATGAAATCCATCCTTCTTTTGCACCATGCGACTTACCTGCCGTTGCTGCACACGCAAACTGTTTTTAAATGCCGTGCCCACGTATACAAAAAATGCAGAAAGCTTGCCAGAGCAGGAACTGCAGGTTAGTCGCATGGTGCAAAAGTAGGATGGATTTCAAGGCCACTGAATTTTAAAAAAATGCTGCATGCACCTTTTTTCTGCGGAAAATGAGGGCATAGCAGCCCATTCAAATCAATGGGCTGCTATGCCTGTGCAAATGTGGGCCGCCAACCCGCATATATGTGAACCGCCAACCCGCATACATGTGAACCACCAACCCGCATACATGTGAACCAGGCCTAAAGCAATAGTAAAGTAATTTATAAACAACACCTCCTTCAGGTTTAACCACTTCTTGACCACAAGGATTTGCCCTCTTAATGACCAGGCCATCAGATCGGAGCCGAGCGCCAGGACCAGTTATCACCAGTTAGGCCAGACACTGCTTGATGGCTTATTTTAGGCCTGGTTCACAGAGTCTGTACTGACTGACTATATAATAATGTGCATAAGTGAACCAAAGCCCCTAAATTCAGCAATGAAATTGAAGTGAGGTGGAAATTTAATAATTTCAATTTAATAATAGAATACCGTGATAATACCGTATACCGTGGCAAAACCTTAATCAATTAATCGCAGCATGAAAATCTGATACCGTCACAAGCCTAAGAGTGCCTATGATCCTTCTATATACAACTTTCTTCCACAATTTCCTGAGAAATTAAAGTTGTTTTGTGTTCGGGAGATAAACCTGTATATTTATCAAGGTGTATAATGTATTGCTGATTTAGCAAATTAGAATTATATATCTTCCCAAGTCATCAAGGACTGTGTTCACTTGTTTGATTGAGACTGTATCTTTAATTGCAATAGCTACATCTCTTTTTTCCTGAGGTGCATTAGAGAGGTAAATACGTGGAAAGTGATGATGATGAAAAGATGGTGGCTTGAGAGAGGAAAAGTGTGTCTCTTGAAAAAAGGGGAAAATCACAGTGTAGATTGCATGTTTCTCTCCAGGTCATATGTTGCTTGGCTTGACTATTGAGTCCTTTGAAGTTGAAGGATGAAATGGTAAAGGCCATAGTGAAATGTAGCAGAGAAAGGATGGTGTACAGTGGGAGCATTTCATTGAAATTCAATGTTAATGATAGGTAAATTTGTACCTGTAATATGAGCATATACAGCGATTTTCAAAGGGGTTGTCTCGATCCTTATGTCTCAGGAACAATGGTGTATACTCAAAACTCACAGGGTTCACTTTTTAGCAAAAATCCTGAAAGGAACACAACTGCACAACAGTTCAGTCAAGACCTACACAAACAATGAATTTTGTAAAAATAACAAAGAGTATAGACATCAAAAAGTAAAAAAAATTGGCGATTCGTAATAGAATCTGAGCAGATAAATTACCGCAAGTGTAACGGGGGGTCAAAAAGCTAGTGGCAATCATTCAGGAGTCAACCTGATTCCACATCAGATCCTTTATGTGACACCCTTGGGGATTCTGTAGAACTGGTATGGCCTGGACTTTGAGGATCTAGAATGCCCCATTCACGTAGAAGGCGTATACCCTCTTTCACCGATGTAATGGCATATGATTCCCCGTATTTTGGGTTATCAGTAGTTTAGCCGGGTAGACCCAGCGATAGGATATGCAGTGGTTATGTAGAGATTGATAATGGTTGCAAGCTTTCTCCTTTGTTGCTTAGTATATGCTGAGAGATCTGCGAAGAATGCCAAATTGTGTAGACTTTGTGGAAGTCGCTCCTTATTTCTAGCAGCCGTCATTAGCTTTTCTTTGGTATGGTAAAAATGGTTTCTTACAATTGTATCTCTGGGGAGATGTTGCGGCAAATGTTTGGGCTTTGGCAGCCTATGTATTCGATCTGTAAGCAGATGTTCCAGCGGAGATTCTGGGATACCCCGTATTTTAATGTTGTTGCATCTGGATCTAGCCTCCAAGTCCGCAAGCTTTGATTTGATCCATTGTAAATCATCCTCCCTGTCATTGTGAGCATCAACCATCTCATAAATGTAAATACATATTCCTCTATTTTAGATTCAATATGTGACACTCTGTCACTTACAGCATTGACTTCCATTTTAAACTGCTGGGCCAATGTCCCTATATCAGAATGTAATGTTCTGCGTAGAGAGATTGTAAATGCAGATGGGGTTCAGAAGTACCCAATCGGCATATATGGGGCTGTGGCTTGACACTAGTTAGATAAAAATGTCAATTTTATTGTGCAAACAAATGATTGGTGAATTAACATAGGACTGCAATTGGTCAGTTAAGGGCTAATAAGTATTTGGATAAAATACTGGTCACACACCTGTAATTGGTCAGAAAAAGTAAATTTGGACAACTTTACAGTTTGCCTATAAAGGAAGAAGAAGATGTGAGCCCTGTCAGTCAGTGGGAGCAGGGGAAGAAGAGTTTCCCTCCCTCCCACCCTGAATTTGTTGTGGTCATTTATGTTTCTGAAGTTTTTCTGTGTTGGTATGTTTTTTTTTTTTTTTTTTACTTTCAATAGATTTTTATTGAAGTTTTACAAAATACAAGAAATTAAACCATAGTCGTGTTCAACATGAATTAACCGTGACAGGATCATGAATAAGAGAATGCACTGGAACATGGATATGAAAATTCGCATACATGTAGACAGTATAAGTACATAAGATACTGCATAGGTACCAATATCAGAAGTCACACAAAAGACCCGTGACAATCCATTAAAAGTGCATTTTACAGAACGAGAACCCAAACTTTAATTAAAGGTAGGGAGGGGAGGAAGGAAAATTGCCTGTAACGCAGACATTAACTAGGCGTAGGGGAGAAATATGGGCTTTGCAACCATGCCTGCCACTCCTTATAGAATTTTGGACCCTGGAATTTAGAGTAAGCATATGCCTTCTCCATAGAACATTGTAAGTTGACTAGCCGGATTGCTTCCATGTGGGAAGGCGCAATGGGCTTTCTCCAGTGACGTGCTATGACCATTTTGGCCGCCACTAGTATATGTACAGAGACTGTTCTTAGGGAGGGTGGGAAGGTATCCAGACCTAACGAGAGTAAGGCCAGGGCAGGGTTGGGGGGCCTGAGGATGCCAGGGGTGGTGGACAGAACCTCAAACATCTTTCTCCAGAAACTGGATATGCCTTTGCAGGACCAGAAGATATGTAATAACGACCCTACTTGATCGCAATTGCGCCAGCACAATGGGGTCTGGGAGTCAAAGATTTTTGAAAGTCGATGCGGTGTCAAATACCATCGGGTGAGAAGTTTTTGGAATTGTTCCCAGTGATTCACACATTGGGTGGATTTGTAAGAACAGCGTATAGCAATCTTCCATTGTGTCTCTGAGAAAGACGTTTGAAGTTCCCTTTCCCAAGCTAACATATGTGGAGATTTCAAAAGGGTCAGGTTTTGGCCTATGAGATTATAAAACAGAGATATACCTTTTGTGGAGGGCGAGGGGGACATAAGGAATTGCCATACTTGTATGGGGACATCAATTGTAGGAGGGGGGTATTTGCGCACGAAGCTCGCCAGGCTATTATAGGTGAAGCGTGCTTGCGGGGGCAGGTTGAACTCTAACCGAAGATTCTCAAAGGGTTTAAGGGAGTGAGATTGTAGGAGCTGGTCGATCGTGCTAATGCCAGCTGCCTGGAGCGCGGAAATGTTGGTGTATGGAAGTAGTATTTCTAGTGTAGTTATTGGAAGCGGAACACGTTTGCATACAGCGGTGGGTGGCAGTCGTGCAAGGAGGGAGCGCCAGGATTCTAATGTGGCTTGTGTGGGTAAAGGCAGAGACTTGGCATCCAATGGTTTCCACTTGTCTGCTAGTAGTAGAGTAGAAAGGGTGGTTACCTTGGATACGGTCGATTCGGCAGAAACCCATGGAGTAGTGGGACTTTCTGCAAACCAGTGTCGCAGTGCTGCCAAGCGGGATGCATCGCAATAGTTAAGTATATCAGGGAGCCCCAAGCCACCTATCGATCTGTGTTTGATCATATGAGAATGCGCACATCTAGCCCTTTTCTTTTGCCATATGAATGCGTGTAGTATTTTAGTCAGGGGACGTATATTTTTCTTAGGGAAGGGGATGGGTAGGGTGCGAAAAATGTACAGAATTTTAGGTAAACAGACCATTTTGAACGCTGCTATGCGACCCATCCACGATAGTTCTACCTTCTTGAGTTTGGCTACATCCGAGGCAATGGATTTAAGGAGGGGGGACAAGTTGGCGGAGATCATGTTAGAAGTAGGGAATGTTAAGTCTATACCTAAGTAGTGTATGGGTTGGGTGGACCACGTATACGGCAGAACAGTTTGCAGGTGAGAGCTGGCAGTTGGATGGACTCCCATATTCAGTATTACCGACTTACTAAAGTTGACCTTATAATACGAGATCTTACTGAAGGATTGCAGGATGTCGTGAGTGGCAGGTAAGGAAACTGTAGGGTTTGTGAGGCTCAGAATGACGTCATCTGAAAAAAGTGTGACGACATGGTGGGATCTGGGGAATTTAAATCCTCATACTAGTGGGCTCTGCCGTATTTGCGCTGCTAATGGTTCAATTAGGAGGTTAAATATCAGGGGGGAAAGTGGACATCCCTGACGTGTCCCGTTTGAGATGGAAAACGGTTTCGAGAGTGTGCCAGCCGACATCACTCTGGCAGAGGGGTTCGAATATAACGTGAGGATAGCAGACACAATGGGACCAGAGAGGCCGAATTTTTGTAGGACTGCTCGCATGTAACCCCAGTGAACTCGGTCGAACGCTTTCTCTGCATCAATAGATAAGAGCAGAGAAGGCATCCGAGTGCGCTCCGCATAATGCATCAGGTTTACTACACGCCTGGTGGCGTCCGGAGCCTGTCAACCCTGGACAATTCCCATTTGGTCGTCCCCTACTAGGGAAGGTAAGACTTTGGCTAGGCGATTCGCTATGATCTTCGCGTAAATTTTTACATCTGAGTTCAACAGAGAGATTGGCCTAAAGTTCGCCGGGGTGTTGGGAGGTTTCCCAGGTTTAGGCAGGGTGGTGATGTGGGCCTGTAACATTTCATCGGGTAGAATTCCTGTGTCTATAGCTTGTGCGAAGAGTGTCAACATATGTGGGGAGATGATATCTTGCATGGCTGTGTAATATTCATTAGTCAGGCCGTCAGGCCCCGGGGACTTGTTGGACGGCATTGATTTGATAGTTTTGGATAATTCTGAGGGGGCAATGGGGCTATTGAGGAAGGAAAGCGTTTCCGGCGAAAGTGACGGGAGATGTAAGTGTTGAAGGAAAGCTTGTATGTCAGTGTCTGTGGGTTGCGGTGTGGAATTATCTGCATTCAAATTATACAGGGCGCTGTAATAGTCCGCAAAGGCGTCGGCTATTTTTTGGGGGTGGACGTGCCTCTCGTTAGTGTGTGGATGTTGGATGCTGTCTATTTTTGATTTAAGCCGCCTAGCTTTAAGGCGTGAGGCCAGAAATTTGCCGGCTTTGTTGTGGGAAGAGTAGTAGTTAACACGAATCCGCGCTAGCAGTTTATCATGCTGCTCAGTCAGCAGTCTGCGGAGGTCCGAACGGAGAGACGTCAGCCGGGAAGCATGTGTGGGGGAAGGGGAAGTCTTATTTAGCACATCAAGGGAACGGATTTCTTCCGTTAGGCGCAGGAGGGCAGAGTTGCGCCTTCTTTTTAACCGGGAGCCTAGTTGGATTAAAAGTCCTCTTATGAACGCCTTATGCGCGTTCCAAACGGTGGAGGGGGAAACTTCTGGTGTGTGGTTTAGGTGGAAAAACTCCTGTAGGTTCGTCCGTAGATGTTTTAGGGTGTCAGGGTCCGAGAGTAAGGAGTTGTTGCATTTCCAAATAAAGGTGGAGGTGGCGGGTGGGCTGGTGGATAGGGTCATATGGACAGCGGCGTGATCTGACCAGGTGATGGTGGAGATGGAAGAGTCAACAAGGAGTGGTAGTGTGGCAGAGTCGACTAAAAACATGTCAATCCTGGAGTACGTGTTGTGGCTTGCAGAGAAGAAAGAGTAATCCCTCTCCTCTGCGTGCTGGTATCTCCAAACATCGTGGAGCCCTTCTGAGTGCAATAAAGCGGCTAGAGAGGGAAGTTTAGAATGTGGCCTAGCCAAGGAGTCTAAGGCATGGTTGGCTACGAGATTAAAATCCCCACAAATTATCAATTTACCTGACCTTAGTTTCATAACTTTCGAACACAGTTTACGCAGAAAGGATAGCTGACGTACATTGGGGGCATATATACGTTAACTATGGTATATACACAGTTATCGATAGTGCAATTAACAATCAGATAGCGGCCTTCCTTGTCCTCCACCATTCTGGAAAGGGAGAAGGACAAGGAGTTACTAAAAGCCAACATCACACCTCTTTTTTTTGCATTAAACGAAGCATGAAACACATGTGGGTAATCCGGGTGAGTGCACCGTGGAGCATTTCCCAGGAGAAAGTGGGTTTCCTGTATTGCTAAAACGTCCGCCTTAGCTGAGCATGCCTCCTTCCACATCGAGTGGCGTTTCGCGGGGTGGTTCAACCCCTTAGCGTTCATGGACAGAAAGTTAATAGGCATCGGAGGTCATAAAAGGGTCCAGGATTAACGTGGATGTCTCAGCGGCATAGGGGCGTAAGGAGCAAGGGAAGAAGTAGGGGGGTCTGATCCCGCCCGTGTAGGGGCCCATGTGTGTAGAAGGGGGCAACAAAATTGTACCTGAGGCGTTTTTCCCGATCGTCGGAAGGCAGGGCCCACTCGAGGCCTTAGGAGAGGTAGTCTTGGATGTTCTGCGTTGACAGTCGCTTGGGTGGTTGATGGAGGAAGGCACAGTGCGGCTAGTTGTTCGGAAGCTGCGGAGGAGGGTGAAACTGCATGTATACAAAAAGTAAGGCACACTCACTTGCACGGCACGGTTAGCGATGAAGGATCCATCTAAACAATAAAACAAAAGGGACGAACAGACACACAAACATATAACAGGTAAAAAAGACATGGCCCACCGGGGCCAAGTGGGTAGCAGGAGCTACAAAATTTACAGGGGGGTAAAAGAGCACAGTGAAGAGTGCTACTTTAAGGCAAGCAAGGAGGGCCGGGCATGCCTGGTAATGGTGAACTGTGAGTGTCACTTGTGGCGGCTGCGGGATCTTGAATTTCTTGATGCCACCTGCCATTCAGGTTGCACACGGGGTGGCAGCGGAGGCAGAGCAGGGGCAGATGAGGATTCAGGGGCATCGGTTACAATACCCCATTGGCGAAGAACCCGTAATCCTTGGTCCATGGTGGTGACTTGCGTGTTCGAGCCTTGGTGGGTTATACACAGTTTTGCAGGATATTTCCATTTGTAAATGATTTTATGGTTGCGGAGCGCCTTGGTGATAGTATGGAGGTTGCGGCGTTGCTGCAGTGTATACTGTGAATAATCTGGCAACACTTGGACCGTCGCCGCCCGTTCCGGAAGATGATCTCTACGTCGGAAGGCCTCCAATATCTTTTCCTTAGCTTGGAAAAAGTGTATGCGGAGCAGGACGTCCCTAGGAACATCCTGCGGAAGAAAGGAGGGCTTTGGGATTCTGTGAATCCTGTCTATGGTGAGGTCCGCATTGGTTAGGGCGGGAACGACCAGTTGGAAAAGGTCACGAACAAAGTTCGGGAGCTGGTTAGGTAGGACAGTTTCTGGAATGCCACGTAGCTTTAAATTGTTGCGCCGTGACCTGTCTTCCAAGTCGGCAAGCTTGGCGTGGATGCGATCTATGTCAGTCTGTTGGGCTGTATGAGAATCCACTAGGGCATTGTATGAGACTGCAAATTCATCCATCTTGCATTCCACATTATTGACCCTTTCGCCCAGTCCATGTAGCTCCTTTTGGCAGTTAGCTATGGAGGATGATACAGTGGCTTGCATCGATTTATGCATCATGGACAGCATGTCTCTTAAAGCAGTGTCAGAAATAGGCTGTCCTGTGGTAGGGATGGAGGCAAAGGGATCTGGTGCAGGTACATAGGCTCATGCAGAGGCCGTAGCAGAGTCTTGGTCACTCACCTCCATGGATGTGGAGCGGGCTGTGTGGTGGCTGTCTTCCCACCGAGGCTTTGATTTGGCCGGGCTGTGGGTGGACGGCGTGGAGGGCGAGGAGTCTGCAGATCGCTCCGGTCTAGATTGCTTGTTAGCCTCTGCGGTGTCTGAGCGCGCCAGTGACGTCACGGCTGCGACATGGCTGGGACACACTAGAGGGCGGGCATCGCTAGCTTGCTGCTGGGCTCCGGCGCCATTTTTCTGTAGTCCCGAGGGCCCCTGGGTGGAAAAATTCAGACAGTTTGCGGACTGCTGGCGGGTCTAACTTCCTCCGCGACATGCTGCGAGGGTGCCTCGGGTGTTCCCCCAGAGATCCCTGTAGGTTAGGACGTCTGACACTCCCGTGGATGGGCCGTAGATGCGGTAATTAGCGGGCATGCGGCGGAGCTCCCTCTTCAAGCGGCCATACGCCACCCCCCCCCCCTGGAATGTTTTTTTTAATGGTTATGATGGGTAGTTTGAGCTCTTTGGCCAAACTACAAAAAATTTAGAGTGTATAGTATGGTTGGTTCGAGCTCCTTGGCTGAACCACATTATACATGTCTTTTTTTGGAACTTTAAATAAATGGCCGCGGCCAATCAACCAGCAAGTCTGTAGTCAGGTCTTTTAATTTTAAATTAAATAGTTATTGTATTAATGTTCAAGCCTATAGCACTATAACGTGTCTTTTAGTGTTGTATAAGGAACAGGTTGGTTTGTAGTGGGGAGTTCTGAGATGGAATCTTGTAGTTTCCCTTTTGTCATCTAGTGAGGAGTTTAGGGCACTCACCTCCAATTGTGCAGCTGGGCTGTGCAGCTTCTGCTTTGTCTTTGCTGGGCTTGACGTAGCTGAAGAGATCTGTTGTGATCTTTATCTGTTCCCAGAATTGTGGCTGTGGAAGGTGGAATGCCTGGGAGTAGGGCCCTGCTCCTGTCCCTGGCCATGTGCTGAGCCAGGAGAGCTGCCGGCACCATCTTGACTTCCCCAGTGCCGCTGCTGGGGGTAGAAATATGTAATCTTGCCAGGTCAGAATTTGTCTTTCCTCTTCCGAGATAACATGTTGGGTATTACCCGATGCTCAGGGGACAAATGCTGCTGTAAAACGAGGCTCTGTGTGGCTGTAATATGCTCCTGTGTGCCGTGCTGTGTGAGAGCTCTGCAGCCATCTTCCTCTCCGGTTGGCAACGCCCCTTCGGCTTGTAGTTTTCAATGAACTACCATGGCACTGTGGTAGCTCATTCTTTCTTCTTGTCAGATTGTATCTGCTTACCCCTATGGTATATACGGTCACAAAGATACACTGGCAGATCTGCTGAAGCCTTAACAGGCTCCAAAAAATAAAATAAAATAAATGCACATTACCTGCAAAAAAAAAAATCATCATTTATTATTTTTTTTCTAAACAGTGAACCTATCCTTTAACTATAATTATATTAATTATTCTTGGTGTTCTTGTGAAAGTTACTTGCCACTTAGTAAATAGGATAGTTTTCTGGTCCCAATAACAAAAGGAAAGGGGAGGGGGGGGGCAATTATCATGTGCATTGTATATACACCTTGTATATTAAAATGTAGTGGTCCTTTTTAGTTTTTCAGGAAATACATTTCTTTTCATACGACAGCTATTTATTATTGACTTTAATGATTAAAGCCATTACTGTGAGTAAACTACTGTAAAAAAGCTAGCAATAAAAATATTAGGATAGGAGTTTACTTATGTGTGAATCAGAAGCTCAGCATTGGCTGTTTTAATAGGCGTAAAGCCTAGTTTATTTCCTACAGAAAAACAGTAACCTAAATTTAGAGGCTTATAATAACTAATGAATTGACAACATAAATATCAGTATTAATGTAGTGCAAGCTATTACACAGATAATGGGAACACAAACACATTAATAAAAGTTATGGTTGTTAGGTAATGATATTCTAAAAAACATAAATAAGCCTAAAGGTGAGTTTTACTGGTACAACTGTAACGTGAAGAAAGCTTTAAATTAAAGTGTGACGCTTGGGCATGTCTAGTGATTCATCATTTCTGTTATTTGGTCTTTCAAAAGGCTAACATTGCTTTTTGCAGGGCAAAGAATTATAAGGCAATTCCATGCGAACAAAACACTATGTATTGGGGAGGAGGAAACAGACTTAAGCCATTTAAGCTCCAGAAGAGTTTAGCCTCTTCATGACCAGGGCATTTTTTGCTATTCACCATAGGGCTACTTTAACTGGGAATTGCGCAGGCATGCGACATTGTACGCAAATTAAATTGATATAATTTTTTTACACACAAATAGAGCTTTCTTTTGGTGCTATTTGATTACCACTGGGTTTTTTAAATTTTAATTACCCACTTCCCGCAAATCGACGTAGCTCTACATCGGCCCAGATAAGTGATTGTACCAGAGTGATGCCTGCAGCTAGAGCCATCATCCTGGTACCATTTCTTATAGCCGGTGGTCGGTTTTCAGGTGATAATGGCCGATGCGGCTCTGTCACCGTGAGCTCGCGCAGGAAAGAAAACAAATACGTAAGTCGCGCCCACAAATGAAAGCGCTGTTCAAAACACACATATGAGGTATCGCCGCGATCGCCAGAGTGAGAGCAATAATTGTAAAAAAAGAGCTACTCTGTAACTATAAACTGGTAACTGTTAAAAAATTTTAAAACATCGCCTATGGAGATTTTTATTGACCGTAGTTTGTCACCATTCTGCGGGTGTGCGCAAATTTAAACCGTAAATTTACTCGGCGTGACATCATCTTTCACAATATACAAAAAAATGAGCTAACTTTACTGTGTAGTTTTTGTTTAATGCAGTGAAATTTATTTTTCCAAAAAATTTACGTTTGAAAGACCGCTGCGCAAATACCACATGACAAAAAATATTGCAACAACCACCATTGTATTCTCCAGAGTATTTGCTAAAAATATATATATATATATATATATAATGTTTGGGGGTTCTAGCCAAAAATACTGATTTTAACTTGTAAACAACATGTGTCAGAAATGGGCAGAAGTGGTTAAAATTGAAAAAAAAAGAGAAAAAAAATATAAAAATATTTTCTATGTTATATTATAAAACCTCCAACACAAAATCACATTTCTTCATAAATTTAGGCCAAAATGTATTCCTCTACGTCTTTGGTAAAAAAAAAAACGATACTGGTAATATTGGTGATCAGCGACTCATAGTGGGACTGTGATAGTGTGGCGGGCATTTGGCACTAACAGACCTTCACTGGGAGGTACACTATACAGGACATCAATAGTGACACTAATACATTGATCAGATATAATACTGTACACTGTCACATATCGAGTATTGGTATCTTTGCTTGTAGGACAGCCCATTGAAATCAATGGGTTTCCCTATGCATTGTGCAGGAAAAACAAGCCAAAAATGCAATCCCCACTATACTAGATGTGAATGAGGCCTGAATGTGAAATCTGTGTGTTTACATAAGAACAGTGAGGCTCCATTCACATCTGTGTGTTTCCAAACACACAGCAAACTGCACAGAAAGCACGCTGCAAACATGCATCATACTTACGTTGCCAATAACTGTTAATGGCACCCCAAGCACGGATATCAGATGAGCATCTGCCATGGAACAAATGCCCTGCAAGTGCAACATAAGCGTGGTAAAATTGGTGCCGCGCTCCGCATAGGAGCATTTGTCATGTGTAACAAGCGGAAACGCTCCAAACCCCTCAAAAAACCGATGAGCGTGAGTTCCCGGTATTGTGAGCGAGGCCTGACAGCATCTCCATCCACTCCCTCCTATATACATGTATAAATCTGCCCTTACAGTATACAGTCTGATTGTACAATTCCCTTTCCCAAAACTATGGAATATGAGGATCCACCTGAACAATTCATTCAATTTGTATCAAATCAGGTGGGCCCTTTCACTACATAGCTGATGGTGGCTATACTGTACATACACTTGGTTCTAGAGGCAAAACATTTTACTTTAAAGTGTTTGTTGTGCCATGTACTTGTGTTACAAAAGGACCTTTATTCTCTTTGTATTGCTTTCTTTGTGTGCAATTCCTGGTTATCCCCTTAGCTTCCTGCTTTCCTATTAAAAACTGCTTAGGCCAGACAAAGAAGCACATCCCTTTCAGCATGGTCAATTTTCTGGCTGTGTTGGGGAGAGTAGCCTGTCTATATTCCAGTGATAAGACTTCTGCTGACATTCCCCACCCTGCACACCCATTCACTGGGAAGACCAGTGTACTGCTGTTTCTCCACCCTCAGCTCTCTAAACCCCTTATGCAGCTGAGACCATATATTATATGACCACTTATAAAAAAAAAAGTTTCTATTCATTTCTATTTTAAATGGAATGTATTGTTTTACAAAGTAAGGGTTCATATATACTTTAAAGCATTCCTTGCATTAAGGTAAAACATTTCCCAGTGGTAGTATTGCCCCCTCACCCACCTTATACCTATTGAGTCCTATCTCTATTCAGCACTGTGCCTATCTGCAGCAGTGCTGGTCCCTCTCTCTCTCTCTCCTCACAGGACACAGAAGCAGCAGTGGGAGTCATTTGTTCCTTCTGCTGTCAACCAAATCCTGTGAGGGGGGGGTAGGGTCAAGCCACCCTGTGTGTGTCTATGGATGCACATATCCCAACTCAGTAGCAGGCCTGCATGTACACCCCCATAGCAAGCAGCTTACCATGGTAGCTTGTGCAGAAAAGGAGCCTATACATAGTGACAGTTGGGGACCACAGAAGAGGAGGTTCAGGGCCACTTTATACATTACAATTGCACAGAACAGGTAAATATAACATGTTTCCTATTTTAGAAAAATAAAAATCAAACCTGTACAATGACTTCAGGTTCATCCACTCCAAACTCACTCGTCGATGTCTTTATGGACCTTGTTTGTGCACTGGTCCAAATCATTCTGTGGAGGGGATTATGGTGTGGGGTTGTTTTTCAGGGGCTGGTCTTGGCCCCTTAGTTCCATTGAAGGGAACACTTAAGGTGTTAGCAAACCAAGACATGTTGGACAATTTCATTCTCCCAACTTTGTGGGAACAGTTTGGGGTAAGCCCTTCCTGTTCCAACATGACTGCGCACCATTGTGCAAAGCAAGGTCCATAAAGACATGGATTAGCGAGTTTGGGGTGGAGGAACTTGACTGGCCTGCACAGATTTCTGACCCCAACCTGATAGAACACCTTAGGGATGAATTAGAGCACAGACTGCTAGCAAGGCCTTTTCTCCAACATCAGTGCCTAATCTCACAAAAGCGCTTCTGGAAGAATGGTCAAACATTCCTATAGACACACTCTTAAACCCTTGTGGACATCCTTCCCAGAAGAGTTGAAGCTGTTATAGCTGCAAAGGGTGGGCCAACTCAATATTGAACCCTACAGACTAAGACTGGAATGCCATTAAAGTTCATGTGTGTGTGTAAAGGCAGACATCCCAATACTTTTGGTAATATAGTGTATTTGGAGAAGGAGGAATGCTCCAAATACCTTCATGAGTGCAAATGTCAATGTGCAAGGTTTATATGTTATGGGTAAAACTTCTGTAATAACTCAAAAAATGTGCACTTTAGAAATGTCCTAAAATGTATCTTTAAAGGCATGTGTGTCTGAATAGTCAAAAGGGTAATAAAGTAGTGGCAGGACTCCAAGCACCCCAAAGAAAAATTCTGCTAAGGACTACCAGAAGTTTCTTGCTGATCTGGTAGTGTATACTGTATATCCTATATTCTATAGTCAGATATAGATGCTCACTTTCAGAACTTGGCTCTTTCAAAGGCAACTTCATGAACTTTTGATAATACCATGTAATTAAAATGATCATAAAGAGTTGCTGTATAATTTACCATATAATAGTTCCAGTATATAAGAAGATGAGAATGTAATTTCATTTTAATGTGCTCCAGATTCAGCGTAGATTAAAAAAATTGACCTAAGTCATTATCTCATATTGAGGCAAACATGAAAACTTTTGACCTGTATCACTGAAGAAATTAACAATATTTTACAAAGAGGAAAATACATACCAACCTAATATCTTAATTGTTATAAGTAAGGTTTGAATTCATATTACAGTAAGGCTTCATTCAAGTAGAGGACAGGAAATCTCATAATTACTGATACATCTAAGCATCGGGTTGATGTTGTAAGAGCCTGTGCAAAAGACTGCGCAAGCAATGATATCACTTCACTTTCTAGAAAATGTAAGTAATATATTATACATTTGTAATGCCATTTGAAGCTAGACAGACACAATTTGAAGCATTGTAAGTTTCCAGCTCACTAGTGACTTCATTGTGAATATCTCGGGCCCACTTACTTGCCAAATAATGTCCTGATTTTTCAGCTCACACTCTAGCTTTTGTCACTTTGCTGGCTGCTCACACACCTGGGTTCCTATTGCAACTCACTCTACAGCAAGGGCAGAGAAGAGCAGTTAACAAACTGCTCCAACTTGCTCACTTCACTGGCAGTTGCCATCTTCAAACGGTTATAGTTTAAAAATTATAAATCCTACAGTGAAGAGCTTCATATTTTGAGAATCACAAGACCCATACCTATATTGTGATGCATAGTATGCCTCTGAAATATTGAAAATGAAGGCACAGTCGCAGTTTAGAAATTGCCCTTCAAATTTGAGGTGGCTAGAGTGGCGTTTTAATGAATGTCAATGGCGGCGTGAGTTGCAAAGAAATGGTCATATTGTGAAAACTATCAAGACTATGGCTTAACCATGGACATTTTTAGTGGCAGCAGGGATAGCGGAACGTTTTGAGATATGATTTGTGTAGGTGGGCTTGAAAATGAGGGAGTGGGGGCAGTTTGGAAATCATGTCCTGATTTTCAGCTCCTACTCTAGTTTTGAACATTCCGCCATTCATTCCTATGGGACCAATTTCGCCACAAAAACGCCAATATTTTGTGAACCATTTGGCAAAACGTTCCACAAAGTATTAGCACACCAATCAGGGACAATCCGCACGTTTTGGTATATTACTGTCTATGTAGTGTAAAAACTGTGGGAGGAGTTAGGGTGGTAAATTTGGCTATAATAATAAGAATATATATGTAAGATAACAGTAAGTGGTCTTGCCATGTGGGAGCACTTAACAGGACGCTGAGGTCAGTATCAAATAAAAAAAACTTTATAAAAATAAGCAGCACACTTATATTGAAGTTAGCATGAAACAGCATGGATAGGGAACACCTGAGACCAAGCAGCTGTAATCAGTGTGAGGCTGTAGGCATCACTGAGTAAACAGAGACTGAAGATGACAGGGAGCCAGCTAGCTCAAAATATGAATATTAGCATTCTAGGATGCACACGAGGATGACAGATACATTTGAAGAAGAGGGCAAAGTCCCTGGAAACGTGTCATGCACACCCCCTTTCCTGACATCCACCAGGCATTTTGACAGCTGTCATCTTTGTGTGCAGCCTAGAATGTCACCACTAATATCCATACTTGGAGCTGGCTGGCTCCCTGTCATCTTCGGTCTTTGTTTTCTCAGTGATTTGTAGCTTTCATTTTTTTTTTTTTTGGAGCATGCCTTAACCACTTAAGCCCCGGAGGATTTGGCTGCTAAAGGACCAGGGGTTTTTTTGCGATTTTTTACTGCGTGACTTTAATGGACAATTGCGCGGTCGTGCGACGCTGTACCTAAACGAATTTGACGTCCTTTTTTTCCCACAAACAGAGCTTTCTTTTGGTGGTATTTGATCACCTGTGCGATTTTTTGATCACGCGCTATAAACAAAAAAAGAGCGTAAATTTTGCAAAAATAACAATATTTTTCACATTTTTTTATATGAAATTCCCCCAAAAAAAAAGTAAAAATCAAAATTTTTTAACATTTTTCGGCCAATTTGTTTTATGCTACCTATGTTTGGTAAAAAAAATCGCAAAACGCGTATTTTGATTGGTTTGAGAAAAAGTTATCGCGTTTACTAACAAAGGGAAAGATTTTTGTCATTTTTGGTGTTTTTTTTTTTAACGCGTAATGGCGGCGATCTGCGATTTTTTTTTCGGTACTGCGACATTGCGGCGGACAGATCGGACCCTTGACTGACATTTTTGACACTTTTGGGGGTACCAGTGACATTACTGCAGTAATCAGTGCTATACATATGCACTGTTACTGCAAAAATGACACTGGCAGGGAAGGGGTTAACTTTATTGGACAGGGAGGGGTTAAGTGTGTCCTAGGGGCGTGCTTTCTACTGTGCAGGGACATTCCTATTGGTGTAAAAGCAAAGATCAACCGTTCTACATAGTAGAACGGTCAGATCTTCACTTTTACACAGGGAGAACTGACAGGCAGCTTGTTTACACAAGCTGCTCTGTCTTTCTCCCTTCACAGGAGCGATCGCAGTGTGACTGGCGGACATCGAGTCCGCCGGTCACACGCACTGACTTGCCTGTGAACGAGCCGCGGCGGGTGCGCGCCTCGGCGGGCGCGCGCCCGCCCGCGATAGGCTCGCAAGTCAGTGACAGGCGAGTGACGTACCGATACGTCACTCTGCCTGGCCGGGGCTGACCGCCGCAGTATATAGTCGTGCGGCGGTCGGCAACCGGTTAAATATAGTATTTAGCATTCATAGTAAATTTACATTCCACAGGTTTCCCAAGCAAAGTAGGGTTTAAATCCCTAAATGTTTGCATTTCCTTTTGGAGATTATGGTTCTTACTTGAGGATTAGTAAATCTGAGATTCCCTTTTATTACAATGTTAATTTATTATAGCCCTGTGCCTCAAAATGTTCCATCTGTTGAGACATTTTTCACATCAGTTGTTAAAATTACTGAAGGATTTGTTGGTGTGTTATTTTTGCTCACAGCCATATTAAGGTTAGTAGTAACATAATCAGTTTCATTATGCGCATTTCATGCAGTTTGCACATATTTAAAGCTTGGTTGCTTCATCTAGTCTCATGCTTCTGAAGCAGCTGCTAGGCATTTAACTAATATAATTCTAATCCATGGGAGAATTTGATTTGTCCATTCAAAGGTAGATGTATATGCAGCCGTGAAAGGAAAGTCATTTTGCTATGATGACAGTAATTTAAGTCTATTGCTTGGACTATCAAAATACATATATGTATTTATTTCAAGAAAGGAAGTAAAAAATATATGTTAACTAACAAAATAAAGAAACATGTACAAGCAAAATATTACAACCATTTAAAGCTTAACTCCAGACATTTTTTTAACTATAGCAGTGTTCATTTTGTTGACAAAAAATGTGTTTTCTAGTTTTTGTCAGCTGCATGTTTTCAGTGACGAAAACAAAATAAAAATAAAACTCAGTTTCAATTCAGATGACTAAAATATGACTAATGGCATTTTAGTTTTAGTCTAAAATAACTGATATAACTGGAACTCAAATGAAATTTAATGTCAAAATTAACAGTGGTAGAAAATCAATAAATCAATATTATTTTTTATTTAGGAAACTTGGTTTTATTTATAAAGACGTTACTTGATATTTGTTTTCATTAACTGTTAAACTGTTTATATTCAGGCAATATGTGCAATGCCATTACAGCCAATAGAGTTTACAGTTTTTAATTTTTTTTATATTTTATTGTTGCACTTCTGTTTGGCAAAATGTAATATTTTTGTTTGTTTATTATACTGGGGATTTTAGTCATTTAAAATGTACTGGAGATTTTAGTCGACTAAAATATGACTAAAATTAAACCATTCAGATGACTAAAATGTGACTAAAACTAAATCATGTCAAAATTAACACTAAACTATAGATAGGTTGGAGACGACTTAAAGTCTAACTCCAACCTTTTGTGTAGCAATCACATGCAAACTCACAGGTCCTTCTTGTTCTCCCCTGGTACTGGTGGAGGGTGATCCTTACTCCTGGAGTTAATGGTGCTCACATGATGATTTTTGTGCGCTCAGATCTACATGATAAAGCAACCCCATGAGGTGGGTCCATGAGAGCTTGTAGAAAGGTGGGTTGGATAATGCTGGGTATCATTTTATGCAGAAGAGGACCAGCACACAGAATGGTGAGTCTGTGGGGGACAGAGCCAGAGAAAAGGTAAGTAATGCTGCAAGGGTTGCTTGTTTTAGTATTACAGCTTCTGGGGAAATTATAAATGCAACTTGTAAAATATATGTAAATTACAAATAAAATAAAAAAGAGGGGTCTGAACCCCTATTCTATCTTTTAACCCTTTCCTGCCCATGGTATAGCTGAAAGAGGGCTACAGCGTGGGCTTACTTTGCCAGGAGGGTGTACATGGACATCCTCCCGTGACCGCACTGCCTGCTGCGGCTCACTCTGTGATCTGGGTAAAGGGCCAACCACAGTGGCCCTTTACTACATGATCAGCTGTGTCCAATGACAGCTGATCACGGATGTAAACACAAACCCGTTATCTTGTTTTTCTTTTCTCATGCTGACAGCGTGAGGGGAGAAGAAGAGAGCTCATAACTGGCTTGTGTTAAAGGGAAATCTGCACTGATAGTCCTGATTATCAGTCTTGTCCCAACAGTATCCAGCAGTGCTGCCAATCAGTGCCCACCAGTGCTGGCAATCAGTGCCCATCATTGCTACCAATCAGTGCCCATCATGCCTCCTTATCAGTGTCATCTATCAGTGCTGCCTATCAGTGCCCATCAGTTCAGCCTACCAGTGCCTATCAGTGCCGCCTATTGGTGCCCATCAGTGCCGCCTATCAGTGCTGCCTATCGGTGCCCTTCAGTGCTGCCTATCAGAGCCTATCAGTGCCACCTGTCAGTGCCCCTCAGTGTCGCCCAACAGTTCTTATCAATGCAGCCTACCAGTGCAGCCTCATCAGTGTCCACCAGTGCTGCCTTATCAGTGCTCTTCAGTGCCACCCATCAGTGCCCATCAATGCCACCTCAGCATTGCCACCTCATCAGTGCCTATCATTGCAGCCTATCAGTGCCCATCAGTGCAGCCTCATCAGCACATGTCAGGGAAGGAGAAAAAAATACCTGTTTTATAACAGACTATGAAAAATTATTATAATTTTTTTTTTTTGTTTAAACATTTTTGTTTTTTTTTTAATTTGTTTAGCAAAAAAATAAAAAACCCAGTGGTGATTGAACACCACCAAAAGAAGGCTCTATTTGTGTGAAAAACCTGATAAAAATGTAATATGGGTACAGCGTTGTATGACCGCGCAATTGTCATTCAAAATGGGACAGTGCTGAAAGCTGGAAATTGGCCTGGGCAGTAAAGGGGGTAAAAATGCCCAGGAGGCAAGTGGTTAAAAATTGAGGGGATAAAAAAGGTTTACCAATGAATACACTTTAAAGGTATGTAATCTGTTCTGTGGTTAATGCTTTCAAATAGGTTAGTTTAGTGTTTCTAAAAATATAGAAATATTCTGAAAGAAATCCAGCATAATGAACTTGAATGGTGAGTTAAGCCAAGCCATTAATTTCTGCTAAAAAACATATTTATGTAATATGATGGATTTATTAAAGCATGTTCACTTAACTTAGTAAATACGGTAAGGCTGTGGGGTTCATTTACTAAAACTGGAGAGTGCAAATCCTGGTGCAGCTGTGCATGGTAGCCAATCAGCGTCTATATTTCAAAACATAAAGTATGGCGCTTGTACATAACATTTTAAATCACCATAGCGTGAGAGTTGAAAATCATCAACAAACATATATTAGTGAACATATATTTAGTTGCCAAAAAAATCAATAGTAAAGTCCAGTGTGACTATGACCCAACACCAACAAAATTCTTCAGTGTGAGGATAATCTTCTATCTTCACCACTAGTGCTCGAATGATGGGTGGGAACTCACCAGACGTACTTGATCCATTTTTACAGGAAGGTCTAAAATGCACTAAGATACTCCAAATTGGAAGGTTCTTCTACTGTAGCCACTCCAATCATTTCCTCCAATATGAGATGAGGGTGAGGGAAGTAACTCCATATAAGACATGATTAAAAAATTCCTTAGTATAGTATGTTTATTAAAGTAGTTGAGCAGAAAAAAAAAGTATTGCACTCTTATGTAACATGGTTACCCGGCAATGGTGTATACAGCTTGTGTAGATAAATAAGTATTTCCCCCCAAGCTGGTGTGCAGGCTAAGCCTCGCTCTCACGGCCCGATCCTCATGTATCATCACACGGGATCCGGAAGTGAGGAATTCCCGCTCCAACGTACGTTTCACCATACTTGGCTCCTTCAGGAAGTGACGAACGGCCATTTCCGGTTTGCATTTATAATCGTGAGTTGTTTCTGATTGGTTGGTCTCCTTTAAAATGGAGACCGGAGACACCATCATTTCATGGGGACCTAAACCTGATGGAATACAATAGTCCACTCAGGCTCTACACACCGTCCAGCTATTAATAGTCAATTTTACACAGAACATAAACTTTAAAAATAATTTACATTTACAAAAAATATGTTTAAAAAAAATGTGTATATATATATATATATATATATATATATATATATATATATATATAAATATATATATATATATATATATATATATATATATATATATATATATATATATATATGATCCACCAATATTAAAAATTGACATTTAGTTGGACATTAGGGATAGCAGCTAGTTATTTTACTAGATGTAAATTCTAGATTATACAAATTAGACTCCATCTAGTGGTGGGAGGGTAATATTACCCCTCTTATTAATTTTATTTTGCATCTCTAAGGGCCTATATTTTCAACTCATATGGTGGCATGGGTAATTTAACATATCTCCTAGGGGGATAGATAGTCTATACCTAATTAGACTTCTCTCATATAGTTAATTAAAAAAAAAAAAAAAAAAGCATATTTTTAAAAACACAATTTTAAAGTCAGATTATCTCTTCCTCCTCTAAAAAGACTTTCTAGGGGGGAGAAAAGGATTGACAAATTTGATAATGGGCCCTAAAAGTCAGTCCTAAACATACTGGCTGCAAAAAAATTAGATCTAGATGTGTTAATCCTAAACAGTAGGAACATTTTGAATGCAAGGTGATAGTTATAAATGCAATAATCAGCAATATAGCAGTTTAGATTTATGTCTATATTTAAACCATTGAGGATAAAGGGAAATTACACTTTGCTACAATGTAAAGTAGTGAATGTACAGCTTGTATAACAGTGTAAATATGCTTTCCCTTCAAAATAACTCAACACACAGCCATTAATGTCTAAACCGCTGGCAACAAAAGTGAGTAGACCCCTAAGTAAAAATTTCCAAATTGGGCCCTAAAGTGTCAATATTTAGTGTTACCACCATTATTTTCCAGCACTGCCTTAACCCTCTTGGGCATGGAGTTCACCAGTTCACCAAAGCTTCACAGGTTGCCACTGGAGTCCTCTTCCACTCCTCCATGATGACATCTTAGAGCTGGTTGATGTTAGAGACCTTGCGCTCCTCCCCCTTCCATTTGAGGATGCCCCACAGATGGTCAATAGGGTTTAGGTCTGGAGACATGCTTGGCTAGTCCATCACCTTTACCCTAAGCTTATTTACTGTAGCAAGGCAGTAGTCGTCTTGAAGGTGTGTTTGGGGTTGTTATCATGTTGGAATACTGCCCTGCGGCCCAGTCTCCAAAAGGAGGGGATCATGCTCTGCTTTAGTATGTCACAGTACATGTTGGCATTCATGGTTCCCTAAATGAACTGTAGCTCCCCAGTGCCAGCAGCACTCATGCAGACCCAGACCCTGACACTCTCACCACCATGCTTGACTGTAGGCAAAACACACTTGTTCTTTGTAGTCCTCACCTGGTTGCCGCAACACATGCTTGACACCATCTGGACCAAATAAGTTTATCTTGGTCTCATCAGACCACAGGACATGGTTCCAGTAATCCATGTCCTTAGTCTGCTTGTCTTCAGCAAACTGTTTGCAGGCTTTCTTGTGCATCATCTTTAGAAGAGGCTTCCTTCTGGGAGGACAGCCATGCAGACCAATTTGATGCAGTGTGCAGTGGATGGTCTGAGCACTGACAGGCTGACCCCCCCACCCCATTTAACCTCTGCAGCAATGCTGGCAGCACTCATACGTCTTTTTCCATAAGACAACCTCTGGATATGACACTGAGCATGGGCACTCAACTCCATGGCGAGGCCTGTTCTGAGTGGAACCTGTGCTGTTAAACCACTGTATGGTCTTGGCCACCATGCTGCAGCTCAGCCTTGGCAATCTTCTTATAGCCTAGGCCATCTTTATGTAGAGCAAAAATTCTTTTTTTCAGATCCTCAGAGACTTCTTTGCCATGAGGTGCCATGTTGAACTTCCAGTGACCAGTCTGAGAGAGTGAGAGTGATAAAACCAAAGTTAACACACCTGCTCCCCATTCACACCTGAGACCTTGTAACACTAACAAGTCGCATGACATCGGGGAGGGAAAATGGCTAAATTTGGACATTTTCACTTAGGGGTGTACTCACTTTCATTGCCAGCGGTTTAGACATTAATGGCTATGTGTTGAGTTATTTTGAGAGGACAGCAAATTTACACTGTTATACAAGTTGTACACTCACTACTTTACATTGTAGCAAAGTGTAATTTCTTCAATGTTGTCACATGAAAAGATCTAATAAAATATTTTCAAAAATGTGAAGGGTGTACTTACTTTTGCAAGATACTGTACATGTAAGTGCAATACCTTTCATTTTATATCTGCCCAACTATTTTAATAAACATACTACACTGTGGAATTTTTTAATCATGTCTCATGTTGAGTTCTTCCCCCACCCTCATCTCATATTGGAGGAAATGATTGGAGTGGCTACAGTAGAGGAACCTTCCAGTTTTGAGAATCTTAGCGCATTTTGACCTTCCTGTAAAAAGGAATCAAACCCTTCTGGTGAGTTCCCACCTATCACTTGAGCACTAGTGGTGAAGATAGAAAATTACCCTCATACTGAAAAATTTAGTTGGTGTTGGGTCATTGTCACACTGGACTTTACTATTGATTTTTTGGCAACTGAATTAATGTTCACTAATATATGTTTGTTGATGATTTTCAACTCTCACACTATGGTGATTTAATGTTGTGTGTGAGTGCCATACTCATGTATACTATGTTTTGGAATATACAGTGCCTTGCGAAAGTATTCCGCCCCCTTGAACGTTGCAACCTTTTGCCACATTTCAGGCTTCAAACATAAAGATATAAAACTGTAATTTTTTTGTGAAGAATCAAAAAGTGGGACACAATCATGAAGTGGAATGAAATTTATTAGATATTTCAAACTTTGTTAACAAATAAAAAACTGAAAAATTGGGAGTGCAAAATTATTCAGCCCCCTTAAGTTAATACTTTGTAGTGCCACCTTTTGCTGCGATTACAGCTGTAAGTCACTTGGGGTATGTCTCTATCAGTTTTGCACATGTAGAGACTGAAATTTTTGCCCATTCCTCCTTGCAAAACAGCTCGAGCTCAGTGAGGTTGGATGGAGAGCGTTTGTGAACAGCAGTTTTCAGTTCTTTCCACAGATTCTCGATTGGATTCAGGTCTGGACTTTGACTTGGCCATTCTAACACCTGGATATATTTATTTGTGAACCATTTCATAGTAGATTTTGCTTTATGTTTTGTATCATTGTCTTGTTGGAAGACAAATCTCCGTCCCAGTCTCAGGTCTTTTGCAGACTCCATCAGGTTTTCTTCCAGAATGGTCCTGTATTTGGCTCCATCCATCTTCCCATCAATTTTAACCATCTTCCCTGTCCCTGCTAAAGAAAAGCAGGCCCAAACCATGATGCTGCCACCACCATGTTTGACAGTGGGGATGGTGTGTTCAGGGTGATGAGCTGTGTTGCTTTTACGCCAAACATAACGTTTTGCATTGTTGCCAAAAAGTTTGATTTTGGTTTCATCTGACCAGAGCACCTTCTTCCACATGTTTGGTGTGTCTCCCAGGTGGCTTGTGGCAAACTTTAAACAACACTTTTTATGGATATCTTTAAGAAATGGCTTTCTTCTTGCCACTCTTCCATAAAGGCCAGATTTGTGCAGTATACGACTGATTGTTGTCCTATGGACAGAGTCTCCCACCTCAGCTGTAGATCTCTGTAGTTCATCCAGAGTGATCATGGGCCTCTTGGCTGCATCTCTGATCAGTCTTCTGCTTGTATGAGCTGAAAGTTTAGAGGGAGGGCCAGGTCTTTGTAGATTTGCAGTGGTCTGATACTCCTTCCATTTCAATATTATCGCTTGCACAGTGCTCCTTGGGATGTTTAAAGCTTGGGAAATCTTTTTTGTATCCAAATCCGGGTTTAAACTTCTCCACAACAGAATCTCGGACCTGCCTGGTGTGTTCCTTGTTCTTCATGATGCTCTCTGCGCTTTAAATGGACCTCTGAGACTATCACAGTGCAGGTGCATTTATACGGAGACTTGATTACACACAGGTGGATTCTATTTATCATCATTAGTCATTTAGGTCAACATTGGATCATTCAGAGATCCTCACTGAACTTTTGGAGAGAGTTTGCTGCACTGAAAGTAAAGGGGCTGAATAATTTTGCACACCCAATTTTTCAGTTTTTTATTTGTTAACAAAGTTTGAAATATCCAATAAATTTCGTTCCACTTCATGATTGTGTCCCACTTGTTGTTGATTCTTCACAAAAAATTACAGTTTTATATCTTTATGTTTGAAGCCTGAAATGTGGCAAAAGGTCACAAAGTTCAAGGGGGCCGAATACTTTCGCAAGGCACTGTAGGTATTTGAGGTGTAACTATCACTTTCTTAAAGAGGCAGCAGAATTTGTTCATTTTTGTTAGGGCGCCACATATTGGCATTTTTTTTTTCACCAATCAGCTTCTAACTTTAGCTTGTTCATTTAAGGTTTGACAAAAAAAAACTGGAAGCTGGTTGGTTTCTATGCAGAGCTGCATCAGATTTTGCACACTCCAGTTTTAGGAAATCAACCCCTGTTTTTCTATTGCCTTTTTCACTCAGTCATGTGTAAGCAAAAAAGCCATTTTTTTATTTCTGTTGCTGATGAGGGATTATTGAAAGTGAAAAGAGCTTTATTTTGTTTACGAAGCTAAAAATTTAATTTAAAAGATTATTATTTTGCTAAGTATTTCTGCTCTATTCTCTTTTTAAAAAAAATGAACCCTGTTTTGTGGTCAATATAGGCCCAGGATATTGTAATGAAGTCAAAGAATATGTTTAAGAGCAAAAAATAAGTTTTTAGTTTGTCATTGTTTAGCCTTATGGTGCATTAAATGACCTATCCTTCAGTTTTCTCTCAGGGATGGGGGTAAATATGGTTATTTTTATTGTTTTTGGAAATAAAAGAATGTCTGTGTTCAAATGTAATCAAATAGTTGACTTATATATGTATAACATTTGAGGTGTTAGATAAGTGTGGCCACATGTCAACACACAAAATTCTCAGTTAAACCTCTGCAGTCTGCACACTGCTATATACCCTTGTATGCTTATGGCAAACTTTAGCATGAAAGCAGGGGTTTTAGGTTTACACATAACCAAGCCAATTGCATCAAAGTGGTAATTCTCTAGCTAGCATTACCTTACTCTGCCAAACAGTGTGTAGAGAGAAGAATGCAGCTGAGCTGACAGTGTCTATGGAGAGGGAAGTAATGCAGCCTATTCATCTTGTGCCCAAACAGGTAGGGGTCCAGAGAAACTGTGAGCCCTAAGCTTTCCCCCCTTTTTCAATCAGGAACCTTTCCCTTATGCTAGTTCTGTCCCTACCAGGTGGGGTACCTATCCCTACCCTACCATCTTGCAAATGAAAGCTAAACCTGGGAGCCAGGGCCTTAAATAGGCTATGCCTGACCCAAGATCACTGCCAGAGTCACAGGATGCAGCAGCAATCAATTGGAATCAATTGGATGCTTCCCCAGTTACCCAGGAAACCATAGAGGAACTATGTCCCTCTTGGCTTCCTCTCCAACTGCTGTGGAAGAGCACCACATGCAGTGGAGAAAGTAGACTGCACCTGCCTTCATACTTGCTCATAACTTGCTTTATTGGACATATAGTGCAAATATGAGATAAACTGACACAATTGGAGGAGAAATACATACTCAGATTTGGTGGCCACTGACCTTTTTTCTTCTAAAGATCTAAATAAATAGGAGACAGCTTGATATATAGGCAGTGTATGTATAGACAAACACACAAAGAGCATGTGCCCAGGCTTGATTATCCTTACAGACAGGGATTCTGAGTGAAAGTTAAGTTTGTGCTGCAACATGCCCAGGGCCTAAGGAGCCAAACATGTCTGGAAGCTGAATGCTTACTTTATAGCTGCGTGATGCTGAGAACCTCTGCGATAATAACCTTGTAGAAAGGTACTTCTGTTAATAAAAAAAAGTGGGCAAGAGCCCTATGAGTTCTATATTCCCCCTTTTTATGGACATGTTTGCTATAAGTATTTAGATGTGCAGAACAGTTACCAGAGGGTTAGCTGTAAAGCAATAACGAGGAAATATTCACCCATTTGCTTTCTTGGTAAAAGAAATTAGGAAAAAAATCACTATAAAAGAAACAGCACTAAGAACACTTTTTTAGTAGATTATAGCTCATGACACTCTAGGAATCCTAAAGAAAGCAAGAAATTGTAATAAAAAACATTTACCTTTTTTGCATGTATTGTTCTGTTTCTGGCAGGATGAACAAAGTGTGCTTACTTTCTGATGAAAATGTTGCAGAATTTGAAGTTGAACTCCAAGGAAGACAAAAAAAAAAAAAATGTCCTTACATTGGAACCTTCCCCACACTGCAAGGGTTAAAATATTTGTTTATGCAGGAGTAAGAATGAAGGCCCCTTGACCCCCCATCCTCCTAGGGAAAGGGAGCCTTGATTGCTGGAAGCTACATGGGCATTATCCTAAAACAAGGAGGAGGTTATGTAGCTCCGATGGGTTCGACCACAAAGGCATGAGGTCACTGGGTGCAGCCTGAACTCTAGAAAGGCTACTCAAGGGCATGTCCACTACTCTGAGGAGATTCTAACGTCACAAGAGTTGCCCACCCGTTGTGAGTTCCATCACAGCTTTATTGGCGGTTTTACCTTGCCAGCGATTGACATTAATTTATGGGCCATGCCCTCAAGTTTAATTCTGGGTTCAGTTTAATGCCTGTCTCACACTGATGGTGGGGACAGGCCTCTTAGACTATCTGTGTTTTGTTATGGATGCTCACGGTATAACTGTGACTGGCATTGTTATGTGGTGTTTCACATTTTGTTACAGGTAAGATCAATAAAGCTGTGGCCTTGTCCTAATTCCAATTTAAGTCAATCTGTGTGTCTTTTTGGGGGCACAGTTTTTGTTTAATAGATGGTTAACCACACCTATGCTTCTCAGTAGTCCAAACGTTTACATATGATACACTATAAGACCAGTCACTTCAGCCTCTCTTCTGGTGGTTTCAGACACTCTGATGTCATCAAGTACATCAGAAGCATCGGAGAAAGAAGTTGTGTCTCAGGGGCTAGGGAGTAAGAGGTCAGGTTAATAAAAGTCCTTTTCCTCATACCCTAGGTATATACAAGTGCAGCCAGGAGTGATGTCCTACTCATCTAGCCAGCAAGGGAGCAACACATGTAAGGCAGCTTACACACGATACTCCTGTTAGAGCATCTATGTTTTCTGGCGTAACTGTAATGCGCTCATTTTTGCACATTTGCACGCATTTTCGCGCTTGTGCAAATGCGCGTAAATTTATTCTAGCGTTCTTGATATTCAATTGCCATTTTGGGTCATTTGAGCGCATTTGCGCGTATTTGCGTGCATCAGGCATAAATTACTGACCAAAAATGCAGATTTTTCTATTTTGTTCTTACTGAAGAAAATGCGGCGCTCATTTACGCGGCTGTGTGCATAGGCACATTAAGAATGAATGGGCTCTATTTTAGCTCAGAAAAAAAAAAGCTGTACTGAGCATTTTTAAGCTTCAGTGTGCAAGAGGCCTAAGCTGGAGAGCATCTCACTGTCATGCAGTCCTGCTCTATTATGTGTTTCATCAGGAAAGAGAAAGAGGAGACATCTCAGCAAAAAGCCCTCAAATTTTTTCACACTAAAATAATTTACAACCTGCTCATTTTTTTTATTAGAACAATGAGACAACAATGAGGAGGTGATAATGAAGACAGATCCAATCATTTGGTTTGAGAGTGATATTTTTTTTTTCTAAACAAAACTGACGTTGACACTGAATCTTGCTCACCGTCACATAAAAATACATAAATAAAAACTACAGAGAAAGTGGTATGTGTTAAATGATTATTGTTGGAAGCAATGGTAGTTTTCTGTTTAGCAACAACATGACATCTAATTATGGACAGTTTGGGCAAATGTCAATTCAACACCCTTTTAGCTTGCCAATATATGACAGCAATTTGTTCTATTACAGTTTTTTTGTCAAAATTCATGGCCTCTATGAATGGCTCTTTATCCTTTGGGCATTCGCTGCAGTGATATACTGTAACTATGCATTCATAACCCAAAAATGTCACCTGAAACATGCTAAACGTACATTGCAGTAATGACAGTGAGTTAATGTGCAGACAGCGACATCTTTAGCAGAAACCTTAATTAACTTAGACTGAGATGCACCCAGAAATGTGTGGCTGACCATCAGACACCATAAAACACAATAGTTGTAAGTTCATTGTAAAAACAGGTAAAGACAGGTGGAGATCAGGCTGGACCAAAACAAGATTACTGGATCAGCAAGCACACATATTTACACAATAACTGATATTTTAGGAAACTAAGAAAGATAGTTTAAAATAATTGTCAGAAAACTTCCATATGCACCTTACTGCAAAAGCCAGTTATAGATTGGGGTGGCTGCCACGTTTTGGTACAGTTGGATGAACTGGATGCCTTCACTGCCATTGTGCTTTTGATGGGTGTCACGTGCATCCCTGTGCCTTTAAGGAGGGGCGGGCTACCTCCAACCATACCTACTCTTAATCTATCCCTTTTTATATGTGCTCCTGCTATGGAGGCTCTGGAAATGTAGAGTGAGGACTGCAGTATATACAGAGGTCCCTTCGCATGGGCACTGCGACTTATGTATGTATTTACATATTTGTGCAAGCAAAACCCTCTGTTTTTTATGTAAATTGTTAAACAGGGCCAATTTGGTTGTTTTTTCAGGCTGGCTGGTAAGTGTGCTGGGAAAAACTTTGCTTGTTTATTATGTGCTTTGCCCTTCCATGTGCACCTTGCTGCAAAGGCTAGTTATAGGTTGGGGTGGTTGCCACTTTTTTTTGTCACAAAACATTTTCTTTTTCATTTTGGAGTAGAAAGGGTTCAAATGTCTGTGATGTTTTTGCTGTGTATGTCTTTCTGTCCCAGGTCCATACACAGAATCCAACACACTCCATAAAACAACTGACTATTATCAGTGGGTGCCAAGGAGAAGTGATGGATGGCGGAATAAAAAAAAGAAAAAAACAAAACACCACCAGCACACCAGCTTAAAAATGCAGGTAGGGCATTCATGTGTAACCCATCAACATCAATGTTTCAAGGCCATTAAAGACCCCTTCCTCAGGCAGTAATAGTGAAATGTCACTATTCATGGGTGATAAATGACTCCCCTGCCTGTATTTTCAGGATGGATCTATATGCCCCAGGTGGCACCAATAATTAGGACAGGAAGTTAGAAGAAGTATCCCTTTACTATCATAGACTTAAAAAAATAACGCTTACACTTCACCACTATACATTTCTCCTCACTTCCTATTCTATGGCCCCAAAGAGATAGGGAATACGATAATAAAACATTTGTTTACATTATTCTATTACAGATGTATTACCTACGTCAATGAATGTACAATATTTATGATGTATTAACATCTGACAACTTGATTGAGCCCTTACTAGGATGAGCCCTGGAATGGCAAAACTTCCAATGCCTATGTTAGAGGATAGGTGTGGGAACAACAGGATGGCACTTATACTGAGTAAACAGTGGCATAGTACCATCCAGCACTGAAAATTCTCAAACACCTTTAGGCCCTGTTCACATTATTGCAATTTGGTTATTCATGTTGGTGCAATGTGGCGCCAAGCATTATGAATGACACTCAAACGCACCTGTCAACGTACGCTTTGCAGCAGACCACAATGCATGCTAATGCACTACAGATAGTTGTAGTCCCTTGTGTTACAAATAGTAGTACATATTAGGGATGATCGAACGGTTCGGGTCGACCATCGGTTCGACCCGAACATTGGCTGTTCGAGGTTCGGCCGAATTTATAACTTTTTCCCCAAAAAGTTCGGAATTCGGCAACCAGAACCGACCAAAATGCAATGGTTCAGGAAATGGGCTTTAAAAGCCCGTGATTGGACCAGAACCATCAGTAAAAGCCAATTTAGGGGCAGGAGAATGCTAGGAATGTGATTGGAGTGACTAAGGGGTCCATAGTCCAATCATTAGTGAATACGCCCCCCAGTATATAAGATAGCCCCCGCCAAATTCCTAGCATTCTTATACGGGACATGAAAGAGAGTGGAATGCTGTTCTGTTACAATGTGTTACAAAGTGTCATTTAGCTATTTTTAGTGTGAGGAAAGGGATATCTAGTGTAGTTAGGTGCTATTTTTTCACTATAGTTAGCTTTAATTTATTCAGTTTCTGTAGGGAAAGTGTTAAGTGTAAGGGGACCGTAGTGTAGTGTAGGGTTAACTGACTGTGACTGCTATGGAAGGGTGACAAAACCCTTCCAAAGCAGGGTGACCGCTATAGAGAAATGATCATTTCTCTGAGTTGCTTTGGAACAGGAATATGGCTTCGCTCCCGTCAGCATTCTTTATGCTGCAGGTCTTGCCAGTGCTTTTTTGAGGACATGTTTGGAGTCAGGCAATGGCATGACATCTGAACATGTCTATAGGGGTATATATATATACATATATACACCTATGTCTGTATATATACACCTGCACATATATAGGTGTTAAAGGAGCAGAACACTATACTTTTGCTAATGAAATAATTTGCAAATATGGCTATGCTCCTAACACACCTATATATGTGTAAGTGTAATATACATATCAGTGTGTGTGTATATATATACCCCTATACAGAAGCTCAGATGTTTTGCCAGCCTCCAAAGAACCCAAAAAAATTGCCAAAAAAATGCCTGGGCATTTTTTTTTTGGCGCTGGCATTTTTTTGGGCATTTTTTTGGGGTTCTTTGGAGGCAGGCAAAACATCTGAACTTCTGTATAGGGGTATATACAGTTGTGTTCAAAATTATTCAACCCCCACTGAAATTGATTGTTTTGGCCAGTTTGACATTGATTTTGAGCATTCAGTCATCCTGCTTACAATTAAATCAAAGAGGCACGTGTAGGTCAGACAAATATAACATAACATTTATAATGAAATAACCACAAATGTCTTTTCTGTGCTCACATCATTATCAGTTTTATTCAACCCCCAAGTGACATTCAATCTTAGTACTTAGTACAACATCCTTTTACAGTTATAACAGCTTTTAAACGTGAAGCATAGCTTGACACAAGTGTCTTGCAGCGATCTACGGGTGTCTTCGCCCATTCGTCATGGGCAAAAGCCTCCAGCTCAGTCACATTCTTAGGCTTGTGCACTGCAACTGCTTTCTTTAAGTCCCACCAGAGGTTCTCAATCGGATTTAAGTCTGGTGACTGTGATGGCCACTCCAAAATGTTCCAGCCTTTGATCTGCAACCATGCTCTAGTGGACTTGGAGGTATGCTTGGGATCATTGTCCTGTTGAAAGGTCCAACGTCTCCCAAGCCTCAGGTTTGTGACGGACTGCATCACATTGTCATCCAATATCTCCTGGTACTGAAGAGAATTCATGGTAACTTGCACACGCTGAAGCTTCCCTGTACCTGCAGAAGCAAAACAGCCCCAAAGCATGATTGACCCCCGCCATGCTTCACAGTAGGCAAGGTGTTCTTTTCTTCATAGGCCTTGTTCTTCCTCCTCCAAACATAGCGTTGATCCATGGGCCCAAACAGTTCTAATTTTGTTTCATCAGTCCACAGAACACTATCCCAAAACTTCTGTGGTTTGTCCACATGACTTTTGGCATACTGTAGTCGACTCTTCTTATTCTTTGGAGACAGCAAGGGGGTGCGCCTGGGAGTTCTGGCATGGAGGTCTTCATTACGCAGTGTGCGCCGTATTGTCTGAGCAGAAACTTCAGTACCCACATCTGACAAATCTTTTCTCAGTTCCTCAGCAGTCGCACTGGGACTTTTCTCCACTCTACGCTTCAGGTAGTGCACAGCAGTCGAAGTCAGCATCTTCTTTCTGCCACAACCAGGTAGCGTTTCAACAGTGCCCTTTTGTAAGATCCTGGTACCTGCGGTACCCTTCCAGCCTATTATTTGTACATTACGTTCCACCATATAGATAGGTGGAACGCATCTAGTACCTGTCCCTTTAAATTCCATGACCTCATCAGTGAGTGCCGCTCTGAGCGGCTATTTCAACCGCCGGCATTCACTCACATGTGTTCGTGCAAACCGCTTGCTACAGCATTACCTAACGCTGCCGAATCCTCCAGCTATTCCCTAATACCTGGATTGACCGAAGACTTGCTACAACATCTTGTATCTCGCTACAAGATCATTACCTCACCGCCGGAACCCTCTCCTTACAAACCTACCAGTGATAAGTACCCCACAGGGGAATACCTTCCTAATCTACTTTCACTACTACTCTGCTTACTAAAGACTATTGCTACTCAAAGAACTATACTGTTACATCTAACATCTGCACCGCTACTTAGATTGCAAGCTCTTGAGCCTATTACCATCTTGTCACTGCACTAGCCTAGCATCTCCTGTACACTTCATCTGCTCTTCACTACCACCTGTTACCTGTACATGATTGCTATCCTAAGTGCTTACTATCACCATCTGTTACCTCTTACCATTGCTATCACTATCCACGCCTGTCCCCTCAGTATCACCTCTATACTTTCACATATAAACATATCACTCCAGGAACATCTTTAATGAGTGTCTGTGTTTGTGTATGTGCTTGCTGAGACAGGCTGATGCACAATGATGAGTCTTGAGAGTTGGATATGGTAGTTCAACACATCTCTACATGACTACTGAGTGTAACTTCCGCAGCTGCAAATCCACACCACACAAATAAACGCCGGAGCGTTACACCTTTGCCTTGAATTTGCGAATGATGCTTCCTATGGTGTCTCTTGGTATGTTTAACATCTTTGCAATCTTCTTATAGCCATTGCCCTTCCTGTGAAGAGTAATCACCTCTTCTCTTGTCTTCCTGGACCATTCTCTTGACTTCACCATGTTTGTAACCACACCAGTAAATGTCTAGAAGGAGCTGAGCATCACAGTCATTTTAAAGCTGCCTAATTGGTGCTTATTAGGCTTTATTGCTGCTCCCTGACATCCACAGGTGTTTTCAATACCTGATTGAAAACACTTCAATGAACCTGTGTTCTTCAGAGTGGTAGTCTTTAAGGGGTTGAATAATTGTGTCAATGAAGAATTCACAAAAGAAACATTTACTACTGTATTACAAAAACAATTGATGTCATTTTAGTTGCATATGGTTCTTTAAAAAGTCCTTGTAGGATTTCATTCTGAATACAATTACAAATGTACACTTAATTCCCTAAACCCTTTACAGTATTGGGGGGTTGAATAATTTTGAACACAACTGTATATATACACACACTGATATGTATATTACACTTACACATATATAGGTGTGTTGGGAGCCTAGCCATATTTGTGCAAATTATTTCATTAGCAAAAGTATAGTGTTCTGCTCCTTTAACACCTATATATGTGTAGGTGTGTATATATACCCCTATACAGAAGTTCAGATGTCATGCCTGCCTCCAAAGAACCCAAAAAAATGCCCAAAAAATGCCTGCAAGAACAAACCTGGGCATTTTTTTTGGCGCTGGCATTTTTTTGGGCATTTTTTGGGGGTTCTTTGGAGGCAGGCAAAACATCTGAACTTCTGTATAGGGGTATATAAAAACACACACACTTATATGTATATATACCCATACACATATATAGGTGTGAAAGGAGCAGAACACTATACTTATGCTAATGAAATAATTTGCAAATATGGCTAGGGTCCCAACACACCTATATATGTGTAAGTGTAATATACATATCAGTGTGTGTGTTTTTATATACCCCTATACAGAAGTTCAGATGTTTTTCCTGCCTCCAAAGAACCCCCAAAAAATGCCTGGGCATTTTTTTTTGGCGCTGGCATTTTTTTGGGCATTTTTTTGGGTTCTTTGGAGGCAGGCAAAACATCTGAACTTATGTATAGGGGTATATATATACACACACACTGATATGTATTTTACATTTACACATATATAGGTGTGTTAGGAGCCTAGCCAAATTAATGGAAATTATTTCATTAGCAAAAGTATAGTGTTCTGCTCCTTTAACACCTATATATGTGCAGATGTATATATACAGACATAGGTGTTTGTGTATATATACCCCTATAGACATGATCAGATGTCTTGCCTGACTCCAAACATGTCCTCAAAAAAGCACTATCAACGCCTGCAGCAAAAAAAAATGCTTACGGGAGCGGAGCCATATTAGTGTTCTGAAAGTGACAAAATACAAACGATCTCTTTTTTTATGGTTCTGGACATGCTACAGAGCTGAAACTTCACAGGTACACTTTTTAGACCCCCCCCCCCCTAGACCCCCCCCCCCCCAGATACAAAATCCAAATCTCTTTTTTTTTTTTTAATTTTTTAATAATTGGCTTTTTTATCAAAAAATGACAATTTTTAAGAACTTTTTTTGTGTGATTAATAGTTAATGGGGCATGACCCAGAACCCTAGGCACTTTTTAGGGGCATTTATTGGGTTCTAGGGCTTTAAAATGGTGTTTTTTGATTACCGAAGTTCGGGTCCATTGATTTCAATGGGGTTCTGAAATCCGGGCCGAACTTTCGGGTAGTTCGGATGTTCTGGCCGAACCGAACTTTTCAAAAGTTCGATCATCCCTAGTACATATCCATTTTGGTGTGTTTTTAGTGTGCAAGGCAGCCAATTCAAATGTAAAAGCTCCCTTAATGCTACATAAAATATGTTAACAAATGTGTGCTAACACAGTGCAGAAATGTGAACAGACCATATTACATCCTGTTTACATACCTCTTACCTCTTAGGTCTTAGGTCTTAGCTCTTAGCTCTTAGCTCGCTAGAACATTTCCCCTGTTCGAGATGTTCTGGTGTGAACTGAACAGGGGGGTGTTCGGCTCATCACTAGTCACAGTACATTCATGGTTCCCTCAGTGAACTCTAGCTCCCCAGTGCCGGCAGCACCCATGCAGCCCCAGACTATGACACTCCCACCACCATGCTTGACTGTAGGCAAGACACACTTATCTTTGTACTCCTCACCTGGTTGCGGCCATCACACACACTTGACACCATCTGAATCAAATAAGTTTTTTGGTCTCATCAGACCACAGGACATGGTTCTAGTAATCCCTGTCCTCAGTGGCGGCTGGTGCTAAAATTTTTTTTTTTTGGGGGGGGGGGCACAAACAGAAAAATTTAATAGGCATTGCTTTGCGGCAAAAAATGCTGTGAAAAAATTGCGTGACTGAGGTCACAAAAGTGTGAAAGGGGACTTCAGTAATCAAGGTATAGTGGGCCCCCTTCAATGCAGAGTAACCAACGTGCCCCCTTTCAATGCAGAGAGACCAATGTGCCCCCATTCAATGCAGAATGAGCAGCGTGCCCCCTTTCAATGCAGAATGACCAGCGTGCCCCCCTTTCAATGCAGAATGACCAGCGTGCCCCCTTTCAATGCAGAATGACCAGCATGCCCCCATTCAATGCAGAGAGATCAGTGTGCCCCCTTTCAATGCAGAGAGAACAGCGTGCCCCCTTTCAATACAGATTGATCAGCATGCCCCCTTTCAATGCAGAATGACCAGCGTGCCCCCATTCAATGCAGGGAGATCAGTGTGCCCCCTTTCAATGCAGAGAGACCAGCGTGCCCCCTTTCAATGCAAAGAGATCAGCGTTCCCCCCTTTCAATGCAGAGAGATCAGTGTGCCCCCTTTCAATGCAGAGAGATCAGTGTGCCCCCTTCAATGCAGAGAGATCAGTGTGCCCCCATTCAATGCAGAGAGATCAGTGTGCCCTCTTCAATGCAGAGAGATCAGTGTGCCCCCATTCAATGCAGAGAGATAATCGTGCCCCCATTCAAAGCAGAGAGATCAGTGTGCCCCCATTCAAAGCAGAGTGACCAGCGTAGCATGCCGTGCCCTACCCCGAGACCAGTGCACTTACCTGCAGCTTCTCCTCAGTCCCCCGGAGTCTCCTCGAGTCCTCCTGCCTCCCCCTCGGCCAATGGCTTGGTTTTGCCCTTTCGGCCAATCAGGAAGCGGGTCTCTGACCCGCTTCCTGATTGGCCAGGAGGATGATCCGTGTGAAAATAGCGAATTTTTATTCGCTATTGTCACACAATGGGTGGGCTCGGGGCGCACTGCTCTGCGCCCCAGGTCCACCCTTTTGTGAAGCCTATTAGAGCCTCTGGCTTTAATCAGGTGACTCAGAAAAAAAAAAAACCCATTGAGCTCCATGAGTCCGGTGCCCCGCATGCAGATTAGGGGGCCGGACACATGGATGGGGGGGCGGCGCCCCTGCGCCTCCAACACACCAGACGCCACTGCCTGTCCTTAGTCTGCTTATCTTCAGCAAACTGTTTGTGGGCTTTCTTGTGTATCATCTTTAGAAGAGGCTTCCTTTTGGGACGACAGCAATGCAGACTAATTTGATGCAGTGTGTGTCGTATGGTCTGAGCACTGACAGGCGGACCCCCCACCCCTTCAACCTCTGCAGCAATGCTGGCAGCACTCATACGTCTATTTCCCAAAGACAACCTCTGGATATGACACTGAACACGTGCACTCAACTTCTTTAGTCGACCATGGCGAGGCCTGTTCTGAGTGGAACCTGTCCTGTTAAACGGCTGTATGGTCTTGACCACTGAGCTGCAGCTCAGCTTCAGGGTCTTGGCAATCTTCTTATAGCCTGGACCATCTTTATGTAGAGCAACAATTCTTTTTTCAGATCCTCAGAGAGTTCTTTGCCATGAGGTGCCATGTTGAACTTCCAGCAACCAGTATGAGAGAGTGAGAGCGATAACACCAAATTTAACACACCCATTCACACCTGAGACCTTGTAACACTAATGAGTCAGATGACACCGGGGAGGGCTAATTGCGCCCAATTTGGACTTTTGCACTTAGGGGGTGTACTCACTTTTGCTGTCAGCTGATTAGACATTAATGGCTGTGTGTTAAGTTATTTTGAGGGGACAGCAAATTGACACTGTTATATAAGCTACACACTCACTACTTTACATTGTAGCAAAGTGTAATTTCTTCAGTGTTGTCACATGAAAAGATATAATAAAATATTTACAAAAATGTGAGGAGTGTACTCACGTTGGTGAGATACTGTGTGTGTGTATATATACAGTATATATATATATATATATATATATATATATATATATATATATAAACTACTTTTTGCCAAATTAATTCTGCTAAACCTGAAAAAAAAATGATGTGTGATAACAGATATACAGTATGTATATATATATATATATATATATATTACTGTATATATGCAATTTTAATTTTACAGTCCATGCAAGATTCCTGTCTAAATTGTTCAAATGTATTCACTTAACTCTTGTGTTTTTGATGGAATAAATATACATATCCTGCGATAGTAATCTTTTATGTAATTGAAAAAAAACAGCAGTATCCACATGTAAGCTCTAGGTGAGAGCATTGGGGATTATCCAGAGAAACTGTCAAGACTGGTTTTCTGCTTCCAGTGAACAAGCCCCAGTGTCACAAAGGGCAACTCCAATTCTGTAGACAGCAATTATAGCAGACATTCACAAGGAGTATAATTTGTCAGTTTCTTGTCAGTTAACTTCTTTGTGATAACGGTAGAGGGTCTAATCAGCTTGATGGTTGTTTTTATCGGACAGACCTCTATAATTATTATTTTGTAATTGCCTTTGTAAACTGCTGACACATAATTCTTGATTTTACGAAGGTGGACGTAGATTATAGGTGAATAGTGGCATCAATTGTTTGGTGGCAACATAATTTTATAAGTATGCATTGCTGTGAAGCCATTTTAACAGTATATCATTCATTATATATTCTGAACTAAGATTATTGAAAAAAAAACACTTAATTGTTTATGTGAATTTTAGTTGCTTTTTACAGTTATATTGTACATTTTAGATTTTATGCTGTATATAAAAATGCTTAAAAAGCACCTGGGATGGGGCTATAGGTGTTAAAATATTTACACATTCTTAACTGCTTCCTGCTGAGGTAACACATATAAGCAGTGGCGGCCTGTTCATACGCCCCCCTTATCCATGCGCCCGGCCCCTAATCTATATGCAGGACGCCAGATTCATGGATTTCAATGTTTTTTTTTTTCTTAACCACTTAAGCCCCGGAAGATTTTCCCCCCTTCCTGACCAGGCCCTAATTTGTGATTCCGCACTGCGTGAATTTAATGGACAATTGCACTGTCGTGCATTGCTGTACCCAAATTAAATTGACGTCCTTTTTTTCCCCACAAACAGAGCTTTCTTTTGGTGGTATTTGATTACCTGTGCGATTTTTACTTTTTGCGCTATAAACAAAAATAGAGCGACAATTTTGAAAAAATAACAATATTTTTCAAATTTTTTTATATGAAATTCCCCCCCAAAAAATGTAAAAATCAAAATTTTTTAACATTTTAGGCCAATTTGTTTTCTGCTACATATGTTTGGAAGAAAAAAATCGCAATAAGCGTATTTTGATTAGTTTGCGCAAAAGTTATTGCGTTTACTAACTAAGGGAAAGATTTCTGTCCTTTTTGGTGTTTTTTTTTTTAACGAGTAATGGCGGCGATCTGCGGTTTTTTTTACGGGACTGCAACATTGCGGAGGACAGATCGGACCCTTGACTGACATTTTTTACACTTTTGAGGGTACCAGTGACATTACTACAGTAATCAGTGCTATACATATGCACTGTTACTGTAAAAATGACACTGGCAGGGAAGGGGTTAACTTTATTGGTGATGCAGGGGTTAAGTGTGTCCCTAGGGACGTGCTTCTAACTGTAAAGGGGTGTGGCTAGTGATGTAACCACAGATACATACGATTCTACATAGCAGGATCGTATGATCTCTGCAGTTAGATCAGGGAGATTAAAGTGACCAGAAAAATATATCGGCGCAAGCATAAATAGGTAGAATCAAAGCTGCTGAACACCTTGGTACAATAAACAACACCAAAATGGAAACAATAGAGAATGTGGTGCAGCGCTAGATATGCAATAAGGATCAAAAATAAATAAATTAAAATTGAATACAATCCATAGAACTATTAAAACAATCCATGGAAATGGGATAAAATATGTACAGAAAGTCCCCATATTGGGACTTTCTGTACATATTTTATCCCATTTCCATAGGTCAGGGAGATTGACAGGCGGCTTTGTTTACATCAGCGGCCTGCCTTTCTCCCTCTCCACGGGGAGATTGCGAGTGACCGGTGGACATCTGGTCTGCCGGTCACACCGCGGACTTGTTAAGGAACTAGCGGGGGCGGGAGGGCACCTTCGGCGGCGCGCGCTCGCCCCCTGGAGGCTCTCAGGCTAGCGACGTAGTACTACGTCACTTTGCCTGTACGGGGCTGACCGCCGCGGTAAATGTACTTGCGGTGGTCGGCAAGTGGTTAAGCACATGATTAAAGCCTGATTTTCTAATTGGCTTAAAAAAAGGTGGGTGCCACCTTCCTGTCCATCTCCCGTGGGGGGGGGGGGGGTGGCATTAGTTTAAAGCCCCCCCCCAAATATTGAGCACCAGCCGCCACTGAATATACGTAGGCAGCATCACGGAATCAGGTTTTATTCCACAGTAGCATTTTTTTGTAGTGAGAGTGCGCTTTATTGTCACCGACAGCTCAGTTTCAACTAATGATAATTGGCTCCTAGTCACAGTGATCACTGGTTTTAGAACTCTTCCATGCATCAGAAGTCTAAAAAAAAGGCTTAGTTCACCTTTACCAAAATGCCTATGCAGATAATGGATGTCTGTAGATAAAAACAAACTGTATGGCTTTTACCAATAATGCCCCTGCTTTAAGTATAGACAATTTACATACAGTGCCTCATAAAGCCTGGCTGGAAAACTCCGATGGCATTGCCTAACGCCAAAACCTCTTGGGATCCTCTGAAGTTGATTGTATTCAGCAAGGGTTAATATATGTTTTTAAGAGTGATACATTTCCCCCAAAGAATGGAAGTTTTAAACTGGTCTTGTCTTGGTAAGAAAATCTCTAGAGGTTAACTTGTAAAGTGGAATGGACTTGGTAAACTTGCATATATGAGTTGCTGAGACTTCTGCGAATTTACCGGTGTGGGTTTATCATGATGTATTGCACCTGTCTTGTTCAAATCCATCTTGAAAAAGAGTGTGGTCGCTCAAAACCATTGCTTTCTAAGTGCTAATTTTAGCACTCCGATGTTACAAGTAAAAAGAGCATTTGATACAGTGTTGGACTGCACATCCCTTATTTCTGTATGTTGAAGCACAGAGAACAAAGTCTGCCGAACATGGAGGTCTGATATTTAACATTTGGAATACAAGTGTTATGCATCCTGTTTTTAATATAAATTAACTTCATACATAAGGATACATTAGTTAGATCAGGGCTTAGATATACAGTGCATTGCGAAAGTATTCGGCCCCCTTGAACTTTTTGAACTTTTGCCACATTTCAGGCTTCAAACATAGAGATATAAAACTGAAAATTTTTTGTGAAGAATCAACAACAAGTGGGACACAATCATGAAGTGGAACAAAATTTATTGGATATTTCAAACTTTGTTAACAAATAAAAAACTGAAGAAATTGGGCGTGCAAAATTATTCAGCCCCCATAAGTTAATACTTTTTTGCGCCACCTTTTGCTGCGATTACAGCTGTAAGTCACTTGAGGTATGTCTCTATCAGTTTTGCACATCGAGAGACTGAAATTTTTGCCCATTCCTCCTTGCAAAACAGCTCGAGCTCAGTGAGGTTGGATGGAGAGCGTTTGTGAACAGCAGTTTTCAGTTCTTTCCACAGATTCTCGATTGGATTCAGGTCTGTTAACAAATAAAAAACTGAAAAATTGGGTGTGCAAAATTATTCAGCCCCTTTACTTTCAGTGCAGCAAACTCTCTCCAGAAGTTCAGTGAGGATCTCTGAATGATCCAATGTTGACCTAAATGACTAATGATGATAAATAGAATCCACCTGAGTGTAATCAAGTCTCCGTATAAATGCACCTCCACTGTGAGAGTCTCAGAGGTCCATTTAAAGCGCAGAGAGCATCATGAAGAACAAGGAACACACCAGGCAGGTCCGAGATACTGTTGTGGAGAAGTTTAAAGCCGGATTTGCATACAAAAAGATTTCCCAAGCTTTAAACATCCCAAGGAGCACTGTGCAAGCGATAATATTGAAATGGAGGGAGTATCAGACCACTGCAAATATACGAAGACCTGGCCGTCCCTCTAAACTTTCAGCTCATACAAGGAAAAGACTGATCAGAGATGCAGCCAAGAGGCCCATGATCACTCTGGATGAACTGCAGAGATCTACAGCTGAGGTGGGAGACTCTGTCCATAGGACAACAATCAGTCGTATACTGCACAAATCTGGCCTTTATGGAAGTGTGGCAAGAAGAAAGCCATTTCTTAAAGATATCCATAAAAAGTGTCATTTAAAGTTTGCCACAAGCCACCTGGGAGACACACCAAACATGTGGAAGAAGGTGCTCTGGTCAGATGAAACCAAAATCGAACTTTTTGGCAACAATGCAAAACGTTATGTTTGGTGTAAAAGCAACACAGCTCATCACCCTGAACACACCATCCCCACTGTCAAACATGGTGGTGGCAGCATCATGGTTTGGGCCTGCTTTTCTTCAGCAGGGACAGGGAAGATGGATGGAGCCAAATACAGGACCATTCTGGAAGAAAACCTGATGGAGTCTGCAAAAGACCTGAGACTGGGACTGAGATTTGTCTTCCAACAAGACAATGATCAAAAACATAAAGCTAAAATCTATAATGGAATGGTTCACAAATAAACATATCCAGGTGTTAGAATGGCCAAGTCAAAGTCCAGACCTGAATCCAATCGAGAATCTGTGGAAAGAACTGAAAACTGCTGTTCACAAACGCTCTCCATCCAACCTCACTGGGCTCAAGCTGTTTTGCAAGGAGGAATGGGCAAAAATTTCAGTCTCTCGATGTGCAAAACTGATAGAGACATACCTCAAGCGACTTACAGCTGTAATCACAGCAAAAGGAGGCACAACAAAGTATTAACTTAAGGGGGCTGAATAATTTTGCACTCCCAATTTTTCAGTTTTTTATTTGTTAAAAAAGTTTGAAAAATCCAATAAATTTCATTCCACTTCATGATTGTGTCCCACTTGTTGGTAAATCTTCTAAAAAAATTTCAGTTTTATATCTATATGTTTGAAGCCTGAAATGTGGCAAAAGGTTGAAAAGTTAAAGGGGGCCGAATACTTTCGCAATGCACTGTAGGTTAGTTTCGTGTTAGTGTTAATCAGCCCATAGATGATTCAGTTGTTTTTTTTTGCCATTCAACCAGCTGGTTAACCACGTCTGGATTGGAAGATTTTCCCCTTAATGACCAGGCCATTGTTTGCAATTCAGCACTGCGTTACCTTAACAGACAGTCATGCAACGCTGTACCCAAATAAAATTGATATCCTTTTTTTCCCCACAAATAGAGCTTTCTTTTGGTGGTATTTGATCACCTTTATCTTTTGCACTATAAACAAAAAAAAAGAGTGACATCTCTGAAAAAAACAATATTTTTAATTTCTGCTATATACGCAAAAGTTATCGCGTCTACAATCTTCTAGGGGAAAGATTTATGTCATTTTTATTTTATTTTTTTTACTAGTAATGGCAGCGATCAGCATTTTTTTTTAGGGGGACTGCGACATTGCGGCGGACAGATCGAACCCCTAACTGACAGTTTTGACACTTTTGGGGGGACCAGTGACAATACTACATTAATCAGTGCTAAAAATATGCACTGTTACTGTAATAATGACACTGGCAGGGAAGGGGTTAACGCATGGCCGATCAAAGGGTTAAGTGTGAACCTAGGGGGTGTTTTCTAACTGTGGGGGATGGGCTTGTAATATCAGCACAAAGACCTGTGTTCCTAAATAGGAGGAACACAGGAGCTCTGTGTTGATAGCAGAGAGAACAACGGTTTGCTGTGTTTACAACAGCAGACCCCCATTCTCTCTTCATGGGGAGCGATCGCGGGTGCCCAGCGGCAATTGTGGCTGCGGGCCCTGCGCCTCGGCCTCCCCGCTGGCAAGTGGGCACGGGCCCACAGGATCATTTCCACGAACCACTGTACAGGTACGGCGATTCACGGGAACCTGCCGAACCGCTACCATATAACAGCGGCGGCTGGTCGGCAAGTGGTTAAACAAAAAAACTGACCAGATTCCCCCATCTTTACATTTGAGGTGTAATGGGGAAGCACTCCCACTGAACTATTGTGTTCTGACACAGTTAGGATATATTCCCCACCATCAAAATACATTGATCAGAACTGCTGGCTATAGCTGATCGAGAGGCACTTATCGGACAGGCTGCTTGCACAGAAGTCCATTAGTAGATAAACTTCTGTACAACCACTGTCCCCATACAGGGATCAAAATTTGGCCAAACTGGCCAAATTTCAATTTATGTATGGCCAGCTTTAGGCCCCTTTCACACAGTCCGATCCGCCAATCCCCCGCTGAGCAGGCAGATGGCAGCTGTGTCTCCGCTCTGTGTGCGGAGACACAGCTGTCAGGTCCCGCTGTTCTCTATGGGGGAATCAGATGGGAACGGACCGTCTGTCCATTCTCATCCGATCCCATCCGATCCGCCAGATGGATGGAAAATAGGGTTTCCATCCGTCCGGATATGACTGAGCGGATTGGATGTCAGCGGACATGTCTCTGATGACATCTGATGCCCCATAGAGATGCATGGGGCATCCGTTAAGATCCGCCTGAAAAACGGACAGGCGGACCGTGTGAAAGGGGCCTTAGGGTCAGTGTCATTGTGTTTAGATCAATCAAAATTCACACTGTTATTTCTGGGGACTACTGCAAGTGCAAATAACAAAATAATATGCATTTATATATGGTATTCAGGAGTAGGAGATTTTATTTAGGGTTGTTTTTGGTGGAGGGTTGTGGTTATAGCAAAAAATATGCAGATGAAGTTTTAAAAATGTAATTTTGTTTAGTTTTTTTAGCCAGTAAAAAAGAAAACCAGGAAATATCTATTAACATTTACAGCCAGATCAATGCCCATGATGATCCATGATGCAAAATCGTATATAAGGAAGCAAAGCTGACTTCGGGCGTTAAGGCCCGTACACACGTACCGATCGTCGGCAGACAAGCGTCGGCCGACGACCGATCTGCCGATTGTACGCTTGTTAGTATGATGCCTCCGACAGCCGTCAGCGCACATTCGGCCGAAAAGAATCTGTCTTGCAAGCATTAAAATTTTTGTATGCCAACACCAGAGCGGCCGATTGTTCGCCAGTCAGTACAGAATTCGGCCGACAGACAGCAGATTTGCAAGACTGGGCATGCTCAGAAAAGAAAAAACACACGGAAAGTTAACCATTACATGACATCACTTCTGCAGTCGGCTGTAGTCGGCGGACAAAATTCTTGTGCAGTCTTTGCACTTTTCAACAGACACCGACAGCCCGGGGACAAAAGACGGCTGATCGTTCGCCGACGATCGGTACGTGTGTACGGGGCTTTAAGGTTTGTTTTTCCTTAATCATGAAGGGGTTTAAAAGCAGTAAAACAATGTTAAAACTAGACATGTGCAAAACAAAAAAATGTGTTTTGTTTTGTTTTGATTCTTTATGCTCCCATCCAGACGTCGTCTCTTTCAGGGAAGACCTTGCATTTTCCAACATGACAATGCCAGACCACATACTGCATCAATTACAACATCATGGCTGCGTAGAAGAAGGATCCGGGTACTGAAATGGCCAGCCTGCAGTCCAGATCTTTCACCCATAGAAAACATTTGGCGCATCATAAAGAGGAAGATGCGACAAAGAAGATATGAGCAACTAGAAGCCTGCATTAGAATGGGACAACATTCCTATTCCTAAACTTGAGCAACTTGTCTCCTCAGTTCCCAGACATTTGAAGGCAGTTATAAAAAGAAGAGGGGATGCCACACAGTGGTAAACATGGCCTTGTCCCAACTTTTATGAGATGTGTTGATGCCATGAAATTTAAAATCAACTTATTTTTCCCTTAAAATTATACATTTTCTCAGTTTAAACATTTGATATGTCATCTATGTTGTATTCTGAATAAAATATTGAAAATTGAAACTTCCACATCATTGCATTCTGTTTTTATTCATAATTTGTACAGTGTCACAACTTTTTTGGAATTGGGTTTGTACAATTATACCCCATGAAAAAAACTAGATTGTTAAATATGAACACACATTTTTAAAATCATTTACATTGAACTGATTTATTTCACATACATTACTAAAAAAGCATTTAAGAGACTAAATAGCCACATTAGATATTACACATGGCTATGTATAAGAAATTCATGGCAGATTAGATGCATTTAAAATGAATTTATGCTGAGTAGGAGTTGCAGCTAAAGGTAATCTAAGTTCTGAATCTACATAAAACTAACATTTGTTTGACCAGCTTTGCATACTTCTGAATGACTGCTATGGCTTTTATCAATTGTATTTTCCTCTTGTTTTTTTTATTTTATATTTATTTATTTTATATTGTAGTAATTTAGAATGAGAATGTCTCTTGTTATATCAGGAGCAGTGTGACAAACTCTTTGTTAGTGTAGAGAATAGAGGGATCTACAGCAAGGTTATCGTACTGCTGCAGTCCCTAAAATAGGAGATAGACATTATGATAGTGTTTTGTATTTTGTATAAAAGCTGAAGCAACAATGTTTGTATTCAGATAGCCATTGCTTAGCCTCTGACTACATACACTATATTACCAAAAGTATTGGGATGCCTGCCTTTACATGCACATGAGCTTGAACGTGAATGGCATCATAGTCTTATTCTTAGGGTTCAATATTGAGTTGGCCCACCCTTTGCAGTTATAATAGCTTCAACTCTTTTGAGAAGGCTGCCCACAAGGTTTAGGAGTGTGTCTATGGGAATATTTGACCATTCTTCCAGAAGCACATTTGTGAGGTCAGGCACTAATGTGGACGAGAAGGCCTGGCTCGCAATCTGCACTCTGTGCAGGCCAGTCGAGTTCCTCCACTCCAAACTTGATCATCCATGTCTTAATGGACCTTTTTTTGTGTGGACTGGTGCAAATCACTTGGTGGAGGAGGGGATATGGTGTGGGGTTGATTTTTAGGGGTTGGGCATGGCCCCTTAATTCCAGTGAAGGGAACTCTTAAGGCATCAGCATACCAAGAAATTTTGGACAATTTCATGCTCCCAACTTTGTGGGAACAGTTTGGGGATGGCCCCTTCCTGTTTTTACATGACTGCGCACCAGTGCACAAATCAAGGTCCATAAAGACATAGATGAGTGACTTTGGGGTGGAGGAACTTGACTGGCCTGCACAGAGTCCTGACCTCAACTCAGTAGAACACCTTTGGGATGAATTAGTGCGGAGACTGCAAGCCAGGCCTTCTCTCCAACATCAGTGCCTGGCCTCATAAATGCGCTTCTGGAAGAATGGTCAATGTTTCCTATAGACACACTTCTAAGCCTTGTGGACAGTCTTCCCAGAAGAGTTGAAGCTGTTATAGCTGCAAAGGGTGGATCAACTCTATATTACCTAAACGGACTAAAGCCTCGTACACACGCAATGATTATCGGCCGACCGATCGGCCGTCTTTTGTCCAGTGTTGTTGTGTTGGTTGAAATGTGCTCTAGACTGCACACAAATTTTCTCGGCCAACAAAAACCAACTACAGAAGTGATGTCATGTGCTGGTTAACTTTCCGTGTGTTTTTTCTTCTCTGAGAATGCCCAGTCTTGCTCATCTGAATTTTGTCTGCCGAAATCTGTACTGACTGACGGAAAATCGGCCGTTCAGTTGACGGCCAACAAAAATTTTATAGCATGCACACCAGATTTTTTTCGGCCGAAAAGTCGGAGTCGGTTGTCGGAAGCATCATACTAACAAGCCGAAAATTGGCCGATCAGACGTTGGGCGAAAATTCATGGCCAACTATCGATGCGTGTGTACGAGGCATAACAATCCGAAAATCGGCCAATCGGACGTTGGCCGAAAATTCACAGCCAACTATCGATGCGTGACTGGGATGCCATTAAAGTTCATGTGTGTGTAAAGGCAGGCGTCCCAATACTTTTGGTAATATAGTGTATGTTGAACACAGTGATGGTTATGTCATCAGTGCTTTCTCACAATACTAGGGAATAAAAACTTAAAGGGAAACATGTTAAATTTCACCGAGAAACATTGCAAAAATCCATTTTTATACTGTGCTCGATATGCATTTGTAAAAAAAAAAAAAAAGCAGCCATAAAAAAAATAGAAAAAAAATTCAATATTTTTGAATATTTTCAACCAACAAATCAAGTACAAAATGTATGTTGAGGACAGAGGATTGACAGGTAGTGATGATGCACCGATAACAATACTACAAATGGCCAGGTGAAGGCACTAAAAATGGCAAGATGAAGCCACTAAAGGGTCAGATCTCTTCCCCACACCCTCCTTGCAGAATCACTACCTGTGGGGAATGGCAATGAGCAGTTGCTGCTTGTCTTGCTCCATATCACACATTAAGGCTGGATACACACTATCCAACTTTTGTGGTTAGATTTCCTTCAGATTTACCTTTTCTATGTAGTGCAAGGGCCTGCCGGATTGCATACAAATTGAAAGTGTTTAGGTTTGACCTCATATTATATGGTTTTGGTAAGTCTAAAGGAAAAAGTCTTCAGAAAACCTTATAGTGTGTATGGCCAATTAGGCAATGCAGGCCATTGTATTGCAAAAATCTACATTACAGCATTGCAGTTTGCCATTTACAATAGCAACCCAGGGCACAAATACTATAGATGGCAATGCACCAATGGAGCAGTGCATCATAAAGCACAAACGGTGTGTCGTAGTGTGCTTGCATAAAAAGAAGTGTTATAAACATCATTTTTGGGGCTGTTGCTGTGTGTTGGGAGGTCATTCAAAATGAATGGACTTCAGCTCGCATTTGGTAATTCACCACACAGATGTGAATGAGAACTAGCATGAATGAAAACATGAAGCATTGCGTTCTACGTTGCAACAACAACCAGACAGGTTTTATATATATATATATATATATATATATATATATATATATATATATATATATATATATATAAATAATATTATATACAGAAAGTCACTTAGTGGCTCTTGAAATGAGAAATCCGTTAAATGGTACAATTTACAATGAATATCCACATAGTGTACCTAATAATTGCTTCCTCTGGTCAAGTCCTGAGAATGCCTCATCTATTTTTTATATAGATATCATATTTCTCTACAGAAATTAAGAACAAAATGTTTACTATCATCTTCCATGCCCACTTGCTACTACATGCTGAATCCCAGCAAAAAAAAGAAAATCTGTTTATTCTTCATTTTTTGCTTTCCTGCTGCTACTATCCCAATGCTGCTACTTCCAAGAAAAAAATAAAAGTGTTTTCCATTATCACCCTACGGGAGATGATCAAAGCAGGAGGGGTTGTTAATCCATTACTTTTTGATTCCTTGAAAAATTGCAAATGTCTTATCTGCAGAGAAGGCTGATTTACTAAAGCAGTTGAAAATGTTCACACAATAAATTGTGTGAAGATTCCCTTCAATTATCCAATCATGTGAAAATCAAATTCCTGTTTACTTATTTCACCTGCACATGACTGGGTAATTGAAGTGAATATACAAACAATTTATTGTGTGAAGATTCTCATATTTTTAGTAAATCAGCCTCTATGTCTGCATGCAGCAGAATAATAAAAAAAATTTAAAAAAAATCACCTTTTACAGCTGTCCCAAATTATTTTCAAATATGTTTACTTATCACTGTAGAGGCTATAAATGTTGTGTGTACAGTACAACACCCATTATGAAAAGAAAATTGAAATTTGTACATGTACATTGCATTCATAAAGTATTCAGATCCCCTTCACTTTTTTTCATTGTTGAAGCCTAAAACTACAGTTGTTTAATTTTTTTTTTTTAATTAAAATATACCCCATAATGACAACGTCAAAACAGATTTTTAGAAATGTCTGTGAATTTGTTAAAAAAGAAAAAACTGAAATATTACATGTAATTGAAGTGATTGTGAAAGTAGTAATAGAAAAAAAAAAAAAAGCATGTTATACTTACCTGCACAGAGTAGCCCCGATGCTCTTCTTTTTGGGTCCGCCATGGGTGGTCCTGGCTTCTACCCCCCTACCGAGTACCCCCAATAGCAAGCCTCTTGCTATGGGAACAATTGAGCAGGCTCACTGCTGAACCGCACTACTGTGAATGGACATTGTCCATTCACACACAGAGCATGGTTTGGTTCTGCCCCTTACTCTCTCCTCATTGGATCACAGACTGTGATTGACAGCAACAGGAGCCAATGGCTCCTGCTGCTGTATGAGCCAATGAGGAGAGGGAGACCTGGGAGAGCTACTGCTTTCATGCACGTTGCAGAATTAAGATGGGGTTCAGGTAAGTTGAAGGGGAGGCTGGGAGGAAGCTGTACCCCTTCTGCCTTTAGAAACACTTTAAGTATTCAGACACTTTACTCCAATGGGTGCTCAACCTGTGGCCCTCCAGCTGTTGCTGAACTACAAGTCCCCTGAGGCATTGTAAGGCTGACAGTTACAAGCATCACTCCCAATGGCTGAGGAATAATGGGACTTGTAGTTCCACAACAGCTGGAGGGCCACACGTTGAGCAGTCATGCTTTACTCAGTACTTTTTTGAAGCACCTTTGGCAGCAATTACACCCTTGAGTCTTTGACAGCCATTTTCAGGTCTCTCCAGAGATGTTCATTACGGTGTAAGTCAGGGCTCTGGATGGCCAACTCTAGGATATTCACAGAGTTGTCCCTAATTACTTCTCTGCTGTCTTGGCTGTGTGCTTAGAATCATTGTCATGTTGGAAGGTGATTCTTCGGCCCAGTCTGAGGTCCTGAGCGATATAGAACAGGCTTTCCCCCCCAACCCTGATCAGTTTTCCAGTCCCTGCTGCAGAAAAAAAATCCTCAGCATGAAGCTGCCACCACCATACTTCACTGTTGAGATGGTATTGGGCATAATGTTTAGACTTGAGGCCGAACAGTTCAATTTTGGTTTCATCATGTCAGAAAATCTTGTTCCTCACAGTCTGAGAGTCCTTCAGGTGTTTTTTTTACAAACTTCATATCTGGCTTTCATGTGTGTTGCATTGAGGAGAAGCTTCCATCTAGCCACTCTGCCATAATGCTCATCAGTGGAGGGCTGTAGTGATGGTTGTCCTTCTTGAACTTTGTCCCATCTCCACAAAGGATCTCTGGATCTCAGTCAGAGTGACTATTGGATTCTTAGTCACCTCTCTTACTAAGGCCCTTCTTCCCTGATTTCTTAGTTTAGCCGGGTGAAAAGCTCTTTGAAGAATCCTGGTTGTGCCAGACTTCTTCCATTTGGGAATTTTGAAGGCCACTGTGCTCTTCAAAGTGCAGCAGAATTCCTTTTTTTGTAGTCTTCCCCAGATCTATGCCTTACAAAAATCCTGTCTCTAAGCTCTACAGGCAGTTCCTTTGACCTTATGGCTTTTTCTTTGATACAGGATGCATTGTCAACTATGAAGCCTTTCCAAATCCCATTCAATCATTTTACATAATTTACCACAGGTGGACTCCAAGGTGTAGAAACATCTCAGCAACGATTTAGAGAAATATGATGCACCTGAACTAAATATTCAAGTGCAAAGTCTGAATACTTATGCCAATGTAATATTTCAGTTCCTTTCTTTTTAATAAATTCACAGACATTTCTAAAATGTTGTTTTCACTTAGTACTGAGTGTAGATTGACCCCTTCCTGTTTGTGCTGTAGCTAAAAGATGGCTACAACACAGCTCCCCAGTTCTGGGAAGACATTCATGGATGTCCTCGCATGTGTGCTCCTCCCGTATGCCCCCTGGGGTATGCATCGGATAGCTCTGTGACCATGTAAACTCTGTTTCCTTTGAACACAGCTGATCACAGATCATGGCAAGGACCCAATCACAGCACCCCTTGTACAGACCCCTACTGCCTCACTTTCTTAATCCTTCTAATGGTCTGCAGGGGGACATATGGGGCTTAACATATGTACACCAATTATATCAGGGATGTATTTAGAAATCCTTTTCAGAATTACAACAAGAACTGACAATCCCTACCAGATGGCACTTTAGGTATCTATAACTCAGTCATGCAGAAGCACGATTAGGGCTTAGAGATGTGCTCTCTGTAAATCTAAACTAGAATGTGCGCTTCTCTCCTCTGATCACACACAACTTATTCCTACATTCCACTCACTACTCATGGATAGGCCTTCAACCCAAATCTCTAAGCTGCAATCTCGGTGGCTAGTTGATATTCCTGACCTCTCTCAGGACAATTGGCAGGAATTGTTTAATTCCTATTCTAATACAGTTTTATCTGCCAGGGATAAACTCATCCTATTAAAATCTACATGGAATGTACTATACCCCTAAGCTTTTTTTTTTTTCAAATGCACATGCGTGACAATCCTACGTGCCATAAGTGTGAGACTGAGCAAGGGGATTTTCTACACATGGTCTGGCCCTGTAACAAGGTTAGACCATTTTGGTCTGATGTTACTGCTTTAATTTCAGCTAATATTTATCTCCCAAATGTGTGTAACCCCAAATGGTGCCTACTAGGTATATTTATGATATTGGGCATGCTGCTGGGGCTAAACGATTCCTGCGGTTACTACTTTATAATGCTAGGAAAAAAATTGCTTTATATTGGATACACTCTGAACCTCTACATATTGGCTTGTGGAAATGTTTAATTGATCAGAACCTGCCACTCTACAAATTAACTTATGAGGAAAAAGGGTGCCCAAGAAAGTTCTCTAAAATTTGGGGACCCTGGATAGATTTCCAAGACACTAGTGATTCACTTCTCTATTTAGTTTCTGAGTCTGAATGATAATTTACCCCTACATTCCCATTCCACAATGTCCTACATATTGCTCATAACCCGTTCTGTGAACGATATTGGAGTTCTACTATACCATGCAAGGCCAATTAATGTTATTATCATCGCTACAATCTGATTTGAACTTCAGGTGAACATGCTATTAACAATCTCGTAATCTAGAATATATTGCCATTTTCATTACTATTTACTGAAGTTTTTCCTTTGTCCTTTTTCTTTTTTTCCTGCTCCCTTTCGTCTCTTTATTTGTGAAAATGTGTGTATACATGCATTTATATGATGAATACTCGTTACTCAATATCCTTGCACTCTCCGATTTTATAATGGCTACTACTGGCTTATGTATATTCTGTCAGTCATACATTTGGAAAGTGCTTTTGTATTTGTACTTCATATTTTATTTGTGTGCACATTTTTCAATAAAACAAGTTACAAAAAAAGGATTCTAATATATGATATTTTTTCATGAAGCTGGGCTTCTCTCATCCTTTCCACATGCCTTGGCATTCAAATGCCATCTCATTTTAGGCAGATGAATAAAGCCCCAGTGTGTTATGCATATGTGATGATGATGCTGCTGTATGGTTTTCTAAATTATGAGTGTGTGAATATGAAGTCTAGCTGAAAGTAGGGATGAGGTCCAGGTTCAAGTTGAGCATGGGTTTGAAGTTAACCCAACCCATTTGTGAACACAATGAACCAACACATGTTTTAACAGCCATCTACCAATAATATACTTTCTGGCCTTTGAAATTTGGTCAGATGGCTTGGAAGAGCAAATTAGAGGATGTTTCAATAGGCCAGCCCCCCTCAGTATAAAAGGTTGGGTGCCCGGAAGACATATTGACAATGTGTTTACCTGGGATAGGGCATAAGAAGAGCATAGGGACAGATTAGTGTGGGGCTTATAGGCACTGATCTTTCAAACCCCTATGAATACCCTTCAGGTAGCAGAATGTCATGTATGTTTCTTGGGGAATTTGGAGGGTGGGGGGAAGGCTGTTTTTACATCTTAATGCTTATAATGTGTGTTCTGTGGCTTCTTTGCAGCCTCTCTACATGCACTGCAGTCAAATTAGGCTGTATGTGTTTATTCTCAGATCATATTTTCATATTTTTCACAACATGTCATTGTCAATATGAGCTGCGGTCACAGCAAGCTGCAGGTATTTTTTTTCACAGGGTTTTTTTCCTAGTTGTAGCTGACTGCAGTTTTTTTAATAGGCCCTTTCTTTAAAAACAGTGTAATATGCATAAGCAGCGATTGTGATTTTTTTTCTTTTGAGAAGGTGTGTGACAGGGAAATTTACAGTCAGGAGATTCTGAGAGACATGGGAAGAGTGTTTTTTTACCCCATAATACAAAGTGCCCAAATAAGAACCGTTATATCAGCATCACCAGTTGTTAAAGCTTTTATGACATTTTAGTGATATGGTTTACAAACTGCTTTGGATTTTTACATTGCAGAGCCAGGGTACATTTCATGTACCTTGTCTCTGAGCATGGATATGTACTGTACATCCAAAAATCCCTTTCAGGACCAATATCTATCTAAAAAAGTAGCTAAGTCATCTGTTCAGTGGGGGGGGGGGGGGGTTTAAGTCAACCGCTTACCAACATGACCACATAAGCTGAGAGCTCTGTTTTGCCTGGGGGAAGCAGCGCTCTGCTGCATAAGGCTGTGACCTACATCCACTAATTGACTCCCTGGCTTCCTCAAGACTCGCTACATGCCCCAATTATGTGGAAGAGACATGAGGAACAACCGCTCACTCTGAAGCTGCCCGATTTCTTCCCGGCAATTTCCCCCGGGCCTCAACAAAATGGCAGTGGGAGACATCCCATGTCACCAAGCACCAGCTCTCTAGTGAAGGCTTCGCCAGAACTATTACACACAGGAGAGGAAGATCCACAAGCCGCTGCTGCTTCAGGGGGCACAAATAATACCAACCCCAACTCTCCTTCTGCATCTCCTCCTGCCTGTCCATCATCCAGGAGCCCTGTTAAATTAAAGCCTAGGCTGGACTCTGACACAGTTGAAAACGCCGGCAACTCTACACTGACTATGGAGGTGAGTGACCTTTCAGTGTAACAATTCCCTCTCTTCAACCTTATCTGACCCCATAGCCCATTTTCCTACCACGGGCCAACCAATCTCAGATGTACATTGAAAGAAATGCTAATGTCACTTAGATCCTGGCTGCAGTTTGATATGGTCTCATACATCCAACAATGCAGAGCAGAAGTCCAAGACCTAGGGTACAGGGTCCATCAAGTGGAAACAAGGATGTGAGAAGTTACATCATCCTTTAACGCTCTAGTGGACTCTCATTCCTCACATCAAGAAGCCATTTCCAAAATACAATCAAAACTGGCTGATCTTGAGGATCGTTCTTGCCGGAACAATCTAAAAATTTGAAGGATTCCAGAATCCATTTCGCCGCATCAACTCCCACACTTTGCTCAAAGCCTCTTTAAAGCAGTCATCCCATCTCTGTCCTCAGCTGAGCTCACTATCGACAGAATACACAGAATACCTAAACCATCCTTCCTCCTCTCTGAGGTTCCCCGAGACGTGTTACTGAGAGTTCATTTTTTTCAGGCCAAAGAAAAAATCCTCAAAGCTGACAATCTTCCTGAACAAAGCTACTAATCTGCAAGTTCTTCCTGACCTCTCTCATCACACTTTACAACAACGTCGCAACTTAACAACAATAACCAAAGCGCTGAGGAATCAAAAAATTGTGTATCGTTGGAAATATCCAGCAACACTCAACATTACGTACAAGGGCTCCAAACATTTGATCAATTTCCCTGATGAAGGTCTCCACCTGCTGCGAATCTGGCGCATCACCCGTTCCACTTCAGGTTGCAACACTACAGAGCAGCACTCCCCTCTTGAAAAAAATCATCAAGATTGGCAAATCTTGCCCCAATGAAAATCAACCACGAAGAAAACCTGATGCTCCTTAAGAAAGCCTTTGCATCTCAGTCCTTCTCCTCTTTCTCAGTAGGATTCCCCCAGAGCCAGAGGTACCCATTATCGTACCTCAGACCCCCATTGGTATTGGCAGTTTGTTCTCTTTGAACTCTATCTTTATCTTGTTTATTTGTTGTTTGTTACTCGAGTCTGTTAGTTCCCCAGTGGGGACTATCTCAATTTATGGTCTTCACTTGGATCTTACTCCTCCGTGTTATGCATTGGTACAACATGTGTACAACTGACAAATCTCCAGTCCTTCCACTGATCATCTTTTAAGATATCATCCTGGATCTACTTGCAGCACTACTGCCATACTTACACACCCATCAAAGCTACACTCCTCTTCTTTTGACCGGACACTCACACTCAGCCGCCCAGGCTATACATATCGTTTGGCACTCTAAACATGGGACCTAAATTTCTCTCTGTTAATCCAAGGCGCCTCAATCACCCCGCCAAACAAAGATCTTTATGGCAAGAAGCTCTCCACAACAAAGCGGACGTCCTGGCAGTACAAGAAACTCACTTCCACAAAAATGCCTCCCCTAAATGCTCCCATAAAAACTTCCCTTACATTTTTATGGCTTCTACCTTGGCGAAGAAGAGGGGAGTGATGATAGCCATAAAGGACTCGGTCTCTTTTGAACTCAAAAATGTTATCCTTGATCCTGATGGATTTTATATCATTTTGGTTTGTTCTATTAACAAATTGCCTATTACCTTGACAACTATTTATGAGCTCCCAACACACACCAAATAAAATTCCTCAGACAAATTTTTAAAAAAATTTCTCGAGTACATGTTGGAAGCATATTCATTTGTGGTGATTTCAACATAATTGTCAATGGTAATCTGGACACAACCTCTCTGCTTAGGGGTTGCTCCCCCCCGGTCCAGGACCTCCTTGCCAGAGAGGAGCTATACAATGTTTGGCGTTTTTCAGAATATTAGTGCGAATTCCTACACATACTATTCCCCATGGCATAATTCCTAATCCCGTTTAGATTTGATTTTGTCAGACAAGCTGTTGTTGCAGAGAATTTCAAATTCTTCTGTCTTGAATATTACGTGGTCTGACCATGCACCCATTATGATTCAAATAGAGGAGGGGAATGCCTTTGCAACAACGGGTACTTGGAGATGTAATGAATATGTGTTTCAAGACCCAATGTCACAAAATGAAATAACCCAAAACCTAGAAGAGTTTTTTCAGTTCAATAAACCCCAGGCCACGGGGCCCTTTACTAATTGGAACATAGGGTTTTTGTACATGACATCATTATCAATTTAGGCTCCAGGTTAAATTGGGCACGTTCTGCTAAACTAGATGCTCTTCTTACCGAAATCCGCACAGTAGAATCACAAAACCAGTTGAATCCCTCAACTACCTTAGTCTTGAAGCTGTCTAAACTTCGCTATAACCTTAGGGAGCTACTTTGTACTCAACATGACCAATATTTACGGAAGCCTACATTTAATTACTATGCAAACATTAACAAGGCAGGCAAGTTCTTAGACAACAGACTTAGAACCCAAAGAACAAAAACTAGAATCCCACACATTATCCATTCCATAACCTCCACTAAAGTAGAAAATCCTCAGGTAGTAGCTGATGCTTTTTCAGATTACTACTCCTCACTTTACAATCTAAAGGATGATCCTAATACCCCACAACCTATTGAAGCTGACATAGACAAATTCTTAGCCCATTATCTTACCCCCTCTATCTGAATCTCACATAAAAACACTAAATGCTACAACTTTCACTGAAGAATTAGACCGTACTATACTTTCTCTTTCTAATGACAAGGCCCTGATGGACTTATTCAAGCAACACAGGGAAAGCCGCTCAAGTGAGGCACAGATATCCAGGTGCTGGTCGGATCCGCCGTCCAGTGATCAAACTTCCAAAGAGAAAAAGTGACCGCGCTCAGAGATGAATGAATTTGAAGTGTTTATTCCCATTCATAAAAGACAACGGTGCATCGAACAGACACGGTTGACCTGATTGACTAATAAATGCCTACTGTAAAATGTTTAGATACTGTATATATTAATTCCCAACTTGCTCCCAGTATTTAATGAAGCCATGGCTTTGGGCACTTTCCCAATGGAAATGTTCAAAGCTTACGTTATCACACGTCTTAAACCAGGTAAATCCTTTGATGTGCCGGCCAACTTCCGTCCTATCTCGCTGTGAAATGTGGACATTAAAATTTATGCCAAAGTACCAGCCAATAGACTTTTTGACATCATTCTCTTACTAGTGAAACAGGACCAAATGGGATTCGCCAAAGGGCGTCAAGCCACAGACACCACCAGGTGCTGGTTAAATATTATCCATTATGCTGAATCACGCAGAACGCTTTCTCTGCTTCTTTCTATTGATGCAGAGAAGGCATTTGATAGAGTCCACTGGGGATATATGAAGTCTGTTCTACATAAATTTGGTTTCCAGGGTCAATTCCTGTCTACCATCCTTGCCCTTTACTCTAACCCCTCTGCCCAAGTCTTTACTTCTGGCCTTTTGTCAAAACTCTTCACAATCATTAATGGAACCTGCCAGGCATGCTCACTCTCTCCATTCATCTTCAACCTGATAATGGAGCCTTTGACAGAGGCTATCCGGTCTCATTCCTAAATTTCAGGCTTTAAATTCTAACAGAAAACTTGTGTCATCAATATATTTGCAGACAATGTCACACTCCTACTATCCAACCCCACCGCCCTCGCTACCCTTCGCTCATGACATCCTTAACCATTTCAGTACCCTTTCATATTACAAGGTTAACTTCAACAAGTCCCTAATCTTAGAACTTAGCTTACACCCTCGCAACCATTTAAAGCTTTTGCTTCCCTATGCCTGAGCAGAAAAGTCCATCCCATACTTAGGCATAATATTCACTGCCAAAATGTCCCAGCTAGCAGAGGCTAACATCAAGCCTCTTCTTTCAGACATCCGTAAAGACCTGACCTGTATAGCAAAAACTGAACTACCCTGGGTAGGAATAATCACCTCTTTTAAAATCACTTCTTTTAAAAATGCAGATGCATTGAAGCCGCTCGCCTTGTCCACTTTTCCTCCAACAACCCAGGCCTCAATTCTGGGGGCATGGGACATTAAACTCTGAACAATGGACCTTAGTGCTCTGATACAATTACACCACGTCTCACTGTATTAACCACTGGGAGCTTACCTATAAGATTTTGGTTCGGTGGTATAGAACCCCACACCAACTCATGATCAGGTCATGATCCTGATGACGTCAGTTACGCGCTGACGAAACGCGTCAGCGCGTAGGAGCGCTACCTCGTCACTTCCGGGTCCAGGTGGAACGCAGTTGGAACGCGGAAGCGGCATTCCTACCCGGAGCCCGCAGTTGTGTCCTCATGATATGCCCTTTGTTAACCTGTACCATGTAAGTGCATCCACTATTATTAAAATTATACCTATTTGTACATACTTCACTATTTGAGTCCTCCTGTTCCTTTCTGGGCACGATTTATGGGAGTCCATCCACAGTCTCGGTGAGATCAAAGGAGGACCTGTTTGGAGTATATCGGAAGTGTTGCCTGTCCTGATATTGGGTGCTCATACCTGTGGTGTCCTGTGTCTGCTTTCATTGACCCCCTGTAACTTAAGGGGTCCATTTCATCCGGTAAGCCTTGAGTGCACACCGGGTGTTCCTGTGTATTTTGGTGGAAGTATATACTACTAATCAAGTGCAGCTACTATTGTCACCATCAAGATTATTATATCTATTTGGACATTCATTGCTATTTTTATGGACTATTTATTTATTTAATTATTGATCCATTTTGCACTTTATGTTTAGTCCATTTCATTAAGGACTTATGATTGCACATGATTATCCACTTTTTTATTCTGTTTGTTGAATATTTATTTATCTATTTATTGTTGCACTATATTATGCACTTTTGCCTTTATTGAAGGCCTTCATCTTGCACAAGTGTTTTTTAGTTGAGCGCAACCTTTATTTAGTAATATTTAATTCTTTCACAAAGTCCTTAAGTAGCAGCCTCAGGTATCACTGGAGGCAGAGGGGACAGCAAGTTCGTCTAATAAAGAAGAGATAACAGAGCAGCGCCACCTGAGTGTAGTATTAAAACAATCCTTTATTGGCATAAAAGGTAATGCACTCACATGAGTGATAGGAAAGCAGGCTTTACAGCAAGTCATCAGATCCGCTGCAGGGGAGGTGTAGACAGCCCTGGGTCCTGGCTGTGTCAGTGGCTTCTGGCACTTCCTGGTGTCCTGTCGGCGTCACAGCTTTTCCCTTATCACATCTGGCGGAAGCGGGGCGGTGCTAGCGTTCAGGGCAAGCATGCCCCTTCGTCAGGCATTGCCTAGAGACCAAAGGAAGCTCCCTCTTATATGGCTAGAACTGGATCATTTGTCAGGGAGATGGGGGAGCGGTTTGGAACAGAGAGGAGCTAGTGTACAGCTGTGAGAGATAAGGGCTGAACATCCGAGGCTGATTAACCCTATGTGCACTTGTTTGGAGTATTATGGGCAGTTATGCAAGATGCTATTTAAGATATAAGAATATACTATACTTGAATATTGGTCTGCCATCTTAGGTGAGGTGTTCTGATGGAAGTTCCCTCGTGGAGATTAGGGGGCTGCTATAGAGAAGAGGGGAAAGAGAGGGGGTAATTTGTACGGTGTCTATGCGCACAAGTGAGACTTATGTGTGCGAATTGCACGTAGTCACATGACGATAAAGGAGCCAAGGTTTTTCCCCCTATGTGCCCTTGTGGTAAGTATTATTAGGAGTATTTATAGAGATGCTATTTGAATAATGAGGCGCTCAGGACCGATAGGATCAGACAAAAAAAAAAAAAGACGAGGAAAAAACTGTGATCCTAATGCAGTTCGGAATTAAACAGATATACGCATATATTGTAAATGAATTATGGGCAAGTGTCTTTGCTGGGGGATCCTGTCGGGAGCGGAGGGGAAGGGGGAGGGTATGTGTGCGGTGTCTATACACACAAAAGTGGCGAATCGCACGTGCATGTTTTTTATCCATATGTTTGCGTATGTTTGCATATAGTTTTGCACATCAATGTCCACATGTACCTGACATACAGGGCGGCCTGTGTTTGATTAGGAGAATAGTTATCAGATTCATAATAGTCGGTTGACCTCTAGCTCTTCATTGAGGCCCAAAGTATCCAAGCGATAAATCCAATAGGATTCAGGGTTGCATAGCCGTTTGAATCTTTCAGCTGGGGGAAGCTTTTTGGGGATGGCTTCGATGACCCATACTTTCAGTTCTCTTGAGGACTGGTGGTGGTGTAGGAGGAAATGCTTGGGGATGCTGAGTTTGTCAGAACCAGCTTCAACGGAGCGTCTATGCTCCCTGAACCTTTTCCGCAGAGTGCGTACATATAGTAGTCCGCAGGGGCAAGACAGGCCGTAAACCACGAATTCCGAGGAGCAGGTATAGAAGTCCGAGATAGTATAGGTTTGGCCTTTGGTATGAAAGCTTTTTTGACTGTGAGTGACATGTTTGCAGGTCAGACAGAGGGGTTTTCTGCATTGGTACATTCCCTTGATATTGAGGAAGGTGAGGGGGGGACATCATCTGTGTCGGACGGGGTAGTTTTGATTTTACTTGGTGCAATCTGGTTCTTCAAATTTCTGGCCTTCCTATAGGACACTAGAGGACGATCTGGGATGCTGGATCTGAGGTGTGGATCGGCTTGGAAGATTGGCCAATGCTTCCTCAAGATGCCCTCCATTCTCCTACGGGTGTGGAAGGTGGTAGTGAATCGCAGGGGCTGTTCAGTTGTTGTAGTCTGACTTTTTTCTTTTCTGGGAAGTGGATTATGTTCGTAGAGGCTGAATGATTTGTCAACCAGCTTGGGAGGATATCCTTTTTCCAAGAATTTATTTTTAAGGTACTGTCCATGCTCGATATAGTCTGTAGTTTTGGTGCAGTTGTGTTTCAGCCTACAGAATTGGCTCTTCTGGATATTTTTGATCCAGCGGGGGTGGTGGCAGCTCTTGTAGTGTAGGTAGGAGTTGCCTGCCGTTGGTTTCACGTAGTTTTGGGAAAAAATGGTCTGGTCGTCATGGCAAAGGAGGAGGTCTAGGATGTCTTTGTTGTTGCAGTGATCGACAAAAGTCTGGATGGTAGCTGGTGTGCCATCCCAGATGATGACTATGTCGTCTATATAGCGACCATAGAAAATTAACCTGGGGGCGAATGGGTTGTTATTCCAAATGTACTTGTTAGTTAGTTAGTAAGTTAGTCTAATACTCTGTAAGAGCAGACACAGTCCTTGTAACAACCTCTGGTGACTAACTCTCAATGGAGCTTTAGACAAAAGGTCCTACTCACAATTAGAGTTGAGCGGACACCTGGATGTCCGTGTTCGGCGGGTTCGGCCGAACTTTAAAAAAAAGTCTGGGTCCGTGTCCCGGACTTTTGCTGAACTTTTCCCGGACACCGAACCCCATTGAAGTCAATGGGGACCCGAACTTTCAGGCACTAAAATGGCTCTAAAACACCAAAGGAAAGGGCTAGAGTGCTGCAAATGGCAGAAAAACGTATTTAAGAGCATGGCAAGTGCTCTGCAAACAAATGTGGATAGGGAAATAACTTAAAACAACAAAAAAAAAACAGAAAAATAAAACAATGTTCTTCATCTCTGAAGGACGAGGCCCATATGGAGTAGGAGGGAGGTTGAGGTGGTGGTGGATGTGGCGGTGTCATAGGCGTGCGCACAGGGTGTGCCGGGTGTACCTGGGCACACCCTAATCACCTAGGGCACATTAGCATTATTGCTCTGTTTGCCAGTGAGGAGATGGGAAAGATCTCCCTCGGACCTGCTCTGCTCTATTTCACTTTGCCAGCAGGGAGAGTAATGTATCGGGGCCATGTACATGTAGGCAAACACATGCATGTGTATTTAAACTTTGGGGTGCAAAGGTGCAATAGGCTGCGCACACCTATGGGCGGTGTAGGTGGCAGCGGCGGTGGAGGAGGACCAGGGCCGGATTAAGAGCATCATGGGCTTGGTGCTGAAGGGTGCAGTCATGCATGCCTAATTCAACATGGGATGCTGTCTCTGAAGCCCATAAACACATCCATGCATCGGCAACTGTCCCTCCTTGTCCGGCCTTCGTGCTGTGTGAGGAGGTTCTGAGGGCGCTGCCTGGTTAAGCGAGCATAGAAGCCAGACTTCTGTGTTTACAAGTGACAGAAGAGTGGTAACAGTGAATATGGCCAACCCGGGGCCTATATAAAAGGTAGGGGCCTGGAGCTGCAGCTCCAATAGCCCCTACGTTAATCTGGCCCTGAGGAGGACGAGGTAGCCAACACTGCTTCTTTTCACAAATTTTAAATGAGGGTACACCCCAAAAGAGTGAGAAAGAGCAAAAATGGAACAATGGGTGGGTAAGGTCGGTATCCATCGCTATTCTGCACAAGGTACGGAAAAGTCCCGTGGGATCCATGCCTGGTTAATTTTAATGAACGTGAGCTTGTCCACATTGTCTCTGGACAGGCGGCTGCGCTTGTCTGTTATAACGCCCCCAGCCGTGCTAAATACCCGTTCAGATAATACACTGGCTGCAGGGCACGCCAGCACCTCCAAGGCGTAAAGGGCAAGCTCAGGCCATGTGCCCAATTTGGAGACCCAGAAGTTGAAGGGGGCAGACCCGTCATTCACTACATGTAGGAGTGTGCACACATACTGCTCCACCATGTTGGTAAAATGCTGCCTCCTGCTAAGACGTTCCATCTGAGCTGCTGGTGCTGCTGTTTGTTGTGGCGTGCTGACAAAGCTTTTCCACATTTCGGCCATGCTAACCCTGCCTTCTGAGGTGCTGGCGGTGCCCTGGTTGCGTTGGCGACCTCTTCCTCCTCCTCCTCCTCCTCCTCTGCCTTGTGCTTCCACTGTGGCCCCGCTGTCAGGTGGGAATGCCAGCAGCATCGCGTCTACCAGCGTGCGCTTGTACTCGCGCATCTTGCGATCGCGCTCCAGTGAGTGAATTAAGGACGGTACATTGTCCTTGTAACGGGGATCCAGCAGCGTGGCCACCCAGTAATCAGCACAAGTTAGAATGTGGGCAACTCGGCGGTCATTGTGGAGACGCTGCAGCATGTAATCGCTCATGTGTGCCAGGCTGCCCAGAGGCAACAAAAGGCTATCCTCTGTGGGAGGTGTATCGTCCATGTCCTCTGTATCCCCCCAGCCATGCACCAGTGATGGCCATGAGCTGGCCTGGGTGCCACCCTGCTGTGAACATGGTTCCATCTCCTCCTCCAGCTCCTCCTCCTCATCCTCCAGAACTGTGCCCTTGCTGGACAATTGTGTCCCTGGCGTTTGTGTGTGCAGGAACCCACCCTCGGAGCCCCTTGCGAATGACTGCCCTGAAAGCCTTGGAAATGTTACCTCTTCATCCTCCTCCTCCTCCTCATCCTGTGCCACATTCTCTTCCATCATCGCCCGAATTGTTTTTTCAAGGAGGTATAGAAGTGGGATAGTTAAGCTGAGAACGGCGTCATCGGCACTGGCCATGTTGGTGGAGTACTCAAAACAGCGCAACAAGGCACACAGGTCTCGCATGGAGGCCCAGTTATTGGTGGTGAAGTGGTGCTGTTCCGCAGAGCGACTCACGCATGCGTGCTGCAGCTGAAAGTCCACTATGGCCTGCTGCTGCTCGCACAGTCTTTGCAGCATGTGCAAGGTGGAGTTCCACGTCACATATGAGGTGGTGAGCGGGAAGGCCGAAGTTACGCTGCAGCGCTGACAGGCGAGCAGCAGCAGGGTGAAAACGCTGAAAGTGCGCACAGACGGCCCGCACTTTCTGCAGCAGCTCTGACATATCGGGGTAGTTTTTAAGGAACCTCTGCACCACCAAATTCAGCACATGCGCCAGGCAAGGGATGTGCGTCAAACCGGCTAGGCCCAGAGCTGCTATGAGATTTCGCCCGTTATCGCACACCACCAGGCCGGGCTTGAGGCTCGCTGGCAGCAACCACTCATGTGTCTGCTGTTCCATGCTCCTCCACAACTCCTGCGCGGTGTGTGGTTTGTCCCCCAAACAGGCAAGTTGTAAAACTGCCTGCTGTCGTTTACCCCTGGCCGTGCTGAAGTTGGTGGTGAAGGTGTTACGCTGTCCGGATGAGAAGGCGGTAGAGGATGAGGAAGCGGAGTAGGAGGAGTTAGGAACAGGAGGCAAAATGAAGCGCCCTGCAATCCTCGGTGGTGGAAGGACATGCGCCAAATTGCTATCCGCCTCAGGCCCATCCGCCACTGCATTTACCCAGTGTGCCGTTACACAACGCCCCTGACCGTGCTTACTGGTCCACGTATCGGTAGTTAGGTGAACCTTGGCACAGATGGCATTGCGCAGTGCACACCTGATTTTTTCCCCCACTTGGTTGTGCAGGGAAGGGATGGCTTGCCTGGAAAAAAGTAGTGGCGGCTGGGCACTACGTACTGTGGGACAGCCACCCACATAAGGTTTTTAAAACTGTGCGTCTCCACCAGACGGAATGACAGCATTTCAAAGGCCAAGAATTTTGAAATGCTGGCATTCAGGGCCAGGGATCGCGGGTGGGTAGGGGGGTACTTCCTCTTCCTCTCAAGTGTTTGGGAGATGGAAAGCTGAACGCTTCCACGGGACATTGTGGAGATGGTTGGTGACCCAGGTGGTGGTGTTGCTGACAGATCGTCTGTTTGCGGGGTGGCAGGTGCCGGTATCACTACAGATGTGGCTGGAGCGGCTGAGACTGCAGCAGAAGAGGAAGCAGGATGAGCCAGAGACGTTTCTTGGTTTTGAAGGTGTCTACTCCACTGCAGCTCGTGCTTTGCACTTAGATGCCTGATCATGCAGGTTGTGCTCAGGTTGAGAAGGTTTATGCCTCGCTTCAGGCTCTGATTGCACAGGGTGCAAACCACTTGTGTGCTGTCATCAGCACATTTTCTAAAGAACTTCCACGCTAGAGAACTCCTTTGAGCTGACTTTGGTGCGCTCGTTCCCTTGCTGCGTTGGGCAGTAGCAGGCGTAGTGTCTAGGGCACGGCCGCTCCGCTTCTGCACCCTGCTCCCTCTTCTGCTGTGCTGGTGGCTCTGTGCGACCACCGCCTCTTCCTCCAAACTACTCAGGTCACCTGCATGACGTTCATTCCATGTGGAGTCGAGGACCTCATCGTCCTCCACATCATCTTCCACCCAGTCTTCACCCCTGCCCTCCTTGTCGGTCTCCACAATGCTGAACGCCGCAGCAGTTGGCACCTGCGTTTTGTCATCATCGGAGACGTGCTGCGATGGTCCTTGCATGTACTCATCTTGAGAAATAAGTGGTTGGGCATCGCTGCACTCAATCTCTTCCACTTCTGGGGCAGGGCTAGGTGGATGGCCCTGGGAAACCCTGCTGACAGAGTCATCAAAAAGAAGAAGAGACTGCTGTATGGCTTGGGGCTCAGACTGCTTGCCTGATTTGCAAGGGGGTGAGGTGAAAGACGGTTGGATATCAGCTGCAGGTGCCAACTCTGACCTTTCTGCAGTAGACTGGGTGGGAGACAATGTGAAGGAACTGGAGGCACTGTCAGCAGCAAACCAATCTACTATCGCCTCTCTGTGTTCTGGCCTCATCACTTCTAGAGGCGTATGATGCCCTACCAAATACTGATGCAGGTTCTGTCGCCTACTTACACTTGAGGAAGGTGTTTCACTTGTGCGTGTAGCTGGCACAGATCGACCACGTCCTCTCCTTGCAACAGGAGCTCTACCAGCAGCACCACGACCCAGGCCACGGCCCCTATTTGACGGTCTCCTCATATTTCTGTAATTTAAGATCTTGCCCTAGAAAGGTGTTTATTGAATAGCGGAACAAAACAACAACAGTATCTCACAGTCAAATATGCAAACTATGCCGCAATTTTATGTTTTTTACCCCAAAAGGGTGTATATTGAATAGCGGAATAGGATAAAAAACGGTGTATCTCACACATACAAACACAGACTAGGCCCGATTAAATTTTTTTGTACCCTAAAAGGAGGATGAGGAAGAGGAGTAGGAGGAGTTGGGAACAGGAGGCAAACTGAAGCGCCCTGCAATCCTTGGCGGGGGAAGGAGATGCGCCAAACTAATTTAAAAGGTGTATCTCACACGTACCGATACAGACTATGCCGTAATTTAATTTTTTACACTCCAAAAGGGTGTATATTGAATAGCGGAATAGGAAAAATTTTATTATACGGTTGTAATGCTCCTGCGTTTTATGTATGATGTGGATTTTCAGCTGCAGAAATATTCCACTTCAGTAGTCATGTAGAGAAACGCAGAGACACCAATCCCAACTCTCAATGACTCATCATGTGTGGAAGATCTCAATTCAGCAAGTAAATACACACACTCAATAAGATGTTTCCTAGAGTGACTTATGTATATAGTAACACAGTGATGATAGGCTGAAGAGACAGGTTGGGTAGAGATGGTAGATGACAGACACTTGAAAGGAAATGTTCTTGAAAGTAAGATAGTAGCAGATGGGATGCAGATAGGTTTAGCAATCATGTATGGTAGCAGATGACAGAGTAGCAGGTGGACATACAAGAGAGATCAACCCAGTGCAAGAACAGGTGGTAGTAGGCTCAAGAACTAGCAATCTTAGATAATGCAGATGTAGTAATAGTCCTTAGTTTGCAGAGCTAGATAGTGTAAGCTTTAGTATCAAAGTCATAGAGGTTTCCCCTGTGGGGTACTTATCACTAATAGCAATGTAGCAGAGGAGAGGTTCGGCAAGAGCGGATGATCCGGTAGCGGGATACAGGGATCAGCGCAGCGTGGTTCCGACAGTGAGGTATGCTTGCAAGCATGAGAGCTTCAAGACAGGTTAGCATCAAGGCACAAAGCAGTTTGAACGAACACATGTGAGTGAGAGCCGGCGATCTAAATAGCCATCCAGTCCGGCGCTCAGTGATGACAGCATCAGTCTTAAACGTGTATGCGCACCTTACCAAAAGAGAATGGTGGGGCGCATACACTTATGAAAGAGTAATTAGGGTACCCAAAGGTACCAGAACATTACAGTACCCCCCCCTTAAGGCCGGCTCCTGAAGGCCTCTGGAGCTGGTTTGTCTGGGTACTTCGCATGAAAATTGCGGATTAATCTAGAGGCATGTATGTCAGAGGTGTTTAGCCAGGTGTCGTCTTGGGGCCCATAGTTCTTACATCGAACCAAGTACTGAAGTCTTCCTCTGTGGATACGAGAATCCAGAATCTCTTTTATCTCATATTCTTCTCCACCTTCAACTTGTACAGGAGGAGGAGGTGGGATAGTAGGCCTTATTCCTTGGTCAGGAACATGGGGCTTCAGTAGCGACACATGGAAAATGGGATGTATTTTGAGGTCTATTGGCAATGTAAGCTGTACTGCAGCTTTTCCAATAAGTTTCTTGATTGGGAAAGGTCCCAAGAACAGAGGTCCAAGCTTTTTGCTAGAGATTTTCAGTCTTAAATTTTTTGTTGAGAGCCAAACGAGGTCCCCGATAGTGTACTGAGGAGAAGGTCTTCTGCGAAGATCATAGTACTTCTTTTGTTGACTATGAGCGTGTGCAATGGTAGTATTAAGCAAACCCAGAGAGTCCTTTATTTGGGTAAGATAGTCTGAAGCTACTGGGTTATTTGAAGGAAGGATGCGTGGTGGAAGAATAGAGGGATGAAACCCATAGTTCAAGTAGAACGGACTCTGCTTGGTCGTACTGTGGGTTGCGTTGTTGTAGGCAAATTCTGCCAGAGGGAGAAGATCCACCCAATCATCCTGTTGGTAAGAAGTGTAACAACGTAAATATTGCTCGATGCATTGGTTGACTCTTTCAGTCTGTCCGTTGGTCTGCGGATGGTAAGGAGAAGTGAGCTTCCGCTCGATCCGTAGTATGTGACATAGTTCTTGCCAGAACTTGGAAATAAATTGTGATCCACGGTCAGACAGAAGAGTTTTTGGGATACCATGTAACTTAAAGACATGTTTCATCAGGAGTTCTGCCGTTTGTTTGGACGAAGGTAGTCTGCGAATAGCAATGAAATGTGCCATTTTTGTCAGATGGTCCACTGACACTAAGATGGTATTAAATCCTTTGGAAGGAGGCAATTCCACTATAAAGTCCAAGGACACAACTTCCCATGGAGTTTGGGGTATTGGTAGACTGCATAGTAGACCGGATGGTCTCGTAGTGTCAATTTTGGACCTGGCACAGACATTGCATGAAGAGACGAATTTTTGTATAGATGTTTTCATGTCAGGCCACCAGAATTGCCTGGTAATCAGATTAAGAGTCTTTGTCATACCCATATGTCCTGCCATAGGCACATCATGCGATAATTCCAAGATCTTGGTGCGTATGGTAGGTGGTATGTAAAGTTTGTCATTGTAGTAGAGGAAGCCTTCTGCATCAGTATTTAGTTGTGGTGGGGGTGAATCCAAACTTATACCATGCAAAACCTCTTCCTTCAAGGAACGGACAACTCCAATAATGCGTTTGTGAGGTATTATAGGAACGGAAGGGATTTCGAAGTAGTTTTCTTCAGTTAGTCGTGATAGTGCATCCGCCTTTTTGTTCTTATCTGCAGGTGTGTAGGTTACTAGGAAGTTAAACCTTAGAAAGAATAGTGACCATCGTACCTGTCGGTGCAAGAGAGTTTTGTTAGTCTGAAGATATTGGAGATTTTTATGGTCCGTGTATATAAGTATTGGTAATTGGGTGCCTTCGAGTAGATGTCGCCAATTCTCCAGAGCCAATTTTATAGCAAGCAGTTCCTTTTCACCCACGGGGTAATTTATCTCTGGACTGCTTAGGGATTTAGAAAAAAAGGCGACTGGATGAAGTGGTGAAGTGTGAGTTGGTCGTTGGGAGAGTATTGCTCCTACTGCCATGTTTGACGCATCTACTTCCAGAATGTATTGGAGGGATGGGTCTGGATGGCGTAGTATGGGAGCAGAAGTAAACCTTGTCTTTAACAGGTGAAAAGCTTTATTTGCTTCATCTGACCATTTGAATGGTTTTTTAATGCTAGTGAGCTGTGTGAGGGGTCTCACAATGGCAGACAAGTTTCTAATGAACTTCCTGTAGAAATTCGAAAATCCAAGGAATCGCTGTAGCGCCTTGCGTGTGGTTGGTGTAGGCCAATCCTGAATGCAGGATATCTTACTCATGTTCATCTCGATTCCTGTTTTGGATATGATGTAGCCTAGAAACAGTACCTCTTCTTTATGAAACAAGCATTTTTTCAGTTTCACATAAAGGTTGTGTGCAAGCAATCTCGATAATACTAGTCTTACATGTCTTATGTGTTCAGACAGGGATCGTGAATATATAAGTATATCGTCCAGATATACCACAACACAGACATCTAGTAAGTCTCTGAAAATATCGTTTATAAATCGTTGAAAAACTGCAGGGGCGTTGCATAGCCCGAATGGCATTACAAGATATTCGAACAATCCGTATCTGGTTCTGAATGCAGTCTTCCACTCGTGTCCATCACGGATTCGAATGAGATTGTATGCTCCTTTCAGGTCCAATTTTGAAAAATAGGTAGCTCCACGCACCTGCTCAATGAGCTCAGGGATAAGCGGTAGAGGATAGCGATCTTTTATTGTAATAGCATTCAATTGCCTATAGTCGATGATAGGTCTGAGACTTGAGTCCTTATTGCGGACAAAAAAGAGTCCTGCTGCTGTGGAAGAAGTGGAAGGTCTAATAAAACCTTTTTCCAAATTCTCATCCAAATAGTCTTTGAGATGGGAAAGTTCATCCTGTGAAAGAGGATAAACATGACCGAACGGCAATTTGCTATTTGGGAGTAGATCAATGCTACAATCATAGTCTCGATGGGGAGGTAGTGCTTGAGCATTTTTCTCAAGAAAAACCTCAGAGAGATCCTGATAACATAGTGGTGCAATCTCATCTGTCACCACAGACAGGATCTTCCCGAAAGACGGGAGGTTACACTTACCCTCGCAATAGCAAGAGAGGAAGGTCAGGGTCCGTTCCTTCCAATCTATGGTTGGTTGATGTGTGTGCAACCAGGGAAGTCCCAAAACAATGGGAAAGTGGGGTGAAGGTATTAGATCGAAGGTAGTGGTCTCCATATGAGACCTGTTAGTAGTGACTAGGAGTGCCTGTGTCTGATCAGTGATCGGACCAGAGGATAAAGGAACACCGTTAATAAGACTCACTGAGACAGGTTTAAGTTTAGAAATAATAGGAACTTTATTTAAAGCAGCAAAACGTATGTCAGTATAATTTCCACAAGATCCTGTGTCAATCATGGCCTTAGTAGTAATCCTGTTCTGGTCCCACTGTAATGTTAAGCAAACAGAAAGGTAAGGGTTAGTGATTGAAGTTGTCAATCCCCCTAGGAGGACATGTGAACACTCACCCTTCTTTTTGTAGACTAGGGGACAGACGTTTATCTTGTGATCCGGGGATGCACAGTACAAGCAGAGATTACCAGATCGTCTTCTGGCTCTTTCCATAGTTGATAGAGGTGGGCGTATGGTTCCTACCTCCATAGGAACGGGGTCAACGGCCGAAATCCGAGAAGAACTGGATAATGGCATTCTCATTTTCTCAGCCTTTCTTTCTCGTAGTCTTCTATCTATGGTGATACTGAGTTGTATCAATGCATCCAGGGTTTTTGGCAGATCCGCTCGGGCGAGCTCGTCTTTAACGGCCTCTGATAGGCCAAGCCTAAATTGGGATTTCAGAGATGCATCATTCCATTCTGAATCAAGGGTCCATCTCTTGAATTCTGCGACAAAGTCTTCTACAGGTCTCCCACCTTGTTTCAAGGATCTTAATTGAAGATCGGCAGTACTCTGCCTATTGGGATCATCATATAGGCTAGTGAGTTCTGCTAGGAACAAGGCATAGGAGTTGAGAAGCTGGTCGCTTTTCTCAAAAAGAGAGTCTGCCCAGGCCCGAGGATCGCCTGTTAGGTAAGAAATAATAGTACAAACCTTAATGTGATCAGTAAGGTAGGTACAGGGTTTTAGCAAGAAAAGTAACTCACATGCGTTTTTAAATTTGCGAAATTTTTTGCGATCGCCTGTAAATACCAAAGGAGGATTTATTTTGGGTTCAGGGGACTGAGCAGTGGTAAGTTGTGTCAGTCTAATTACCTGCTGCGACAGAGCCTGATTGTCTTCTTTTAATTCAGCAAGTGCGTGTATTAACGCAGGTACTTGCTGTTTTAATTGTGTCATCTGAGTGGTTATTTCTGCTGAATCCATTTGTGGTTCGTTCAATCTGTAACGCTCCTGCGTTTTATGTATGATGTGGATTTTCAGCTGCAGAAATATTCCACTTCAGTAGTCATGTAGAGAAACGCTGAGACACCAATCCCAACTCTCAATGACTCATCATGTGTGGATGATCTCAATTCAGCAAGTAAATACACACACTCAATAAGATGTTTCCTAGAGTGACTTATGTATATAGTAATACAGTGATGATAGGCTGAAGAGACAGGTTGGGTAGAGATGGTAGATGACAGACACTTGAAAGGAAATGTTCTTGAAAGTAATATAGTAGCAGATGGGATGCAGATAGGTTTAGCAATCATGTATGGTAGCAGATGACAGAGTAGCAGGTGGACATACAAGAGAGATCAACCCAGTGCAAGAACAGGTGGTAGTAGGCTCAAGAACTAGCAATCTTAGATAATGCAGATGTAGTAATAGTCCTTAGTATGCAGAGCTAGATAGTGTAAGCTTTAGTATCAAAGTTATAGAGGTTTCCCCTGTGGGGTACTTATCACTAATAGCAATGTAGCAGAGGAGAGGTTCGGCAAGAGCGGATGATCCGGTAGCGGGATACAGGGATCAGCGCAGCGTGGTTCCGACAGCGAGGTATGCTTGCAAGCATGAGAGCTTCAAGACAGGTTAGCATCAAGGCACAAAGCAGTTTGAACAAACACATGTGAGTGAGAGCCGGCGATCTAAATAGCCATCCAGTCCGGCGCTCAGTGATGACAGCATCAGTCTTAAACGTGTATGCGCACCTTACCAAAAGAGAATGGTGGGGCGCATACACTTATGAAAGAGTAATTAGGGTACCCAAAGGTACCAGAACATTACAGCGGTGTATCTAATCTCACACGTACAAACACAGACTAGGCCCTGATTACAATGTTTTGTACCCTAAAGGCAGGATGAGGAAGAGGAGTAGGAGGAGTTGGGAACAGGAGGCAAACTGAAGCGCCCTGCAATCCTTGGCGGGGGAAGGAGATGCGCCAAACCAATTTAAAAGGTGTATCTCACACGTACCGATACAGACTATGCCGTAATTTAATTTTTTACACTCCAAAAGGGTGTATATTGAATAGCGGAATAGGAAAAATTTTATAATACGGTGTATCTCACACGTACAAACACAGACTAGGCCCCGCCGATTACAATTTTTTGTACCCTAAAGGCAGGATGAGGAAGAGGAGAAGGAGGAGTTGGGAACAGGAGGCAAACTGAAGCGCCCTGCAATCCTCGGCGGTAGAAGGAGATGCGCCAAACAAATTTAAAAAGGTGTATCTCACATGTACCGATACAGACTATCCCGCAATTTAATTTTTTACACTCAAAGAGGGTGTATATTGAATAGCGGAATAGGACAAATTTTACAAAACGGTGTATCTCACACATACAAACACAAACTAGGCCCCGATTACAATTTTTTCTACCCTAAAGGCAGGATGAGGAGTAGGAGGAGTTCGGAACAGGCAGGAGGCAGACTGAAGCACCCTCAAATCCTCGGCAGTATGAGATGCGCCCCAAAAATTGGAAAGGTGTATCTCACACGTACCGACACAGACTATCACGCAATTTAATTGTTTATACCCAAAGGTTTTGATTAAATAGCGGAATAGAAAATATGATAAAAAAAGTGTATGTATATCACACGTACACAACCACACTAGGCCCCAATTACTATTGTTTGTACCCCTAAAGGCAGGATGAGGAGTAGGAGGAGTTTGGAACAGGCAGCACCCTCAAATCTTCAGAAGTATGAGATGAACCCCAAAAACTTTCAAAGGTGGATCTCACACGTACCAACACAGACTATCCCGCAATTTAATTGATCCCCAAAGGTTTTTATTGAATAGCGGAATAGGAAATATGATCAAAAAAAGTGTATGTATATCACACGTACACAACCACACTAGGCCCCAATTACTATTGTTTGCACCCCTAAAAGGCTGGATGAGGAGTAGGGGGAGTATGGAACAGGCAGCACCCTCAAATCTTCAGAAGTATGAGATGAACCCCAAAAACTTGGAAAGGTGGATCTCACACGTACCAACACAGACTATCCCCCAATTTAACTGATCCCCAAAGGTTTTTGATTAAATAGCGGAATAGAAAATATGATCAAAAAAAGTGTATGTATATCACACGTACACAACCACACTAGGCCCCAATTACTATTGTTTGTACCCCTAAAAGGCTGGATGAGGAGTAGGGGGAGTATGGAACAGGCAGCACCCTCAAATCTTCAGAAGTATGAGATGAACCCCAAAAACTTGGAAAGGTGGATCTCACACGTACCAACACAGACTATCCCCCAATTTAACTGATCCCCAAAGGTTTTTGATTAAATAGCGGAATAGAAATTATGATCAAAAAAAGTGTATGTATATCACACGTACACAACCACACTAGGCCCCAATTACTATTGTTTGTACCCCTAAAAGGCTGGATGAGGAGTAGGGGGAGTATGGAACAGGCAGCACCCTCAAATCTTCAGAAGTATGAGATGAACCCCAAAAACTTGGAAAGGTGGATCTCACACGTACCAACACAGACTATCCCCCAATTTAACTGATCCCCAAAGGTTTTTGATTAAATAGCGGAATAGAAAATATGATCAAAAAAAGTGTATGTATATCACACGTACACAACCACACTAGGCCCCAATTACTATTGTTTGTACCCCTAAAAGGCTGGATGAGGAGTAGGGGGAGTATGGAACAGGCAGCACCCTCAAATCTTCAGAAGTATGAGATGAACCCCAAAAACTTGGAAAGGTGGATCTCACACGTACCAACACAGACTATCCCCCAATTTAACTGATCCCCAAAGGTTTTTGATTAAATAGCGGAATAGAAAATATGATCAAAAAAAGTGTATTTATATCACATGTACACAACCACACTAGGCCCCAATTACTATTGTTTGTACCCCTAAAAGGCTGGATGAGGAGTAGGGGGGAGTATGGAACAGGCAGCACCCTCAAATCTTCAGAAGTATGAGATGAACCCCAAAAACTTGGAAAGGTGGATCTCACACGTACCAACAGACTATCCCCCAATTTAACTGATCCCCAAAGGTTTTTGATTAAATAGCGGAATAGAAAATATGATCAAAAAAAGTGTATGTATATCACACGTACACAACCACACTAGGCCCCAATTACTATTGTTTGTACCCCTAAAAGGCTGGATGAGGAGTAGGGGGAGTATGGAACAGGCAGCACCCTCAAATCTTCAGAAGTATGAGATGAACCCCAAAAACCCCGAATATCATTCAGCTCTGCTGCAGGCCACAACTTAATTTTTTTTAACCCAAGGCTGTATATTGAATAGTGGAATAGAAAAAAAGTGTATGATTTTTGAAACCACACAATATTAGCACATGTGAACTGAACACAGCAGTGTATGATCAGTCACTCAGCACAGCACAGCTGAAGGAAAAAGGCTGCACACAGTGCCTGATAGAAAAATACTTTTCTCCCTCCTCCTCAGTGGGCAAAAAAGATTGTGTTCACTGCACCCCAAAAAGATTGTGTTCACTGTAACCCAAAAAGATTGTGTTCACTGCACCCCAAAAAGATTGTGTTCACTGTACCCCAAAAATATTGCGTTCACTGCACCCCAAAAAGATTGTGTTCACTGCACCCCAAAAAGATTGTGTTCACTGCAGCCCACACACAGCAAAATGGATGTGGACCACTGACACCTGCCTATCTCCTATCCCACACCACAGAGCAATATCGATTGTAGTTTGTAGAACACACTTTCCCTAAAAATCTGCAGACTCTATCCCTAACAGGATTGATAAGATCGTAGATCGGGTGACTGCAAACCCCAACCCACACAGCAATATCGATTGTAGTTTGTAGAACACACTTTCCCTAAAAATCAGCAGACTCTCTCCCTAACAGGATTGATAAGATCGTAGATCGGGTGACTGCAAACCCCACCCCACACAGCAATATCGATTGTAGTTTGTAGAACACACTTTCCCTAAAAATCAGCAGACTCTCTCCCTAACAGGATTTATAAGATCGTAGATCGGGTGACTGCAAACCCCACCCCACACAGCAATGTCGATTGTAGTTTGTAGAACGCACTGTCCCTAAAAATCAGCAGACTCTCTCCCTAAAATGCCTACAACTCGCCCTGCCTAACACACTCCGACCTGTCCCTCAATTCTATCCGGACACAAATGTTTTTTTTTTCCTGTCTGTCCCTAATCAGCAGCCAGCACGTTGATGTGTGCTCTCTCCCTGATCTAAACAGCAGAACGACGCCGCAGCGGCGCTGCCTCGAACTTAAAAAAGACTTGGTCACATGCTTCAGACGGCCAATCACAGCTACTGATACATTTGCAGGCATGGCTGGGATGGCTTAGGCACACCAGTTAAACGCTTGTTGATTGGCTGTTGAAAGCCCGCCATGAAAAACGCGCCAAAGCATGCAAAACCCGGAAATAAAACGACCGAACGCGGATTTTTACCCGAATATACAGTAAAGTGTTCGTGTCCGGTAAAAAAAATCCAATTATTCGGTACGAACACGAATAATACAGTCCGTGTTCGCTCAACCCTACTCACAATGTCTAGAGTCAGCTTCACATCTTATTCCCTGTGACACTCTTCAGTGAAAGGGTTCCCTATTCCAGCCAAGTTTCACATGCAGTGTCTTCCTGCAAATTTATTTAAAGTGGCAGAAGGTTTTTTTTCATCTTAATACATTCTATGCAATAAGATAATAAATCTTCTGTGTGCAGCAGCGCCCCTCAGCCCCCTTAATACTTACCTGAGCCCCCCTCAATCCAGCGATGTCCACAAATGGCTTGGCAATCCCGGACTCTCCCTCCTGATTGGCTGAGACACAGCAGCAGGCCCATAGGCTCCCGCTGTTGTCAATCAAACTCAGCCAATTAGGAGAGAGAGGAACGGGGCCTGACCGCAGCTCTATGTCTGAATGGATAAGCGGAGCTGTGGCTTAGCTTGGGTGCCCTCATAGCAAGCTGCTTGCTGTGGGGGCACTCAAAAGGATGGAGGGACCAGGAGCTCCAGCCAGGGACCCAAGAAGTGGAGGATCTGGGCTGCTCTGTACAAAACCATTCTACAGAGCAGGTACGTATAACATGTTGGTTATTTTAATAGAAAAAAAATGAGACTTTACAATCACTTTAAGTCCAAGTTCCTCTCAAGGCCCTCAGCCAAGCACATGCTGAGGCCTAACTGCTCTTCTGTAACACACAGGCTCTTCCATGGGCAGAGGTCCCATGAAAAGAGACCTTACCAAACATTTATCTCTCCCCAGCCACATTCTGGGCGCCCCCTTCCAAGGATTGGCTGGGGTCAGATAAATATTCATAACCCAGTGGCTGACCATCCTACTCTGGAAGCTTCTACCAGAGGCAGGGTGGAGCAATGAACCCCCAGGTTTAGGTATAGACCAAACCTAGAAATAAAGTGCTGTTTACAGCAGATCCAAAAACTAAATTAATCCAGCCGAGGGCCACTTTATTTTGGCAGTTGAAAAATGTGTTTTGTAAATGTAATATAGCTGGAACAGATCAGACATGCAGCTAAAAAGTGTTGCACATCACTAAGCTCAGCTGTACATGTGGTTACCATAAGTATATAATTACTTCAAAGAATAGAATATTAACACTTTGATAACAAAGGGTTATATTCTGTTTATAAGAACATCTTTTATCCCCAGGATGATACATAAATACTGGATTTTCTTATGATCCCTTGTAACACACAACTGACAGCTTTCAAATGACCTTTGCTACTGCCTGTAACTATTTATAATGCTGTTTTGCACACATTGAGTTTTGCTGCTCACATTGCAATTTCCATTTCATCTCCACTACATGTATTCTAAAGAAACGCTTTAAGTGTCATTAGAATGACTTTTCATCACAAGAGCAAAGCAAAGATGACAATCATATAGAATAGCTCATCATAAGTGCAATGGCCGTTTTAAAATGCATTTTGTTAAAGGAGTATATCCCTACAACTACCAGATCCTACTATATTCAGAAAAATCTAGTTGTATTGATATTTATCACACTATATATCCACTTCAAGTAGATCTAGACCCAGTGACAAATCTCATTAAATGTGTAACATGGTAATGTTATTTTAAAAGTCATTTTCAGTCTCTTTTAAATCTGTAGCTTGCAATAAAATAATACATGGAGATCCATCCATAACTCTGTTATGGGTTACTAACGCTTGCTCCATGTTTCTTTCCTGGATTGTCCCCCATTTACATGCTCTTCCAATGAAGCCTGTAAAAGGCTGGATCTTTTTTACCAGGAGGAGACCTGCGTAGAACAATGACATGTAGCCACCATTGGAGTTAGGGCATGTAGACAGGATGTGCCTGCAAAGAGCACTGAGGTACAAAAAGATGGATGCAGTATGGTGAAAACTATATTTCCTAAAAGAAAAAAAATGTACATAGCAAAAAATTAAATGTCATTCAGATTGGGGTAAAAATGGACTCTGCAATAAAAATGCAATGTAATCTTACATATGTATTTACCCCTCCCCAGCATTTATAGGTGGTTTGAGATTAAATATATATATATATATATATATATATATATATATATATATATATATATATATATATATATATATATATATATATATATACATATATGTGTGTGATAACAACCCCAAACACACCTCCAAGACAACCACTGACTTGCTAAAGAAGCTGAGGGTAAAAGTAATGGACTGGCCAAACATGTCTCCAGACCTAAACCCTATTGAGCATCTGTGGGGCATCCTTAAATGTAAGGTGGAGGAGCGCAAGGTCTCCAACATCCACCAACTCCATGATGTGGTCATGGAGGAGTGGAAGAGGACTCCAGTGGCAACCTGTGAAGCTCTGGTGAACACAAAATATTGACACTTTGGGCCCAACTTGGACATTTTCACTTAGGGGTGTACTCACTTTTGTTGCCAGCGGTTTAGACATTAATGTGTTGAGTAATTTTGAGGGGAGAGGACATTTACACCATTATAAAAGCTGTACACTCACTACATTGTAGCAAAGTGTCATATCTTCAGTGTTGTCACATGAAAAGATATAATAAAATATCTACAAAAATGTGAGGGGTGTACTCACTTTTGTAAGATAGTGTGTGTATATATATATATATATATATATATATATATATATATATATATATGTATGTATGTATGTATGTATGTATGTATGTAGCACCCTACAAGGTAGGTGCTAGGTAAAGTGTAGTAGGCCTTGTCTGCTTATCAGCAGGGCCATGATTTTCAGCTAGGTTGTCATGGTTCCCAGGTGTGGCTGTTGAGACTGGGGAGTCTCCCCACTGTGCTCAATGAGGGCTCTCATTGGGCAGTGGAGGAAACCCGGCCAATGGCACACCCAGGCTTGTATCTACCCCAGAAAGGCAGATTCTGCTGCACAGCATTCTGGGAGTGGGTATAAGTTTGAGGGGAGCACATGACGCGCCATCTTTGGCAGGAAGCAGAGTCCTAGGAGGGAGAGTACGGCTGTCTCTCCTCCTGTCAAGAGGAATTGGGTGTCCCAGGCTGGCTTGCCTGAGGGGATAGATGGCTGATCTGAGCTGCAGAGAGGATCCGGTGTGCTGAGAACCAGCGGAACTGAGAGGGGTCGAGTTTCAGAAAAGCATTCCCAGTTGTGAGTACTGCAAACTGCCCCCCTGGGGGTCTGCCTAGTGAGAGGGGACCACTCCAGAGAAGGTCAGAGGGATCCAGGAGCTAGCTAGCTGGTATAAGAAGAGTAAAAGGGGGTGCCAGTGTTGACCCTGAAGAGTAAAGAGGGTGCCAGTGGTTGGGCCCTGAAGTATTCAGTGTACAGTGAAAGTGTACAGTGGAAGTGTACAGCATGCAGTGTACAGTGTTGAGAGTTGCAGCAGTGTTACAAAAGGCTACCTCAGTCAGGAAGGACTGGAGGGAGAAGTGTCAAGGACTTTTGCGCTAACCAGAGTGTCAGAAGTCAGTCTTCAGTACAGTACAAGCAAGTCAGTGATTTCCAGCGCCAGCAAGCATTGGTTGGCATCCAGCCGGCGTCAAGTCAGCGCTAAAAGGCATTTTTCTCTCAAGTGTCCCAATTTGTACCTAGTTGAGCCAGAGGAGTATCCCACTTATTCCCTTCTCCCATACCTATATAAAATAAACAAAACAAACCAAAGATGCCGGACTGTTCTTTGACTCAGATCTCACACTTGGGAAATCAGTTTAAATGTGCTATTGGTGTTACCGGTGACCATGGCAGACCCACATCAGGCCAATGCCTGGAAATATTGCTATATATATATATTTCTCTCTACTCCTGCCTATAGTGTCTTGGTGAGGATAATGTTGCACTTCTTTTCCTTAGATATGGGGAGAGAGGGTGTGATCATTAATTGGATCAGGCCAACATCCCTATCGGATAGAAAGAACAGAAGAGAAGAACCCCTGGTGGGACTTTAATGCCCTAATGTTACCTAAATCATAGTAGAAAGTAATTTTATCAAAGAAAAATTTAAAATTCAATACAAATTTTTATTAGAAAAAAATCATTAAAGTCAATTAAAGGCTGATGTGCAACAGGGTTAAAAGAATACAAAACACATAGGTTTAAACAGTTCTATATATTCCATGGACTACCGTCATGGTTGACACCACGGCAGGACAACCATGGAGAAACACCCTGTGTGAAATTATATTTTAATGATTTTTTAGAATAAAAGTTTGTATTGAATTTTTAATATTTCTTTGATGAAATTACTTTCTACTACGATTTAAGTAACACTACAGGCTGTTAAAGTCTCACCACAGGGTTTTTCTCTTCTGTTCTTTCTTTTACTTAGATGCCAGGGAATACTGAGTGACCCAAATTTTGCCAGAAGACAATCCTGCACTGTGTTTTAGAGTCTTTTTCTAATCTAGCAGAAGGTTTCAAAAGTGTCATTACTGTACTGTAAGATCTACTTGCATAAGCAAGCATTCATAAACTTGTTATGTATTCGCATGTTTCTCGGTTCACAAACAGTAAGCAACCTCATAAGACTACTTAAAAGCAGACTTTTTGGACTCCCATCATTGTGTAAGCTATTGATAATAATCTTTTTTTTTTTTTTAAGTGCAAATGTGTGCACAGATGGCCATGAGGCTGAGGACCATATTTGCTCTGTTACCTAAACAGATCATTCATTTTTTTTTCATTGCTAGTCTTATATCAAAAATGAAGAGTTTACTAAAGTGACCAAAATTCTCATACGACAGAATAAAAATTCCATAGTGATGTCATGTGTGGTAGTGTATTGTATTTTCAACTGTGCTGATTTAATGAAAATTGCACGATCAGGTATCGTACGAGAAAAATTTTCGTGCTTGTCCCATTGGATAATATCGAATCAACTGTTGTGATTGGCTCTTGAAAGCACTGTACTAACAATCAGATTATCGTGCAATCACTGCGAAAGCGGTATTTTTTGTACGATTTTTGGACTGTGTGTATGGGCCCATAAAACAGGAAAATAATTCTGGGGGCAGGTTAGGAGTTCTCATGTCGCTGGTCTCAGATATGAATACAGCCAGGTAACTAACATTTTTAGAGTTTGGCAAAGGCCCCCAAATAGCCTACCCTGGAAAAAGGAACCAAGAAGAGCAAGTCTCTCTTAAACTATTCTTAAAATATTTTTGTACTGCAATATTTTTTTCTGCTTCCTCCTTTTTTTTATTGCATTCTTTTATTGCATTCTTTTTTATATCAATTTTCAAAGTTTACAACAGTAAAGTAAAAAAAAAAAACAAACAAAAACACAACCAGAAGTACCACCCAATATTAACCACTTCAGCTCTTGAAGATTTTACCCCTTCATAACCAGGCCATTTTTTGCCATTTGGCACTGACTAATTCAACTGGTAAATTGTGTGGTCGTGCTATGGTGTACGCAAACAAAATTTATATCATTTTTTTCCCACAAATAGATTTTAGCACTGTGAATGTCATTTGCAAAATTATGCAACACTGTAATCAAACAAAATTTTTTTATCATATTTTTGGGCAAATAGAGCTTTCTTTTGGTGGTATTTGATCACCACTGGGTTTTTTTATTTCTTGTGCTATAAAAAAAATAAAAGCATACATTTTGAAAAAAAATAATAATATTTTCTACTTTATGTTATAAAACATATTGAAAAAAAAAAATAGAAATATAATTTCTTCATATACTGTATTTAGGTCAAAATGTATTCTGCTACATGTCCTTAGTAAAAAATAAAATCCCAATAAGTGTATATTGATTGTTTTGCATGAAAGTTATAGTGTCTACAAACTATGAGACATATACTGGCATTTATTTTTATACCAGTAATGGCAGTGATCAGCAACTTAAAGCAGGAAAACGGGCAATCTGACACTAACTGATACTTTTTGGGAACTGGCTAACTGCTACTGACAGCTCCAGTGACATTAATACAGTAATCAGTGCTAATAATATACACTGCCACTGTACTAATTACACTGGGAAGGGGTTAACGTCTGGGGCAATCAAAGGATTAAATGTGTGCCTAACAATGTTTGCTATTTGTAATGTGTGCTAATTTTACTTTGCGGGTAAACAAAAACCGGCACATCACTGCTATCAGAAGAGAGCTGTGTTGTTTACATAAGGCCCGTACACACGTAGCGATTGTCGGCCGTAAATATTCGGCCACCGTCCGATTGTCCAATTTTCGGCTTGTTAGTATGATGCTTCCGACAACCGACTGCGACTTTTCGGCCGAACAGAATCTGGTGTGCAGACTACAAAATTTTTGTTGGCCGTCACCAGAACGGCCAATTGTTCGCCAGTCAGTACAGAATTCGGCCGACAAACAGCAGATTAGCAAGACTGGGCATTCTCAGAGAAGAAAAAAAAACACGGAAAGTTAACCATCACATGACATCACTTCTGCAGTCGGCTGTTGTTGGCCGACAAAATTCATGTGCAGTCTTTAGCACTTTTCAACAGACAGGACAGCACCGGACAAAAGACGGCCGATCGTTCGGCCGACAATCAGTACGTGTGTACGGGGCTATACGCTCCAACCAATAGGTTCCAGCAATAAACCATTGGGCAAGAACCACTGTTTGGCATGTGCTGGAGCCAGTGACAGCACAGCCGGGTAGAGGCATGTGCATGCATGCCCCCTACCCGGACATGCAGAATCACGTATATATATTCGTGATTCTGCGCACCCAGCCCGCACTGTAGCATTAAAACTAGTTGGCAAGTGGTTAGGGTACATCAAACATCACTACTTTCAGTACTACCAGTTCTGGGGGGTACTGTAGGTATCCCATGAGTTACAGAAATCAATTAGACAATAGTCTCTCAAATTCCTCTGGATTTCAATCCAGTAAAACCACATTTTATTGAATCTTTCTTGTATACCTTTCGGGGAACTAGTCAGGCCCTCCATTTGTCAAATGCCTTCTATCCCGTGGAGCCACTGTTGCAGGGAGGATGGATTCATAGATTTCCACATGGTGGGAATGCACACCCAGGTATTCACTAACCAAATGTTTTCGCACAGATTTTTTATAAGCGAACAATGGAATACCATTATGAAAAAAGGAGGGTGTGGATGGTATTGTAAGTAAACATTTGTGTTTTTGCATGTACAGTATCCAAAAAGTGGGAAGAGTTGGGCATGACCAGAATTTATGTAACATGTCATACTTCAGACACAGAGGGGTACATACTCTTAAAATCCTTGGTACCATTATTACAATCCTGAGGTATTATGTATTATGATTTTGTAGCCAGACTTGGATATTTATTTCTGAAGGATGATTTACAGGACAAAGTTAGAATCTTAATGCACTCTGCAGGTGCCCCACACAGTTGGAGTCCCCTTTACCAGGCAGTAACTGCAAGATCAGAAGCAAGCAGTAGTTTGTAAGAGAAAGGGCATGGCTGGTAGTGCCATCCGCATGGCACTCATGCTCAAATATAGTCAATCCCTTTGTTTTTTTGATCTGCATTTGCCCTTCCAGTGCTCCTTACTACTAAGACCAGTTATAGGTGGGGGAGGTAACCACTTTTTGCAATATCGTATAACGTTTATATTGGTCAGGCAATGCACTGACACCTTTGCTGCCATTGTGCTATGTGCTGGGCGTTTAGTGTGACCCTGTGTCTTTAAGGAGGGGTGGGCTCCCTCCAGTCACCTGTCCTCCATCTATCTCATCAGAATGCATTTGCTCCCATTGTGTAGACTCTTTAAAGGTAGAGTTAGGGACTGCAGATATCAGGGTGCCTTGTCGCGGCCTGCAGCTTACGCATGTATTTGCAAATGTGTGCAACTAAACCCCTGTTTTTAACGCATACTGTTAGACAGGTTAATTTGGCTGGTTGCTGGCTGGTTGGTAAGTAGTGACTGGAAATCCCTTTGCTTTTTTGATCTGCGTTTGCCCTTCCATTGCTCCTTACTACTAAGACCAGTTATAGGTGGGGGAGGTGACCACTTTTTGCAATATCTTATAATGTTTATATTGGTCAGGCAACGCACTGACACCTTTGCTGCCATTGTGCTATGTGCTGGGCGTTCAGTGTGACCCTGTGCCTTTAAGGAGGGGTGGGCTCCCTCCAGTCACCTGTCCTCCATCTATCTCATCAGAATGCATTTGCTCCCATTGTGGAGACTCTTTAAAGGTAGAGTTAGGGACTGCAGATATCAGGGTGCCTTGTTGCGGCCTGCAGCTTACGCATGTATTTGCAAATGTGTGCAACTAAACCCCTGTTTTTAACGCATACTGTTAGACAGGTTAATTTGGCTGGTTGCTGGCTGGTTGGTAAGTAGTGACTGGAAATCCCTTTGCTTTTTTGATCAAATATAGTCAATAGCTGGGTAAATATAAAGGCTTCAAGAAGGGACTTCAGGAAGTGATATAGTTGTATTAAATTTTTATATCCAAAGGTGCATAAGGTCAGATCTTGACACATCTAGTTCTGCTCCCTTCTTATATCTGTGAGAAATTCTGTAAGATCTCTTGCTCCTGAGTTCTCATGTCAGTTGTTCTGTCAAGGTCCTTATGAGGCTTATTTACTTTCCATTGGATATCTCACAGACAATACACAAGGAGGGGTAAAATGTAGTTAAACCCATTAACACGGTGTTATACTTTTTAGCAGGAAAGAAGCAATCCATTTAAAAATGCCCAGATTGCATTGCAAATTTTCCATAAATATCTTTTTTGGACTGATTTCTCTGGTGGCTATGTGCCTCAATCTACTGCCCTGCACAACCCTGAGAGATTGGTGGGTAAAGAAAACAATGATCCAGTGATGCAGTCTGCAGAAGTCAGTGCAGGAAGCTTCTGTTTTTTTAAATGACTTTGAGTAAACAATAACTTTGGCAAAAAAAAAAAATTCAGCAGATCCTAAACAGCACACTGACTGTGTTGCTATAATAAACAAGCAACATGGTTTGCTGTAGAAATTGCTGCCAATCACATAACAGCCCTCTGAAATGTGAGTTATGTGGGGAGGTTAGCAGGGAAGAGGACTCCTCCATCAATCATTCTTGCTGAATCTACCCTGGCAATTGATGCACATGAGATGAATAGGAGGGGAGAGTCACTCAAACAGCTAGAGCCACCCTGCCAGTAATGAAAAGAATCATGTGGATCAGCTTTAATGGGAGAAATAAGGAAGTCAATGGCTTACAAACAGCCAGCAGACAGAACATGTGCGCTGAGAGAGGTAACGCAACTGCCAGACAAATCGTTAAGACAGCATTGCCACTAAGAATAGGGAAGTGAATGGAAATGACAAGATCAACCAGAAATTTACAAAAAAATGAGCAAGTTCATGTTAGCCAACTTCTGATTACAGTGAGAAAAGGGGTAAAAAAAACTGTGCAAATGGTGTGAAAAAAATTAATTAATATAAATAAATGTATATATAAATTTGAATATAAAGTGATAAAGTGGGATTTCTCCCACGCTGTCAGCTGCTACACAAACGTGGAATCGTGATAAATAGTGAACAAATGGGGATGTAGCGTTCGACAGAAATATATAAAATAAATACAAACATGTGAACCATATAAACCATATAGGATGATTCGTGCAATAAAGTCTCTGGTGTCCAAAGCAATTAGATAATTGACAGCCAATATGGAAGACACAGACTTGATAGGGTGGTTTCCTTAGCAAAGCCTTCACCTTCACACGATCACCCAGTGGAATAACTATATGAGCCGCTTACCAGATTTAATGGACCCCTTGATTATAGGGGGTCAAATGCGCTGTGTACTCCAGTAAGGAACTCTAATGCATCTTGCTCCCATAAGTAGAGGTCATCACAGCCAGAGTCAGTGCCATAATCAGAAAGCCAAGCCATATGCAGGGATGAAAAAATAGTCTTATGGTGCAGTATCTCTTATCAATCAAGCATTTATTTAAGACAAATTGCACTTACTAGACAAAAAGCAGATAAAAGCCTTCAATAAAATCGTTTGCTGGGGATGGGAGACGCCGCTGATTGATAAGAGATACTGCACCATGAGACTATTTTTTCATCCCTGCATATGGCTTGGCTTTCTGATTATGGCACTGACTCTGGCTGTGATGACCTCTACTTATGGGAGCAAGATGCATTAGAGTTCCTTACTGGAGTACACAGCGCATTTGACCCCCTATAATCAAGGGGTCCATTAAATCTGGTAAGCGGCTCATATAGTTATTCCACTGGGTGATCGTGTGAAGGTGAAGGCTTTGCTAAGGAAACCACCCTATCAAGTCTGTTTCTTCCATATTGGCTGTCAATTATCTAATTGCTTTGGACACCAGAGACTTTATTGCACGAATCATCCTATATGGTTTATATGGTTCACATGTTTGTATTTATTTTATATATTTCTGTCGAGCGCTACATCCCCATTTGTTCACTAACTTCTGATTACAGGTATAGGAAATTATTTTGAAGAAATATGTAAAAAGAATTTTTGGGGGGGTTTAACCAAGCTGTAAAGGAAAGCTAAACCATGGAAGTCTTCAAAACATATAAGAAACTAGTATCCATTAGTATTCACCAACTGAAATATAATTTATTAAAATTAATATTCCAAAGGTCTTTGACACTGTTTTCTGGCTTTACCCACTTAATATATTGGGAAAATTGGGGCTTTGGGTCTAAGAATCTATATTACTCCCCTTCTGCATATGTAAAGTACGTGGGCTTTAAATTCCCCCCTTCTCCAAAAAGCAGGGAACCAGACAGGGCTATCTGCTATCCCTGCTCCTGTTCTACTCTCTTTGAAGTCAAATTTCCCCCATTACTCTGGAAACTTAAATCTCTCCTGCATAATTTGGCTCCCTACAACCTGTCCTTGTTAAGATGATGTACTTGCCTAAATTATTATACTTTAGGAGATAGAAGAAGTCTTTCTTATGACGAAACGTTGGCGATCCCAGACATAAACGTCCACACGCCCCCCAACGAAGCCGGCCGTTTATCCATATGCTGATCTGGAGACTTGCGGGACGCCGCGGTTAGATCCATGACCGGCACATACTACATGCCTGTTTTTGTCTTTTAAATTGTAAGTAGTTTTTTTAATAAATTTACCTATTGGTTTACGGGATTACGCTATGGGCCTCTGTTTCTTTCTACATATGGCTTTACGTTCAATGGAGTATATGAGAAGTTCCAAGTGTGCCACATATTAATGTGATCGGTTTAACAACACACCGGAAACGGCTTTCGGCTTTTGGAGTCTTTCGAAGCACCTGAGCTTGATATCGGTTGACCTACTGGTTTACTACTAGCTGGGAGAGGCTGTCTCATTAAATTGAGCAGCCACGGAATTTCGGTAAGCTGCTTGTTATACCTGAGCACAAGGGTGTCCCCTTCCTACACTTTTCCCTGGTGTCACTGGAAGAAAGTTATTTTGCACGTGGATTCACATCTCTGCACTTAATATTGGGACTATTCATTTGGACACTATCCCCTCTCCTTTTTTGTTTTCTTTATATGAGCTTTTCAGCTATATAATTGTATACTGATTTCAGCGCTGCACTTTTTGGTTTTTATTGTTTAAAGTCCTACAATTACCGGTTCCTTCCTCTTTCCTCTTATGTGCTCCATCCAAAGCCAGGTGATATACTTTATTTGGCAGGGCTGCAAACCAAGAAGCTCCAAACATGTTATGTTTGAAACCTGAGCAAATGGGGACTGGGAGTCCCAAATTTCTTGAGATACTACTAAGCTGCGCAAATTGCACAGTTGACTCAATACCATGACAGCTCAAAAAACCCCACTGTGGGTTGAGATGAAAGGTGTTGATTGCACTCCCCTGTCTATCCTTAACATGTTGTGGCTACATCCTCAGGATTGGAAAACACTTCTTAACCCCATTACACAGTATTCATTGCAGCTCTGGGATAGTCACAAGTACTTGGGAGACCTACTCTCCCCCACTTTCCGCTATTCTCTAATATTCGCAACCACTCCTTTGACCCGGCTATTGAATCCTCCGGGGTTCTTAAACAATGAATTACTTCAAAGGTGACTCCCTTTTATTATTTGTTGACCTCTAGAGGATTCAAACCATTCAAACATACAATTTGGGACCGGATAACAGGTCTTAATAAAACAGTTACATATAATTGAAGTATATGTAAGGCACAAATTCAAACTCAGTGAGTTCACTGGTCGTACACACCTTTGAACAGTTGTCACATAGGGCCGGCACTACCTGTAAGGCAAACCAGGCAGCCGCCTAGGGCACAACTCAGCAGGGGGTGCCAGCATCTTGCCTGCTGCACCCAGTCCCGAAATCAGTATGGACCAGCAGGCAAGGGCGGCACCCCCCCCTGCTGTGCCTGTGCCGCCACCTGCCTGGGAGCTTTTGTGAGCTGAGTCAGGTGGCTGAGGCTTCCAGCATTGCCAAAATGGTGATTTATAACTTCATAGGAAAGCATAGGAGGTGGTGCTGCACATGCACATTAGGTTTCCCCTGCCGACGACATCAGCCGGTGGGGATGACCTAATGCGCATGCGTGACAAAGGAGAGCGGGAAAGCCTGACCCAGCGCTGACTCCAGCGAGCGAGGTAAGTCACTCACTGAAGGGGTTTTAACCCCTTCAGCAACTTGGAATGGGGGTGGGAGCACTGGAAGGGAGAGAGCGAGGCCGGCACAATTTTAAATTAAAACTGCTAGTCTGCCACACACCCCCTGTTACATGGTGTGACTGTAACAGACTGAAGTTTAATGCAATAGTAAAACGTTTAAGGCTCCAACACATTACCATCATGTTATGGAAGTGCATGTGTAGTGTACTGAACTGCATGGTCTGACTGTAACTTAGACTGAAGTTTAATGCATAGAATTTAACGGTTTAGGCTTATGGAAGTGTATGTGTACTAATGCGCATTGTGCCACACATTAACGAGCATATGGGGGAGAGGCAATTTTGGTGGTGACAGAAATGAGTGCGGTGCTGCAGGGGAGGTGCGAGCGCCACATGAAATGGCCTGATGGGCTGCTCCAAGGATTGGAGAATTTTCTTCTTAAAGAATGGTATAAAGTGATTGTAAAGTCTCATTTTTTTGGGTTAAAAATAACAAACATGTTATACTTACCTGCTCTGTGCAGTGGCTTTGCAAAGAGTGTCCCGGATTCTCCTCTTCTCAGGTCCACTGCTGGCACTTCTGGCCCTTCCCTCCTGTTGAGTGCCTCCACAGCAAGAAGCTTGCTATGGGGGCACCAAAGCCGAGCTGCAGCTCCCTTTGTCCTTCCAGTCACAGAGCCGTGACCCAGCCCCACCCCCTCTCTCTCCTCATTGGCTCACTGAATTTGATTAACAGCAGCGGGAGCCAATGGTGCCATTCTGCAAATCTACAGTATATGCGTTTTACAATGTGGTAGTTTGCAACTATCATTTTTCTGTACTGTTTTGTCCTTTCTTTTTTGTTTTGTTTGATTATTTTTATGTGCCAGCAATTGTATGCCAACAATAAAATATTATGTTTTATATCTGTGCCAGTAAAGTCCATGTTTTACGTATTTCAATTTCTAATCTAGATATTAGGCTGACCGCAATCTGGTGGTGCTTTTTCCGCTTTTCACAACTAAGTATTAGGGGGGCTGAGGGGAGCTGCTGCACACAGAAGGTTTTATCACATACCTGGTGAAGATTGGAACGTTGTGGAGGCCTCACTTGCACCTCCCGTCTAACACTCCTGAAGGTGGGGACAGAGAGTTTAAAGGCAAGGAGTGGCACAAGTGCCATAGCAGCTAGCTGGTGAGGTGATAGAGGTGGTAGTCGCAGTCCTCAGAACCTGATGCAGTAGCAGCTTGGCACTAGAATGTGGGACGGGAGCAGAACTGGGAAATAAGCAGCAGTCAGCGGCACCCGGGCAGTGAGGTACCGAATCAGCAGGTAAGCAAGTTCAGGAGATAGGCCAAGGTCGTAAACAGCCGGGCAATGCAGTACAAAGTCAGCAGGCAGATCAGATCCAGTAAACAAGCCAAGGTCAAAGTAGTAGGTAACAGAGCTAGAGCACGAGCAGAGGCAAAGTTCAAAGGCAAGCCGGGTCATACATGGGAAAACAAGAACAACGTATCAACGTACACAGGAGCGAAGTGAAGACCATTCAGCAACTGCTCACAGTAATAGAGCAGTTAAATAGGCCACTGGGTGCCAAGTGCTAATTGGTATGTGCACGTATGCGCGCACGTGTTCGTGATCGCGCACACATTCGTGCATGTGCTTATATATGTGCACGATGAACTGCACTGCAGAAGAAGTGACATTGGTCTTTCACTTGTAAATATTAGCACGTGTGCATTGTGCACGAGCATGAGCACGAATCTGCACTGGCATTTTGGTGGTAGATATCAGGTTTACCTTACAGCTTTTCATCTTAATGCATAGAATGCATTAAGATAAAAAACCTTCTGACTATACAACCACTTTAAAGAAGTCGTAAAATTACAACTAGCCACTATTTGGAACTTCCCCATTAATGCTAAAACAGTAGGAATAATTTGGATCATCTGTAAAAGTTTTATTGCTGTATGTATCCTCACTGGGGAGATTTCTTCTCACTTTGTTTCATGTCACTTGGAAAGCAACTAAGGAGAATCTCTACAAATGGAACACTGACCACACAAAGGCAATTTATTTAGTGTAGTGGGAAACGTTAAAACCTCTAGTACATTTTCCTGCTATTTGTGTCCTTCATAGGAATTTTTTTACTTCCTGCTGTGACACCCGATCAGGAGGTAGCATGAAATCTGTCCAATGAGCAAAGAGCAAGCAATATCAACCTCAAAGAAGTTCAAACCCCTCCCCACTTTCTTAATAAAACAAGTTTTAGCAGGACTGCTTCTTTAACTGTTTACTATTAGTAGAATCCCTACATTTGGTTTTATGCAGTTTATTCTTTTTAGAAAGCCCCCTAATTGTATACAGAAAAAGCAGCTAAACAAAAGGTTGTTGTTTTTTTTTTTTAAATAAAGAAAAACTATAACTGTTGTGTATGCCCGAGGAAGAGATTGCAAGGAGTTATAGGCTTAGCATGCAGCTTATTTAAGATCTTTCGGTTTAACATCTGTCAGATTTAAAACTACTTAGAATTCTCCTTTAACAACTTGTGTCTATTAAATGCATTTGTTGTCTTATGACTGATAGTCATATAAAACAGAACGGATACTGAGATTGTATCAAAGAAAACATTCATGCATGTTCCTGCAAATTGTAGATAAACAATAAAAACTATTTGGTTTTTTGTTATCTTCGTTTAGAGAGGAGGTTCATGCCTTTTTTTATTTGAATATGTCAATTTCCTTTACATTTTTCTTTCTGGGTCTGAGCAATAAGAGACGCTGGATCGGTGATATGATAGCAATATCCAACTAATCTCAATGGTGATCCCAGCATAGGGAAAAAACTTTTTAGTCTCAGGGAGTGTAAGAGCACACAAGGCCACACAATGAGAGTGTCAGGGCAATAAGGATGTGGAACTCTTTTCCACAACTGGTGATGTCAGCGGGGAGTATTGATATTTTTAAAAGACTCTTGCCTGGGCATCCTAGTAAACACAAAATACAGGGATTTAGGAAATGATTATTGACAACTGACACACATACACCTACACTGAATGGACTATTGTCTTTATTCAACCTTACCTACTATGTAAATAATCAGGTCTGGTCTGACAGCAGGTAAATTCTGGTATCTACCAGAAACACTACCACGTATTGGAGAGCTGATATAATTATTTTAATAAAGCATTGTGTGGATCTTCTGTGACATCAGAAGTAACCATGGCTGTGAAGCTGTCTGACCTTCTTCTCCTTGTTGGAGAGATATGAATTTATTTCAGTGATGGTTTCCTGTCACAACCCCTGGATTTTCCTCATTGGTAATAGCTGATGATGCAGGCAACAACAAAATATTAAAAAGACAGAAAATATCAAAGAATGGTAAGGATCAGAAATGAAAAAAAAAAGGCCAGCACATCCAATATTAAAGACCTTATATCTTTACTGAGATCTCAGATGTAATAACAGCTTATGCAAAAGAACATTTAAAACCATCAAATTAAAGTCCTTACTTTTGGTGTGCTGACAAGTTCTGCTTTTTTAGATTTTCATGGTATCTCTATTGGCTGTGCACCCTTCTCAAGGTTTTCAAGGCAAAGGCACGGGAGGGATTTTTGTCCAGTTGGGTCAAAAACAGAATAGCAAACATACTCTCAGATCATCACTAGAACATCACAAAAATGACAATTTTGCTCAGGTAATATACCTAGTGTGTCAAAGAGAATTTATATTGGTGCCTTGCCTGCATAATACTTTAGCAAAATTTTTTTTTGTTTGTTTGAACTTCTGCCAGAGGCAGTGGCGGCTGGAGCTCCATGGGCCGGGGGGGGGTGGGAGACGGACCACACCTCAAGAAACTTGAGGTAACTAAGACCAACTATAAGTTGATATACAGGCAACGTGTTTGCCGCTTCTACCCCTCCACTCCCCACTGCTTTCGGGTTCACTATCAACAGCCTCCTAACAACCTGGCACTACAGTGGGTGGATCCTGATGGAGAAGTTGAGATATTGGTTCTCCATTAGGTTCACTTTCTCCTTCTTTTTGACAGAAGCCACTGGCCAGATTCTGCAAACAATTCCAGCCACTCAGCTCCAAGCCTCCCACCACTGCTCCACCAACCAAAGGTTTCTGACTCCAAATGGACCATCATCCCTTGAAAATTATAGGACAAAAGCAAAGATAGAGCCACTTAACTTGCAAACAGTCCAAAATAAGTTTATTGAGGTTATCTGATACAGGGAAAGTCCAACTGCTCCTCTTTCTTTTTAAACGATTTTTATTAAAGGCAAAAGAAACATGGTACAGTAATATGCAGAGAAAATATTAGGTACATGCCGTGATAAAACAAGGCGCTTTAAAATACAAAACTGCAGCATATAACATTCAAATAACAGGTAACTAGGTGATACATCAATGGGATCGATCCGGCGTCCCATCTGAAAAGCAATGAGGGTATACTCAAACTGTGGGTGTGGCTGAGGCCACACTGCGTCGATGGACCCCCACACAGAAGGGGTCTCTACCAAAACCTAGGTATAGCTCCTAACGGGGTACGCGGGGGGCCGAGTGGGGGGGGCAGGTTGGCAGGGTTGGAAAGAAAGTAGGGTAAGTAGGAGAAGGTCATGGGGAGAGGTAACAGCAGGTGCCCGGGGGGGAATCTCAAACCCCCTAGGGGCCCAGGTGGGAAAGAGAGCCGGTAATGAGGATGCCCAATCTGGTGAGTACAAGGCTGTCGTCAAGGCCTGGTGGGAGGCAATGGTCAATCCAGGGTCGCCATAGCCGTTCATAGGGGGTCAGTTTGTCCAACAATATTGCTTCTGTTTTAGCATGTAGCATGGCTTGGGTGACCCTGTGTAGCATAGCCAGATGACAGAACGTGGGGGTTTTCCATGCTTTTGCGATAGTTTGCTTTGCAGCAGTCGTGACATATAGGTAGAGTTTAAATTGACGGTGGGTAAGGTCAGGTGGCTTGCGATTCAGGAGAGCAGATGCCGGGTCGGGGGCATGTGAGGTGCCAAACATGGTGGACAGGGTATCGTGTACTTTGGACCAGAAGGCTCGCACCACTGGGCATTCCCACCAGATATGTGCGGGGGTAGTACTGAGGTACATATTTAGAGATCCTACTGGGAACCAAATACCATCTGGTAAGGACCTTGTAATTGGTTTCGAGTGCAACAATATTTGGGGATGCCGATTTGGTAGCTTGCCAAATTTGTATCCAGTCCTCGTCATCAAGTGTGATATGCAGGTCACGTTCCCACTTGGCTGTGTATGTGGGCGGTGTGGTCTCCTGAACAGACAGGAGGTGGGCATAGAGGTCAGAGAGGAGCCCTCGTCCGTGAGGGTCAGTGTTGCATGCGCGTTTAAAAGTCGAGAAGGTGGTGGTGTTCTCCCTAACCGGAGTAGCTTGTGTGAAGGAATGTTTGAGTTGTAGGTAGCGGAATATTTCCCCAGACGGGAGATTGTGAGTTTCCCGCAGGATAGGGAATGGGTAGAAGGTGCGCGGAGTGAAGAATTGATGGGCCCGTATCAGACCGGCACTAGTCCAGGCGGAGAAGGAGGTCCGAGAGGACCAGGCCGGGTAGAAGGATGGATTGCGGAGAAAAGAGAGTAGGGGGTTATGAGGAGATTGCAGGTGGAAGCGTCGGCCAAGTCTATCCCAGATGGTCAAGCTATGTTTCGTGATTGGGTTAGTAATACTCCACCTTTGTGAGGGTGGTAGCCAGAGTAGGTTGGCCACAGATAATGGGTCCATTAGTCATAGATTGAGTTAGGAAGCCTATTGGCTAAGAATCCACCCACTGCCTGTTGCCAACCACAAGAGGAGTAGACTTGATGGGGAACTAGTGTCTGTGAATCCTAATGAGGCTCCGCCCTCCCAGCTTCCAAGCTTCCTTGCCACTGCTCTGTCTGTGTGACAGCTACAGTGGCAGGAGAAAACACAGTTTCATGGAGGACAGGGCTTTCATATGAATACTTCAGCACCAGTGCACCTCCAAATGCAGTGCATGCCACAAATTCATGACTTGTTCACAAGTACATGAATCTGTCCCTTTTATGAACATTTGTCGTGTGGAAGCATGTTAGAGTTCTAAAGACTTGCAGACACTCTTCATGAATTTCTCTGTGTTCATTTTATTAGTAGAAAACTAATGTAAACTATTGGATATAATAAGAATGTTGTATAAGACCAGGGCTCGAGTCCTGCAGGAACACATAGGAATGCCGTTCCTGTACTTTGTCTACAGCAGGAATGCCGTTCTCATTAGCAGCCACATCCTGGTGCCCCTCCAACAGGATCTCAATGTCACCCCCTGCTCTGGGATGGTGGGTCAGTAAGGCCAGATTGCGGGTTCCCGACCCGCCATCCCCGAGCATCACTGTGAAGAACAGAGGCGGTTTTGGAGGAAGCAGAGCTGATGCATCCTGTATAGCGCCGGCTCCTGTCACTGGCAGAGTGATGCCAAATGTACTCACCAACAGTAACAGCCAGCAGTACCCACCAACAGTATCCACCAACAGTACCAGCCAGAAGTATCCACCAGCAGTACCCACAAACAGTACCAGCCATCAGTACCCACCAAAAACAACAGACAGCAGTACCTAACAGCAGCATCCGCCAGCAGTACCTGCCAGCTGTACCCACCGGCAGTACCAACCAGCAGTACCCACCAGCAGTACCCACCAACAGTATCCACCAGCAGAAACAGCCAGCAGTACCAGCCAGCAGTACCCACCAGCAGTACCCACCATCAATATCCACCAACAGTAACAGCCAGCAGTACCCAACAACAGTAGCAGCCAGCAGTGCACACCAGCAGTATCCATCAGCAGTACCAGCCACCAGTACCCACCATCAGTACCCACCAGCAGTACCCCCCAGCAGAACCCGCCAGCAGTACCCTCCAGCAGTACCAGCCAGCAGTACCCACCAGCAGTACAAGTCAGCAGTACCAGCCCTGGAGGACACCAGCCATACCCACCTGGGGGAAAGCAGCAGCCAGCTATACCTGCAGGAATCCTGAGGAAGAAGTGAAGATTATGGTCAGTTGAGGTGCAGGTAAACCGCAGAACATCCATGTGAAAGCAGCCTTAGGCCTCTTTCACACGCTTGGTCTGAAGGGGTCCGCCTGTCTGTTTTTCATGCGGACCCAATTGGATCCTCCATTTACCACCATAAATTGGCAGATGTAAACTGACTTGTGTCCCTTTACACCCGCCTATCTCCAATCTGATCCACTAGAAAATAGAAGGGGATCGATCCCCTTCTGTCTGGGCAGATCGGAGGGCCCATAGAGTAGAGCGGGCTGTGTCTGTGTCTGCTCTGCCTATGCTAAGTGGACACGGGCCTGTTATCTGATCTGCCCAAAGCAGACAAAGAACAAAAGAACACACCGACCTAGCGCATTATCCTCAATATAAGGCTTTATTAGATAACATAAAAATGGCTACTCACAGACGTAGATGTAAGTAAGGCGTATCAAGCTGAATTGCTCGAGAGTCCGTGTTTAGTCCATATAATTGTCCATGATGAGATGACTGACGCGTTTCGAGGCCTAGCCTCTTCCTGGACTGGACTACCCCAGTCCGTTAAGGGCAGCAAGACTTGAGCCATTTGAGAAGCCAGTTGTCAATCCCGCGTAGTGTGTGGTCGAGGGGTCTGGATACCAAGCGCAGGAGAAGGGTGGTTACACCTTATTGTTTTTTGTATCTGATCTGCCCACTCTGCTCATTGTGGCCCACGACCAGTTACCAGGTCACAAAAGTGGCGCTCGCTAATCAAAAGGTATATATATATATATATATATATATATATATATATATACACACACACACACACTTTTTTGAGGTGGGGGGGATCTTGGGTGAGTTCCTATACTTTTTTTTCAGGACTTGACCCCTGTATAAGACCGTTAGTCTATGTGTGTCTTAATGTGTGAAAGGCAACTAAGAAAGAAGATGAAGACATGAACAAAAAAAAAAAGCATGCCGATATTGAATTAATTGAATGTGCAAGAGCACATTTGAACAGACACGTGTATAGATTTGATAAGTGACTCTCATAGGTTATTGTTCTAAGAGGACATGGCTTCTGCTCAGTTTCATTATTCATTTTCCTTCCTTTCTTATTGGAATGTTGCCCTGTGCTATTAATAAACAGATTCAAGATAAATTACTTGAAGACAGATGTAATATCAACTAAGCAACAAGCACTTCAGTAAACAGTGGTGGCAAATTCATTTAATAGCTTTAAGTACAGGCATGAATATTAACATTCCCAAAATGATTAAGAAAATATCAAACTGAAAATGAAATAAAGGGGCCTGTGCCCATGAATGCTTTGGTGATTTACAATTATTCTCGAGGGAGATATCTCATTAACTGGGTTGGTAATAGTCGCTCTGACTGAACTTATTAATTCTCTTCTGAAACAAACACATTATTTTGTATGGTTAGAGGTGGTGTTTGCAGCTAAGATTCCATTGTTGTCTCTTTTTAATAATTGGATTTCTTTAGCCAGCAGGATTTGAAGATTCTGTAGGGCTGTATAGTCTTGTCTGGCAAGTGTCAAATATCAGTGTATGTGCCTAATGTACATTGCAAAACATGCATCTAAATAATGCTTTCCTGTCCTCATGGGGTAAAACAATAGAGACCTTTAACTCCTACCCTCCAGCATAACCCCCCCCCCCCCAATCTGCTGGCCCTGACTGGAGATATTTATGCATTTAGACTTCAATCAAATCTGGTCCCATAGTGTTTGACAGCTAATGCAATTATATACCTACCTGATACCCTTTTCAAACCTGTGATCTTCTAGCATTGACCTTCCTGGCTCAGAGACTTTACGTGAACTAAATGCAGAAAGCTGCAAGTCAATGCAAGAGGAATAAAACACTGTGAAATGTGTTGTACTCATTTGTTAAAGCAAACCGTATAAAATACTGATATTTAGTATATTACTTGAGTCCATTGAGTCCAGGTTTCACAGCAGTCATTTTGTTCAGTTTATAAAAATACTTCTTCTTTTAAAAGCCATTGCTCACAATTCCCTTTTTTTTTTTTTAGCGTATATATATATATATATATATATATATATAGAGCCCTGGAACTCCCCACCAGCTTAGCCAGTTGGCCTCTGGGTACTGATCTTCAGACATTTTCATTGGCTGGGCCAAGATGACATCAATCCTTCTCATGCAGAGGAATTCTTTCATCTTGGCATTGCCGAAATTGTACAGTGCACAGCTCAGTGTCCTGGGCATACAGACACATCTATGGCTCCAGGCGAAGATGATCTGTCACTTCCGGTCCACCGGCTCAGATTCCCTACATTCCAGCGGCGATGATGCGTCCCAGCTGGCTGTGACATCTTCTTGGCTTACGGCCGCAAAACATTGTCTCCCCTTTTGTCACTAAGCGGCTTTCTCTTACCTTCAAGTAGCCGCTGGAGGTATTGGATAGGAACTTTATACCAGCCTTGGGCTCTTCCTTTGGGACAGGGATGTGAGTCATCCACCACCTGCCTAGCCTCCCCTGGGAATGCAAGTACACTTTGCAATTGGATCCAGCTTGTTTAATGTGTGATCGATTTTATAAATATGGACTTGTGTTTCACCAATCTGGCCACACTTGTACCTCCCACTGTTTCTCAACACACATCATAGGCACTTCATCATTTTAGTTTGTTTCTCATCTGGTCCCTGAGCTTGTGAGCTGACAATGTTTGTGGACCTAATAATTAAATTGGTTAATCCACTATCTTTGTGCCCACTTAAGTTTTTGTGGATAAAGACACCAGTCCATCCACTTCAACCTGTGTCGGTGTGTGTATGTATTTTGTCTCTACCACTTCATATATCCCTGTATGTTGTGTTCATTGAGATGCCCATCTAAGAGTTTTTTTTTTTTTTAATTTAGCAACATTACCCGCTGCAACCCTCTTGCCAACATTTGTCTCAGGAAGATGCTTGGAACTGGAGATAAGTGCTGGCTCTCAATGCAGCCCTCTCCTTGCTAGCTGCATCATTGGATAGCCATGTTGGGGGGGGGTGGGAGCATCCTGTCCATCCACATAGTTAGCCTCCATTTTAAATAGAAAGGTGGAACAAAGTACCACATGCTCTTTGTCACCTGAGGAACAGGACACTGTAATAAAGAAATGAAACTTTACCTTTAAATAATGCCAAAGTTATTGATAATCTTGGTAAAAATATGCTTTTAGTGCTCTGCTGCAGCATCTCCATTTGAGACTTGGAGTACTCACCATTCCTCAGATCTTGTTGACAGGATGGTGACATCACCCTCTCACTCGCACTACAGAATCTGGAGGAAAGGGGAGTATATTATTTTACTTTTTATCTACCTAAAGAAGTTTTTACCACTATTAGCCAGCATTTCATATTTAAAAAACAGTCCTTGCATGGAGTCGGCTTTAAGTTCATTATTACTCCCCTTTCAGTCAACCACAATACAGGTCAATAAGAACACAAACCTGTAGGGGAAGCTCAGACCCAAGTGATAATTCTAGGACCCTATTACAGGCAGGATGTACGGAGGACCATAATGAATTAAGGCTATTGTTGCCGGCTATGAAGTAGTACCACTACCTGGGATGATCTATGATTGAGCCACATAGTATCCTGCCTCAATAGTTCTTGGGATAAGACTAAGTCTGCTCCCATATTGCCTGACATTTCTCCTACATTCTATTGAATGGACTATAAGCACTGTCTTGATGAGCACTGGTGAATGATGTATGTAGCTGACTTAAGTAGTAAAGAGCTCCAGTGCTATGTCCTCATCTCTATATGACAACAAAAATCTAATAAATAGACAGAGAGATGTCTTTAATGCCATAACGGTACTTTGGGAGGGTGTCCTACGCCTATCTATTGAGGAATTGCCAGAAATATCACGAATACTCACGGCCGCATTATTACACTATCTACAGGGATTTGTTATTGCATCCTGCCAGTACTATCTTGTGCACGCAGCGAGAAATATCGGTATTGCTCGGTCTCTTTGGCCCTGACGAAGCCTTATGCGAAATGCGTTGGCTCATTGGGACCTTCAAACCGAATGTCATCAGAGACTCCTTGCATCAACATCAGTTTGGAGCATGTATTTCTCCCACTATAGGGAATATATTTCTGTGTTGCGTTTTTTATGCTTGTGGTGAATATATGGGGGACTTTCTGTTTTTTGCCCGTCATTTATACACAATTGTTTTACTATGTACAATAAAATATTGATTTTTTTAGACAGTTGTATCCTGCTTTTCCTTCTCCCAATTGGCCTGCTAAACCCCTACTTTTTCTTTACTTTTGGTTTTGCTATAATTTCTTGGGGCATGGGCCGGCCAACACGGTAATTTTTTGGACCCTATTACAGCTTGCTTTACCCAGCTATTAGCACTAAGGTGGTGTGGGCTGTTAATATATGTAGGCTAACAGCACTGTGTCAAAATTAAGTGTACTAAAAAAAAAAAAAAAACACTTATCACAAATCAAAATACGTGCTAATAAAGTGCTAATGTGTGCTCTAGTGAAATTCTCAGTACTAACAATCCTCATACATTTGCACATTCCAAACCAAATACAAATAAAGTGCACGTGCTATTGTGCAGATGATAACCCCTTCCAAATACCTAACATACTATTGTAATACATGCAAATAATTTGTTCTCATAAACAAACATTTAAAAATAATCAACATAAATATGGGATAGTAAAAAAAAGTTCTGTGGTTACTCTGTAAAAATGTTAATAATCGAGAACAATAATAAGTCACCATAAATTAACATATCTTCTTGTGTATAAATAAACGTTTCAGTAAAGAGATCTGTCTCTTCAAAGTGTCCCTTCTTTTCTTATCCTCTTTCTCCACACTTAATTAAACCACCGCCACCACTTATGTCCAAAAATGACTCACCAAATGTGATTGTTGGTCAAGTTATGAACCAGCAAACAGCGCATTCCTTTTTGGGAGCAAACCTCTGCAGAAACCTTGGATGTATGATCGTCTGTCAGAGCCGTAGATGAATCAGTTCCTTTAGATGGCCATTATAAGATAGAATTATCTCATTATAAGATAGAAAAAACTGCACATGGCATAAAACCTTTTAAAAAATGACTTTCAATTAATTACAAATCGTTACACTTATGTTTAAAAGTGTCTCCACTGACACAAGTGGACAGGCATGAAAAATTAGTACCGGAATTACTCAGACATTACCAGAGCCGCAAGCAACAACCCAGTATACCGTGGCGACACTGCATCCAATCCCCACCCTACATACCATCCGTCAATGGACGTCTTCCCAGGGCAGTGAGATGTGTGTGTCGTCTCCCACTCTTTCAATACATTTCATAAACCTCCCCATTGACAGTAGTGCAATTGTCCTAAACACATCATTTCTATGTTCTATTGAACGGTTTCTCAGCTGCTCTACATTGATCTTTCTATCTAGGAGTTATACTTCTATTTGTCCTGCATAGCTCATTATTTTCATCGTTATCTTCAATGCAGTACTTAAAGTGACAATGTCCTTTACTAAAAGTTAAACTGTGTAGGAAGCTGGCTATGTGTTGCCAAGAGCCATCATCCCTTTGGAACATATATGAAAAAAAGAGACCTCTCTTGGGAGTGGGCACTGATGGCAATCAAGTAATATATCTAGCATGCAAAGAAACATGGAGTTTAAGTGAAAACCCTGGTGTAAGGGTCTAACACAAACACCGTGTTTAAAGTGGAAGAGATCTAGAAAGAGTAAAAAAGAAGAAGAGGGGGGGGGGAGGGGAGGGGAAGGAAAAAGAGGGAAAAAGGAAAGGAAAAGTAGGATTAAAAAAAAGAAGAGATAAGAGATAAAAATGGTTGAGGGCTAGTGGGATTTTAACGGTACTTAGATCAACGATGGAAAAACCACCATGTATAAAAATATATAAATTTTATTATTCCATTAAAAATTACATACAAAATAAAGAGAAGAGATTAAAAATAAAAGATTGTACAAAGCAGATTACCATCATAGTCATATCAATTACATACAGTTCTGAACATTGCAGGCAGTATAGATGTTATACAAGCTCCGGTGACCCCAAACCAGGGTACCGGGCATTAACCCAACATGTTTCGCGGGTTTCAACACTCCGCTTCTTCAGGGGTGTAAGAGTATACAATATATTGGTTGCCTTAGAGTTCCTGTGTAATAGAAATATATTATGAGAACATTGTAATCAACAGTTTTATGCAGAGGAGTTATTTGCATGCACATACACATACTGGTCCGAGGTTCCCACCACCAAAACACATGCAGGGGTAGCCACCCAGTGAACGCCTCACCCATGGATGTGGAGGGGGTCATTAAGGTAGCGTGATTTTGATAATAAAGGTTATGTGTGACATTGTCACAATACCTGTATGTGATAATATCGGTATCTGGTAGATCATGGAATGCCCATGGGGTTGTTTGGCCAGATAAAGTGGCACTTCTTTCTGTAGAGCATAAGAATATTTATGTAATACCGTAGCTAAAAGGGCTCTAGGTTTGCAGGGATTCATAGCTCTATTAGGATTGGAGCTTACCAGACTTGAGTTAGAAGTATACAAGTGTATCTATAATTACATCAGGATATCCCAAGTAGTTCTTTTTTGGCTCCAAATTTGCATGTAGGCAAATATGGAGGGATATATAGGTGTTCCGGATAGAGACTCCCTTTCAGGAGGTGAGAGGCACTTGGATATCTGTATGGTAAAAGGCAGGTTATGTATGGATTAGGAGAGTATAAGTCTAGGTATATGCCGATCTGTCATATTCAGAGAATTGCTCCCCAGTGCTTACCTCGTGTCTGGTCTGCTTGTGTACACCCCGGCATCTGCAGGGGAATTGTTCGCCCGCCACCTTATGAGCGTCCCCTCAACCCGGCGTGTGTGCGCACATCCGGGCGGAAGTGACAACATCACGTCGGGTCAGGTCTCTAACGGCGCTTGCCAATGTGCAGGCGCGCGCCGTGCTGCGTGATGCTCAACCGCAAAAGCAGCTGTACGCAGCCACATGATCAGACATGGGCGGGGACATGGCCCCGTAAGTCTGTCAGTCCAGAGACCACACATCCGTTGGGAGTGCTGAGTGATACCGCCCCCCGCAGTTGGGTAGCGGGCAGTGAAGGACAGTGAAGGATATATAAATATATCTAGCATGTAATATCATCAAAAATAAGTTATGGAGGATTTTTTTATGTATAAAAAGTTAAACATTTATTAGTGCAAAACATTTAAGAGATATCCTGGAAACAGAATCCCAAAATACATATACATTTACAGCAATAGAGATCTTATGTACACATGCACATATAAAGAAAAAAAAATAAAACAGCTAAACCAGAATTGTCCCATGAAGATAATATTTTTTTAAAACCCTGAGGCGTTTCGAGACAGACTCTTCTTCAGGGCTGGTTATAACGCAGGGACATTTCCCAGCATGAGGAGTGTGGAAACATAAGTCAATTGCTGCATCTAAAGTCAGGGGTATTTACTGGTGCCACCACCATATGTACACCTATTATCAGGAGAAAGCTCATGCCACAGATGTTCATTTGCTGAGGTCTCACAAAAAAAGTAAACAGTCCAAGTCCAAGGATGTCTCTTTTAAATATTTTGCACTAATAAAGGTTTAACTTTTTATAAATAAATATTTCCTGCATAACGTTTTGATGATATTAGTAAACAAGTAATATATCTAGTAGGTGTCAGTGCTCACATAGTCCCATTTCCATTTCCAAGAGGGGTCCCTTTTTTCCATATTACTAATAGTTAAAGCACAACTCTACTAAAGAAAGTCTTACTGATATACAGTATATACAAAATATTTGACCATTTTCAGCTAAAGTATGTGTTATTTTCATCTATATTCACAAATACAACATGGCAAAATATTTAAAGAGGGCCATTGCAAAAAATATTTTGTGGGCTGTTAGGTCAGTGGCTGTTGAAAGGGGAGCCATAAGGTGGTCTGCAGCATGTGAAGGGGGGGCTGAAAGGAGATCTAGAAATCAGAATCCAATCCAAATCTTACATTAAAAATGGAAAGGGGTGGGGGTAGATTTTGGCAACTTCACCTTGGATGCTAAAGGACACTGCACCAAATCTACCGTAAGACTCTACTTACATTTCTCATTAGTGCTTCTGCTATATTCTGTTTACCTATTTAATTATCAAATTAATGACTTTACGTTTGTTCAATGTTTCTAATGGAAGGAACACATTATCCTCTTTTTCTTCTGAACGCTTGATGGGGTCCATTGATCTCAATATTCAGTTGGCTCAGAAAATCCTACAGATTTGATGGTTTGGCCTATGAAATTAGTATTTTACAGCTGGCTAGTTTTAATAACGCACATGAAGCACAGCTAGAGTATAAAAAGAAGCAGAAAATCACCTTATGATCATTTTGATTAAGTTTGATTTGCGTACAATGGTTCTGTGCCCACAAGAAACATTAGTAGCAAATCTCACAAGGAAGGCATATTCATTATGCACCTGTCAGTACAAAATTAATAATACGTCCAGTAATAAAACTTTGTCCACTGGGAATACCGTAGCACAAATATGCACTGATTCATGACAGGTGCAATCTCTTAAAAGTCTAAGTGAAAATCACTAACATACAAAAAAACAAGACCTTTCTGTAATTTAGACATATGAAACAGTACTGCATAACTGTAGAATAAAAAGGATCCTTTCAACAGATGAGAATTACTCAACATTATGGTACTGAATTTATAACAATTCGACTGAGCAACTGTTCTAGTAGTTTGCTATGTATATATATTATTTTTTACATACTTGTCTTACAACTTTTTGCAATTTTAATTGAACACATGAAATAAGTGCCTAATCTGGAGAAAAATAAATAAAAAATAAGAATAAAAAATAAGAATAAACATAGATTTTTTTTGTGCGCCAAAAGAAAAGTGTGAGTGTGTATTTATTTGTGATTGGCACCTGTGAGTGTACACTGAAGGTTACATTGCAGGGAAAGGCCTCATTTACATGGGGCTTTTTAGTCCATGCCCCATGAAGGGCCATGTTTTACCAGCATGGGGATTCATAGGTGATGCGTGCATCCTAGTGCCGGCAGTCCCATTGCTGTCTATTAGGGCACAGCAGCTTCAAGAACACAGTTGCTTCTCCTAATGTGACATACAGGCTGGTGCAGGTGCATGGATGTAACTTTAGGAGCAGCGGTTGTGTCCGTGTAGCTGCTACATCCCAATTGACAGCCATGGGACTGCTGGCATGGGGATGCACACAACCCCTGTTCATCCCCATGCTGGTAAACACAGCACTGCATGGAGCATGGGTTAAATCGCTCCATGTGAACTAAGGGGTTTATTTACCAAATGCAAATAGACTGTACACAATTTGCAGTTGAACTTGTAGAAAACAACTGGGTGAATCTAAGATGGAGAAGGGAATGGAGGTACTAGTGGACAACAGGCTTGGCAGTGGCAATGCCAAGCCGCTGCAAGCAAAGCCAACAAAATACTGGCATGTATAAAAAAGGGGATTCACTCCAGAAATAAAGAGATTATTCTCCCACTCTACAAGACCCTGGTCCGGGCACACCTGGAGTATGCTGTCCAGTTCTGGGCACCGGTCCTCAGAAAGGATGTGCTGGAACTGGAGAGAGTCCAGAGAAGGGCAACAAAAATAATTAGGGGAATGGAGGATCTCCGCTATGAGGAAAGACTACAAGCATTGAACTTATTCTCTCTGGAGAAGAGACGCTTGAGAGGGGATATATCAATGTACAAATCTGTACTGGTGACCCTAGCATAAGGAACATAATTTTTAGAGAAAGGGAATACAATAAGACACGCGGCCACTCATTAAAACTAGAGGAAAAACGGTTTAACCTTAAAATACGCAAGGGTTTTTTTACTGTCAGCAGTAAGGATGTGAAATTCTCTTCCACAAGCAGTGGTATCAGCAGGGAGCATTGATAGTTTAAAAAAAAAACTATTAGATGGGCACCTTAAAGACCACAACATAAAGGGGAATACAATGTACGGTTAACAGCAAACACACACACACACACGTCATAGGTTGAACTGGATGGACTGATGTCTTTTTTCAACCTCACTAACTATGTAACTATGTAACTATGTAACTAGTAAATGAGCAGAAGTTTTGCTGACTTCCAATCATGTGCAAGCAAAAGTGAAGTTTTTTTTCCTTGCATGTGATTGTGTATTCTTTGGAAAGTAAAGCTTTACCTCATTTACTTATCTCTGGAGCAACTATACTTGCACAGTTGTTTTCTCCATCACACAACACGAAATTAGTAGTAAGTTAAATAATCAATGTGATTTCATACTTAGTGTATTAAACACCAATGGCTCCTCTATATGGCAAAATTATTTACAGAAATAATAAAGAAATGAAAATACTCATAATCATAATAACCAGAAAAAGAAATGCAGTGAAACTTGTAGTGCTCCCTTACATTGGTGGTCAGTGAAGAAATGCCCGCTTACATCAATTGTCATTTAAATACGTGTCCCCTTACATTGGTCAGTAAAATGCTCCCTTACATAAGGGAATATGTCATTAATTCAATGCCTTATTGAGTTTCACCATTCTAGTCACTTCACTGAATAGTGATTAGTAGTGATGAGCCGAACTGCCCTGGCTTCAGTTCGGCAGGGGCTCAGCATCCTTCAAAGAAGTTCAAATGCCGAACTCAAACCCCATCGAAATCAATGGGAGCTCAATTTATCAAATTAAAAATGCCCATTTTCTGGTCTAATAGGCAAGGGGGTGTAAAAAAATAGCACGGAGGTGGGCACGTCTCTGGGGAACATGTTCAAATGAAAAATATTAACATATTTCATGCAGGTGGAAGCTGTGATTTTTAGCATTGATACTTACAAAAAAAAAAGGTTTAAAAATTGCCAGAAAATTACTTTTTACAACTTCTTTGTTTGGAATAAAACAGCACGCAGACACCCTAAGTGTCTGCTATGTAATTAGGGGGGCATTTAAAGGGGTCTGTATGTTGACCATCTGAGTCTGGTATAAATTTTAAGGGGATACTTCACAAAAAATTATTGTGAGGTCCCTCAGGAAATTCATACTAGCCACCTTAATCTGAGCATGCAGCCTCAGCATGCAGCTCCCTCCTAACTCCTGAATCAAATCCAGCCACATGCTCTCAATATGGGGGGTCCCTCTGACAAAGCCCATTCCCCCCATGTTGATGAGGACAAGGGCCTCTTCTTCACAACCTATGCTCGGTGGTTGTGGAGTCTGAGGGTGGTGGGCTAAGCAGAGTCTGGAAGCCCCTTTTAACAGACGAATATACCCCCACTCTATGGTAGTGTTTTCCAGTCTGATTTAGCCAGAAGTAAGTGTGGTTTCCCCATTTGGGCTACACACATTTCTTATTTTTATTCATTTTTTGAAATTCCATATTTGCTGGCCAAATAATGCATAGTGGACATTGACATCTTATTTCATTATTTTCATACAGATTTATCTATATACTCCTGATGAGTGGGCATAAGGACCCACGAAACGCGTAGAGTCTCCATTACAAATTATTTATCGTCATGTTACATTGATGTTGATATGCTGTTATTATGTTCAATATGCTGCAATGTTGTTACTTCTTCAATGTGTTCAATCTGCCTTACATGTCTTGCAATTATGCTTGTGTTCATGCACACATATATATTTATTATGCATTGTATTTTACAACAAAATCTACTTTTTTACTCCTAGTGACTATTGTATTCACCTCATATAAAGTCCCATTAGGGCTATCTTTTTTCTTTTAACAAAAAGGAGGCACCCAGATTTCACCCCCATGTGAATGAGTAGGGGTACATAGTATACATGAAACCACATTACACAAAGGGTTGAGCTTGTTCAAAAAAACATCATTCAGGTGTGCCTAAGCAAACATAATGTCTGAACATAGGCTTGCATGTAAAAATATTGATTTACTGTACTTAAGTCTAGATTCTCTAATGTCACAGTGCCTATGCTGCTAGCCACCCTTTTGTGTTAAGTTTAGTATTGACAGTGACATTGAGTGCCAGAGTGCCAAGGATTCCAGCTAGATTTATGGTTTAGGACTTGCATGCATCAATGGAGCCCCGAACATGTATTTGTTCTCTTTGTGGTCAAGCTATAAAAATTAAATTGACCAGAATGGCTGACTCCTACTCCAAAGCATGTAGCAAAAAGTTTAGTGATAGATTTGGTGAAATATAACAAGAGTTTGCACTGACACTATAGTTTGCATTTAGTTCAGTCAATTGTTCTGTACCTCTACTGCTGCATAACAAACAACATGTCATTTTATTAATGATTGGTTCGTTTTGAACATAACAGACTTAGGTACTGTAACATATCCTTTACCAGAAAAATCAATAGGTGGGAATTGCAGTGTAATTATTTTTACCATTTTATGTGTTTTTCTCTATTGGCTTTATAGAAAAGTGCCTCAGGTTTTATCATGTACATTACAAAAAAAAAAAAAATAATGGCACAGTTAATTAAAGAAAGCAAACTTTTACCTCTGCTTAGAAACAGACATTGTCACCCAATAGTAATTAATTAAGGACTTGTTAACAAAGAGCCTGTTTTCATTAATTCACATCAATTTTTCATGTTTAAATAATCCTAGCAGCGCAAATACAATTTCAAATTTCACATAAAGATTTCCAGTTTAGGAGGACACAAATGACTAACAAGAAACACACATGGAATAACATAATTTAAAGATAATGTAGGAATAAGGAAGAAAACCACTGAAGCAGGGTAGCACAAAGTAACAGACATCTATAATTAATTAAAACAGAATATGGTAATTAGTATTATATTTCACAAAATATAAAAGAATGTGTGCATCTGGTACATTATCTTGTGATGCATTCAATGATATGAACAGCAGTGATTTATGCTATACCAGTGCTGCAATAATTCTAGACACTTTAATAAATGTTTAGGTTTCTGTGGTCACAAATTGTACTACATGAGCTCCAACTGCTCTCCAAAGTAACGTAGAAACTTGGCACTTGAAGTGCGTAATCATAACCATCTGTGTACTATTACCTGCAACAGCGTTTAGTCCTCCAATGTCATTGTGTATTTACCATCTAACTGATCTCTAAAAACCTATATGTCATGGGTAATGTTATAAATATAAAACATACCTCTAAATCAAGAAAAAATATTCAAAAGGAGCCATTCAGTTTTACCATAGTACTTATGTGTTAACAAGGGGCATGATGATAGAATGAGAGAGAAGAATGAAAAAAAGATGATCCCACCAGTCTGTTCTATCTGTTTTACTGCCCAACCTCAGGCTGGGGTAGAAAAAAAAAAATACCTGTAAGTGTTAGACCCCATTCACACAGGCGGACCGTTCAGATCCGCCTGTCAGTTTTTTTAGCGGATCGGAACGGCCACCCCATGCATCTCTATGGGGCATCGGATGTCAGTGGAGACATGTCTGTTGACATCCGATCCGTCAAATCTGGACGGATGGAAACCCTATTTTCCATCTGTCCAGCGGATCGGACCAGATGGGATCGAATGAGAACGGGCCAACGGTCCGTTCCCATCCGATTCCCCCATAGAGATGTATGGGGAACTGACAGCTGTGTCTCCGCACACAGCACGGAGATCAGCTGTCATCCTCCTGCTCAGTGGGGGATCGGCAGATCGAATCCCCGCTGAGAAAAACGGAGTCCGTCCGACAGACTCCATGTGTGAAAGGGCCCTTACTCAACTGCAACATACAAGGCTATATAGACTAGGTAGTGTTGTGTGGCAAAGATGTGTAAATCTCAGAAAAGACAGACAAATAAAAATCAATTGACAGGAAAAACAGATCGCATGCATATTTAGCTGTTTGCATGGAGTTTAAATTTAATTGTAAATTCCAAACATGGCAAGTGAAAGTGATACATTTTTTTAAGTAAACCATTTAAGTAAAACATAAAAACAGACAGTAGATTTAACAAATGCTTATGTCCTACAGAGTACATAGAAATGTTCACGTCTATCCTTGCCCCAAAGAAGGTCACAGTTCCTATCACAATGATAAAGATACATCGAAAAAATGTGTCAATCCCTTCAAAAGTCCGTAAAATGAAAAGTCCAACACATAAGCAGCGCTTGTAAAGAGTGTGACCCCCTTAAAAAATCAACAACGGTGAATCAGCAAGCACCTCAACAGTGCAAGGATCAATGAAGCGTAGAAAAGATCAAAGGCTTCCACCACACCTCGTGACCCCCTAGGGTATTGCTCACTCACCAGAAATATAGAATCAAAGGGCCTTTAATCTCCTCATTCTCATCAGACCGGACCGGGTACGGGCAAATCCAGACTCCTGAATAACAATATCTTTCCACGAGGTGAAGGAAGCAGGTGGCATGGAATGGATGGAGCGGAGACCGAATTCTTCTGACAACACAGACTGCATGGATCAAATCTTCTATCTAGTGCTGTACCCTACAGAAGCTGCTCTTCCAGGAGTCTTCCCCCTGCTTCCTTCACCTCATGGAAAGATATTATAAAATTATAAAATTGATTTATAATATTATTTGTTTTTTGTTTCTCCTAAGCACGGGGTGATTGAGATAATATTTGGTAATTTTATGTTATCCCAGTCGTTTGGTTTTGATGAAGATACATCGTTAGTCAGGTTGGAAAAGACACAAGTCCATCTAGTTCAACCAAAAAAAAAAAGAAAACAACCATACAATCCCATATACACAGTCCTATACCCTCAGTTGATCCAGAGAAAGATGAAAAACCCCAGCAAAGCAGGATCCAATTTGCTCCAGCAGGGGAAAAAACAATTCACCTTCAACAGTATTTCCAAACAAAAGTCATTGAATGCTCCAAAGAGGTCAGGATTTGAGGGTTTTGGGGATACTTAATGTTTGGGGATACATACTGTATGAAACAATTACTGAACATTTTTAAAACATGTAGGCTCCAGGTCTGATCCTATCTTGCAACCTGTGACACTAATATATAACAATAATAATTTTAAAGTTTGAAGAATAGGAGTTCAGACTGGCCATGTGCATGTTACAATCTGCGTGTTAGCAACTCCCTAATGACTGTTTATTTGTTCCTGGCACATCACTGGCAGTCAGCAGCTCCCAAAAACACACATAGTGTGCCCTTTTCTCAAGAATAGACAAATCTGTTGCAGATTGGCCACCTGATGCCAAGAAGAAGAAACTTTCATTCAACCAGTCTGCAATCTCCACTATAGCAATAATTACCACACTAAGGTAAATCCTGGGGGCTGAGGTTAGGACATGTTGAACTACAAACATATTTCCCATAAGGGACATGTAAACTAAATAAATATTGAATTAAGATAGAGACTATGACCCCCTATCCACCCTCCCCACCCAACGTTTTAGGAATTTTTAAAAACTGAGGATCGGCTTAGTCAATTTTGATACATAACTAGGAATGCTCCAAATGATGCTCATTCTAAAAGATCTAACACTGTACCAATATTTTCCCCGTTGTGCTCTTCTCCTGTTTGTTTATATTGTTATTCCAATTTTGTAATTAGCCTATTATTCATTTTTTTTCCCAAAAATAGCCTATTATTCATATTATTGTTCACATTGCAATTAGCTCATTATTGTCTATTATTGCATTCTCTCCAATCACCTTATATTTTACTGTTGCTGTTTGTCCCGATACTTGTTCTGAGATTGCTCTACTACTGTAAAGCCCTGTCCCTGTTTTTCTGTGTGTCTCTAGTTGTAAAAAAATAAACTGATAGAGACTAGGGGTGAGGTTTGGGTTTGCTGCAACAATGGGTTTGACACTAAACCTGAATGTTTGAAGTTTGCGGTCTCTCCAAATTACTTCAGGAATTTACTAGACCAAATTTGTTGTAACCATAATGCACTGCTTTGCCTCTGACTATATTTTAGTTATCAAAGCAGTGCTATAGATCAAACAAATAATGTGCAAATAATTGCATATGAAACAGCAAATAAAGTGCAAAAAAGTGCCATATGGAACAGCATTTAATAAATTGCGGATATACATCCAACACAACCGTGCATAAGAGTAACAACAAATGTGCAAACAAACCCTGTGCATATATAAATGTCCTTATGTCATAATAAAAAAGGAAATAGTGAAGTCCATAGTGAGAAGAAAGACCATTAGCCTGTGTTCTTACAACTCAGGTGTGAAGAGATCCACCACCAGCTAGGAATAATTTTCATGCCTCTTATCAGAAAAGATGGTTCAAAGGTTATAATGGCGAAAAGCGCATAAGATGTTAACACAGGCTGGGCGGTCAAGAAGAAAAATGATGGTCATCACTCCACAGTCACTCAATTGAATGCAGTAAAGAAATACTACAAACGGGAAAATGTTCTGCCTCAACTCATGCTTGGACCGAACTGTTCACCCAACACTACTTTCAGTTGTTTAGCCAGCATTTTACCTTCTTTGTTACCCTAATAGTAATATACTGTCTTTAGCTTTTTGAGACCTTTTTCATACTCTAAAAGTAATATTTGTTTAAACTAATTTCAGCATTTTTGTAATTCCTCAGTCAATATAGAAGTGTTAAAATATAGATCAATCCGGCGCTAAGGTTATCAGAGGATTCTGAGATAAGGTATGTGCACAGATAAGCTGCAGCCTACCTTGGACTATAGCCGAAGGCTATATAAATATGTGTATGAAAGTAAAGGTAATGGCGCTGCTTAATCTATAAGGTGCAAAAATTATTAAAATAAGTCTATAATATATCATACACGAACGTGATTGAGGAATAAATATATAAATTATGTGCAATATAAATGTGAATGTAAAACAATATAACAGTGTAAAATAGCCACCAGAGGGCGTAATATAAAGTGCAAAGTGCTATTAGATCAATAAATGTAAATATATAATCAACAATATATGGCAGTCTAAATAAATAAATAATAGATCAACAGGAGATATAATAAAGTGTGAGCAACTTTGAATAAATAGTGAAAGTGCTAAAATAGGAATATAAGCACAAGAACACTCGTCTTATGTAAAAAATCTTCTCTGTCTGTATTTAATATTTTGTTTCTGGCAGTGATTAACTTCTGTTTGTCATATCCCTTTTCCTCGAATCTGGTTATTAAAATATTTGTTTGTAGTATGTAGTCTTCTAAATTGTCACAGTTTCTTCTGATCCTAACGAATTGACTTTTTGGAATTCCTTCCTTCCATATAGGATGGTGACAGCTAGTGGTAGGTATGTATCCATTCCTATCCGTGGGTTTAAAATAAGTTCTACTCTTCAGTCTGTGATTGTCTTTAAAAATATTAAGATCTAGATAATTAATCTGATTAAAACTCCAATCTCCGGTAAACTTGATGCCATATGAGTTATCGTTCATTTTTAAAAAAAAATTATTCAAAGATTCTTCAGTCCCCTCCCATAAAATAATGATATTGTCAATATATCGTCGGTAGAATTTTAATTCTGGTATGTTTTGGGTATAAATAACCTTCTCCTCTAAAAGATCCATAAACAGATTCGCTACGCTAGGTGCGTAGCGAGCTCCCATTGCAACTCCTTTTGTTTGCAAATAGTATTCATTTTTATGCCAAAAGAAGTTGCTACTCATGGTGAGTTTTAAACCATCCAAAATATATTTGATTTGAGTTTGTTTTAACTTGGTGCATTCATGTAAGGCAACATCTACCGCTTTCAGTCCATCCGTTTGTTTGATGCTGGTATAGAGAGAATTGGCATCTATTGTGGCCAGAATACAGTCCTCTGGTATATGTACCTCTTTAAGCGCCTTTATCAACTCTGAGCTGTCTTTAAGATAGGATTTTCCCATTTTTACAGCTGGTTGCAAATATCCATCCAGATATTCTCCCAGTCTGAAAAACAGTGAGTCCACACCGCTCACGATGGGTCTCCCTGGGGGTTTAACAGGATCCTTATGTATTTTAGGCAAATAGTACAGTACTGGGATCTTACTTGAATCGGGTAATAAATATTGTGCTTCCTTCTTATCCAATATTCCTGATTCTTTACCTTTATTAATAAAATCTTTAAATTTCTTCCTATATGTCTTGGTTGGATTACTTTTCAATTTTTCATAGGTACCTTCCACTCTTAATAAATTGTTCATTTCTTCTTCATAATCAGTTTTATTCAGGATCACCAATCCGCCTCCCTTGTCTGCAGGTCGGATTATGATTCCCTTCCTTTCCTCTAATTGTTTGATTGCTGATTTTATCTTATTGTATTTTCTATGTGGTTTCTTGATCTTCCTCAGATCTTCCTCTACCATTTTTTTGAAGGCGCTAATACACTCTCCTCCAGGTACTTGTGGGTTAAAAACCGAGTTGTTCCTGAGACCTGAGTGTATAAAATTGGGGTCAGGTGTTGAAGATGTGTGCCCTTTTAATTTATAAAATTTTTTGATGTTGAGTTTTCTTAAAAATTTATGAAGGTCGATAAAAATTTCGAAAGGATCAGCATCTTTGGTGGGAGTGAATTTTAGGCCGAGATCTAAAAGCTGGAGTTCTTCATCATTAAAAACAATGTCTGTGAGGTTAAAAATACCTTGACCTAAAATTCTCGCCTTCGTTTTTTTCCTCCCACCTCTCTTACCCCTCTTACGTCTTCTTCTTCCCAGTAGTGGTTTTGTTGTTGGGGTCTCATGTATCCCCCTGTTTGGGGTCCCCATATCATCAGGATAGGACCCCATTACCAGACCCCACTTCGGGACATCTGAGAACCCCATGGACCGTACATTACAGAAGGGAATTGCTACCCAGAGCAAGGACCAGCGAGATACATCTACAGTACCCGCTCTATACCCCTGTGTGGGGTGGATACATCTGGTTAGTAGGTTTTCTATCAGGGGTCACCCCGCACCTCGCCAGTTACCCACCTTGGGGGTCACCGTAAGATATTGCTCACTCATCTTTTTGGGCACATCCATTATTCTATGGACTCATCTTTATGAACTTATTGAATATCACTCCCTGTTGCACTTTGTTTAAAAGTTTCCCGCACATATACATTTTTTTTTATTATATATTATATATTTTTATACATTGGATTCACCTAGCACCACTTGCGTTTTCACTTATCACTATTTATATATTAATCCACTTATTTATTTACTCATATCTTGTGCTTATATTCCTATTTTAGCACTTTCACTATTTATTCAAAGTTGCTCACACTTTATTATATCTCCTGTTGATCTATTATTTATTTATTTAGACTGCCATATATTGTTGATTATATATTTACATTTATTGATCTAATAGCACTTTGCACTTTATATTACGCCCTCTGGTGGCTATTTTACACTGTTATATTGTTTTACATTCACATTTATATTGCACATAATTTATATATTTATTCCTCAATCACGTTCGTGTATGATATATTATAGACTTATTTTAATATAGAAGTGTTGTTCTGCTTATTGAAAGATTCTAAATGACCAATGCAAGTTCTTACTTGCGGATATGCTGCTGCGTTTTTTTCTTTTCTAGGGCTGCTAATTGGCCTCTCATATACGACTTATGAGTTCACTAAACTGTGGAGGATTTAGAGCCCGGTACAGCGTTCAGCAAAAAAAAAAATTCTCTAAGTTGAGCTGACAACTTCTCTCGGTGGTTTTCCAGGGTAAAAAAAGTTACTATGCTATGAAATAGATAGATTAACATTTTGTGGACCTCCACAGATACTGGAGCATGATCAGATTAGGTTATTGTATGTATATCAGCTTGAGAGATCTTTTGTAGAAGGTGGAGATCCGCAATAATGTGATCTATCCTCAAATAAGTAGCATGAGATTGTGAAAAGAAAGTAAAATCTATCTCAGATGGGTGGAGACAACATCATACATATTTTCAGCATGAAGAAGGAGTTGTAAGACATGTCTGGATACTGAAATAGAAGCAGAAGTATACATAGATGTATCTACCACCAATATGAAGTTGCCCAAACTAAGGATATATCCCTTGCTGAGCTTTTTAACTTTTTCCAGAAGGTTGCATATTAAAAAGAATTTGACCTTGATTGGGAGCATAAAGATTAACAATAGTATACAAAATACTATTAAATTCACAAACTAACAGAGTAGTATTTGCCATTGTGATCAACTTGTCATACATAGTATAGGAACCAGAGTCCTTAACCACTTTAAGACCGGAAGGATTTGCCCCCTTAAAGCGGAGTTCCAGCCACATACACATTTTTTACCTAAAAGTACCCCCCTAATCCTAAACTAACCCCAATTACACTAACACTAATCCCACATTACAGTAGTGTACAGTAAATTAATATAGCTAAAATCTTACCTTTAAAATTGATTGAAGAGCGTGGCCATCTCCGGTGTGGGCGTCTGAAGCCACTGTGTCCTTCTTTCTGGTTTCAGCTACCCAGAATGCCGATTGCAATCTCACGCATGTGCAGTAGATTGCAATTGGCAATCAGAGTAGCGGCGGCCGTTCGCAATGCATCCTGGGATTGATGACACTCATCTCCCAGGACGCAATGCAATGGAGGAAGTGACGTTGGGGGCCCGAGGCTGCACAAGGAGGAATAGGAAGGAAGGTAAGTTAATTTTCATTAAAAACAAGGTAAGTGAAAAAACAAAAATATTAATTATCCAATTCTTTTTCAGGTTTGTTTACTCCACCTTATGCTGTAAAGTTTTTTTTTTTAGGGTGGAACTCCGCTTTAATGACCAGGCCCTATTTTACGATTTGGGACTGCGTTACTTTAACGGACAATTGCGCGGTCGTGCGACGCTGTACCCAAATAGAATTGACGTCCTTTTTTTCCCCACAAATAGAGCTTTCTTTTGGTGGTATTTGATCACCTGTGCATTTATTTTTTGCGCTATAAACAAAAAAATAGCGACAATTTTGAAAAAAAAAAAAAAAACCTATAATTTTTCACATTCTGCTATATGACATTCTGAAAAAAAAAATTAAAAATCAAAATTTAACATTTTAGGCCAATTTGTTTTTTGCTACATATTTTTGATAAAAAAAATCGCAATAAGCGTATTATGATTGGTTTGTGCAAAAGTTATCGCGTCTACTAACTACGGGAAAGATTTATGTCATTTTTATTGTTTTTTTTTTTTTACTAGTAATGGTGGCGATCTGCGATTTCTTGCGGGACTGCGACATTGCGGCGGACAGATCGGACCCCTAACTGACATTTTTTACACTTTTGGGGGTTCCAGTGACATTACTACAGTAATCAGTGCTAAAAATATGCACTGTTACTGTAATAACACTGGCAGGGAAGGGGTTAACAGTATAGGTGATCAAGTGGTTAAATGTGACCCTAGGGGAGTGATTCTAACTGTGGGGGGCGTGGCTTCTGAGATGACCATAGAGACATGTGATCCTATATAGAAGGATCACATGAGCTCTATGATCATTTCAGGTAGAAGGACGGTCGGCTGTGTTTACAACAGTCGACTGTCCTTCTCTCTCAGCGGGGAGCGATCGCCGGTGTCAGAAGGCAATCGGAGCCACCTGACACATGCATTGGCTTCCCCGCTGACGATCGGGGGCAGGAGCGGGCCGCCGGCGGCGCGCGCTAGCCCCTTAGATGCCACCAAGCGAGCAACGTACCCATACGTTGTTTTGCCTGTACGAGCCACCTTGCCACCATTCATATATAGTAAGCGGCCGTCAAGTGGTTAATAGCAATATAAATTCCTGTCTTCAAAGCATTTGGGTTAACAAAAAAAAAATATGTGGGAAAGATCTGTTTGTACATTTCGGAGAAGTATCAGTGTAAAAATGTTACTCCTGGACGCAAAGAACATAGCATACATACTTATTAGCATCATTCCACAAAGCTTTACACTTTAACCACTTCTGGACCGGAAGGATTTGCACCCTTAATAATCAGGGCATTTTTTGCGATTCTGCACTGCCTTGCTTTAACTGACAACTGTGCGGTCGTGCGACGCTGTACCAGCATAAAATTGATGTCCTTTTTTTCCCCACAAACAGGGCTTTCTTTTGGTGGCATTTGATCACCTCTGTGTTTTTTTTGATTATGCGCTATAAACAAAAAAAAAAAAAAAAGAGCGACAATTTTGAAAAAAAGCTGTATTTTTCACTTTCTGCTATATAACATTCCCATAAAAAAAATTAAAAATCTAAATTTTTTCATAATTTCTGGCGAATTTGAATTTTGCCACATATTTTTGGTAAAAAAAATTCCCAATTAAGTGTATTTTGATTGGTCTGCGCAAAAGTTATCACATCTAAAAACTAGGGGAAAGATTTATGTCATTTTTATTTATTTTTTTTACTAGTAATGGCGGCGATCTGCGGGTTCCAGGCAGCCAACGCGGCCACCGGACCCGTTGCTTAGCTGCAGGGTAACAGAGCGGGCATGCGATCGTACTGCTGGCGGCGCAGGCGCCGGAGATGCTGGGAGGACAACAGGAGGAGGCAGACGTTCCCATGGCACTGTGAGGGGGCCAGCAGGGTCTGTGTCCACACGTAAAAGCGTACATTGTCTGTCCTAATGCAGGGCACCATTTTCTTTACTGATGTTGACTGTGCTATCCAGCCACAGCATGCAGAGGAGGTGGTGGCCTGGCTTCTTAAACCAACCTCATCCTTGTTTTGCAGGTATGTTCTCTAACACAAGGGGTCTCTTTATCTTTCCCCCCCCCTCTTTCCCCCCCCCCCAATCTCTGGGAGTAGGTTTCTTCTCTAGGGGTATCCTGGATAAGCAATAGGTTTTCCAGGGTACTTTCAGGGCAACATGTGGTCGCAGATGCAAATAATACTTCTTTTCATGTAAAAAAACTTTCATTGTAAAATGCCTATGTATATTTTGTTTCTTGGAATTTATATTCAATTATGTATTTCAGGAACATATGCAGATTCCCTGAGGAAGATTTATGTACTAAACAAACGGTTTGAAACGCGTTGGACTCTGCTATGTACCTATAACTGTATTGTATCATTCATGCTTTTTTCGAGTCTATGATTATAAATATGTACAGTTTATGATGATTATTTGTTATATCTACACCTTTTCTAAATAAATTTTATCTTTATTACACATAAAAAAATTTCTCCTGAGAGAGCCTTTACTGTTACCTTTAAAGTCCCATAAACCTAAGGGGGTTTCTTTTTCAATTTATGACGGGATTATGGTAACCAATTACCTGGTAGCTATCTACAATAAATGAGGCGGAAAGCTACAGGCCTTTTTTAGAGGGATTTTCCTCGGGGAAAACAGACTGAGGGTCCCCACTCTCTATGCCCCCCTTTTCTTGTGGAGTAGACTCCACCTCTCATAGAAATCTGGGTAACTTTCTCATATATATCTCAGATACCTTCTCCTTCTCCAAACTAGGACCATTATAACATTGTATACCCTTCCTTTCTTCTCCCTCCCCCCATCGTGAATATGTGACAGTACAAAGATACTAAACTCTATGAGATATCATATCTCTGAGTGGGTCATAAAAATATCAACACTATAATATATTAATATATCCCAAATAGGATATACATCTAAATTGTTTAAATTAAACATGTGATGCATTCTGCGATTAACATTTTTCCCTTTTGTCGCAGGCCAACTGTGGGTGGGTTTACAACTGCAGACCCGGTCAGGGTCTCTTCTGTGCAAAATCCCCCATATTGGGGAATCTTTGCCCTCCTTGCCCCCTTCTCCTGTGCACCAGGGGATTCCCTGTTCCCTCCTGATGAACCTCCCCCTTCCAGATTCTGCCATCTCTTTCTCTCCCACTGTGTAGGCATACCAGCTGACTTGTATCCCTATCCATGCAATTTACATCAACATGGCTTTTGTATTATTCTTTTTTTTTCTTTCCCTTCGGGGGGCTCCCCTGCAAATGAGAGCCCGGCACGGGTGAGACATCTCCTATGGGGACCATTTACAGGCCCCTAACATCTGGAGAAACGAGCGTTCTCGGGATGTTAACAGTTGGCTGCAATGCTCCACATGTTTCATTCTGAAACCCCTGGATAATTTTTCCAGGGGATATACGCATTACCCGTGCCCGGGGCGTTATCTTTTAGAGATTTCCCCTTTTCTAAATAAGTGTCCATTAGCAGTCTCCACATACGATATAGAGAGGTATTATTTACCATAATTACGAACTTTACTTTAATAATATTTATAAAAATCAAATTCAACTTGGAGAGAGGAAAATCTTCCTCTCCCTCCTTCCTTTTCCCTCTCTCTTTTACGTTCCTGAAAAAACAAAATTTAATTAAAAAATTATTCCCCATTTATGTATCTACTGTATGACTATACCGCTATAACTAAGGCGGACATACAGTGGAGTCTATTAGAGAGAAGGGCGGATATTATGTCACCGCCAGTCCAGCGGAATCATCTCCGGGCATTTCAGGCAGAAATGACACACATCGGAGCCCCTGATCTGGGCGGATGTGATGTCACCGCCAGTCCGAGGAACTTCCGGTGGCAAAAGATGGATATGACGTAATCACCTACAGAGTTCCCGCGGGAATCACTACGAGACTCTCGGACACTTTCTAGGTATTTAAGGGGACGCCGAGAGCCAGAACGGAGAGCTATCTCTCCGATGCAACACAGGACGTTTGTCCACTATCGCTTTGATATCTACACAGAACAGTGAGTACTCTGGAGGAGACCTGCAAAACTTCTTTTTCTACTTCTTTTTCTTAACCGTTATGGCAATTTATTGAAAGAGGGTTTTATTTTCCCCTTATGTTATTATCAGGACCCATAGGACGAGTAACGGTAGATTACATCCTATATCTTATGGGATGATACGCCGCTGTCTCCACTGGATACGGTGACGACAGGCTTCAGTCTGAACGGTATAATCTCTATAGGTGGAATACCTATTTACAACTAACATTAAGATATGTAAAAATGTATACGTACATATGCATATTCTCTCTGTCCTATACCTTTTAGGCAAGGATCTATATTCCCATTAGGAAGATACAGGTTTCCTCAAAACCATTACCTCAACCTACTCTTGGAGGCCGATGGGATACCCCACACCCTCCAATAAATTAGTGAGGTAAGAGTTACCACATTCGAATCACTGAATATGCTATATACGTTATCTTGATTTATAAAGGCTGAAAAGACACATGTTCTTCTCCCCTAATAGGATCCTATTATAAAAAATTTGGGAGATATATACATCGGAAGATAATAATATTTCTTTGGGAAAAATCCGTTTTCTCTTTTTTCTTTTTTCCCCATTTTTCCTGGTTTCGTTCCCTTTTTCTTTTTCTTTTATATGTCTACACGAAAATCATCATAACAGGTGAATTTACATGAATATTTTCTGTAACAATGTTTGTAAACATATTTACATTAATCCAGGATCTCTGACAGTTTCTTACAAATATACTCACTGTTTCAGATAAAGAATAAATCTTTATACCTGACTCTAGCTCTCAACGCATGGGAGTTTTACCCCCCGAAGGGGAACCCTATTGGGCTCTACTGTTTTGCAGGTATGTTCTCTAACACAAGGGGTCTCTTTATCTTCCCCCCCCTCTTTTTTCCCCCCCCAATCTCTGGGAGTAGGTTTCTTCTCTAGGGGTATCCTGGATAAGCAATAGGTTTTCCAGGGTACTTTCAGGGCAACATGTGGTCGCAGATGCAAATAATACTTCTTTTCATGTAAAAAAACTTTCATTGTAAAATGCCTATGTATATTTTGTTTCTTGGAATTTATATTCAATTATGTATTTCAGGAACATATGCAGATTCCCTGAGGAAGATTTATGTACTAAACAAACGGTTTGAAACGCGTTGGACTCTGCTATGTACCTATAACTGTATTGTATCATTCATGCTTTTTTCGAGTCTATGATTATAAATATGTACAGTTTATGATGATTATTTGTTATATCTACACCTTTTCTAAATAAATTTTATCTTTATTACACATAAAAAAATTTCTCCTGAGAGAGCCTTTACTGTTACCTTTAAAGTCCCATAAACCTAAGGGGGTTTCTTTTTCAGCATACATACTTATTAGCATCATTCCACAAAGCTTTACACTTTAACCACTTCTGGACCGGAAGGATTTGCACCCTTAATAATCAGGGCATTTTTTGCGATTCTGCACTGCCTTGCTTTAACTGACAACTGTGCGGTCGTGCGACGCTGTACCAGCATAAAATTGATGTCCTTTATTTCCCCACAAACAGGGCTTTCTTTTGGTGGCATTTGATCACCTCTGTGTTTTTTTTGATTATGCGCTATAAACAAAAAAAAAAAAAAAAAGAGCGACAATTTTGAAAAAAAGCTGTATTTTTCACTTTCTGCTATATAACATTCCCATAAAAAAAATTAAAAATCTAAATTTTTTCATAATTTCTGGCGAATTTGAATTTTGCCACATATTTTTGGTAAAAAAAATTAAGTGTATTTTGATTGGTCTGCGCAAAAGTTATCACATCTAAAAACTAGGGGAAAGATTTATGTCATTTTTATTTATTTTTTTTACTAGTAATGGCGGCGATCTGCGGGTTCCTGGCAGCCAACGCGGCCACCGGACCCATTGCTTAGCTGCAGGGTAACAGAGCGGGCATGCGATCGTACTGCTGGCGGCGCAGGCGCCGGAGATGCTGGGAGGCCAACAGGAGGAGGCAGACGTTCCCATGGCACTGTGAGGGGGCCAGCAGGGTCTGTGTCCACACGTAAAAGCGTACATTGTCTGTCCTAATGCAGGGCACCATTTTCTTTACTGATGTTGACTGTGCTATCCAGCCACAGCATGCAGAGGAGGTGGTGGCCTGGCTTTTTAAACCAACCTCATCCTCCTCATATTGTCATCACCCAAGCAGAGACTAATGGACTGTCTACTGCAGCTGCCAAAGCTGATTTGTCTGCCTATTTGTCCACAGCTACTCCTGCCATAGCCCCAACATCATGCATGGAGAGTCAGCTGAGTTATTTGAACACAGCGTCAGCCACTTGCTCCTTGACGATGCACATGCATTACTTGATTCTGATGTTGGTTCTGTCCTTGAGGTTGAGGCAGGTAGGAACATGAGCCTACAGTGAGGAGAGAACACTAGTCAGCAACAAATTGACAGTCATGTTTCCCCAGCCATATTGTATTGCCAATCTGGCTCCAGTGATGAAGAAGATGGATGGGGATGGAGGGGATGATGATGATGAGATCACCGACGCCGGATAGAGCCGGGGTAGGAAAATGAGGGTGAGGCACAGTCCCAATGAGGCAGCCATCATGGAAGAGCAGCCACCCTATTCCATCACATTATGGAGCTGTTGTCTCCCGGCCCATTTCCCACAGATCAGCTGTCTGGGCCTTTTTAAGCACATGTGCAGCCAATCATACTGTTACTATTTGCAAACTTTGCCTCAAGCTGATTAAGTGTGGCAAAAACATCAGCCACATGCATAACCAGGCATTTTACTTCCCACCACTTAGCTTGTTGGCAAGAGCACCTGCAAGCCACACAAAAGGGATGCAATTCTGCTCCTCCTTCCTCCTCACCTTTCAGGTCTACCCCCGCTATATATCTTATGACCTCTCAGCAGCCTCTGACAGGGATGATGGTATAGTTAAGGGTATCACAGGTCCTTGCAGTATGTCTGCAAGCAGCACACCACCAGCTGTAGATGATAGCAGACAAATGTGTCTGCCTCGGCTGCTGCAGCAAAAAAAAGAAAAAAGAAAAAACAAAGTACAGTCACTGCCACCCACATGCCCAGCATTTACATTAAAGCTTGTCAAAGCTGCTGGCTTTACAACTCCTGCTTTTCCATCTGATGAATTCTGCCCCTTCCATGAATTTTTAGAATGTGCTGTACCACAATGGTAGGTTCCCTGTCGCTATTTCTTTTCACCTAAAGCCATTCCAGCTCTGTACCATCCCATGGAAGGCAATGCAGTGCAGTATCGTTGGGCAAGGCAGCAAGCCGCAAAGTCCATGTTACTGCTGACATGTGGTCCAGCAAGCATGGTCAGGGAAGATATATTTAGTTCACAGCCCATTGGGAAACTGCTTACAGCTTGAAAGGATGCAGTACAGAGCTCAGTTTGTTTTGCCACCACGTCTCCATACAGCTGGTAGTGATAATGTGAGATTTGTCAGCTTCACTCCCTTTTCCTCCTTTTCCTCCTCCTTCATACCCTCCTTTGCTGAATTGTCCTATTAGCCACCAGTACCCCATAAGCGCTCAAGGGTCTATTCAATGAGTCAAGCTAAAAAATACCATGCAGCGCATTAGCTGGTCTCAGGAACAGGAGCCACACCAGAGCAGAGATACTTGCAGCTATTCAGGAGCAGGCCCAGAGGTGGTTCACACCATGCCAGATGGAGCCAGGAATGGTGGTGTGCGATAATGGCACTAACCTCCTGTCCGCCCTTTAGACAGGGAAAGTTGACACATGTGGCATGCCTGGCACATGTCCTAAATTTGGTGCTGCAGCATTTCTTAACCCCTTGGAGCCTAAGCCTTTTTCTGACATATGTTGCTTACAAGTTAAAATCAGTATTTTTTGCTAGAAAATCAATTAGAACCCACAAACATTTATATATATTTTTTTAGCAGAAACCCTAGAGAATAAAATGGTGATTGTTGCAATATTTTATGTCACACTGTATTTGCGCAGCAGTCTTTCAAATGCAATTTTTTGGGAATAAATATACTTCATGAATTAAAAAGAAAAAACAGTAAAGTAAGCCCAATTTTTTGTATAATGTGAAAGATGATGTTACGCCCAGTAAATTGATACCGAACATGTCATGCTTTAAAATTGTGCACACTCGTGGAATGGCGTCAAATTCAGGACATAAAAATCTCCATAGGCGACGCATTCAAATTTTTTAACGTTTACCTATTTCGAGCTTCTAGAGGAGGTCTTGTGCTAGAATTAGTTCTATCGCTCTAACGATCGCAGGGATACCTCACATGTGTGGTTTAACCTAGGGGTCGACCGATTATCAGAAAAGCCGATATATCAAGGGCCGATATGCACTTTTCCCGATATCTTGGAATTACCGATATTTTGGAAAGTGCATACCAGAGTGATGCCTGCAGCTAGAGCCATCACCCCGGTGTCGGCGTCTATAGCCAACGTTCGGCTGTCTTGTGTAATGACAACTGGTGCAGCTCAGAAGCTGCTTGGCTGTCATTACAAGGAGGGGGAGGGGACGTACCCCCCTCCCACCGCCTTCCAAGGCTCGTTCGGGTCTCCCGTCCCACCGGGAGACCCGGGCAACCAGCCCGCCAAAGACCCAATCAAAGCAGCAAACGATGGTGCCATCATGTACAGTAATGACCAAAATTTGAACGATACATTGTTCAATGGACATAAATAAGTCGGTTTTTCATCCATTTTGTTAATTACTGTATGTGTAGTGCAAACAGTTCAATTTTTAATGGGCGAGGAACACATTACCCTCTCAGTTTATCGTTCATTCCCACAGAATTTTCCAACCTGTTCCTTCAATTTTTCGGCCCTGAAAATGTAAATTTTCCATTTGTTAAACAACTGGAGCTCCTGTTCCAGACGACACGCTGTGATGTAATACTAGTTGGCTGGGGCCACGAATGTGTGACATCTTTCACGCCCGCTTATGCCAGCTGTCAGCGAGGCTCTATACGATTTGAATGCTTTTTATTGTCTTGAATCATGCGAGTACCTTGTGGTGTTTTTATCAATAAAAGTGTGCTAACAGTATTCACACTATGTGCAGCCTATGTTCCCTTTCCTCTATGGCGGCAGTCTGAGTTGAATCCAAAGTTGAGGCATTGGTATTGTGGAATATCATACAGTATGTTGAAATCCAGTGGCTCATACTGATCCCAATTAGAGACACCTGTAGAGGTCCATTATTTCCCATGTGTGTTTGATCTCTGTAATTGGGGATCACAATCATTTGGTAAGAGGCTTGATTACAGTGGAGGGCATGAGTGTATGGTGGAATTCCTTAACAATTTACGTGGTTTTCCACCCTGTGTGATATATCATTTTCTTTAGAAAGATTAGATACACCTTCTCTCCACTATATGTTTTCTTGGCTATTGGTACATGGACCTATTTCCAAATTGAACCTTATGGACTATTCAATTCACTGATTGATTGTATTTTGACATATTTTCAGATTTTCCATTTGTGCCAATTAACTGGACAAAAGATGAACGACAGATTTTCTAATGATTTTTGGCTAGTGTATGGCCAGCATAACTAAAACATGTCAAACTAGGGGGTGTGGGACTACCAGTATTGCAAGATTACTAGAGGGCAGCACTGCTAGATCAGTTGAGAGACAGGATAGTTCCTGTACCAACAAAACATTGGGTATTATTAGAAAAAGCTATGATCCGTAATAAAGATCTTACTGCACTACTACTGGCTAAAACCACTTTACGACCTCTTTATAATCTGGATCACCCTTCAACAACAACCTCTTTGGCAGAGTGTTTGTCTGTAGCCATAGCACCTCTTCCAGATGTTAGAGATTCCACTCCAAACTTATGAGTTTCTTATTCCTTCATTCTCAGCAGTTTCTTGGAAGAGTAGAGGTCACGTTTGGGTAAAAGACTGACATAACCCTGTAGGATACCTACCTGTATATACAAATTTGCCACTTTCATCGATAATGTTGCCTCTGACAACTTGCACTGTACGAGGATGTTTGAATCCATTATACTCCTCTGTTAAACAGAAAGGCAGCATTTTCTGCATTTAAACTTATTTACAAACTCCTTCTATTTTTCTTAAAAGTGGAGTTCCAGCCATGTTTGAGTTTATTAAAAGTCAGCAGCTACAAAAAGTGTGACTTTTAATAAACACACACTCACCTGTCCCACGATCCAGCAATGCGGCCGGCGGAAGCCTCAATTCTCTCCCTCTTCTCTCCACAATCACAAGAGAGGGCACCCGGCTATGACAGCTTGCAGCTTCACAGCCGGGTGTGCACTGCACATGCGCGAGTCATGTGGTGCTTTCTTAGTGGCTGAGCAACCTTCTGGACCTGTGATGTGTCCCAGAAGATTGCAGGAAGGGAGAGGGAGGGTGAGAGGAGAACTTACACTCGAGCTGCCTAGGTGGCCTGAGCGTAAGTGGGAGCAGGTACCTGTCAAAACTAGGTACCTGCTCCCCCCCCCCCCCCCAAAAAAAATGACATGCCAAATGTGGCACGTCAGTGGGTCAGAAGCCCTTTAAGCGGAAGTTCCACTTTTGGGTGGAACTCGGCTTTAAGCTTCCACCCTTTACCAAATGGAGCGAGAGCTTAACCAAACATTCTCACTGGTGGATTGGTTATCTTTTATTAAGTATATACATATAAATACCCACTGTGTATCTCATAAGGAAAATGCTTTACAAATCATTTATAGATGGTACCTTGTCCCTAATAAATAAAGTCCAACATCTACCCTCATCTTTCTTCAATGTGCTGCCAAAACTGTTGGCAAATTGGCAATTTATTCCACATCTTATGGCAGTGTAAATCATTGGGCAGTTTTTGGAAGTCAGTGTTTACCTTAATATTCCAAGTTACAGGAATCCTTTTTTCTCCCTCCCCTCAATTGGCTCTATAGGGTATTTCCTTAGATAGATTCCCTGTCAAATATCCTACTGTTATATCACATATTCTCATAGCAGCAAAATTCCCGATCACTAGAAAATTGAAACAAACATTAGCCCCCATTGTTTCATTAGTTATTCATAGGGTTTATCTACAATGCTCTTATGAATGCCTTTGTCCTACGCTCAGAATCAGTCCTTGATTCTGTTTGGAATGACAATCCTAGTTACACATATTTACACTTGAGACTGCACGTTAGACCCTAACAATGTTCTAATATAAAATATTATTGGTTAAACCTAAAGTGATTGATATGATGGCATACGTAGATTAGTGGTTATGTATATGTTTTTCTTTTTGTCTGTTATATATGCTTTAATTTTTCTTTTTATGTTTGTATCACTGTTTTTGATATTTAGCCTTGGCATGGACTGATACTACAACTTTGCTCCTTCTCATTGTTGATCGCATGATTGAGAGTCCCCTTTATTATTTTGTCTTTCCTTGTCAAATTACCACGACTTATAAGATTCTATCTTACATATGGTTTAATGAATGTTATTCTTGCAATCTTGCATTTACTTCAATAACAATTATTGAAAATAATTAATAAATAAAAATTGAGGCCCAAAACATTATCTTAGCACACTTTGGGTAGTGTTCCTCTAAGAACTGATGCAGGCAATGATTCAGTGTTCCCTTGCAGGCAATTCCGTCCCTCTGCTACAAAAGTGTACTTCAAGGTTGGACTCTTACCAGCTCCCTGTTAGCACCAAGCAAGGTTAATCTCTTCAGTATCTGACTCCTGAGCTAGACAGCAGGCTCCCCAGCATCCAGGGTTCAATACACTGCTCTGGAATAGTGGCTGTTCTGTCTCTACTATTCTCAGGTACTGCCATCCACTCACTACTTCTACTCCTCAGCAAAACATCACTTCTCTCTCCCCAGGTGCACAAGGTCTGTCTTAGTATCAGTATCCCTGCAGAATGCCTCTTCTTCCTATTTTTTAGCCCAGGAAAATACCTAAAAACACTCCCCTTCCTCCAAATTACAGTATACTGGGAGTTGAACTCCTAAAAGCAAACTATAATACAGGTTAAGTTTCTCTTTTTGCACTACATTTCCCAAAGTCCTTCATACCTCTCCTCAGAGTCTCCAGCAGTCCATGTCCTCAGTGTGCCCCTAATAGAGGAAGGGTAGCTTAACACTAGCTGCTCTATGTTCTGTGAATGCAGTTTCTCCTGCAGTCTTGTCTGTAAATGTCTCTATCGGGAGAGCAGTCTAAGCTATATTTATTTACCTATGCTATGTAAATGATCTATTTATTTATTTATTTTTATGTCACATAGGGGTAGAAACTGTACATATTTTATTTCGTGTTACATTAATATTATTCACATTATACACTGCTCAAAAAAAATTAAAAGAACCCTTTGAAAAAACATCAGATCTCAAAGGGGAAAAATATCATGCTGGATATCTACACTGATATGGATTGGGTAAAGTGTTAGGAACCAAAGGATGCCACATTATTTGATTGAAATTAAAATCAATCTACAGAGGGCTGAATTCAAAGACACCCCCAAAAATCAAAGTGAAAAAATAATGCAGCAGGCTAGTCCATTTTGCTGAAATTTCATTGCAGCAACTCAAAATGGTACTCAGTAGGTTGTTTGGCCCCCACGTGCTTGTATGCATGCCTAGCAATGTTGGGGCATGCTTCTAATGAAACAACGGATGGTGTCCTGGGGTATTTCCTCCCAGATCTGGACCAGGGCATCACTGAGCTCCTGAACAGGCTGAGGTTCAACGTGGCTGGATAGAATGAACTGAAACATAATGTCCCAGAGGTGGTCTATTGGATTTAGGTCACGCAAATCTGTATCAATTCCTTCATCCTCCAGGAACTGGCTGCATACTCTCGCCACCTGTGGCCGAGCATTTTTGTGCACCAGGAGGAACGCAGAACCCACTGCACCAGCGTAGGGTCTGACAATGGGTCCAAGGATGGTAAAAAAAATATATATATTTTTGGTTGCCACATATCTTATACATAAACAACAGTTGGAAAACTTGCAAAAGCCTAGTTTGTGCCAAATGTTTTATTTTTAAGGTTTTGGATAGAATGTGGAAGAAATACAATTTCTGTCAGTCATCTGTGACCTCTATAGGGAAATTTTCCCTCACTTCCTGTCTGTCATGCACACACAGAAATGGGGGTGCATTTGTCTCCAGGACAGCAAGTCATGGACAGTAATAAAATCTTTTCAGGAGTTCTAACCCTTTCCCACTTTGTATCCCTGTTGGAGAGATTTATCAGTCATTTTTAAAGTGACAAGAAATAAGGACAGCTCTCCCAAATAATGATACATAAACCTGACAAAGACTCTAACCTTTCCTAGCACTATTTGAAACAGAAAAGTTGACTGTTCTGGACTTTAAGGTTACGGTTTTAAAATAAAAGATCAAAAATAATAACATGTTCCCTTTAATTGAGCCTTTGGATAAATGTCTCTTTAAATTGAATACAGATTTGCTGGTGTGGCAGACCTTTAGTAAATTACCCACTTAGTAGCCCCGTTCTGGAAAAATTGCTGAGCCAGTAAAGAAAAGTACACATCTGCTAATCAGAAACTAAAATTCAAGACAAAGGCTGTGAGTGGGAGACAAAGCTATACTTAAATAAATCACACTAGACAGTGGCTGGTGACCAGATCCATAAAGTATCATCTTCGACTTCATTAACATTAATATCATCATAGTCAGCCTTCTGTTATATATCATCTCAGTGGGAAATGTTGCCAACTGTTGGCAGTGATAGAGTTTATTTAGTTCAATTTCACACATTTCGTGTGAGATGTATCCCTCTATGACCTTTGTTCTTATTTTCCTAAAGTCACCTCAAAGAAATATAATGTAAGCAATTTTCTGATTCTCTCTGCTAATATAACTCAATGAAGAACAAAGCCATACAAATATTGTTCAAAAGCAGGAACGGGAACAGACTTCAGTAGCATATTAATTGCAAACATTGATTTATATTAATTGATGTTGGTGATATGAACAGCTGTCAGAGAGAACAAAAAAACATAAAAATGTGTGATTTATTATAAGTTGTCCTGATGGTGTCAGCAGCTTCTTGTCTGAGTTATGTGTGGATTATTTATTGGAGTTAATTTCCGTAAGCCTGATGGTATATGCCTAGCCAGTTGTGCTTTGAATATTCTGGTGGTCTTTGCAGAGTTGGCAAAACTGTTTCCCTTTATTTTTACCTGGTAATCCTGTGAATAGCACATTTCCTGTCCCTGGGTGACTATGCTCTCCACTATATCTATGACGGGATCCATGGTTGTCACCCAGACTGGACTATAGTTATGTCTTCCTGTCTTAATCTTATTTATATACAGTAGGAAGATAAGGCTGTTTGTGCTTTCACTGCATTTATGACAAGATCAACATGTTTATTCTGTTCTTGCTGAAAAAAAAAAGAAAACAAACCTTACCTCAAAAATGAAAGATGGCAGGCCTGCAATATAATAAATATTTATTCTTGAGTTTTTTATTTTTAGTAGACCCCATGTAAAAATTTAACTTTAATTTGTCCCGTGATGAAACAAGTTTAGGACCAAGCTCCAAACAGTCCTCCCAGTCCCCCCTCTCCAAGGATGGAAGATCAGCCTGCCACACACTCCACAGGTGCTCAATTCTGGGCGAGTCAATCCCCAGAAGTGACGCATAAAAGGACAACAGCAGCTTCTTCAAATCCCCAGGGGCCAGGAGTCTCTCAATAGGATCAGGTTGGAGGAAAGGAGGCTCAGGGAACTGGGCCCGATGGGCGTGGCACAGTTTAAAATACCTAAATCGCATCCACATAGGCAAACAAAACCCATAAAGAAGTTGTGAAAACTACATAATGGTACCCGAGGGCATAATATCTGCAAGTGTCTTCACACCATAGCGTGCCCACATCTGGGGATCCGGGATAGAGTGTAGATGAGGCAAGGAGGGGTTCCCCCACAAGGGCTGGGCTGGGCAGGAGACCACTGAGCGGGCATCATAAACCTACGCCTAGCCGCTACTCAGATCCTCCAGGTAACTGGGGCCAGGTACAAACCCATAGGCCCTTGGACCCCTATAGGCAGAATTTTTCAGATCTGCGAAAGAGCCCAGGAAAGCAGCCTCCAGACACGTGGCTGCATTCAGATTAGAACCCTGAAACCACCAATGGAGCGTTACAAGGATCGCCGCCCAGTAGTAGACCCAAAAATTAGGCAGGGCCAACCCTCCCATAGTAGTTGGGAGCCACAGTGTATATTTAGCCAACCTCAGAACCAAGCCCCTCCCAGAGAAATTACCCCAGACATCTATCCACCGCCCGGAAAAACCTACCGGGGACCAAACACGGAGCATTACAAAAAATATAAGTGAATTTGGGTAACCCCATCATTTTGATCTGGTTGATTTTCCCCAAAAGATTCAACAGCAGGTTGGCCCAGGAGGAAAACCTTGCCTTCATATCAGCTAGAAGGGGCACAAGATTCTTGTCAAGATAGAGTTTTAGTTACCTGCACTCCCCGGTAACTCTGCCACCCAGCGGAGGGGGGGGGGGTCTGGTGAGCCAACCGTACCACATCCTCATCGATAGGGAAAAGCACCGATTTAGTCCAGTTTATGCGTATGCCCGAGAATTCTCCAAACGTGTCAAATAATCGTAATGCTGCCCGAAGGGATGGACCAGCATTCTGAAGGTATAAAAGGGTATCATCTGCGTAGAGGGATATTTTCTCTTCTAGAGCCCCAACCCATAGGCCACCCACCCCATCCGCTGCCCAGATCAGGATAGCCAGAGGCTTCAGTGCCAGGGCAAACAGACTGGGGGATAATGGGCAACCCTGGCGAGTGACCCAGTGGAGAGGGAAGGATCTGACACATCACCATTAGTGTGGACCCTCGCCCTGGGACCCTGTGCAACAGTCAAAGTCCATGGATGAACTTGGGACCAAACCTGAAGAGGCACAGAACCTCCCACAGATATTCCCACTCCACCGAGTTAAACGCCTTCTCAGTGTCCAGAGAAGTGATAACCCTAGTGCCAGCATTGTCGTGGGGAAGGGATAGATTAAGGAATAGTCTCCTAATCTTGATGTGAGTCCCCCTGCCTGGCATAAACCCAGTCTGATCAACATTGACCAGCTCTTCAATCACTGTAGAAAGATAGCCAGCCAGGATTTTTGCAAAAATGTTTGCGTCGACGTTCAGTAACGAGATGGGACGGGAGGACGCACAATCCAGAGGAACCTTATCGGGCTTGGGAACTAGCACAATAACTGCCTCCTCCATAGAAACTGGGAGAGAGTCCAGGGAGGCAAAGTCAGACAGCAGAGCCATGGAGCCAACAGCTCCTCGTGGGCAGAATAGAACTCACAAGGGAGTCCATCCGCCCCCGGTGTCTTACCATTCTGCAGCCCAGCAATGGCTGCCTGGATCTCCTTTAGGGAGATAGCGGCCTCCAACCGATCCCTGGCAGATGTTTTCAGAGCAGGGAAGGTAACCCCCATCTAGATAGGCAGAAAGGGCAGGGAGGGTATAGGATTCCCAGAAGGAGTAAATATTTTCAAAAAACTCAGCATTAATCCGGTCCGGGGAGGAAACAATCTCGCCCCCCCCATCTCGAATGGATCCCACAGGTGTAGACAGTGTCTGACCCCTCGCCAACCAAGCCTGCAGCCTTCTATTCTTATTGCCATGTTCAAAAACCTGCTGGGCACAGTGCATTATGGCCTTCTTGGTTATTTCCCCCCTAACCACTGAATGCTGATGCAACACCTGCTGCCACGCCGCATATCGGTTCAGCCCCGGAGCAGAGACATAGGCCTCCTCCAAAGCAGCCGCCCTCTCCTGCAAGGTCTACATAGAACTTTAAGCCAGCTTCTGTATGTGTGAGATGCGAGAGATGAACTCCCCTCTGACCCAGGATTTAAATGAGTCCCATAGCACCAATGGTGATGCAGTTTCCTCATTTACCACCCAATAATTACAAATAGATTCAGTCATCTGTATCTGGAGCCGCTCATCCTGCGCCCATAACCTAGAAAGATGCCAAAAGGTGAGTCCTCGCAGTCTGAGAAATTTGCAGGGACAGGCGGAGAGGCACTTGGTCCGAGATGTCGTGTGGGAGGATGACCGCCTCCTTAATAAACCGAAGCACTGAGGCAGAAGCAAATGCCATGTCAATTCGAGAATAGGTGCGAAATGAAGCCGAGTGGCAGGTATAGCCCGTCCGGGTTGGATTTAGGAACCTCCACACTTCTGTAAGGGCAAAGGTATCAGCCCAATGTTGAAGGTCTGGCGAAACTCGCCCTGTGGCATGCAGCCTATCCAGGTTCGGGCACAGCACCATGCTGAAGTCTCCTAACAAGAGGACATTGGGGGTGTCAAATTGCAAAAGTGCATCCATAATCGTATAGAGTGTCTGCACCGAGGCAGGAGGGGGCAAGTAGATTCTCACAATCATCAAGGGCACATCAAAGATCCTAGCATGAAGCATAGCATATCTACCCCCCGGTTCCGTTTTAACATCTAGGGTTTGGAAGGGAAGGGACTTACGTACCAACACACTAACCCCCCTAGCATATATGGAGTAGGTAGCATGGAAGTGGGTTCCCACCCAGGGACTCCTAAGACTATTGAGCCGGGATCCCTACAAATGTGTTTCCTGTAGAATACAAATATGATGGTTGTGTTTCTGCAAGTATCAAATACCAAGGAGTGTTTGACAGCAGCATTCAGCCCTCGGACGTTCCAGGACACCACCTTCAGCTGTGACATAGAAGAAAGATTGCACAGAAATAGGAAGGATAGAAGTCCTGATAACCTCCCGTCCAAGGGGGGAGAATGCCCCAGTAGCAGACACCACATCCAGAGTTCACAAGACACCTAATGGTACACCTCATAGCTGAAATGAGCCCATCTCAGTCCCCATGGCATGAAAAACAATAAAGCACATCCAGAAAACAAGCAACAACAAAACACAAACAACATCTCCCCAACTGAAAACCAAAATGTAGCCCCACTCCCCCCACCCCGCACCACCAACCTAAACATAGGTGAGCTTAGATCCCCAAACCGGGCAACAGTACAACTATTGGGAGGGTCATCCACCATCAGGGATCTCCCAAAGAAATAGCAGTCAATTCTTCAGATACTGGAACAAAGCAGAGGTAAATGAAGCATAAAAAGAAAAACCTCTCCGGCACATCACATGCAGAGTAAAGCTGCCAGTACCAGTCACGACCCCTTTACCAAGATGTGCGAACCCCAGGTTCCCCACCAGTCAGGAAGTCCCCCCGCATCTGATGGGAAGGCACGTAGGTAGGGATAAGGCAAACCGTGGTCACAAACAGTTGAATTAGAAGACACTGGAAAAGTACAGGTGATTACTCAGCACCAAGGGAGTCAGAGGAAATGATGAATGATGTTCAGTGCGGTAGGAAAACATAGCATCCAGAACAAGGAACAGTCTTCTGGAGGTCCAGGGGCACAAGCTTAAAGAGAGCAAGAGATAAAAACTGACATCAGGCACAGTCAAGGAAAAACTGCAGGCAGCTTCAGGTCACTCAGCAGGTCGCAGGATAAGGTAGACATCACGGCTCCACAGGGAGCGATTTCAGGTAGGAAGATGTCAGCGGTGCGGTGGCAGTGTCTCCATCCAGGCTGTGACATCTTGAGGGGAGATGAAGAAACTAACTGACTCACCATCTTGAACCGGGCGGGAAAAAGCACACTGTATTTGATACCCCAACCACGCAGAGCAGCTTTTACCTGATCAAATGATTTTCTGAGCTTTTGGGTCTCAACAGAGTAATCGGGGAAAATTAGCAGCTTGTTGTTCTGGTATGCCAGGGCACCCTTCACTCGCGGCACCTCATCCCTGTCCCGAAAGTTCAACAACCGCAGGATCAGTGTGCAGGGGGGGGGTTCCCCCGGGAGGACCCGGGTTTTGGTGGCATGCGGTGGGCCTATTCCACCGTGTAATAGGGAGAGAAATGTGCATCAGGCAAAAGGGAGCGGAACAGCTCCTCCACAAACAGTGTTGTGGTTAGTTCCAGTGGTGGGATTCAAAAATTTTAGTAACCAGTTCCGTCTTTCCCAGCAGAATGACCAGCGTGCCCCCTTTTAATGCACAGTGATCAGCATGCCCCCCCTTTCAATGCACAGTGACCAGCGTGCGCCCCTTTCAATGCAGAGAGACCAGCATGCCCCCTTTCAATGCACAGTGACCACAGCATTGCCCCCAATGATTGCAGAGTGCCACAGCATTGCCCTCAATCATTGCAGAGTGCCACAGCATTGGCCCCAATCGTTGCAGAGTGCCACAGCATTGGTCCCAATCGTTGCAGAGTGCCCACAGCATTGCCCCCAATCATTGCAGAGTGCCCACAGTATTGCCCCCAATCATTGCAGAGTGCCCACAGCATTGCCCCCAATAATTGCAGAGTGCCCACAGCATTGCCCACAATCAATGCAGAGTGCCCACAGCATTGCCCCCAATAATTGCAGAGTGCCCACAGCATTGCCCCCAATGATTGCAGAGTGCCACAGCATTGCCCCCAATAATTGCAGAGTGCCCACAGCATTGCCCCAAATGATTGCAGAGTGCCACAGCATTGCCCCCAATAATTGCAGAGTGCCCACAGCATTGCCCCCAATAATTGCAGAGTGCCACAGCATTGCCCCTAATGATTGCAGAGTGCCACAGCATTGCCCCCAATAATTGCAGAGTGCCCACAGCATTGCCCCCAATGATTGCAGAGTGCCAGCGATCCCCCCCGCGAGACCCATGCACTTACCTCACGGACGGTCACGCAGCTTCTCTTCAGTCCCCGGCTCCCCGGCATCTCCGAGTTCTCAGTCCTCCCGCCTCCTCGTCCAATGGCACGGGGTTTGCCTTTCGGCCAATCAGGAAGCGGGAGGACCCGCTCCCTGATTGGCCAGGAGGAGGATCCGTGTGACAATAGCGAATTTTCATTTGCTATTGTCACAGAATGGGCGGGACAGGGCGCACTGCTCTGCTCCCCGGCCGCCACGTCTGTGGCTGCGCGGTCCAAGCGCGGGACCTTCAATTGTACTGCACATCCTTAGACGCAGAGGGAACAGCCGGTTCTGCGAACTTGCAGAAAGTTAGTAACCGGTTCTTTGGAAGCGGTGCGAACCAGCTGAATCCCACCACTGGTTAGTTCCCTCAGCACCCTCCACCAAGCCCACTATGCGGAGGTTATTCCGCCTATTGCGGTTCTCTGCGTCCTCCCCTTTGTACTCTAGGGCACGGACCTTAATCTGCAGGGAGTGGATGGCCCCTGTATGTTCAGTCACTACATCTTCTGTATGGCCCAGGTGTTGTTCTGCAGAGGACAGTCTGGATCAGATCTTATCCATGTCTTGAGGAAGAAGCCCCACATATAGTTGGACAGCCTCTGTTTTTGAGGTAAGGGTCACCTGGCAAGCTGCAATAGCCACCCTCACCTCTGCTAGTCCCAGCTGTGAGGAGGCAGCGGCGTCCTCTAGCTCCATCTGGGACGCCATGTTTGAGAAGGAGCACGGGCAGCTCGCCACAAGGCTGGGAGCAATCTGGGAAACTTCCTCCTCTAGCGCCGGGAATCTAAGTTTCTTTTCCCTCCCCGAATGTCCTGCGGAGCAACGGCGCATGGGGGGAAGAAGCAGGGTCAGTCGGGCAGCACCAGGATAACTAAGGCCGGTGAACAGGCAGAATATCCAGCAGAACCCTGGCAAGTGTGTCCGTTCAAGTCTCCATCTTGGCCACGCCCATGTCCCCTCTTCAAATAAAACAATATTTTTTTTACTTTCTGCTATAAAATATATTCAATAAATAAAAAAAAAAAAAAAAATAAAATTTCTTCATAAATTTCGGCCAAAATGTATTCTGATACATGTCTTTGGTAAAAAAAAAAATACCATTAAGTGTATGTTGATTGGTTTGCGTGAAAGTTATAGTGCCTACAAACGATGGCATATAATCCGATCAGCCATAGCATTATGACTACTGACAGGTAAAGGGAATATGTTACAATGGCGTCTGAAAATTAGTGGGAAATACTACGCAGCAAGTGAACATGTTGTCCATGAAGTTAATGTGGTGAAAGCAGAAAAAAATGGGTATCACAGTTTGTTGTGTATAGGGCTGTGAAGCTTATGATGACCCATGTCCACAGCCAAAAGCTTCTACAATGGTCACATGAACATCAGAATTGGCCTACAGAGCAATGGAAGAACATGGCCGGGTCTGATCAATCATGTTTTCTTTTACATCATGTGGATGGCCGGGTGCATGTGCACCTGGGGAATAGATGGCACCAGGATGCAGTAAAGGAAGACAAGTCAGCAGAGGCAGTGTGATGCTTGTGCAGAATTTTGCTGGGAAACCTTGTATACTGCCATTCATGTGGATCTTATTTTGGTGTCCATGTCCATGCCTCAATGGGGGACATACTTAATATTAGGTCATAATGCTATGGTTGATCGGTGTATTCTGAAAACTTGTATTTTATATTTATAAAATGTATACTGTAAATCAGTGGTCCTCATCTCCGGTCCTCAGGGCCCACTAACAGGCCAGATTTTAAGTATTACCTTGGGAGATGCAGACTAGAGTACTGCAATTACTGAGCAGCAAATTATATCACCTGGGATGTATTTCAGTTATCTTGCAAACCTGGCCTGTTAGTGGGCCCTGTAGGCCAGGGTTGAGGACCACTGCTGTAAATCTTTATTTACAATTTTTTTATACTACCTATGGTGGTGATCAGCGACTTATAACGGGACTGCAATAGTGCGGTGGGCAATCTGAAACTAACTGATGCTAGGGGATGATGACTAACTGCCACTGACATAACCAGTTACATTAATACAGTGATCAGTGATAATATTATACACTGTCACTGTACCAATGACACTGGCTGGGAAGGGGTTAACAACTAGGGCGATCAAGGGGTTAAATGTGTGCCTATCTATGTGTAATGTGTGTAAAGTGTGCTGCTTTTTTAATAGGTCTCTTAAGTTTCTAATCCCTGCTTCGTTAGGTGGTTGACAAAAAAAAACCAAGAACCCGGGCCCAGACGGCTTTTCCACCGCCTATTACAAAAAATTTGCTACCCACCTAGCCCCACATCTCCTTAAAATTTTTCCAGGCATTACGAAAGGACGCAACCCTAGACACAGACACTAATAGAGCTAATATATGCTTAATACCTAAACCAGGCAAAGACCAAACGGACGTGACCAATTATCGACCAAATATCCCTGATCAATACTGATCTAAAATTCTTAACTAAAATATATGCCAACAGATTCAATAACTTTCTGTCACAATATATACACATTGACCAGGTCCGATTCATCCTGGGGAGACAAGCCGCAGACCAGATTAGACGAGCTGTGGACTTGATTACTGTGCTACAATCCAATTGGGATGGGGGACACCCTCGACGGGTATGTTTTTGTCATTGGATCTACATAAGGCCTTTGACTCTGTCCTGGCCTTTTCTTTTTTGCGTACTGACCGGATGGAACTGTGGACCAAATTTTCTTAACATCCTAGGGGCATTATACTTGAATCTGTTGGCTAATATCATTGGGCATGGTGGTACCTCAGATCCATTGAAAATTTATACAGGAACCAGGTAGGGATGCCCTCTATCACCACTTCTCTTCGTAATAGCTATAAAGACGTTGGCGATCGCAATAAGATCTAATCCTAACATACATGGCATGGAAAGCTCTGGCATAAGCCATAAATGTGGCTTATTTGCCGATGATCTGTTGCTATTCATAACGGATCCTCTTACGACCTTGCCCAACTTGTTCTCTTTATTGTCAGTTTTTCGAGATGTCTCTGGCCTGAGGGTCAACCAACTCAATTCGGAGGCGCTGAACATTAACCTTACTGATGCTACATTGACTTCCATACGGTCTTCCTTTTCCTTCACTTGGTGCACACAGGCACTTTCCTACCTGGGGGTCAAACTGACACCTGATATTGCCTTCTTATTTCGCATGAACTAAAAACTCCTCTATGACTCTAAGGAGCAAGATTTAAACACATGGCAAGCCCATGATCTTTCCTGGATGGGCAGAATAGCGGCCATCAAGATGACAGTTCTCCCACGCATATTTTACTTTTTTAGGACCCTCCTGATCCAGATACCAAACATTTTTTTCAGACAGCTGCAAACTCTCATTTACAAGTTTAACTGGAACAGAGGTGGAAGCTGGCTGATCCGGTCCACCATGGACAGATCTAAGTGGAGAGGGGTGCTGGGAGTCCCCCACTTTCTACGGTACTATAGAGCGGCACAATTGGTGCAATTATATCAAATTTTTTCAAAACAATATAGGCCTCACTGGGTCGACCTGGAAGCACAAGCTAGCCCGTCTTTTCCTTTAGACCTCCTGATGTGGCTACCTGCTAAAGAACGGACGGTGGTGTTGAGTCATACCTTATCCCACTCCCTATGGCTATGGGACATAGCATGCAAGGCGCACCCTCTCAAATCCCCCCACACACCAGCAGCCCCTCTTTTTAATAACCCACACTTTATACCAGGCCTTCAGAGTTCTCATTTCACGGGGTCAACAAAGGCCTTTATAGAATAGGACACTTCTTAGATCATAGAGAGGTGAGACCTCAAAACTACTTTAGGGAAACGCTGAAAATGCCCCCTAAGGAATCTTACCATCAACTTCAATTAACCCATTTCCTTCTGACTCTTAAACAGATCAGACTGATATATCGACCAGAACACTGTATGAAACAGGTGTATGGGCAGGTCTGGATCACGCAGAAGAATCACAGAGTTGTATGGCCTATAACTAAGCTTTCATATCAACTGGCATGGGAGTCAGATCTAGGGGAGACCATTGAGGAGGAGGTATGGGACAGATGGTCGACCATGGTGCACAGGGGTATTAATACTTCTTTTGTGGAAGCTAATTATAAGGTGCTGTCGCGATGGTACCTTGAACCGACAAGGCTGGCAAAGCTGTTTCTGTGAACTTCACCCCTGTGTATCAGGAATTGTGGACAGGATGGGGACATGTACCAAATCTGGTGGAGTTGCCCAAAGGCCCGACGCTACTGGATCAGAGTGATTAATCTGATCCACTCTGATGGGGCTGAGAATTCACAGAGATGCCAAAACCATGCTGTTCTCCGATTTGCCAGAGGAGATACCGAGACATACATAATCTTTTATATTTTTCATTCTCCCAGCGGCCAAAATAATTATGGCACATGCATGGAAAACACCTGGGCTCAATGTCATGCTAGTGAAACATAAAACGTTGTGGATTATGTTTAATGAAAAGTTAGCCAGCATCTGCAAGGAAAAACAACTTAGATTTGAGAAAGTATGGAATCCCTGGATTACGTATTTACAGGCCCCCTAGGTATTACTTTATGGTGGGGGAGGGGGGGCTCCAGAGCGGGAGGACGATTTTTCTTCTTCTTTTTACTCTCTCTTTTCTTTCTTCTTTCTATTCCTTTTGTTTTCTTCTCTTTTGTCTTTTTCTTCTTACTTGGGGTTCTTGTCTACACTGAGTGGTGTAGATTCCAAGATACGAGGCTAAGGCTACGGATCTAAAGGTGGGGATCTTTGCCTCAGGCCACTATATGGGTGGCTACAAGCTTGTTACACCATTACAGCACTTTTACATATTTCTTAGGCATGTCCATATGCAGGTTCCTATGTTTAGTATTGGTACGTACTGTAATCAGCGGTGCAGGGAGGGTGGGGGAGGGGGGCGCCGTGTCTCGCCTTTGGCACAGCTTGAGCCCTTTCGGGGTGTCTGGGGTGGGGCCTTTACCCACCTGTCCGACAATGATATTGAACAAAATATGGATGCTGATCACACCTGCCATGGCAATGTACTCCTATACGACTCTCCCTGTTATCTTTTCTGATACAAAATTGTACACTGCTTTGTAAGATTGAGAACACTGATGTTTGCTTATTTTTCTGTAGGTTAAACATTTTTCTTCCTTTTCTGAAAAAAAAATCAATAAAACAAATTTAGAACATAAAAAAAAAAAAATGACAGGTAAATTATTTTACTTTAAAATTACTTTTTTAGAGGGCACATTATTTTGCATATAAATGCAATGCATTTGGCTATGTGTTATGGGCCCCTGTAGCAGAAATATTAGGGAATCTGTTACCTTTTTAAATATCCATTTAAAAGGAAATCCTTCTAGTGATATACAGTGTAATATTGTAACATTTTAACCACTTTAAGACCAGAAGGATTTACCCAGTCACAGATCAGCAAAAGAGGCAAGGGAACCGCTCAGGTGAGAAAATAATCCCGACCATCCAGGCAAGGTGCAGCTAGGATCCGCAGTCCAGACAGCTATATTATGTAGAGAGAAAGGCAGCCGCACTCGAACTTGAAGGTGCAAAATATAAAATCTGTTTATTTGAATCCAAAAGTTAAAATCAATCCAACATACAGTCCATGATACAGTCAGAGACAAGGGATGAAAGCATAGCAGTTGACGCGTTTCATGGATAAACGTCTGCTTAGTCGTAACCATGCACATACATGAAAAGATACTGCTTAAATAATGGCAAAGAGTTTTCTGAGCTCATCCTCGATAATCGTTAACTGAGCACACAGTTGCAAATCATCAGTGCTTGATTTTTAGATAGAGACAGCCTAGCAGACTTTCATGTGTAGAGACACCACCCTGAGCAAAGTAATTGCACTGGGTGTAAAGAACAGAAAACAAAAGAAGATAAAAGAATAAATAAATAAAAATAAAATAGCAATAACAAGAAAAATGGAGGATATGGCCCTCGAACATTGTAGTAATCATGTAGTCACCCGCCTATATAGGAAACCCTCAGCGGGTAACAGTTTACTGCATGCACAGTCCAGCCATCCCTTCCATACATTTAAGGGAATTCCAGTTGGGCAATTCCTCCGGGTTAGGAGGATATGCAGTGACCTGTCTACCTTTAACAAAGAATCTGCTTTGCTATATTAAACGCTTTCTGGCAAGGGGCTATCCCAGATGGACCCTGGAGACCCTGGAGAGAGCCTATTCTATAGCGCTGAATAAAGACAGGAATAACCTACTCACATCAAAAAGACATTTTAAGGTGCCCCAAACAGATAGTCATAAAAATTCCATTACTCTAACTATCCCGTATAGCCTGGAATTTAGTGATATCAAACAAATAGTCAACAAACACCTTCCGGTTCTCTATGGAGACAGGAAATGTGCAGAGATTCTAGAGCGGGGTGTCAACATTGTTGCAAGGCGGGCAAAAACTCTAGGAAACCAGTTCTTTACACTGTTCTTTACACCCAGTGCAATTACTTTGCTCAGGGTGGTGTCTCTACACATGAAAGTCTGCTAGGCTGTCTCTATCTAAAAATCAAGCACTGATGATTTGCAATTGTGTGCTCAGTTAACGATGATCGAGGATGAGCTCAGAAAACTCTTTGCCATTTAAGCAGTATCTTTTCATGTATGTGCATGGTTACGACTAAGCGGGCGTTTATCCGTGAAACGCATCAACTGCTATGCTTTCATCCCTTGTCTCTGACTGTATCATGGACTGTATCTTGGATTGATTTTAACTTTTGGATTCAAATAAACAGATTTTATATTTTGCACCTTCAAGTTCGAGTGTGGCTGCCTTTCTCTCTACATAAGAAGGATTTACCCTCTTAATGACCAGGCCCTATTTTGCAAATTGTGTTATTTTAACGGACAATTGTGCGGTTGTGCGATGCTGCACCCAAATAAAATTGATGTCCTTTTTTTCCCCCCACAAATAGAGCTCTTTTGGTAGTATTTGATCACCTGTGCAATTTTTATTTTTTGCACTATAAACAAAAAAATTAGCGACAATTTTGAAAAAAAAAAATATTTTTCACCTTCTGCTATATGACATTATCAAAAAAAAAATTAAAAATCATTTAACATTCTAGGGCAATTTTGTTTTCCGCTACATTTTTTGGGGAAAAAAAAAATTGCAATAAGCGTATTTTGATTGGTTTGCGCAAAAGTTATCGCGTCTACTAACTACGGGAAATATTTGTGTCATTTTTATTGTTTTTTTTTTTTTGTTACTAGTAATGGCGGCAATCTGCGATTTTTTGTGGGACTGCGACATTGCGGCGGACAGATCGGACCCCTAACTGATATTTTTGACACTTTTGGGGGGGACCAGTGACATTACTACAGTAATCAGCGCTAAAAATATGCCCTGTTAATGTAATAATGACACTGGCAGGAAAGGGGTAAACCCTATGGGTGATTAATGGATTAAATGTGAGCCTAGGGGAGGGATTCTAACTGTGGGGGGGGCGTGGCTTGTGAAATGACCATAGAGACATGTAATCCTATATAGAAGGATCACATGAGCTCTGATCATTTTATGGAGAAGAACGGTCGGCTGTGTTTACAACAGCCGACCATCCTCTCTCAGCAGGGAGCGGTTTCCCCGCTGCCGAGTGGGAGCGGAAGCACGCCGCCAGTGGCGCACACTCGCCCCCTAGCTTTCTGTGCGTGACCAACATGGCTCTACGTTGGTTTGCGCAGGAGAGTCACCTTGCCGCAGTAAAAAGGCAGCGGGTGGTCGGGAAGTGGTTAACAGAACTCATATGGAACTTCAAAAAACTATATATACACACTATAATTTTTTTAAATTATATCCTGCTAGATCACTTCAGCCCAGCCTTTTTTGTAGGTATAACTATGTAAAACAAAGTGCCTATAGTGTTTAAAAAGCCAGTAATACACTGTCTCACTCTGTTCTTCACATGCTCACTTGCTCTTATTTTTTAGGCACTGCCAAATTTGTAGAGGCTGATCTGCTGACATCCCTAAAGTGGAATTAAATCCTCCTAACCTTTTACAGCCAAGGAAGCTGATTCTGTTTGATCTGCAACTTCCATGGTTCTGCACGTGTGATCGGTTATGATACCAGCCATTTGATGGTTTGATAGTTTGATTGAGAACACAAGCAAATGTGACAGTTAGCAATACCAGCATGCCAGGAATGTAACTATTTTTTGAAACGGTTAAATCAATGGTTTTAGTACTGCTTTATGATTTACTGTTCAGGGGCTCTTGCCTCCAGCAAGAAGAAACAGGAGCAATGCTGGAGGCAATTCACAGCACCCACTACTTTTGGTAGCATAATTATTATTGTATGTTCTATACTAAAGAACATTGGTTTCCGTTCACAAAATGATATCTCACTGTATCAAAGTATGTGGTAAGAAACCGCACAGCGTTTTTCAAAAATGTTTTTAAATTCACATAAAAATGCTACTAAAATATTGCATGCACGATTTTATGAAGTGACCAGAAGGGACCAGGGAGACCCGAGCAGCCACACGTAATCCGGATGCCTCCATTGTAATTTACTGCGGTCTTTTTTCTGGAATCTTTGTGAGTGTACATCTTTCATTCTATTTAATAAACGGCTTGCTTTGAATATATTACACTATGGGAGCATTTTTCTCTTTATATGGCCACTGAACACCCGTTTATCTGGGGAGACCAGCAATAGAGAGAGGTCCATAAGGAAATCCCATCCTGTATAAGATTTAAAGGCACCCTACCCCATACCGGACTATAGCTTTTTTGACCCACATGCAATACTGCTACGGGGTCCTGGCAGTCTGGTAAGTGGACCACCAAAAGGGAGAGGAATCGCACATTTTTGCACTTTATTGGCACTGATCTGTTTAATAAGGAGCATGGAGCACATTGCACTTTCCTTTCACTGGATACTTGCTTAAATTGGACTTTTAAGAATAAGAGAAGATTTTGCACATATTTATAATATTTTTTTTCTATTGGTTTATATTTGTATATACATTTAGTACGGAGAATTAGCACTGTTTTGCACTTTAATTGAAATCAGCATACAAGGTAATATATTCATTTATTTATATAGGGTTTATGGTTTTTCATTAGATAATTTGCATATTTGCACTTTTTTCTAAGCAGACTCATCTTTACGCTGTGTACTACCTCAATTAGCACAAAAATCGCAAGATTTTTTTGAACAGTGGCACTTATAGGTTGATCATTATCCATAGCGCAGGACACTTTCACATTTTTTTAACATTTTAGTAGTGAAACCTTGCAGCAACTAACACCATCGACCAGCGGCCTCCACATCCTTAACCGATGAATCATCAGCTGTCAGTGGGGTTCCACGCTGACAGCTTAATGTAAAGAAAAAATGCATGCATTTTAAGGTCTTGAATAAATTTTACGGCGAATTTCACGCCAAAACTAAAAAGTATAAATAAATTGCATGGGGTACCTCCAAATATCCATACCAGATTGTTATCCTAGCATGCAACCCGATAGGCCAGGAAAGAGGGGATGAGCGAATGCCCCCCCCCTCCTGAACCATACCAGGCTACATGCCCTCAACATGGGAAGCGTGCTTAGAGGCAGGGGGTGTTCCCCCCCAAAGCCCCTTATCCCCATGTTGATGAGGTCTCTGCCCCAAAACACTGGCCGGTGGTTGTGGGGGTCTGCAGCAGAGGGATTATCAGAATCTGGATGACCCTTTCACAAGGGTTCCCCTAGATCCAAAACTGCAGATCTAAAGCCTCGTACACACGCAACGATTATCGGCCGACCGATCGGCCGTCTTTTGTCCAGTGTTGTTGTGTTGGTTGAAATGTGCTCTAGACTGCACACAAATTTTCTCGGCCAACAGCAACCAACTTCAGAAGTGATGTCATGTGCTTGTTTACTTTCCGTGTGTTTTTTCTTCTCTGAGCATGCCCAGTCTTGCTCATATGATTTTTGTCTGCCGAAATCTGTACTGACTGATGGAAAATCGGTAGTTGTGTTGATGGGCAAAAAAAATTTTAAAGCATGCAACCCAGATTTTGTTCGGCCGAAAAGTCGCAGTTGGTTGTCGGAAGCATCATACTAACAAGCCGAAAATCTGCCGATCGGACGTTGGCCGAGAATTCACAATCTTTGCGTGTGTACGAGGCATTACTCTCCCCAGAGGTTTGGCATTGAACCCTCAGGCTGCCATCTGTCCTTTCCAAAAAAAGTGTCTCATTGGGAAAATATACCACAAATGGTATTACACAGCCGATAGACTGGCCCATTTTTCCCCTTCTCACTCCCCCAAATGCTGGAGAAATTGTTATGCTATGGGGGACATCTTTCATATCTGGTGGGGCTGTCCCGTCATTGCTCCCTTTTGTGAAAATGTATCTACTCTGATTGCTAACATTACTTTTGCTTCAGAGGCGTTGACTCTGCAAATGGCTCTTTGGTCTAGACCCCTCTGTTTGGCTTATGACATTACTTCTGATTGTAACACACATCTAAATAGCAGCTTGTCTAATCCGGGCTTGGAAGGACCCACTTCCACCGACACTATGCTCTCTCATCTCTACTATCAACGACCATTGTCGCATGGAATTTCTCTTCACCAAATCAAACATCACTGGAGATAAATTCCACAAAAAATTGGTCTCCATGGCTAGGACACCCCAGAAGCATTAACCTAAATAATCTGTAGTGATGTTCTCCTTGACAGTCCCCACATGGGGGGGAACTCACGCCTTCCTGTGTCTTGGACCAAACAGAGCCAAAAACAAACCTCCTGCCCTATTGTACCTTTAGGTATTTATAATAACTTTATAAGTACATTTCAGAACCTTCCTGTATCACTCTCTGCTCACTCTGCCAGTGGCGTAGCGTGGAGGGTGCTGGGGGGGCCAGTCGCACCGGGCGCAAAATCCGGGAGGGCGCATCCCGCCAGTGTCATTACACAGGCGGTTTAGTTTTTTTTTTAATGGAACACCGGGCCACCGTGCTCCTGAGACAACTTAAATTTAAAACTGGCGCCGCCCGGCGGCAACACGTCATTGTGCATGCGCCGCCATCGCTCAGGAAAGGCCATACACGTTCGGCTATTCCCGGGAATAGCCGAACGTATACGAGCTTTCCCAAGTGGCAGCGGCGCATTCACAATGACGTGTTGCCGCCGGGGCGGCGCCATTTTTAAATCTATGGCGCCTCAGAAACAGGTAAGTGTGAGACTCCTCCACAGCCGCACTACCTGCCATTATGTGGGGCTGCAGGCATACTACAAGAGATGCGGTGCTGCGGTTCCCCTGTACCATGCCCGCAGCACTGTTTAGTGGTCAGTGTAATTGTCAGGTAGGTCTGTGTAGTGGTCAGGTAGGTCAGTGTAGGTGTCAGTATAGAAATTCGGTAGGTCAGTGTAGTGATCAGGTTTGTTAGTGCAGGAATAAGGTAGGTCAGTGTTGGAATAAGATAGGTCAGTGTAGGTGTCTGTGTAGTGGTCAGGTAGGTTTGTGTAGTGGTCAGGTAGGTTTGTGTAGTGGTCAGGTAGGTCTGTGTAGTGGTCAGGTAGGTCTGTGTAGTGGTCAGGTAGGTCAGTGTAGTGGTCAGCTAGGTCAGTGTAGGTGTCAGTGTAGTGGTCTAGTACATTTGTGTAGAGGGCGCAAATTACTTACCTTGCCCCGGGCGCTGACAACCCACGCTACGCCACTGCACTCTGCTTTTCCTGCCTCTCATCCCTACCTCTGACTCAACACTTTCCTTGTCTAAGGATTGTTGTAGTCCTCTTCCTGCTGTAGAGTATGCACTTCAGCATATATATATTTTATTCTAATTCAGTTTCATAAGATATTGCTGTAACACTGTATGTTTGTGTACACCCATGCTCTGGGTGGTTGCCTCTGCCTCCACTCTAATTTTGTACCATATGTTTTTCCTATTTCAATAAAAACTATTGAAAAAAAATATATATTTTCATTCAACCCAGATAGCCAAAGTAACAAATTATATTGGTGCCGCGGTCTTCCCCACTGTGCTATCATATTCTAACTTTTTGGTGTGTAAGAAATAGAGTGTACTTGTTATTTCAAATGTTAAGCAGAAAACTATTTTTTTTAAGCACAATTGCTTCCATTGGAAATATTTCTTTTTGCATTCCAACTCTATTGAAAAGTTTTTCCGAGTTCTTCAAATCACCAGTTTTCTGAAAGCTGATTGTGTCAGCGCATAAACAGTCAACAAACAAAACACTTCAGAAGTATGGCACAAAGCCCAAAAGTTGCAGCAATCTATACTGGAGGGAACCAAATAAATTTACTTTTGTGTGCTCCAGTTTTTGGTTGAGTGGTTTCTTATACCTGTCATTCTGTAAGATCTGCTGATTTGATGCATTTTCCTGATTTTTACCCTTCAGTATGACAATACATCAAGGTTATTTTTGGCCAATGTACATTAGGTACCTAAGGTACCCATCTAATGTGCTTATTTTAAATCATTTACTGTGTGTGCAGTACTTATTATATTTGTTTTTCCTTGTCCAGTGGCTGTTTCAATACGATTTTCTTTTATTGTACAGAATAAGTTTACTCTTTATTTTAGCTGGATTGTAAGTTTTTCATGAATCTTTTCCATAGTCAATGTTTCTCTTAACAATAAACAGATATTGGCGCAAAGCTGGGAGCACTGGTGTGCCCAAATGGTTCTAAGCACAATCTGCAAGATAAAAACAAACAGTCTATTAAAAAGTCCATAAAATCCAACAAAAGTCCATATGTAGGCTCTCTTAAGTGGCAGCTCAGTGTGCAAGCAAGAAGAAACTTTGAGATAACTGTAGAGGAAACACAAGTGCCATACTAAGTGCAGCATATATAGGATTTTATTTTAATCACAAGAAATTTACTCACAAGGGTAAAATCATCAGAGGCATGTAGTGTTAGCACTGCAGTTCATCCCTGTCAGTGGAGCGATAGGTCAGGATGGCCTCTTGTGGCTGAGATTCGGGGGGATGCTGCCAGTGGATGCCAACACTTCCTGGAGCTGTGAAACGCACAGGCGACTCACCCTGACATCACTTCCCGGATGTGATGGGAAGCCTGTGAAAGGCCTGAAGAAGGAGCACATGCGTCGCCCATGACATCCCATCACATCACATCCGGGAAGTGATGTTAGTGTGAGTCGCCCGTGCGTTTCACAGCTCCAGGAAGTGTTGGCATCCACTGGCAGCGTCCCCTCGAATCTCAGCCACAAGAGGCCATCCTGACCTATTGTTCCACTGACAGGGATGAACTGCAGTGCTAACACTAAATGCCTCTGATAATACCCTATATATGTTGCACTTAGTATGGTGTTTGTGTTTCTCTTAAGTTGAATTAGTATTTTTGATTCTTAAAAATATTTAAAAGATACTGTATATTTATTTAAGATATACTAAAAGGGCTATTTATGCTACTTTATTGCTCTTTCAGCTAGGCCATTACAAAGAGTGTCTAAGTGACACTGCAAGGCTTCATCCACAATAGGAGCTAACACTGTTGCTGCTCATTGTCAGATCCTATTACGACTTCCTACAGTAAAGCAACTAAGAATTTACATTGTTACAGTGTATTAATAGAAAAAGCCTAGAGTAGTAAGTAAGATGTCCTTAGGGTCTGTCTAGTTAAATTACTGTAAAACATAAAGTAACGTGGTTTGTGATGTTATGTTTGCACGATGACTTCTATAAGTGTTTGCAGTCGGCTTGTGTTGAATTAGAAATCACATGTGCTTAGTTTGTCTCTGGGTCTTTGGTTATGATTAAAGTCAGCCTAAGGAATGTCATACAGTGCTCTCGAAATGTAAGTTGAACAACAAACCTGAATATTTCATATGACCTTTGGGCAGTGTAGAGGTTAAAAACAGAATAATAAGAAGTGATTTGAAGCATTGGTCATCATTAAACTGCATCTGTGCTGATTTCAGCCTGTGCTTTGTTTGTTGCATAATACAGGACAGGAGCCACCAGCTCTGCCAAGGGAGTACAACCAATATATTAAAACATCTGCTAAAACACACGTTTGTAAGTTAGCATAACCAGTTGTTTATTAATGCCGTTTATAAATGACAGCTGACAGACAGGGGGTTTTAAACACTCTCAGCTGCTATAGCATTTTATTGAATCATATTAAGCTACCACATTGTGTAATATGCAAATATGCAAACGAAAACCCTTATGAACCAACTGCCTACCTGGTTTCTTCAGACACCTTGATGGCAGCACTGCTGTGGTGGTATTGATACAGTGTTCACCAAATTGAAATAAGGTAAAGTGGCTCTAAAGGCAGAAGGTTTTTCTTTAACCTAATGCATTCTATGTGTTAAGATAAAAATCTACCCAGGACTTCGCTCCTGAGCGACAGCCCAATGAAATACAGTGACAACGCACAAAAACAGTAGAAGAGCAAAGTAAGAACAAAAAATTAACTCAAACAACAACTTTCTTTTTTATTTAGTTTTTTTGTAAAAAAAAAAAATGTGCACTTTTTTTTTCTTCAACTGCAACATTCTAGCTTATGGTCTCTCAAAATGACAATTGCCATCAAACATCTTTCAAGACCCTGTGTTAGTGTGCCCTACACTGTGTCATGCTGTACCCTACATTAATACTCCACTAGTGTGTTGTAGCATACAAAACATTCCCCGATGCAGGGACCAGGTTGGTCAGGACAGGTGGGACAATGAGTGCAGGTGTCACACCTAAATCCACACTTACAAAATCTTCTTTGGGGTGCTCTTTTGGTAGGGGTACTCAGGAGGACATGTGGAAAGTGCCTCTCATGTAGCCAGCTCACTGCATCTGGTAGGGGAAGTTGGGCAGGAGCACCTCCTGGATACAGATAGTCACTGATGATCTCCTCCTGAAATTGTAGGAAGAATCAAGTTCATCCTGATGCTTTGTATAGCACAAAAGCATTCACCAAAGCCAATTGGAATAAATAGACACTTTTTTGTACCAGCATCTGGCCTTACGGGCAACTAATTACAGCAACAAAATTTGGTCATTGAGGTCCACCCCTCCCATATTAAGGTTAGCCGTGGACACAGAGGGGCTTCTCCAAAACACCAGTTGGCGTATGAATTTGGATCATGGAGTCTGCATGAATGGAGGACAGAACGAAAACATTCCGTGTATCCCTCCACTTCACTGCAAGCAATTTGTTCCTTTTTCAAGCAGGCTCTCTCCCCCCAACTAAGACAGGAATCTACAAGCCGTTGGGGGGGGTGACACCAAGTCCAACACAATCTTGCCGCTACTCCCTTTGTAGTCTGGGCCGTTTGGGGGCTCCACAGTGCTATCTTTTCCCTCGTAAACACAAAAACTAACTGTATAGCCTGTGGCTCTGTTACACAGCTTATACTGCTTGACCCCGTATCTGGCACGCTTGCTGGGGAGATACTGCTTGATAGCAAGGCGACCAGAAAACATAATCAGGGACTCACCAACATAGACAACTTGTTGGGGGGGGGGGTAAACAAGGGGCCAAATTTTGTGGAGTCTGTCATATCCAGGGTCTGAGGACAACAGAGTCCCAGAAGGAAGCCTCTTCTAAAGATGATGCACAAGAAAGCCCACAAACAGTTTGCTAAAGACAAGCAGACTAAGGACATGGATTACTGAAACCAGGTCCTGTGGTCTGATGAGACCAAGATAAACTTATTTGGTTCAGATGGTGTCAAGCGTGTGTGGCGGCAACCAGGTGAGGAGTACAAAGACAAGTGTCTCTTGCCTACAGTCAAGCATGGTGGTAGGAGTGGCATGGTCTGGGACTGCATGAGTGCTGCCACCACTGGGGAGCTACAGTTGATTGAGGGAACCATGAATCCCAACATGTACTGTGACATACTGAAGCAGAGCATGATTCCCCTCACGTCGGAGGCTGGGCTACAGAGGAGTATTCCAACATGCTAATGACCCCAAATACACCTCAAAGCAACCACTGCCTTGCTAAAGAAGCTGATGGTAAAGGTAAGGAACTGGCCAAGCACGTCTCCAGACCTAAACTCTATTGAGCATCTGTGGGGCATCCTCAAACAAAAGGTGGAGGAGCACAAGGTCTCTAACATCCACCAGCTCCGTGATGCCATCATGGAGGAGTGGAAGAGGACTCCAGTGGTAACCTGTGAAGTTCTGGTGAACTCCATGCCCAAGAGGGTTAAGGCAGTGCTGGAAAATAATGGTGGCCACACAGAGAATTGACACTTTGAGCCAAATTTGGACATTGAGTACACCAATGAGTGACACTTTTGTTGCCAGCGGCTTAGACATTAATAGCTGTGTGTTGAGTTATTTTGAGGGGACAGCAAATTTACACTGTTATACAAGCTGTACACTTACTACTTTACATTGTAGCAAAGTGTCATTTCTTCAGTGTTGTCACATGAAAAGATATAAAATATTTACAAAAATGTGAGGGGTGTACTCACTTTGTGATATATATATATATATATATATATATATATATATATATATATATATATATACACACACACACACACACTTTTATATAGACATCAAGCAGTGACTGGTCCTGACGCTCAGCTCCGATCCGATGGCCTGGTCATTAAGGGGGCAAATCCCTGCAGTCCAGAAGTGGTTAAACCTGCAGGAGGACCCGTGTAACGTTAAAAACCCTACCTCCTGAAAATTCCCCACCCTCGTCACTTCCTGTGCAGATACGTCATGGAACAGCTGAGTAGCTTCCCACTGCGCATGCTCAGAGCTGCGGAGGGTAGGGAATTTTTATGGGGTAGTGTTTTGTAACGTTACACCACATCAGCTGTTGCCACGGGTACATTAAATCATCCCTGCTCCAACCCCTCTGATTTCCCTGATCTTGGCTGCAAAATGTAAAAGCGACGGCGGGTCTATGAAAATATACAGGACGTGTTGGCAAGGAGCTCCGTCTCAGGGATAATACAATCCGCTCCAATCTGCTCTTTTAAAACAGCCATTAGCCCCTAAAACCACCTTGGGTGCACCCCCAGCTTGGATTCATCAATCAGCTACCTGTATTTCCCCGCACGGACCCCGATCCAGCACCATCGGGCTCGAGGCCTACTACGCCGGCTCCCGCGCCGCCGTCCGCATCTTTCTACGGCGGACATCCCCTGCACCGGACTGCCCCTCGGACGTAACTGGGCATCAAACCACCTCAACCTACCTTCATACCATAACTGATGCCCGTACTGCAACGGGGGATCCCGGATTCTAGTTCAAAAGGATCGGAGCCAACATCCCGGGCCGCGGCCTTTCCTATACAGCCGCCATCCGCAACCTCCCAAGGCGGTCATCCGCTATACCGGACTGTCCCGCGGGCCTAACACAGCCTCCAGCTGCCTCAGCCGACCTTCTGATCTCAGCTGGTGTCCGTGGTGTGTCGGTAAGAGCCGGGAGAAGATACAGGATCGAGGCCTAGGTAGGCCCAAAAGCCGCGGTCTCGCCTAGCAGCGGCGTCCGGCCGCGATCCCGAAACCGGTAAGGCTGCTCCTGCCCCTGCATTCTAACACACTACATTGCTGAGATAACAAGGGGACGTGGCCGGCCTCCCTGGACCGTAGGGATCCTTCCTATCCAAAAGCTGCGGCACTGCCTGAATAGCGGCATCCGGCCACCATCCGGACACCAGTGGGACGGCATCTTTCTCTTAATCCCCCAAACTGCCTTAATCAACTGCACACATGAAGGTGTGACACCCCTGCACAGCCATCTGACCCCCTTCTCACTAGAACAATCTGTGCCAACTGTAGCTACATTGAAAGATTTGGGGGCGTGACCTGCGCCCGAACGAAATGGCCGATTAATACAAGAGCTCCCGGACCGAGGACGAGAAAAATAGACACATCAACATAGCCGCTGGCCTCCAGACATTGCAGCAGGATGAGTAAGTCCTCCACACACTCGTCCCCCTCGCGGTCCCACTCTCCGCGCGATCCGCCGATACAAACGAGCCGCAGTATACCAGACCTCTTCAGGCAGCCGCCACGCGAGGCCCCGGCTCCATCTCGGGCCTACGCAGAGGTCACAAAAGGCGCGACCGCTGCACACTCTGCGAACATTGACTGCATCCATCCCCAATCTCAGCCATCTGGCCCAGCTTCCCCACCAACACCACAGCCCCTGTGCCTACAAGACCTGAGGGCCATTGCCAATGACATTAAAGAAGACATTAAACTATCCCTGAATGCCACCATCGCGGAAATTAAAAGAGACATTCAGACCATCAATAACAGAGTAGAGGAGATAGAGGAAAAACCTCTGCCCATGAGGAATCAATTCACTCCCTCCATGCCACAACCAATACACAATCCGCACAAATGAGGGACCTACAGAGGTACTTAGAGGACCTAGACAACCGTGGCCGCCGCCATAACATTCGGCTGAGAGGCGTTCCAGAGTCTTTTGAACATAATCACATTGAAAAAGCGACCCTGCACATATTCAATGACATCCTGGGCAGACCACCAGAAACATCAATCGAATTTGAGCGCATACATAGAGCTCTGAGACCCAGGGCCAGAGACACCGATCCCCCCAGGGATATCATTTGTTGCATAGTGAACTTTAAAATAAAAGAAAATATCCTCAGGAAGCGAGAGAACGTCGCGATATTCTATACCATGGAACAGAAATTAAAATCTTTCAAGAAGAGATCTTCGCCCCTTGTTAGACCTATTGAGGAGTAGGGACATCCAGTACAGGTGGAAGTTCCCCTTCTGTTTATCAGCATCAACTCAGGGACGTACTGCTAATTTGCGTATTCCGGGAGACCTAACTTCTTTCTGCAACGCCTTGAACATTCCGCTCATTGAAGTACCTGACTGGTACAGGAGCCTCCGTCCACCCCAACTAAGAAGAGTTACATCCATGGACACCATCCCTGAACGGGATGAATTCCACCTCAGGCGCCGTAGATCCATCTCTCCCAGGAATGCTGCAACCAATGAACCCAGATGTGCAGGAAATGAAAGCCTCACAGCCTCACCTGTGCACAGGAGACCACGCCATGAAAGACAAGAATAACTCCAACGAAACTTGAGACTTTACACTCTTCCTCAACCGTATCCTCAGACCTCCTCATTTTTGCCTTTCCCCCCCCCCACCCTTCTTCTCCCCCCTTCTTTTTCTTTATCACTTTTCTTTTACAGATACCACATAAAGAAAGAAGACTTGGAATAGCTCTTCCTACAACCCTGAGCCATGCCAACGACTCTACAAGATTCCATACGGACATTCACCAAGGACACACCACGAACTAGTTCAAAATGGACACCGCATCGTCTCAAGACAAGATAACCTACTATCTACACATCGGACTAACTGTTTTTGCACTGCCTTAAACCTGCCCTGCCTTTTTGGGTGGTAATGTATACCTCTTTCTATTTTCACATATCTCACATGCCAAGGCTTGCACGGTAGGCGCTACAGGTACCTGCTGTGCAACCCCCCAACACACCCTCGAGACCTCAACTTACTATGGAAAAGATAGTTTTATTACATATGTTACCATCCCTATCTACGCACTTGTTGCACACTCATCCAGAGAATCTTCCCCGCAGCCCTCCCGAAGGCCATCATCCCCTTAGCACATGCCCATATAATGGACTGGAATGACTTTTCTCTATGCTAAATTTATTATGTCACCCCTCTCCCATGAAGTATAACTGTTTCAATATCTGGTTAACATATAACTTGATTCACATTAGCAACCTAATCTATGTATTATGTGAAAGCACTGAAAATATTTTAGATATGCCTTGAATTGCTTCATCTGTTAGGGAGGGGGAGGGCCAATCTCATAAGACCCCATATATCTAAATCAATCTGGATGCTGGTCCCTCCTCCTCCCCCTTTTTTTTTCCCCCCTTCATATGTCATGCCTCACTCCCAGCCTCCAATGTATAGACTACAATTTACCTTTACATGATTAACTTTGAGCACCCTCAGCTCTCACTAATGTTACAAGACAGGAAAAGAGGGGATCGGTTCCTATGGGATTGATCTTCGACCGCCAATGAATCTCAAGAGAGACCGAGGGGGGTCTTGTGGGACTGGCCATTCCCAGAGATAGGAGTTGGGATGGAGCTGGAGAGGGGAGGGGAGAGGGTTCAGGGGGAAAAAAAAAAAGGGAAGGAAAAGGGAAGGAAAAAAAAAAGAAAGGTATATAGGGGTTCTCCGATTCAGTTCTTGTAGACGCAAATGTTATTATTATTATCCTGCTAACCCTAACACACTTACTTAGCATATTCATGTCCTTCCACCCTGTTCAGGCTCTTTACCGCTTGGTTAAGCGAATATCCTATATTCCACCACGCCATACTACAACATCTAAAAGCTATTGACCTTTTCCCCCATCCTCATAACTTTCTAATGTATAATACATTGTATCTCAACATTTATAAACCAAACGACTAAAACCCCTTTATTCCTGTCATTCCCATAACAAACATACACACTCACTGTCATACTATATCCCCCGGAGAAGGCAAAATAACATTCCTCGAAATGTCTCTCTGCAATCCCGCTGTTCTACTTTACCCTACACTACTATCCATCTACATCAAAAACCTTACTCAAAACAACCACATTAAGCGGCTAATATCCATGCTAATCAATATATCGTCCTTTGGTCCGGGACTGATTCTCATTGTTGTCTCACCCGGACGCCACCTCCCCCTCCACGAGACAGGAACAACTCAGTTGTTCCACTGTCGCCCCTTACCATCCCTTGTACATTCTTCTAAGGAGGACACGACCCTCCTCCTTAGCATTGGTCTGACTTCCTCTCCACACCCCACTTTTCCACCTATCCTCTTATTCCCCTGATCTCTCCCCCCTCCTTCACTCCCCCTCCCCTCTTCTTCTTTTTTTTTTTTTCTCTTTCCCTCCCTTATACCTCTTCCCCTCCCCCTCACGTCCCGATCTCTGTCCCCCTACAAGTAGGATCAAGTCTAAAACCTTTACGACAAATTCTTCTGGTCGATCTAAACTCATCATATTCTGTACACTCGATCCACATTCATAATGCCACAACACAATCCACGCACCGACCTCACTTCTCTCAAATTAGTTTCATTGAATGTCAAAGGACTTAACATCCCTGAGAAGCGCAGCCAAGTATTAGACTTAATGCAGAAACTTAAAGCTGATATAATCTTCTTACAGGAGACACATTTCCAAACACAAAACACAGCTAAACTCTCAAATCGTTTTTACCCGAATTCCTATCATGCCACCAACCCATTGGCAAAAACAAAGGGGACCTCTATTCTCATATCCAAACGAATGAACTGGATACTACAAGACTCTATTATAGACCCGGAAGGGAGATTTGTTTTCCTAAAGGGTACATTATCAAATAAGCCGATCACTTTAGCCAACATTTACAGCCCCAACTCTGCCCAAGTCCCTTTCATCAGGAAGATAACCCACACACTGACACAATTTCAATCTGGACTCACAGTCTTAGGAGGTGACTTTAATGTGGCACTCCACCCACTTCTCGACACCTCTTCTGGTACCACGTCACTTCCTTTTAAGGCACTGAAACAGATTAATCTAGAACTCAAAAACTTACTTTTACACGACTCATGGCGCACAATGTACCCGTCAACGAAGGATTATACATTCTTCTCCCCTCCCCATAACAGATATTCACGAATCGATTACCTATTTCTCTCACAAAAATACCTCCCCCTATTAAAGGCAGCTACAATAGAACCCATGATACTCTCGGATCATCATCCAATTTCGCTAACTCTTTCCTTCCCAACTGTCAACACACTATCAAAAACCTGGAGACTAGACCCCTCTATCCTAACTGCGGAATCAGATATACAACTCATTAAGAAAGAAATCATTGACTTCTTTGTAGACAATGATACCCCAGACATCTCACCTACTACAATTTGGGAAGCACACAAATGTGTTATGAGAGGGAAACTGATCTCCCTCAAAGCAAATAAAAAAAAAGCCCAACAAGCTAAAGTTAAGGAGCTCATTGACAAAATCAAGGCACTCGAGGCGACCCACAAGCGTTCACAAGCGCAACATACCCTACAAGATCTCATACTCACTGGACAACTCCTACTTGACAAACTCAACATCAAAACGAGACGCAAATTTATTCTTCAACAAAAACTATTCTATGAGTTCGCAAATAAGAGCAGTAGCTATCTTGCAAGGGCCATTCAGGCCAAAAGAGCAGACCTATCCATCCACACCATTAAAGATAATCAGGGTAGACCTCACACCTCAACGCCTGCGATAGCCTCACAATTTGAAAGTTACTACTCGTCTTTATATAACATACCTCCCTCACATCCAAGCCCCGATAAGCTAACTCTTATAAACAACTTTTTACGAAAACACTGTCCAACACCTATATCTGAAACAACATCCCATTCTTTAGAGAGACCCATAACACAAGAAGAGCTTAAACTAGCTATTAAATAACTCAAACCTGGTAAAAGCCCTGGACCTGACGGATTCACAGCCCCGTACTATAAATCCTTCATAGATAGCCTCTCCACGCCTCTTCTGAAAATGTTTAACTCAAGATCCCTATCCTTCCTCCCCCCAAACAGACTTCTTGAAGCTCAAATCACCGTAATACCCAAAGGAGACAAAGACCCCCACATCTGTCACGAACTATAGACCAATTTCCTTGCTTAATGTGGACATTAAATTATTTGCAAAAATCTTAGCAAATAGACTTCTCCCCTTACTGACACATATAATCAACAAAGATCAAGTGGGTTTTGTTCCGGGAAGGGAAGCCCGGGATAATACTACAAAGGCAATTAATGTCCATCATTGGCTGACGTCTTCCAAGATCAAGTGGTTCATGCTATCCTTAGACGCGGAGAAGGCGTTTGTCAGGTTGGACTGGTTGTATATGTCTCAAGTTCTAAAACACATAGGAATCCAAGAAAAGATGTATAACTTTATAATGTCCTTATACTCCTCTCCATCGGCCAGGGTACGTGTCAATGGCCACCTGTCAGACGCCTTCTCCATTAGCAATGGTACAAGACAGGGATGCCCTCTTTCTCCCATCTTCTTTATTCTTACCCTAGAACCATTTCTTAGAGCCCTTGCTCACAACCCAGACATACACGGGGTACAACTTCAATCTCATACCTACAAAGTAGCCGCTTTCGCGGATGATATCCTGCTCTTCCTACAAAAACCTCACCTCACCCTTCCTACGTTGCTCTGAGAATTCCAACTCTTCCAAACAATATCCAATTTTAAAATAAATTTTTCAAAATCAAACGCCCTAAACATATCCCTACCACCTGAAACGATTACTATATGCAAAAAAAACTTCCCTTCCAATGGAAGTCCGACGCAATTAAATATCTCGGCATCTTCCTACCGACCAAACTTTCGGACCTTTATAGTATGAATTTCCTCCCTGCTCTTAAATGTATTAAAGATGATGTTAAAAGATGGAGCAAACCCCATTTCTCATGGTTCGGCAGAGCGGCCATAATTAAAATGAACCTACTCCCACGTCTCCTATACTTACTCCAAAATATTCCTATCAGACTTCCGTACACATTCTTCCAATCATTCAAATCCCTTTGTCTACAATTTCTTTGGGACAAGAAACGTCCCAGATTACCATATGACCTCATGACCAAACCTAAAAGTTTGGGAGGCATTGGCCTCCCAGACTTGAAGAAATATTATTGGTCATGCCACTTGACTAGAATTGTGGATTGGTCACTACATAAATCCACCAAGGATTGGATAATGATTGAAAATTCCTTCTCCAATATTCCAATTCAAAACACGCCATGGATATCTAAATCGCTCTTACCACAAACTCTGAAAAGGCACCCACTAATCGGCACAACTTTACAATGCTTCAGAGACATATGTCGGCACTCTGACATATCATCAAATCCAGGCCCCCTAACTCCAATTACATTAAATCCCGAATTTTCACCAGGAATGGCATCTGATTTCCTCACAAACATTTGGCCCAATACCCAAGTAAGAGCTCTTCTCTTTTACGCAAACAACACCTTTCGAGACTATCTATCAAATCAAGCACTGATGGGTCTCCGATTCCCCTATGGCAATATTTTCAAGTACGTCACTTCTTGACATCGCTAAACAGGAATGGAGCACTTGCCAGAACCCCAACACCCTTTGAGACATTATGCATGGAGAAGTCTCCACAGAGACACTTGATTTCGACCACCTATAATATGATCTTCTCCAATTCACAAGCATTGACTAACAGAATCACATCTGCATGGGAATCAGATCTTAACCTATCCATAACGGAGGAACAATGGGGTAACATCTGCCACATCACTCATAAAAGCTCCTTAAACGTTTCCATGCAGGAAAGTTGTTATAAAGTGTTGACCAGATGGTATAAAACACCCACCCTCCTACACAAAATCTACCCTGACATTCCTCCAGTATGCTGGAGATGTACCAAACATCCGGGCACTCTCCTTCATATTCTTTGGTCATGCCCCAAAATCCAGCCGTTCTGGAAACAGATACACAATATAATCCCAAAAATTTCTAATACTCGTATAGAATTCTCTCCAGCTGCCTACTTACTTCACCTCTCAGACCTCCCTTCTCATAGGTACAGAAATACCCTCATCCCCCATTTAATCAATGCAGCAAAATCCTGTATACCTATCCGGTGGAAATCGCAATCCCCCCCCGGTAATATCAGATTGGATACGTAAAGTTAACAAAATTGCAAAAATGGAGGAATTAATCTCAATATCAAGGGACTCCATAGACAAATATGCCCATACATGGGACCCATGGATAACATTCTGCAACTTGGATGCCTTTTTGAGACTTACTAACTAATTGATCCGAACATCAAAATTACCACAAAACTTTCCTTATACAAAACGGAATAAACATAAGCTCCCAATTGACGACAATACACAACTATAAACCACCAATGAGAAGGTCCAGGGTTTACCGACCACATGCTTACTCGAGACAATCCATAAAATCTCTCCCACTCCTAAACATGGGATGATAGTGGGAGGATTATCATTCCCTTCTCTAACACAAATAACATATATACATACAAAACAATGATCGACACATCAAAACACACGCCTTCGATACCCTTTGATCCTTTACGGGGACGGAGATTGGGGCGGATGCCTAATCCCTTCCAAACAATTCTCCTCCTTCCTCCCAACCCCCCTCCCCTTCCCCCCCTTCCCCCCCCCTTCCCCCTTCTTCCACCCCCTTCTGTTCCATAAACCTTTCTTTTCCCTACCCTTCAATATATTCAATTTATCTCACACAGGGGAGGACCTGAACCTCTCGCCCCCGAGGCGGGAGGGCCGGCCATCCCCTGTTTAATCACACCATACAGCAAAACAATGCAACATATGCTTCCAATATAGTAAACGAGGATATTATGAACACCCTCAAACCATTTGTCAAAACCATTGTAGACTAGGCCCCTTTCCACACATGAGATAGAAATAAAACAGCCATAAGCATAGACGCAACAATCTCTATTCCTCAAAGCACAGTTCTTTTCTTTTCCTACTACACATATGCTCTATCCATGCAACACTTCAGTCAAAAATCGGTATTTTCACCCAGTTTTCCACTCAAGTTATTATAAGATTAACATGTATGGACAGAAGTAAGATGCAATATACACGCCAGTATTACCTGCAAGTTGATTACACTCATGTTATTTTATATTTTACTATGTTTGACAGTCGATTACTGTACTAGCTAATATTCTTGTTCTATGTTCTTCACGTTTTCATTATTGAAAGTTACCAAATGTTGGATTTCAGCAGTTATAAAGCTGTATGTGATTTCTTTGATATTCAATAAAAATATTTTGGATGAAAAAAAAAAGAAAATATAAATCACGGAGATCTCGGCTCCACGAGTTATATTTTCATAGACCCGCCCGCCGCTTTTATATTTTGGAGCCGAGATCAGGGAAGTCAGAGGGGTTGGAGCAGAGATGATTTAAAGTACCTGCGGCAACAGCTGATGCGGTGTAACGTTAAAAAACACTACCCTGTGAAAATTCCCTACCCTCCGGAGCTCTGAGCATGTGCAGTGGTAAGCTGCTCAGCTGTTCAATGACGTATGTGCACAGGAAGTGACGAGGGTGGGGAATTTTCACGGGTAGGGTTTTTTCGGGGAACACTGGTGTTTATTTATAAATTACTTAACTATTGCTTTAGGCCTGGTTCACATGTATGCGTGTTGGCAGCCCACATTTGCACAGGCATAGCAGCCCATTGATTAGAATGGGCTTGGGCTACTATGCCTACGTTTTCGGCTGAAAAAAGGTGCATGAAGAATTTTAAAAAATGCAGTGGCCGTGAAATCCATCCTGCTTTTGCACCATGCGACTTTCCTGCAGTTCCTGCACATGTTTTTAAATGCTAGGCCCACGAAATATAAAAACGCAGAAAGCAGAAATTTAAAGGCCACTGCATTTTTTTTTAAATGCTGCATGCACCTTTTTCTGCGGTTAACAAGGGCATAGCAGCCCATTCAAATCAATGGGCTGCTATGCCTGTGCAAATGTGGGCCACCAACCCGCATACATGTGAACCAGGCCTAAAGTAATAAAGTAATTTATAAATAAAAACACTGGTCCCCCTGCAGGTTTAACCACTTCTGGACCGCAAGGATTTGCCCCCTTAATGACCAGGCCATCAGATCGGAGCCGAGCGCCAGGACCAGTCATCACCAGGTAGGTCAGACACTGCTTGATGACTTACTTTTGGCCTGGTTCACAGAGTCTGTACTGACTGACTATATAATAATGTGCAAAAGTGAACCAAAGTCCCTAAATTCAGCAATGAAATTGAAGTGAGGTAGAAATTTAATAATTTATAATTAATCATTTTATACCGTGATTATACCGTATACCGTGGCAAAACCTTCACCACTTAAGCCCCAGCCCTATTTCGGACACTTTTTGTTTACAAGTTAAAACCAATATTTTTTCCTAGAAAACTACTTAGAACCCCCAAACATTATATATATATTTTTAGCAAAGACTCTGGAAAATAAAATGTCGGTCATTGCAAAATTTTTTGTCAAGCGGTATTTGTGCAGCGGTCTTTAAAACGCCATTTTTGTTGGAAAAAATTAGAAAAATCACATTTCACTGCATTTAAAAAATACTAAACAGTAAAGTTAGCCCATTTTTTTTTTGTATATTGTGAAAGATGATGTCACACCGAGTAAATAGATACCCAACATGTTACGGTTTAAAATTGCGCACACCCGTGGAATGGCGACAAACTACGGTCAATAGAAATCTCAATAGGCGACGCTTTAAATTTTTTTAACGGTTACCAGTTTAGAGTTAGAGTGTAGCTCTTTTTTTTTAATTATTGCCCACGCTCTGGCAATCACGGCAATACCTCACATGTGTGGTTTGAACAGCGATTTCATTTGCGGCTCAACTTGCGTATACGTTTTTTTTTGTGCGCGAGCTAACGGTGGGGGGAGCGGCTAAATTTTTTTTTTTTTTCCTATTTATTTTTTCTTTTTTTTTTAACTTTATTACAGGTTTTTTAAAAAAAAAAAAAATCTGATCACTTTTATTGCTGTCACAAGCAATGTAAACATCCCTTGTGACACCAATATGTAGTGACAGGTACACTTTATGGAGGGATCGAGGGTCTAAAAGACCCTAGACCCCTCCACTACACTTCCATGTATGCAAAACGCCGAAAACGGCGTTTTTGCATACAGCCGTTTTTTAAATTTGCCGCCTTTTGCAGCACAGTAACCCGGAAGTGACGTCATGGACGCCGCCTCCGTGTCACGTCATCGGAGACCCGATCGATGCCATTTTCGGCATTCATCGGGACTCCATCCATCCGGTGGGATGGGAGCCCCGAGCAAAGCCACGGAAGGCGGCGGGAGGGGGGGTCGTCCCCTCCCGCTCACCCGGGTAACGATTGAGCGGCTCCCGAGCAGCATCGGTCGTTACCGACGGAAAGCCGACCGTCGGCTTTAAACCACGGTACCGGGATGATGCCTCTAGCTAGAGGCATCATCCCGGTATAACCCCGCAAAGTCTGCCGACGTATGGGTACGTCAGTATGCAGCAAGTGGTTAATAAATCGAAGCATGGAAATCTGATAACGTCACATGCCTAGATACGATATGATCCTCATAAAGAGTGGGGGTACTTCTCATTAACAGAAAAGGTGGGCATACATCTCATTAATCACCAGTACAGATGGAGTCATGCTTCCCACTGATTAATGATTTGGTTTCAGCAGGGGTCCCCCTGGAGTTAAAAGGCAGAGAAAGGCTGATCTATGCAGTGCAATGGCTTGCCTGTTTGGATACAGACATAGGTAAGCCACAAAATAACAGTTAACAGCAAACTAAAAAGCAATTATATGATAAGAGTGTCACATCAATACAAAGTGGATAGCAGAAAAAAACTTTAGACTGTCGCTTTAAAATGCAGCCCTAATGGCATTCACACTCCACTTACCAAGCATGTGCAGATCGATGGACACACATGTGCACAGGTGAGGGTATTTATGGCTAATCAGGTGAGGGTAATTTATGGCTAATCAGACATTTTTTCCTTACCCAACTTTATTTGTATCAGCACCAAACTGACAAAGCTCACAAACTCTCAAAAAGGTTTAAAAACAACTTTTTCTTTTGAAATCAGTGCCCAGGTGTCTCACTATTCCTGTACAGGTGTAGGTAATGGGAAATTAAATGTAAAATAAAGTAAAAAAAAGAAAAAAAAATGTCATAATGAACTAGAAACCCCCATGCTTCCCCCCAGCTCCATCCACCCCAAATGTCTCCCCAGCTCCATCCACCCCCAAATGCCCCCCAGCTCTATCCGACCCTTATGCGCCCCCAGCTCCATTCACCCCAAATGCCCCCAAATCTCAATTCACCCCAAATGCCCCCCCCAGCTCCATCCACCGCCCATGGCCCCCAGCTCCATCTACCCCTCTCAGCTCCATCTACCCCCCCCAGGCCCCCCTCAGCTCCATCTACCCCCCCATGCCCCCCTCAGCTCCATATACCCTCCCATGCCCCCCTCAGCTCCATCTACCCCTCCATGCCCCCCTCAGCTCCATCTACCCTCCTATGCCACCCCTCAGCTCCATCTACCCCCCATGCCCCCCTCAGCTCCATCTACCCTTCTATGCCCCCCCTCAGCTCCATCTACCCTCCCATGCCCCCCTCAGCTCCATCTAACCCCCCATGCCCCCTCTCAGCTCCATCTAACCCCCCATGCCCCCTCTCAGCTCCATCTACCTCTCCAGATTCATCTACCCCCCATGCCCCCCTCAGATCCATATACCCCCCATGCCTCCCTCAGATCCATATACCCTCCATGCCCCCCTCAGCTCCATCTACCCCCCCATGCCCCCCTCAGCTCCATCTAACCCCCCATGCCCCCTCTCAGCTCCATCTACCTCTCCAGCCCCATCTACCCCCCATGCCCCCCCCTCAGCTCCATCTAACCACCCATGCCCCCTCTCAGCTCCATCTACCTCACCAGCTCCATCTACCCCCCCATGTCCCCCCTCAGCTCCATTTACCCCCCCCCCCCCGCAAGTAAGTATAGTAGTTAAAATCAGACCGCAGATCAGCCGCGTCTTACAGAGGGGTGTGCTGCTCCCTGCCTCCTTCTCTGTGTACATGAAAACACAGGAAGGAGGAGGGGTGGGTTCAGTGCACTCCACTCTGCACTGAACAGAGGCAGCCGGGGACTGAGACCGGCTGACGTGTTGCTCGCGGTGTGCGGGAACCAAGCCACCCACGCCGCCGTGAGCATTCCGGGACTCTGCCCTGATTCGCCGGGATCGCGGGACACGGACCATTTTCCGGGACGATCTCGGCGAATCCGGGATGGTTGGGAGGTATGCAGTAAGTCATAAAATTAGGTTGTACTGAGATCTGTATAACATACCTCCCAACTTTTTAACTTGAGAATGAGGGACATTTCCGGGAGATTGTGAGCCCACTAAAGGTGGGTATGAGCACCCTGCGATTTCTGAACCTCAGCAACTCCAGAATAGGGTCGGGAACACCTGATCTTAACAGGGACCCATCCGTCGTCAGAGCTGTCTGTCAGGGAGCCACTTCTCTCTTCAGGTTCGTATACTGACACTGATTCTGCCAGTGAGGCTTCCCCATCGCTCTCATCTGACATGGTCAGTATTCTGTAGGCCTCTGCACTACTGTACCGCCGTTTGGTCATTTTAGCAACTAAATTTACAGGTACAGTAGCGTGACTCACAGGTAAAAAAGCACCTGGTTGTCAAGGACTATTTCAACCGCTACCAAAAAAAAATGCTAATGCTAGCAGGGATCAGGCCTGACTCTGCTAACACAGCGGTTTTGTGTGTTGTGTTTTTTGGAAGTGACAGTAATCTATTGATTACTGCACTTGCCTGGGTGGGGTGGGATGGGCAGAGGGGCTAAACGCAGGTGCTGGCAGGAATCAGTGCTGATCGTGCAAACACTGCGTTTTGGGAACACTAAACTATAGGGATGCTAGTATAGTTCTGATAAGATCAGATATTGATCTGTTCAAACACTATACTAGTAATGGAGGTGTATGTGTGTGTATGTGTGTGTTGATGTGTGTGTATGTGGTAATCAAGGGGTTAACTAATATTTCTAACTATGCGCTGGGTATCTGCGCTGTCCTAGACTGATGCTAACACTAACTAATGTCACCTGTGACACTAATAATAGTGATCAGAAAAAAAAACTGTACACTATAAAAGTGACACTGTGACAGGGCAATGAAGGGGTTAACTGGGGGTGATCGCGCGGGGATCAGGAGGTTTATCTTTATTGGGGGGGTGGGGGGTGATGGGGACCCTAAACCTACTTGGGACAGAAATTAACTCGCTAGCGCTAACTGAAGTCACACTATCACAGAAATACAGAAAACCACTATATTACCTGTATATAGTGTGAAATGTGACAGGGGGAAGGGGTTAACTGGGGTGATCTGGGGGGGGATCAGGGGGTTAAATCTTTATTGGGGGGTGGCAGGTATCCTAAGTTTCAAAGGAACGGCGCTAAACCAGGTCACAAGTCACACTAATACAGAAATATAGGAAACAGCTATATACTGTATACAGTGTGTGTTGTGACAGGGGGCGTAGGGGTTAACTGGGGGGATTATTGGGGGTTAAATGTGCCTATCTACGTGTGTGTGTGGGTGCTTGGTGCAGTACTCAAAGTTTTGATCCTCTCTCTCCTCTCGATGAATCCAAAAAGGATCTTGGGAGGAGAGAGCGGGTCATTTCTGTACCTGTGTTTACGTTACACAGGCACAGGTCAGTCTCTGATTGGGCAGGACCGATCAACAGGTCCAGGCCAAAAATCATTGGCCTGGATCCGATGGCTGATCGGTTCTGAACCCAATCAGACCATCAGCGGCCCGGGAGTGCGCCCCAGAGCGGCGGGAGCGAGCGACGTAGAGCTACGTCGCTTTGCTCAGCAGCGGCTGAGTGCCGCAGTAAATTTACTGTGGGCGGGGCTGAATTGGTTAACCACTTCTGGACCAGAAGAAATTTGTCCCCTTAATGACAGGCCATTTTTTGCGATTCGGCACTGTGTTATTTTAACAGAAAATTGCGTCGTGCAACGCTGTACCCAAATAAAATTGATGTCCTTTTTTTCCCCATAAAAAAAGCTTTCTTTTTTTTTTATTTAAGTAGACTTTATTAAGAAAAAAAAATCAAAACAGAGTCAAAGACATACTGTACGAACCACAATTTTTTTTTTTTTTTTGACTAAACAAAAAAACTCATCTATCACCAGGTACAAATTCACATAGTTGGACGGGGGTGGAATCTCAAACTATTCCAAATGGTAATGGGATAGATGGATGGATCTTAATGAGAAACAGAAAAAGAAAATAAAGAATAAAATAATACTATCCAATGCTATAGACGGGGGGGAGGAGATGGGAGGGGGCCGGTAGCCAAGCGTCTCTTAGTGAGCCAGAGTCTCAAACCAATGGTCACCCATCGGAGCCAGTGTAGTTGAAAGACTTGTTAAAGGATGTTAGTTCCTGGTCTGTGGATAGTGATGATAAAAAGTCTTGCCATTTGTTGTAGAAGCGTAGTTTAGAAGGTTTGGAATTAAAGTCCGTGTTGATTTGGTCCTTGCGGAGAAGAGTTATAAGCTCTCGTTTAACTTGGGCGAGTGTTGGACAAATTGGGGATATCCACTTAGAGAGGTGAAAAACAGGTGAGAATCCAAGTACGTGGTTGGGGAGAGGCCCTGTTGGACCATACTTGGAGTTGTTTGTCCCAATGTCCAAATATTAAGAGCACTGGGTCTTTGGGTAGTTTCAAACGTGTGATAACCTTGATGAAGGATTGTATCTGATCCCAGAATTTAGAAATGAAGGAGCACGACCAAAATCTGTGTTTTAAGTAGGGCTTCTCCGCGCTGCATAGCAGGCAGGAACTGGGTGTTGTATTTTTTTTTCTAGAAATGAATGGTATGTGAGCCTGGTGTAGAATCTTGAGCTGCGTTTCTCTCCACGTTTCGTTGGGAGTGAGACGAAGAGTGGTCTGGTAGCCTTGGAAGATTTTCCAGACAATATTGTCCTCCGGAAAGTCCTTCGCCCAGTTTGCGTGGTCATGGTCGCTAGAGTAGGGGAGTTGGTACTTATAAGAGGTTTGTAGATATCAGAGGTGCTGTACTTCCCCGATTCCAAGAGAGAATCGATGAGAGGGTCCCTAAATCTGTTTTTGTTGTCTCTGCAGGAGGATCGAATGAAACTGAAGCACTGAGACAGAAAAAAGATATGAGCGCTAGGAAGGTCAAAAGTTTCAAGGATAGTCCGAGGCGGGTTGGGTAAACCCGTGTCTTGGTCACAGAGGTCCGTAAAGTTTTTCAATCCTTTTTTGGTCCCATAGTTTGAAGACTGGAAGATCCAATCCCGGGGGAAAATTGGGGTTCCCCAGGATAGGGAGGAACTTGGACATAGATGAGGGGAGCCGTTGGCGTTTACGCACCTCTCTCCAGGCTATAACAGTGTCGCGTAGAAGGATATTGTGTCAAAGATTAGGGTGCATTGATATCCATTTGGTGTGCAAGAGGGCTGTCAACGAGAGTGGGTAGGACATCTGGGATTCCAAAGCATATTTGCAGAAGCAGGAAGTTCGAGAGAGCCAATCTAGCGCTACCCTCAGTAGACAAGACAAGTTGTAAACTCTGAGATTAGGAAGATTAATACTAACCTCTCTCCTGGGGAGACATAACTTTTTAAAGGAGATACGTGGTCACTTGCCCTTCCACAAAAATGTAGAAAAAGCCTGATTGAGAGCTTGGACATCTTTATGTTTGAGCAGCAGAGGAAGAGTTTGCAGAGGATAAAGAATTGGAGCAAAGCTGACCATCTTGATCAGGTGGCATATAAAGCTTTCTTTTGATGGTTTTTGATCACCTCTGTGATTTTAATTTTTTGCGCTATAAACAAAAAAAGAGCGACAATTCTGAAAAAAAAAGGAATATTTTTCACATTCTGCTATATAACATTCCCGAAAAAAAATTGTTAAAAATATATTTTTTTCACCATTTTAGGCCAATTTGTTTTCTGCTACATATTTTTGGTAAAAAAAAATCACAATAAGCATATTTTGATTGGTTTGCGAATAAGTTATTGCGTCTACAAACTAGGGGAAAGATTTATGTCATTTTTATTGTTTTTTTTTTTACTAGTAATGGCAGTGATCTGCAATTTTAAGCATGACTTCGACATTGCAGTGGACAGATCGGACCCCTAACTGACATTTTTTTACACTTTTGGGGGGACCAGTGGCATTACTACAGTTATCAGTGCTAAAGGTATGCTCTGTTGCTGTAATAATGCCATTGGCATGTAAGGGGTTTACACAGTGGTTGATCAAGGGGCTAAATGGAAGCCGAGGGGCGTGTTTATAACTGTATGGGCGAGGGGCTTTTGAAATGATCACAGAGACCTGTGATCCTATATAGAAGGATCACAGGCACTCTGTGATCATTCCAGAGAGAAGAACGGTCAGCTGTGTTTACAACAGCTGACCGTCCTTCTCTCTCAGTGGGGAGCAATCGCAGGCAATCAGAGCCGCCGGCCTCGTGCATCGGAGTCCCCCTAGCAGCAGGCGCGAGACCAACGTCGGGCTACGTTGGTTTGCGCAGGAGGGGCTGCCTGCCACAGTATATCTGCGGCGGGGGGTCCGAACTAAGTTAAATATGTATCTGTAAAACATAAACTGTATATCATTCTGCCCACTGTCATAACTTCCATGCTTTTATATTTCTTTCCTGCACACCGCAGATGATGTCTATTTAGACGAAACGCATCGGGTCTACTGCATATGCTGAGGATATTTATCCGTACAAGAGCTTTTTACACTGGATTTCTGTAAGTGTATTTTTCCTTTGATATTAAATTGCTCTTAAAGGTACACACTATGTGAGTTTTTTGTTTTCTTGAGCTTTTCGTGGATATTATTCTCCTGCTGTGGGCATCAAAGATTTTCCTATTGTGATTTGTGAGAGATGAGTTGAACAATAAAAAAATAAAATGTTGATCTGCGGCAACGCAGCAAAGACCTCCATCCCTGTATCTATGTCGACACAAAAAAAAGGGGGAAAGGAAAGCGGGACTTTGAGTGAGGTCGATGCTGCATGTAATGAATAACGGAGATAGTATATAAATTAAGGATTTATTAAATGCTACATGATTAAGTCAGATCAATTGGATGCAGACATGGGTCAGAAGGAAAATTGTACAGCAATTCATGTGTAGATACAATTCATAAAAAATACATTAGCAATAAAGACATACATTGCAATAATATCAGTATATATATCATACACGTAATACATAATTCCTGATCCATGTTCTGATCCACATGAGTATTGCATAGCTCAACGCGTTTCGTGGAAATCACATCCACTCTTCAGGAGCTTTTTTACAAAACTAGACTAAAAACAAAGACTAATTAGTCATAAATCTCACGTATGGTTGGCACAAATACTGAAACTATCCTAAGAGCATATTAATGACAATTTTAGGGTCAATACTTACATAGCTAGTAGAAAGATTATTAAAACTATCAACCAGAGCATTACTAGAAAAACTCTGGGATGTAATATTGTGCATAGAGAATTGTCTGCTGCGGGGATGCACCAATTGGGTACCCTTGTTGAAGCACGTGTTCAGTTCAGAGAAAATAATCAATATAAATAATAAATAATTGATTAAATAAGAAAGATTTGATAATATGGTATTGTATACATACTAAATACATATGAATCTATAAATAACAATGAATAACGAACACGTGTAACACAACCAATTAGAAGAGGGAACAAGATTAGTGTAGTAGTGTAGTATAGTAGTGATGTGACCACAGGTAAATATATAAACCGATAAGTGTTGTATAAAAAAAGAGAGGATGAGTCAGAGAGGACTCAATACAAAAAGATTAAGTGAGCCATGATCAGATAAACGGAATGAGAACTATAGCACAGGAGGGATAATCCAATATCAACAACGCAAACTCAATGAAAAGAAAGAACAGAAACCCACTACAAAGGTAAAACTTACCATGATTCTAAAGGCGAACAAGTGCACATAGAATGTGAGGTGTGCTGATAGAGACCACAGGAAAGGTGTAGCAAGGCTCGTCAGCTTCATACCCCAGATGACCGCGGCGGGTCGCCGCCAGCATCATACAGGCGCCGAAGGAAGGGGCACACCTGATATCCGGCAATTGCCGGAAACCGGTCACTAGCCCCTCCCAGTGGCGTAGGTGGAAAATTCAGCCAATCCAGTGGTCCACGTAGTGGCTGCGGAACAAGGCAAAAAACGCATGACGCCGATGCTGGACGTGACGGCCCCTCCCACCGCCCAACAATGAGGGCAAAGGGCTGGGCGTCAGATCCCGCATCGCAACCCCGGAAGAGGATACCCAACGGTGCGTCCATCCCACAAGGGGGCAGCGAACACAATGCCAAACATCAAAAAAAGAGAGAGAAGTTGCTGCCTGGGAAGTAAACTGGTGCATGGGCCAAAAAATCATTGATGCGAACAGATCAACGTAAGGGGAACGGGTGTCTTCCACCCAAAATTGTATTGAACAATAAAAACAGAGTAATGCTCTGGTTGATACTTTTAATAATCTTTCTACTAGCTATGTAAGTATTGACCCTAAAATTGTCATTAATATGCTCTTAGGATAGTTTCAGTATTTGTGCCAACCATACGTGAGATTTATGACTAATTAGTCTTTGTTTTTAGTCTAGTTTTGTAAAAAAGCTCCTGAAGAGTGGATGTGATTTCCATGAAACGCGTTGAGCTATGCAATACTCATGTGGATCAGAACATGGATCAGGAATTATGTATTACGTGTATGATATATATACTGATATTATTGCAATGTATGTCTTTATTGCTAATGTATTTTTTATGAATTGTATCTACACATGAATTGCTGTACAATTTTCCTTCTGACCCATGTCTGCATCCAATTGATCTGACTTAATCATGTAGCATTTAATAAATCCTTAATTTATATACTATCTCCGTTATTCATTACATGCAGCATCGACCTCACTCAAAGTCCCGCTTTCCTTTCCCCCTTTTTTGTGTCGACATAGATACAGGGATGGAGGTCTTTGCTGCGTTGCCGCAGATCAACATTTTACTTTTTTATTGTTCAATACAATTTTGGGTGGAAGACACCCGTTCCCCTTATGTTGATCTGTTCGCATCAATGATTTTTTGGCCCATGCACCAGTTTACTTCCCAGGCAGCAACTTCTCTCTCTTTTTTTGATGTTTGGCATTGTGTTCGCTGCCCCCTTGTGGGATGGACGCACCGTTGGGTATCCTCTTCCGGGGTTGCGATGCGGGATCTGACGCCCAGCCCTTTGCCCTCATTGTTGGGCGGTGGGAGGGGCCGTCACGTCCAGCATCGGCGTCATGCGTTTTTTGCCTTGTTCCGCAGCCACTACGTGGACCACTGGATTGGCTGAATTTTCCACCTACGCCACTGGGAGGGGCTAGTGACCGGTTTCCGGCAATTGCCGGATGTCAGGTGTGCCCCTTCCTTCGGCGCCTGTATGACGCTGGCGGCGACCCGCCGCGGTCATCTGGGGTATGAAGCTGACGAGCCTTGCTACACCTTTCCTGTGGTCTCTATCAGCACACCTCACATTCTATGTGCACTTGTTCGCCTTTAGAATCATGGTAAGTTTTACCTTTGTAGTGGGTTTCTGTTCTTTCTTTTCATTGAGTTTGCGTTGTTGATATTGGATTATCCCTCCGGTGCTATAGTTCTCATTCCGTTTATCTGATCATGGCTCACTTAATCTTTTTGTATTGAGTCCTCTCTGACTCATCCTCTCTTTTTTTATACAACACTTATCGGTTTATATATTTACCTGTGGTCACATCACTACTATACTACACTACTACACTAATCTTGTTCCCTCTTCTAATTGGTTGTGTTACACGTGTTCGTTATTCATTGTTATTTATAGATTCATATGTATTTAGTATGTATACAATACCATATTATCAAATCTTTCTTATTTAATCAATTATTTATTATTTATATTGATTATTTTCTCTGAACTGAACACGTGCTTCAACAAGGGTTCTAATTATCTACTCACTGATATTCTTTTCTTGGTTAGCTCGTCTCTTCCTCCCCCTCTGGACATGTGGCGTATACCCGCCTCAGCCCCGGATCAGGCGTATGTACCCAATTGGTGCATCCCCGCAGCAGACAATTCTCTATGCACAATATTACATCCCAGAGTTTTTCTAGTAATGCTCTGGTTGATAGTTTTAATAATCTTTCTACTAGCTATGTAAGTATTGACCCTAAAATTGTCATTAATATGCTCTTAGGATAGTTTCAGTATTTGTGCCAACCATACGTGAGATTTATGACTAATTAGTCTTTGTTTTTAGTCTAGTTTTGTAAAAAAGCTCCTGAAGAGTGGATGTGATTTCCACGAAACGCGTTGAGCTATGCAATACTCATGTGGATCAGAACATGGATCAGGAATTATGTATTACGTGTATGATATATATACTGATATTATTGCAATGTATGTCTTTATTGCTAATGTATTTTTTATGAATTATATCTACACATGAATTGCTGTACAATTTTCCTTCTGACCCATGTCTGCATCCAATTGATCTGACTTAATCATGTAGCATTTAATAAATCCTTAATTTATATACTATCTCCGTTATTCATTACATGCAGCATCGACCTCACTCAAAGTCCCGCTTTCCTTTCCCCCTTTTTTGTGTCGACATAGATACAGTGATGGAGGTCTTTGCTGCGTTGCCGCAGATCAACATTTTACTTTTTTATTGTTCAATACAATTTTGGGTGGAAGACACCCGTTCCCCTTATGTTGATCTGTTCGCATCAATGATTTTTTGGCCCATGCACCAGTTTACTTCCCAGGCAGCAACTTCTCTCTCTTTTTTTGATGTTTGGCATTGTGTTCGCTGCCCCCTTGTGGGATGGACGCACCGTTGGGTATCCTCTTCCGGGGTTGCGATGCGGGATCTGACGCCCAGCCCTTTGCCCTCATTGTTGGGCGGTGGGAGGGGCCGTCACGTCCAGCATCGGCGTCATGCGTTTTTTGCCTTGTTCCGCAGCCACTACGTGGACCACTGGATTGGCTGAATTTTCCACCTACGCCACTGGGAGGGGCTAGTGACCGGTTTCCGGCAATTGCCGGATATCAGGTGTGCCCCTTCCTTCGGCGCCTGTATGACGCTGGCGGCGACCCGCCGCGGTCATCTGGGGTATGAAGCTGACGAGCCTTGCTACACCTTTCCTGTGGTCTCTATCAGCACACCTCACATTCTATGTGCACTTGTTCGCCTTTAGAATCATGGTAAGTTTTACCTTTGTAGTGGGTTTCTGTTCTTTCTTTTCATTGAGTTTGCGTTGTTGATATTGGATTATCCCTCCGGTGCTATAGTTCTCATTCCGTTTATCTGATCATGGCTCACTTAATCTTTTTGTATTGAGTCCTCTCTGACTCATCCTCTCTTTTTTTATACAACACTTATCGGTTTATATATTTACCTGTGGTCACATCACTACTATACTACACTACTACACTAATCTTGTTCCCTCTTCTAATTGGTTGTGTTACACGTGTTCGTTATTCATTGTTATTTATAGATTCATATGTATTTAGTATGTATACAATACCATATTATCAAATCTTTCTTATTTAATCAATTATTTATTATTTATATTGATTATTTTCTCTGAACTGAACACGTGCTTCAACAAGGGTTCTAATTATCTACTCACTGATATTCTTTTCTTGGTTAGCTCGTCTCTTCCTCCCCCTCTGGACATGTGGCGTATACCCGCCTCAGCCCCGGATCAGGCGTATGTACCCAATTGGTGCATCCCCGCAGCAGACAATTCTCTATGCACAATATTACATCCCAGAGTTTTTCTAGTAATGCTCTGGTTGATAGTTTTAATAATCTTTCTACTAGCTATGTAAGTATTGACCCTAAAATTGTCATTAATATGCTCTTAGGATAGTTTCAGTATTTGAGCCAACCATACGTGAGATTTATGACTAATTAGTCTTTGTTTTTAGTCTAGTTTTGTAAAAAAGCTCCTGAAGAGTGGATGTGATTTCCACGAAACGCGTTGAGCTATGCAATACTCATGTGGATCAGAACATGGATCAGGAATTATGTATTACGTGTATGATATATATACTGATATTATTGCAATGTATGTCTTTATTGCTAATGTATTTTTTATGAATTATATCTACACATGAATTGCTGTACAATTTTCCTTCTGACCCATGTCTGCATCCAATTGATCTGACTTAATCATGTAGCATTTAATAAATCCTTAATTTATATACTATCTCCGTTATTCATTACATGCAGCATCGACCTCACTCAAAGTCCCGCTTTCCTTTCCCCCTTTTTTGTGTCGACATAGATACAGTGATGGAGGTCTTTGCTGCGTTGCCGCAGATCAACATTTTACTTTTTTATTGTTCAATACAATTTTGGGTGGAAGACACCCGTTCCCCTTATGTTGATCTGTTCGCATCAATGATTTTTTGGCCCATGCACCAGTTTACTTCCCAGGCAGCAACTTCTCTCTCTTTTTTTGATGTTTGGCATTGTGTTCGCTGCCCCCTTGTGGGATGGACGCACCGTTGGGTATCCTCTTCCGGGGTTGCGATGCGGGATCTGACGCCCAGCCCTTTGCCCTCATTGTTGGGCGGTGGGAGGGGCCGTCACGTCCAGCATCGGCGTCATGCGTTTTTTGCCTTGTTCCGCAGCCACTACGTGGACCACTGGATTGGCTGAATTTTCCACCTACGCCACTGGGAGGGGCTAGTGACCGGTTTCCGGCAATTGCCGGATATCAGGTGTGCCCCTTCCTTCTTAGTCTAGTTTTGTAAAAAAGCTCCTGAAGAGTGGATGTGATTTCCACGAAACGCGTTGAGCTATGCAATACTCATGTGGATCAGAACATGGATCAGGAATTATGTATTACGTGTATGATATATATACTGATATTATTGCAATGTATGTCTTTATTGCTAATGTATTTTTTATGAATTGTATCTACACATGAATTGCTGTACAATTTTCCTTCTGACCCATGTCTGCATCCAATTGATCTGACTTAATCATGTAGCATTTAATAAATCCTTAATTTATATACTATCTCCGTTATTCATTACATGCAGCATCGACCTCACTCAAAGTCCCACTTTCCTTTCCCCCTTTTTTGTGTCGTGTGAGAGATGAGTCTATACCTTTCTATGGAAGATCTGTGACATCTGCCATTAAGGATTATTTACCTTTGTGTCAGCCTGATTGGCCCAAAAAGTATACGCTTTGTTGGGTCCCTATTATCTGGTAAGTCTCCGATTCACTTATAATATTGGTGGTGGTCACATATCTAGGATCATCTAAGGAGGATTCATCTGCACTCTGCCCTTTTTGGTGGATATTAAATTAACTTTTCCATGGACTAATCATTTTCTTAAACACATGCACTTTATATATGCATATTTTTTTCACATATGTTTTGATTTTAATATAGTTTTGCTATTTTTTTTAACACATATGCACTTTATACGTGCATATTTTTTCACATGTGTTTGCACAACATTGTTTTTTTTTTGTATATGTTTTCATATATATGCAGATTATGCACTTTATTTACATAGTTTTGCATATGAACTCACTTATCATTGCAAAGTGTATATTGGTTTTATTTTCACCCATGCGTATTTGCACATTTTTTTGCATTTGTTTGCACAATTTACTGGGTTTGCTTTTATGTAAGCATTGATTCACACTTTATATTGTTTTATCAGCACTGCATTGATTTATTAATTTCCTGCACTCACTGTCCACTCTCATACCCATTACTTTATTCTTCTACATAAACTGCCCACTAAAAGGCTTCTTTAGCATTCTTTATTTTATCCCTGACATTTCTAATTTCTTGAAAGGATACAGTTTTGCTAGTAAACAAGGCTAAAATCAAACCATTATGGCTTCTTTTTAAATAGCATTTTCAAGCAACAAGTGAAACCAATTAGAAGACTACTAACATTGTCCAGGACATTCAGTGAGCTACCAGTGATGTTTTAAGACAGCCTTAATTTGTTTGGTGACACCACATCTGAAAAATAAAAGGCAGATACATATAAGCAGCTGTTCCTAAAATATACTACTGTATATGTATTACTGAATCTCATGTTTTATTCTGAGGTTCTTCTTTAATGTTGTTGTGCACCCCGATGCATAGAATTATCAACCATTTTAGGCTAAAGAAGGCTAAAATATCTTAAGTCTTTGGGTACATGTATTTAAAGGAGTCAATTAGCAAATTATTATATATTGTGGAGAGTTAGGCTAGGCAGGGATTGGAGAGATTAAGGCATATACTCTCCCTTTAGTCCTCCCTGGTAAGCACAGGTGTGGCCTCAGAATGGTATGGGAGTGAAGCCTTGTTTACATTTGCTGTTGTGGGGTGGTAAAAAACATGTTTTTACTCTACCCCCCCCCCCTTTAGCTCTTCCCTCTTAAACTGCAATGGCAACAAGGGGAAGGGGGGTGTACATATGATTCTGCGTTGATGTCGTATTGTGGCACGGGAATATAGACCTCTGATTTCTCATTATAGAGAATCTGTCACAAGTTATATGCTAGCACATAGGAGGCTATTGGTTCCCTTTGTGATAGCAATAGGTTACGTGAAAAAATAGGAATTTTGACTTACCTGTAAATATCTTATCTTGAAATATACAGTACGATAGGTCTGGTATGTATAGACCATGGGTTGTATGCTTCTACCTTCAGTTAATTGGACAATAGCTATAACATTTTGCTGGGTGAGGGGCATACAACTCTGATCACTTGGTAAAGCTTCACTTTTTTTTAGCAAGCAATAAGGAGTGATTTAGACACAGAGCAGAGGGATACATATCCTTTACTGTACCCCAAGTAATTTACAGGAAAGTCAAAATACCTATTATCTTAATCGTACAGTACAGGACACAGGACTTGTATTGATAGACCAAAGAAAGTAAGCAAGCAAAAAAATGGAGTGGTGGGTAACACCAGAGCTGCCAATACATCCACAAGAAAACACTCAGATAGCATCTTAAAGCATTTTCCAGACGAAGCTTGCATTAGCTCAGCAAATCTGGGATACAGATGTTTGATACTTGAAAACCCAGGGGATGACAATAGCTTTGGTGGAATGGGCTTTGATAGGAAAGAGAGGAACCATTTCTTTAAAGGGATAGGCCTTGTAAATAAGTTATCTAATTCATCTGGTGAAGCACTGGCAGGACAAAGAGGGACTCAGTCTAGAGGCTTTGGCTTCAAGATAGACCTTGACAGCCCTGGCCACATTCAGGCAATGCAGGGGAAATTCATTGTCATGTTTTGGGGCAGGAAAGAGGAAAGGGAGAACAATGTCCTAATGGAAAAGGAAAGAGGAGGCCAGAGCTGCTAAATCAGAAACATGCCTAACAAATGTGATGGCAACCAAGACAACAATCTTAAGGGTGAGGACTTCTAAAGGAATATCTATAACCATTTCAAATGGGCATCTCTGAACAGCACTAAGAGCCAGATTGAGACCTCAATATGGGAAGGGAAATGATATGAGCAACTCCCTGTAGAAAAATCCTGATAAGGGATTATGAGATAAGGGATTTCTGGAAGAGGATAGATATAGCAGAATACTGTCCCTTTAGGATACTCAAGGCAAAATAGTGGTCAAATAGTGGTCAAGACCTTACTGAAGAAAGACCAAAGGACCAAAATGCAAATGATAGAGTATTACTGTGACAGACCCAAACCTGGACAGAGGCTTTTGGAGGGGATTGGGGGCTTGCCTCCTACCCACTGATTATGGGCCATGGAGGAGACTGGGGATGTTGTCTGCTTCTTCTGGTCAGATCATGGAAAATAACTTAGTTCAGCCCCTGATCCAATGGAGAGAGCAGGTCATTCTCTAATGATGGACAATAATGTATTGAACACAAAGCGAGGCTTGGAATTGGCTTAATTCTCTGCATAAGGACAATAAAGCTTCTCTGCTGGAGTGGATGGAAACTTATAATAATAATCTTGTATAGGTTAATGGTCAGAGGCAATATGGTGGCCCTCCTGCAGACTGGATTGGAGAAGTTCCTTCACCTGGGACAGAAATATTTATAAACAATATGCCTCAATAAATCAATAAAGATATATGGATTTCACTTTATTTTTTAGACTGCTGGAACATTGTTTGTCTTCTAATGACTTGTCTAGTGGACAATTTACACAAGTTAAAACCAAACACCTGAAGACAGCATGCATAATGTACTTTGTGTATTCAGGGTTGTAGACTGTTGCTGGACTGTCTGAGTTGTTGTAGGGTCCCTGATTAACCATAGCATAATCAAGGTAACTAGTTGTTAATTAAGAAACTGTTTAATTAGATCACTGTTTGTTTATGTTGGTTAATCCTCTTGGAGGTTCCTACATGATGGGAATAATCTTGTGTCAACTCTACTCTACTCTCGTTATCTAACCATTGTGTGATGTTTTGGGTAATATTTAGTTGTATTGTTCATGTAGTGACTGCCCTACTTTTGAAGTGTATACAAACGTATATTTCTGTTCAATAAATAGTTCAGTAAACAGTCATTCATTTGGTTCTTATCCCAACATCGTGTCTGTGAGAGATGCTTGGGGTAAAAGGGCTGGTATTAGCTCTTGGTCTGCCTGAAGGATTTGTAGAGAAGAAGGTCGACTTCTCTGAAGAAGACTGTTTGTCGGAAACACCTACCCTGGGTGCCAGGCATTCTGTCACAATTACTTAGGGTTAAACTCTCTATTAACCATGCACAGAAGGTCTTCCATAGTGAATGGTGGATTTTCTACCTCTAAGCGAGACAGGAATGACCAAGATAGAGATAACATTATTGTTTAGGACTTGGGTTTCAACAGTCCTGCTGTTAAAGCCAGTGACCAAGAAGAAGCCTTGTATGCCTTGAAAATTGTATGTTAAGCAGCTTCAAAGATTCATGACCACAGCTCACAAAAGATCACTGATCTTTGTGAGCTGTGGTTATGAATCTTTGAAGCTGCTTATCTGAGTCCAAGGTGCTGGAAATCAGGGGGGTGGTGCCACTTTCCCTACTGACCCCTTTTCCGTACTGCCAGAAGAAAAAAAAAAAAAAAGAGAAAGAGGACACATAACATCACGCAACTGGATACAAAAAGCAGAAAAAAGATACGCTTGAGACATGCTTGTACAGTGGAGAGCTTATACGTGGCCAGGAATTGGAGGAAATTAAGGACTGCTCGCTTTTGGGATCCCACCATCCATCCACTCTGGAACATTGTTAAAGAGCTTGGAATACACACACTTTGTTTGGTGTGTATTGAGGTAAGCGGCCACTACACACCTGTTTGTTTTGAGTGATAAGAGGAACATTTTGCAAGTATTTAATTTGAACACCAAGATTGATGTCATATTGGAAGATTCTTTTTTACACACTCAGGATTGCTGCTTAGCGCTATTTATTTGGACATCTATTTGGTCATTTTTTCTGCACCGTAATCAATTTATTTGGATCTTTATTATAATAATTTTTATTGCACAGGATACATCTATGGATTTTGTCACCTATATTATTGCATTATATTTTGTTCACATATAGCACGATATATTTGAGATATCTTCATTTTAATTAGCACCAATTTTTTGTTTATTAGCACATTGATAGTCACGGTGGGGACACCGATTAAGATTGGCAGCTTTTTCTGGTATATTCACTATTTATTATTAGATTTATATCACCGATTATACACAGAGTCAGACCCCTCAGGTAGCGCATTGGTCCTCGTTTTTATTATTATTATATTATTATTTTCTATTATTTTATAGTTATTTATTATATTATAATTTAGGATTTTGTGTTTCAAACTTTATCATACCCGGGATGTTATAAAGAAGAACGCACAGTAAAAAGAAATCATATATAAATAGTTGGTTTGGGCTGCTCATTCTTAAGAATTACTAGAAAAATAATGGTACCGCTTTCAGCACCTAAAATCCGAAAGAATCATACCGCCAGGGAGGTTAAGAAGAGCATAAGTCTCAAAACACGTTGGACAGTTGGACTTATCACATCCACGCAATATTTAAATCTCTCCTGCTCTCCTTTTGGGTGGGGTTGAGGGGTGCTTTGCGGGATGCAATCTATATGACAGAAGACAAAAATTGTTATTGGCCTTTTGCCAGAAAATGGTGCCCTTAAAATTCCTGCCATCCAATACACTTTCTTTTGTAAAATAACTAATATGTTATTTATCTCAAAAGCAGTAATTTTGCTCAAAAAAAATGCATGTTAAATACCCCAGGTGTTTATTTTTCTTTTATTTTGCAGTATTTTACTTTTTTTTCCACCTTATTTTTTCCACCTAATTTTTTCACAGACTTGACCTCCAGCTACAGCTGGACATTAAACATTTAGCAGTAGTATTAATACCACTGCTAAATTTGACAGTTCAGCACAGGGATGCTGCTTGTCAAAGGATAAGTTCACCCTTAAAAAAAATAATAATATATGTACATCCTTTGCAGGTAGAAAATATGCATTTTTTTTTTTCTAAGGAGCCTACTGAGCAATGCACCTGCGATCAGAAGATCATGGGTGCAATCTCAGGCTCCTGTAGACTCTCAGTATAGCTGTCTGCTTGTACTTCGTATGGGTAGGCAGTTACCTAGGAGCAGGAAGATCAATGGACTATGAGACTGCTCACCAGCCCCCTCGCAGCTCATTGAGAACTAAAAGCTGTCTGTCACAATGGATGATGGAACTTGTAGGCATTCATTCACAGGGAACTGTGAATGAATGATGCAGCCATGTGGGCAGAGCCCTGCACACCCACGCTGTTCTTAAACCATGACAGCGGGTGTTGCTTGGAGAGGATCCCCCGCCTGTTGTTACAGGGGGTGGAGCAGGTGGGGAGTGGGTGGAACATGTAACATGTTCCAGAGGTGAACTTAGCCTTTAAGGAACCAGCAGCAACCAGGTGCCCTAGCAACCATGATTCATCACTGCTGTCAATGGGGGGTATTCCCAGCTGACAGCAAAATGTAAATAAAAGAACCAAAAGGGGGGCTTTTGAGGAGGCTTAATACAAAAAAATTTGGTGAGGTCCCCCGAAAATCTATACCAAGTCCTTATCTGAGTATGCCATACACAAGGCCAGGAAAGGGAGGCTTCCCTGGCAAAGCATCCTATGCCTATATTGATGAGGACAAGGTCCTCTTCCCTGCAACCCTGACCCAGTGGTTGTGGGGGTGCGGGGAGGTGACTTATTGGAATTTTGAGGCCCCTTTTACCAAGGGGACCCCCAGATCCTGCCCACCCCATGTGAATGAGTAAGCAGTATATAGTACCTCTACTCATTCACCAAAAAAGTCAAGTAAGGAAAAAAAAAAACATGAGACAAGTCAAGCCCTAGATTAAAAAAATGTTAAAAAAAATGTCCCCCAAGTACATCCAATGTCAATCAAAGTGAAAGAGGGCCACCAACCCACATGCAAAAAAAAAAAAATTCTTCCACCTGTCAACACCTGACTGCTCCTGCAGCTTGGCTTCCACCGACTTCTTGCTCTGCTTCTCCCGCTACTTAGGTAAACAAGGGGGCAGGGCCAATGATGCATAAGTGGGCAGGGCCACTCAAAGACATCATTGACCATATTTGAATGCATTTATATTTGATCAATGAAGTTGCTTGGTGGCCCTGCTCCCTTATAATCGCTAGTTCCCCCCTTTCCTAGCCTGCCTAGCTAAATGCTAAGATAAACATATGGTATGTATTTTGTGGGGGCCTCACATCATAATTTTTTTGGCGTGAGGTCCCCTCAAAAAACCATACCAGACCCAAAGGGCCTGGTTTGGATTGGGGGGAGCACCAAAGGGCCTGGTTTGGATTGGGGAACTGCATGCTGTTTTTGCCCACTCTTTAGTTTATATTCTGTTTTCAGCAGGGATGAGTAATGGCTGTTAGGACACCTGTGGGCACTAGCTTTTTACCACACCAGCTCTATTACTTTCATACATTCTACTTTAATGAATTTATTTACTGTGTATTTATTTTTGTGAATTGAAATAATGTCAGTTCATGCAATATTTACCTTACAATTGTTATTTTTGCGATAAATATCATATAAACTGAAGAGAATTCACTTTTTCAATATCGCATATAATAATTGGATCACATGAGTCACATGATCCAAATATTGCATGCAATATCTGTGTAGCACCCTCCTAGGTAGGTGCTAGTGAGAGAGTATAGTTTTGAGCTCTGTCTGCTTACCAGAGGAGTTGCAGGTAAATCTATGTTGCTCTCTGCCTATCAGAGAGCAGGATCTATTAGTTAGGTCTGATCGATGTGCTCAGTATGCGATTAATTCAGTCTGAAGAGTGTTTCCCACTGGTCCAATAGGGAGGCATGTTAGACAGTGGGAGGAAACCTGAAAAATGGGTGCATAGGCTTTTGATACAGTCCTGGTGATTGGCAGAGGGCAAGTTGCCTCAGTGCATTATGGGATACTGTAAAAAAGCCAGAAGCACATGTGCTGCGGGGTCTTTGGCTGAAGAGCGGAGTCCTGGAGGGAGTGGGGCCGGCTGCCTCCTCTTCTGTAGAGGTGTCATGCGGTTGCAGGAGGTCGACTGAGGCCCAGAGGAGCAGTTAAGAGGAGCTGAACCCTGAGGTCCAAGAGAGCTGACTGAGAGGGGAGACACTGGAGACCCTGGGACTGCAGTATCTTGAGTACATGGACTTGTGTCAAGGGGCCTGACCTGAGGGGGGCCACCCCTGCTCATAGGATAGTCAGTGGATGGGTGTCAGCAGAGGAAGAGAAAGAGGATACTGGGGAGAGTGTCCTGAAGATAATTGTTTGTTCACTGAGTCATCTGAGGAAAAGAGATTCAATCCAAGTTCATCCAAAGTGGCAGGGCGAATCAACAGCCTGGCTGTATCAGAAGATAGCAGTCCTCAACATAGTCTATAGTTAAATTGGAGTATCCCACTGTTTCCTTCTCCTATCCCCAATTTACAATAAACCACAAAACAACCAAACACCCCTGGACTGATTATTGGAGTGAGCCGAGTGGAGGAATTCAGAAATTGTATCTGTCATGATTTCGTGCTAGTAACTCAGGGGGACCCGTGGAGAGAATAACAGGCAGTCCTTACGGGGGCAGTGCTACATCTGGATCACAAGTTAATATATTTGTGAAATCTTCAGATTTTAAAAAAGTGACTTTTGAAATTAAGTTAATATGTTATGATTCAATTCCCTTAACGTAAGTCCCCACATATTAACTTTTTCTGTAACCCCCATCCCTACTAACCCTTTGTTTGCATTCTCATCTCTTTTGAGCCAGCATCCTCTGCATGGAAGGCCAGCTATTTATATGACAAAATATACAAGCATTAGGAAAGTGGCATGAGAATCCATAGTTGCCATTTAAAAAAAATAAATAAATCAGGGACATCTTTTTTTGCTATGTATCCTGCAAGTCATGTATGAAGAATGTTATTTAATTAGGGCTGGGGCATTTGATTAAAATGTTTGTGGGTGTTCAAGAGGCATTTTGGTAAACTATTATACAAGGTAATTTAAATAAAATCTTAAACACAGGAAGATTTATCATAAAGGGCTCCATTCTCAGAATGAACTTGCATGAGATATTTAGATGTCAGGACACATTTTGCCTAAATATCGCATGCAATCCAGAAACTGTCAATTCACTAGACTGTTTTGCGGTATTTACAGAGAAATGCTGAAAACACTCGGAAAAGGTGTCAAAATCCATTCACAGAAAGAAAAAAATGCCTGCAAAAATTAAGCAATGGTCCAGGCATGCAGTATTTGTGGAATAAACAACTGGCCACTGCCCCCACCTATAACTGGCCTTCACAGCAAGGAGCACATTGAAGGGCAATGCATGCAAAACAAAACAAAAGAAAATTCCCAGCTCAACTAGCCAGCCAATCTGCTACCAACTGAATTATCCTGTCTAACAGTTTGCGTCAAAAACAGGGTTTAGTTAGCACACATTTGTAAATACACGCATAAGCTGCAGAGCTACTCAATGGCATCCCAATATTTCTGCATTTCTAACTCTTGTACATTTATGAGAGCCTCCACAGTGGCTGTTCAAGGCCATGTTCTCCTTCCTACTGAATTTGCTCTGAAGCATACAAAAAAACTAGACATTGGGGTTGATTTACTAAAACTAGAGAGTGCAAAATCTGGTGCAGCTGTGCATGGTAGCCAATCAGCTTCTTACTTCAACTTGTTCAATTAAGATTTGAAAATACTACCTGGAAGATGATTGGTTTTTATGCAGAACTGCACCAGATTTTGAACATTCTAGTTTTAGTAAATCAACCCAATTGCTGTAGATATTGTGCTGCTGTCATCTCTAGTCCTCTCTAGTCTAGTCTTGGCAGTAGTTGTGATATGGAGTTTACTTGCTGGCACTTTGCTAGCTCTTAATTCCTTAGCTTACCTCTCACCCCTTATAACTTAAGCAGTGTTGTATGTAAAATAAACTGTCCTCTGCCTCTAGGCTTTAGAAGCCTTCTACGACTTATAGGTTCTTATATAGCAGCTACAGCTGTCTTCTAACCATCCTGCATGCTCTTGAGTTTAGTGAACATTACCCTAGATAAAGTTACTGCTAAACACTAGCTTTTAATCGACTGTGGGCACAAACCATTTAGAAGTTGGCACTAAGCAGTCATAGGGCTGCAAAAGTGTTAATGAAACACAAGAGTGAAAGAAATGTGTAGAAGAGAGGCACTGTCATTGTATAAGAACTGTTGCCAAAGGGAAGTGGCTTAAACAAATTAGGGATGGAGTGGGGGCAGATGTAGAGACATGGAGGCATGTAAAACTACTTCAGTCACAAGAAGGCCGTAGACCATACAGGGTGTAATGTGCCAAAGTTGGGTCCATTCTTGCTTTGGCTCAAACTCAAAGTCTCCAAAGCTCTCTTGTCCTATGGCTGTGAGCAGGGCTGCTGTTAGAAATCGTGGGGCCCCGTACAGACTACCTGGCAGGGCCCCCACAAGAAAATATTAAAGATATATTTAGCTAAAATTACAACAAAATCACTATTATCAGCCACAAATATAACATAACTCGCATAATTCCTGCTAAATCTAAAAAAAAAAAAAACTATGTTAAATAAAAAAGAAGATGAGATGAGATGAGATGAGAAAAATATACAGGCTGGGCAGTTGGAGCTCAGTGATCAGAGAGAGAGAGAAACAAAGTTACAATTTACAAATAAACTCCTGAGCAGAGATAAGTACTGGAGGGGGGGGGGCACACAAGGGAGGGGGATTAGTGAGGGATGACTGTCTCTTTCTCAACAGATAAAAGCTGATAGCAGGGAGAGTGACAGATCAGATTCAGGTGCTGGAGGAAGATTTCTGTAATTGTTGTCCATCACTAATCCCCCTCTCTGTGTGGGCCCCCCTGTGTGCTAGGGCCCCCTACAAGAGGGCTGGTATGTCCCCCCCCCCCCATCAGCGGCCCTGGCTGTGAGCATTAGCAAAGTGCCCTACTGTTGATGCAAATACTAAAAAGTATTACTTGTAAAAGTGTACTTTTACAAGTACACTAGCACATAAACAGTCACCTTATACTGTTCACTGTTTTAGATTGAGAACCTATGTCAAAAGTCAGCCCATCCAAAATAGCTAGCTTACTGTATATACGAAATTTACCAATTGAAAGGATGAAAAGAAAAAAAAAATAAAGTCTGTAGCCAATATTATGGCAAAATATTAAATCACACATTTTATTTTGGCACAGACAGTTTTTCAAGTCATTTCATATTACTATCTATTATGACAATTTTATCTAAGCTTTTGTTGTAACCACCTTCCAAAACATGTCATCTTATAGCATATAGAAATACCAAATATTCATTAAACACTTTTATATTCCATGACAGAGGCTATGATTGTACTGAAAATTCAATCAGGCTCCCTGTCAGTTTAATAACAAGAATTTTAACATGCCCATGACAAAAGTCACCCAAGCATAATATTGCTTTTGCCAGACTAAAGCTTGTTTCAAATTGTGAAATTCTCGGTCCCATGAAAAACATTAAAAACCTTACATTATTTGGAGTGGGGGGAAAGTACAGTGAGTTACATAGTAAACTTAGCGAATGCTGTGCATTTAAATTAAACAAAACATTATTGCAGTACATCTAGCATTTGGTGTCTGTATTATTTATTTTAATAGTAAGATACAGCACTGAATTCACTTCTAGTAGAAGGAGAGCAGGCAATACAAATCCTTGCATGCCTCCAGTGGCAAAAAACTATTACAGAGATGAATAGTAGATGGTCTCCAGAGGATTACTGCTTTATACTTGTTGTACAAAAGGTAGTTAGGATCATGCTGAGAGGTGTCAAAGATGAACAAAACACTGGCAGTTGGGTTTACCCTTTGGACATTTTTCAACCATTGAAGTTTTTTTTTTCGTGTGTTTTTTTACACTCGAGCAACATTTAAAAGCAAAGTTTACCGGTAACTAAAAAATAATAAATGCACATATTTTTTTCACATGAGAGCCTGCAAAGTATTGTACCCGCAATCAGTGGATCGTGGGTGAAACGTCAGGTTTATGTTACATGTTATACCATAAATAAGGATGTTCAAATCTTATCCTTTATTGCATAACAATTTATCATAGAAAACATTTTTTAACTAGTTATTTGCTACCATGTGTATTTAGAGATGCATTAATCTCTCTGTTGGCTCATTAATAATGTGCCCATTACTACAGTCTTTTACTCCTTTAAATAATAACCATCTCTAAAATTATTGTAGCAGACATTTATATTTGAATATTATATCTGATGCATTCTACTGTTTGGCTTTGTAGATGGAATTACCACTAGTCTGTCCCAGTCCACCAGCCAAGAGCACCCAGAGAAAAAGGGGATTATCCAAGTGTAACACCTGTACCCCTACAGTCCTAGGAGTTATATGCCCCCTGTATAGACAAATGATGGCTGGTGGGATGATCTGTTGTTCTGGGACAACATCATGTAACGTCACCCCAGTCTCGCCACGATTGCGCACCTGCGGGCGCCTTTTGTCCCTGGGACACAGCGCAACTCCAGTGAGGCTTTTTACTCATGTGATCAGCTTTGTTCAACCACAGCTGTTCACATGTAAACAAGGAAATGTCAGTTATCGGGTCTCCTTTACCCACACTGACAGAGTGTGAGGAGAAGAGTGCCGATCAGTGGCATCTCCTCACAGGAGAGACCTTTATAGATAATCAGTGCAGCCCCAACAGTGGCCAGCAATGATGCCAATCTGTGCCCATCAGTGAGGCCAATCTGTGCCCATCAGTGATGCAAGTCAATGCTACCTTTCAGTGCCTGATCATCAGTGCCACCCATCAGTGCCACCTATCCGTGCAGCCTATCATTGCCCATAAGTGCCGCCTGTCGGTGCCCATTAGTGTAACCTATCAGTGCTGCATATCAATGCCCCTTATCAGTGCCCGTCAGTGTTGCATATTAGTGCTGCCTCATCAGTGCACATCAGTGAAGGAGAAAAATCACTTATTTACAAAATTTTCTGACAAAAACTAAGAAAAACTTTAGTTTTTTTCAAAATTTTCGGTATTTTTTTTTGTCTCAATCAGAACCTAGGATTAGATGGCGGACCAAGTCTGGAGGACAGACAGACAAACAGACATCATAAAACATAGAAAAAAGATAATTGAATTACTGGATTTGCTAACCCATCTATTTCTCTGCTGTGCAATTATTTGCTCTTTTCATTACTTGTTGGGAAACCACTGTGGTTAATTTTTTTTCTTCAGTTCTTCATTTATTGACCACCTGGGGATAAATTATATCATTTGTTTTTATTAATATATGTTTCATCAGCCTTTATGGTATGATTCCCATTTCTTAACCACTTTAAGACCGGAAGATTTTGCTGCTTAATGACCAGGCCCTATTTTGCAATTCGGCACTGCATGAGTTTAACGGACAATCGTGCAGTCATGCGAACGCTGTACCCAAACAAAACTGACATCCTTTTTTTCCCACAAACAGAGCTTTCTTTTGGTGGTATTTGATCACCTGTGCGATTTTTATTTTTTGTGCTATAAACAAAAAAAGAGCAACAATTTAAAAAAAAAAAAAACATAATAGTTTTCACATTCTGCTATATGACATTCCAAAAAAAAAATATGAAAAAATCAAATTTATTTAACATTTTAGGCCAATTTGTTTTCTGCTACATATTTTTGGTAAAAAAATTGCAATAAACATATTTTGATTGGTTTGCGCAAAAGTTATTGCGTTTACTAACTACGGGAAAGATTTATGTAATTTTTATTGTTTTTTTTTACTAGCAATGGCGGCGATCTGCGATTTTTTGCGGGAGTGCGACATTGCGGCAGACAGATCGGACCCCTAACTGACATTTTTGACACTTTTGGGGGTACCAGTGCTAAAAATATGCACTGTTACTGTAATAATGCCATTGGCAGGGAAGGGGTTAATACTATGGGTGATCAAGGGGTTAAATGTAAGCCTAGGGGAGTGATTCTAACTGTGGGGGGAGTTGGGCTTGTGAGATGACCATAGAGACATATGATCCTATATACCAGGATCGCATGGTCTCTGTGATCATGTCAGGGAGAAGGACAGACGGCTGTGTTTACATCAGCCGTCCATCCTTCTCTGTCAGTGGGGAGAGATCGCCTGTGTCAGGCGGCCATTGGAGCCGCCTGACACTCGCACCAGCTTCCCTGCTGATGAGCCTGCCAGCGGCACGCGATCGCCCCCTAGTTCCTCCCAGGCGAGCGCCGTAATTGTACTGGGAGAGCCAGCCTGCCGCAGTACATCTGCGGCAGCTGGACGTAAAGTGGTTAAACATAAAAAAAATTTTCATTTTTTTAAGCTCTTTGAACTGCTTGAGTAAAATTCACTTGAAAATTAAAGATTTATTTCATTTTTGTATTTAGTTTTTTTTGTTGTATTTCAGTTTATTTCCTTTAGTGCTTTTATTTTTTTTTTTTTTACTTTTTGTTTGTGTGTATTTTATCAATACTTATGTACTCTTGTTCAAAAAAATGTAATTGTAATTTTTTCAGTGTCTGTTTTTACACTCCTGAGCCTAATTAGGGGTCATTTTTTGACCAAAGAACAGGTCCAGAACAGCTGAAAGGAGTTTTGCTAATATTAGATCTATTACACAAAAGTACAAAAAAAACCCCTTAAAGTGTATGTTAACCCAACATCTCATGTTTACGATATGTGTCTGTGTTACCATGTATTTATATTAACAGTATCCTGTTCTCTTTGTATCACCTGGGGATCCTGCCAGTCCTCCTTCTTTCCTATTTCAAACTCACCATGCCAGCCTTGGAAACACATCCATCCTAGAGTGGTCAGTTTTCTGTTTTCTTTTTTGCATTCTAACCCCCCCGCCCAGCTCATCGCAGTGTATTTCTTTCTCTGCATTTCATAATGGACTGTGTATGTGCCCATTCAAGCTGCTGATGCCACACCCCCCTGCCCCCCCGCCCCCCCTCCCCCTAGTGTCACAAGGAAACTCAAATCCCCATATCTCTATGCCCCTTATGCAGCTAAGAACAGATATCATGTTGATCATATTTAAAAAAAAACATATATTATATATATATATATATATACAGTGGGTACAGAAAGTATTCAGACCCCCTTAAATTTTTCACTCTTTGTTATATTGCAGCCATTTGCTAAAATCATTTAAGTTCATTCTTCTTCCTCATGAATGTACACATAGCACCCCATACTGACAGAAAAACACAGAATTGTTGACATTGTTGCAGATTTATTAAAAAAGAAAAACTGAAATATCACATGGTCCTAAGTATTCAGACCCTTTGCTGCGACACTCATATATTTAACTCAGGTGCTTTCCATTTCTTCTGATCATCCTTGAGATGGTTCTACGCCTTCATTTGAGTCCAGCTGTGTTTGATTATACCGATTGGACTTGATTAGGAAAGCCACACACCTGTCTATATAAGACCTTCCAGATCACAATGCATGTCAGAGCAAATGAGAATCATGAGGTCAAAGGAACTGCCTAAAGAGATCAGAGACAGAATTGTGGCAAGGCACAGATCTGGCCAAGGTTACAAAAAGATTTCTGCTGCACTTAAGGTTCCTAAGAGCACAGTGGCCTCCATAATCCTCAAATGGAAGACGTTTGGGACGACCAGAACCCTTCCTAGAGCTGGCCGTCTGGCCAAACTGAGCCATCGGGGGAGAAGAGCCTTGGTGAGAGAGGTAAAGAAGAACCCAAAGATCACTGTGGCTGAGCTCCAGAGATGCAGTCAGGAGATGGGAGAAAGTTGTAGAAAGTCAACCATCACTGCAGCCCTCCACCAGTCGGGGCTTTATGGCAGAGTGGCCCGACGGAAGCCTCTCCTCAGTGTAAGACACATGAAAGCCCGCATGGAGTTTGCTAAAAAAAAACACCTGAAGGACTCCAAGATGGTGAGAAATAAGATTCTCTGGTCTGATGAGACCAAAATAGAACTTTTTGGCCTTAATTCTAAGCGGTATGTGTGGAGAAAACCAGGCACTGCTCATCACCTGTCCAATACAGTCCCAACAGTGAAGCATGGTGGTGGCAGCATCATGCTGTGGGGTTGTTTTTCAGCTGCAGGGACAGGACGACTGGTTGCAATCGAGGGAAAGATGAATGCGGCCAAGTACAGGGATATCCTGGACAAAAACCTTCTCCAGAGTGCTCTGGACCTCAGACTGGGCCGAAGGTTTACCTTCCAACAAGACAATGACCCTAAGCACACAGCTAAAATAAAGAAGGAGTGGCTCCACAACAACTCTGTGACTGTTCTTGAATGGCCCAGCCAGAGCCCTGACTTAAACCCAATTGAGCATCCCTGGAGAGACCTAAAAATGGCTGTCCACCAACGTTTACCATCCAACCTGACAGAACTGGAGAGGATCTGCAAGGAGGAATGACAGAGAATCCCCAAATCCAGGTGTGAAAGACTTGTTGCATCTTTCCCAAAAAGACTCCTGGCTGTATTAGATCAAAAGGGGGCTTCTACTAAATACTGAGCAAAGGGTCTGAATACTTAGGACCATGTGATATTTCAGTTTTTCTTTTTTAATAAATATGCAACAATGTCAACAATTCTGTGTTTTTCTGTCAGTATGGGGTGCTATGTGTACATTCATGAGGAAGAAGAATGAACTTAAATGATTTTAGCAAATGGCTGCAATATAACAAAGAGTGAAAAATTTAAGGGGGTCTGAATACTTTCCGTACCCACTGTATATATATATATATATATATATACAAAGTATCACACAAATGTGAGTACACCCCTCACATTTTTGTAAATATTTTATTATATCTTTTCATGTGACAACACTGAAGAAATTGCACTTTGCTACAATGTAACGTAGTGAATGTACAGCTTTTATAACCGTGTAAATTTGCTGTCCCCTCAAAATAACTCAACACACAGCCATTCATGTCTAAACCTCTGGCAACAAAAGTGAGTACACCCCTAAGTAAAAATGTCCAAATTGGGCTCAATTAGCCATTTTCCCTCCCTGGTGTCATGTGACTTGTTAGTGTTACAAGGTTTCAGGTGTGAATGGGGAGCAGTTGTGTTACATTTGGTGTTATCGCTCTCACTCTCTCATACTGGTCACTGGAAGCTCAACATGGCACCTCATGGCAAAGAATTCTCTGAGCATCTAAAAAAAAAAGAATTGTTGCTCTACATAAAGATGGTCTAGGCTATAAGACGATTTCCAAGAACCTGAAATTGAGCTGCAGCATGGTGGCCATGGTTAACCAGGACAGGACAGGTTCCACTCAGAACAGGCCTCGCCATGGTCGACCAAAGGAGTTGAATACATGTGCTCAGCATCATATCCAGAGGTTGTCTTTGAGAAATAGATGTATGAGTGCTGCCACCATTGCTGCAGAGGTTGAAGGAGTGGGGGTTTAGCCTATCAGTGCTCAGACCATATGCTGCACACTGCATCAAATTGGTCAGCATGACTGTCGTCCGAGAAGGAAGCCTTTTCTAAAGAGGATGCACAAGGAAGCCCGCAAACAGTTTGCTGAAGACAAGCAGACTAAGGACATGGATTACTGGAGCTATGTCCTGTGGTCTGATGAGACCAAGATAAACTTATTTGGTTCAGATAGTGTCAAGTGTGTGTGGCGGCAACCAGGTGAGGAGTACAAAATTAAGTGTGTCTTGCCTACAGTCAAGCGTGGTGGTGGGAGTGTCATGGTCTTGGGCTGCATGAGTGCTGCCGGCACTGGGGACCTACAGTTCATTGAGGGAACCATGAATGCAAACATGTACTGTGACATACTGAAGCAGAGCATTACCCCCCCTCCTTTGCAGACTGGACCGCTTGGCGGTATTCCAACATGATGACGACACCAAACACACCTCTTCGACAACCACTGCCTTGCTAAAGAAGCTGAGGGTAAAGGTGATGACTGGCCAAGCATGTCTCCAGACCTAAACCCTATTGAGCATCTGTGGGGCATCCTCAATGGAAGGTGGAGGAGCGCAAACTCTCTAACATCCACTAGCTCTGTGATGTCGTCATGGAGGAGTGGAAGAGGACTCCAGTGGCAACCTATGAAGCTCTGGTGAAATCCATGCCCAAGAGGGTTAAGGCAGTGCTGGAAAATAATGATGGCAACACAAAATATTGACACTTTAGGCCCAGGTTGGACATTGCCACTTAGGGGTGTACTCACTTTAGTTGCCAGCGGTTTAGACATTAATGGCTGTGTGTTGAGTTATTTTGAGGGGACAGCAAATTTACACTGTTATACAAGCTATATACTCACTACTTTACATTGTAGCAAAATGTCATTTCTTCAGTGTTGTCACTGAAAAGATGGAATAAAATATTTACAAAAATGTGAGGAGTGTACTCACTTTTGTGAGATACTGTATATAGATAGGTTCTTCAAAAAGATTTCACACATTTTCGTACACGTTTTGCAGCCATCTTTACCACAGCGTGACAACTCATATACTAAACTGCAAGGTCAACAGGCTTGCCAGACAGACTAGTCAGATGACACTTTGACACTCTGAGATATGACCAATTACTACTCCTCTCACCGTCACTGTTTCCAACAAAAATATAAAAGTGCAAAGACCTTTTGAAGACCTCTCGTAAATAAGAAAATGTTTTGCCTTGCATTCCTATTTTACACTAAAGGGGTTGCTTTACAAGGAAAATGTTCATATTAACTTTAATTTTACTTTAATAATTGACCTCAATAAATTTAGCAAACATGGAAAAATGTTTGCAACAATAATGACATTTTACTGAATTATTTTGATGTTCACCAAAATTTCAGGAAAATTAAAACTTTCTGTTTTATTAATTTCTAGGAGTGACTCAGTGAATACTATTCCAATAATTTTGTAAGGGGGGGATGGGTGCGCTGATAGTGTGTTGAAGCTGCTCTGGGTATTCAGTGCTTTTGAATATAGATAAATGTATATGTGGTGTGGGGTGCGCTAAACAACAAATAAATAATGAATATATAACATATATCTATGTGTGAACCAAATCAACAAAAGTAAATATATATAACATATATCAATTTGTGAAGCCAATTAATAATGCAAATCAATTGGTGCATAAACATAAAAGTTCATAAGTGTCCATAAATATTTTGCAGGTGAGTAGAATTGTATTCTATCCGAATAATACGTGTATCCACCACCGAGTGAAATTCATCCTTACCAAACGGAAATAAATAAGGTGCAACTATATTTTCTTGTGCTGAAAAAATATCCAATCTCCTTGTGAACAAACACCACGTGTAAATCACCAAGAATTAGCCTCTTACCAGATGGTAATAGGTATGCACTTGTTCAGTGAAACCACCGCCTTGCTTCCTCTTTAAAATCCTGAAGTGGGATGTAGAACCGCTCTACCTTTCTTTCTCCACTAGATGGCAACGAGTACCAGCAAGAAACACAGCCTCATCCTTCTTTACAAGCTCACAAAACCACCGTGTATTAAAGGAAAAAAGAGGGCTAATAGTGTATTACCCTTGAGATTTATTCAAAAAACAGTTGATAATGCACTTACAATTAGATGTCTTGTATTCAGCATAAACATAGGCATACGAATTCCTGCAAAGGCTTGCGGCTGGCTGCAGCACGGACCGCAAGTTGTGTGTGACGTGTGCGCCTCCTAATCTGACCGGTTTCTTCCCATAGGACTTCTACTGAGAAAGGAGTACTGGCGCATCGTCACTTCCGCTTTATTTATACAGGTGGAAGCAGATTGTCTAACTTCCGGTGTCTGCAGAGCAGGTAGTATAAAACATCGATCCATAGCACATCCTGGTGACACAGGAAGTAAACACTTCACTTCCTGTCTGCACAGGAAGCAAACACTTTACTTCCTGTCTGCAGAGCAAGTGTCTGCAGAGCAGGTATGCTTTGGAACTTCTGGCTGATAGCAATTTAAGGCAAATTACTTAAATATGGGTAGCTTTCCTTGTGTTAAAAGGAATGTATAAAAACATACTTTATTATTTGTTAAAAACAAATGTATAAAAACATCGATCTATGGCACATCCTGGTGACACCGGAAGTAAACACTTTCCTTCCTGTCCTACAACACACTGCTTTAGGAGCGTAGTGGGAAAGGGGTGACACCGGAAATATGTGTATAATAAAATGTATTGAACTATATTAAACCATATGCTCCAATACAAATTTAAAATAAATGTTAAAAGATAACTAAAATATAAAACCTGCCAAAATTAGGAATGCTTCCTTATTTAACCCCCAAGGAGTACAGAGTCACCATGTGACCATTTTTAAGGACCTAGTTTTAAAGGAATTGGAAGAGAAGGAATTTAAATCACAACCGCAGAGAGATCTGAAAAAAGGTGTGAAATCCCTTTGCGGGAATAAAAACCTTGTGATAAGACCGGCGGATAAAGGTGGGGGTATCGTTCTTCTCAATAAGGAACAATACACTGAAGAAATGGAGAGGTTGTTATCTGATAATGGCACCTATGAAGTTTTGAAAAAAGACCCCACCTTCAAATATAAGAAACAGTTGGAGAAAATAGTGACTAAAGGTTACGAGGAAGGTATTATAAACAAAAAAGAGAAGGAATTCTTGGTACCTTTGGCTCCCAGGATTCCGACCATATATTATCTTCCCAAAGTACATAAAAGCCTCACTAGACCACCTGGGAGGCCCATAGTGAGCGGAATCGATTCCGTTACCTCCAGGATTGGAAGGTATGTGGACCACTTTCTGCAACCCCTGGTCCAAGAAACCCCTTCATATCTTAAAGATACGGCTCAATGTATCCAGGAAGTGACACAATTAGAGGTGGAGGGAGACGTACTGCTGGTCACGGCAGACGTGACGTCTTTATATACCGTGATACCCCACCAGATAGGATATGAAACGGTATGCACTTTCTTGGACACTGATTATGAAATACCGATGGACCAGAAGAAGTTCATCCTGGATCTACTCATTTTCGGCATGGAGCACAACTAATACAAGACATCTAATTGTAAGTGCATTATCAACTGTTTTTTGAATAAATCTCAAGGGTAATACACTATTAGCCCTCTTTTTTCCTTTAATACACGGTGGTTTTGTGAGCTTGTAAAGAAGGATGAGGCTGTGTTTCTTGCTGGTACTCGTTGCCATCTAGTGGAGAAAGAAAGGTAGAGCGGTTCTACATCCCACTTCAGGATTTTAAAGAGGAAGCAAGGCGGTGGTTTCACTGAACAAGTGCATACCTATTACCATCTGGTAAGAGGCTAATTCTTGGTGATTTACACGTGGTGTTTGTTCACAAGGAGATTGGATATTTTTTCAGCACAAGAAAATATAGTTGCACCTTATTTATTTCCGTTTGGTAAGGATGAATTTCACTCGGTGGTGGATACACGTATTATTCGGATAGAATACAATTCTACTCACCTGCAAAATATTTATGGACACTTATGAACTTTTATGTTTATGCACCAATTGATTTGCATTATTAATTGGCTTCACAAATTGATATATGTTATATATATTTACTTTTGTTGATTTGGTTCACACATAGATATATGTTATATATTCATTATTTATTTGTTGTTTAGCGCACCCCACACCACATATACATTTATCTATATTCAAAAGCACTGAATACCCAGAGCAGCTTCAACACACTATCAGCGCACCCATCCCCCCCTTACAACATTCTTTAATATCTTATTGAGTTGCAGCAGATAGTATAAGATGGATATCTTTGAGTATCATAGCAAGCGCAAACTTGCAATAGAAGAGGTTTTTGATAAAAAACCATCGGAAGTTTCCGATCTAAGAGGTGTATTTATGAGGTTAAAAAATGTGATGGTGGCGGAATTACATGCCTCATGGGATATTGCCTTTTTAGAAAAATACGTGGAAGAAAAAATGGTCCCAAGGAGTCTGAGATGGAATGTCTATCCAGACCAAGGAGACCCGGACCTATTAGAGTGGTCACAATTTTTCAACGGGGCCGGCATGAGCCTCCTAAATTTTTTAATAGACAAGAAGAGAAAAAAAGTACTGAAATTAAATAAGGAGATTTTGGAAATAAAAGAAAAATTATTGCCCTCCATGCAGGAGGAGGCGTATAAAATTTACAATCACGAGTTGAGAGAAATTATGGCGATGGAGGAAGAAGAACAAAAGATCAAGAAGAGGAAAAAGTTCTTTAGAGATCTTGAGGACTATAAAACCTCTAGAGTATTTAAATGGCAAAATGCTCTAGAAGGAGGAGAGATCCTTAATGGTGAACTGGCCCCTATGGAGGAAGGAGCCAGTGAAGCAGAAGCTATAGCCTCTACTTCTAGAGAACCTAGTAGGCCAGTTAAAAGAAGTGAGAATTCTCAAGAAAAGCCGAAAGAGAATATAAAGCTCAAGCCTTTGAAAGAAAATGTATCTAATAACCAGAAAAAAAGTAAAAATAAAGGGAAAGGTGATAATGAAAAAGGACGTCCTAAAGTACAAGATTATAGGAGGGAATACGAATATCGTCATCCCTCATCTGATAGGACGCGGAGACGTTCAAGATCAAGGGATCAAAGAAATCGTCATCCTTCATTTGAAAGGACTTGGAGACGTTCCAGATCGAGATCTCCAAGAAGAGTGCAAGTAGATTACATGGGAAACTACTTGGACACTCCACATACACCTAGACCTTATCCTACTGGTTCTCATAACAGGTATGAGCCTCTTAGACATGAGAGATACGAGGAGAGAAACGATCGGAGAGAAACACCTCCGCAGAAGACTCCAATCAGTGCCAAAAAGAAGAATTTTTTAGGCCAGGGTCCCAAAAAAGGGAACCGAAAAAAGTGAAAAGGGGCTGTAGAGGGGGATCCAATCGGAAGCTCAATGTAGAAACCAATGGAATTTTTAATCTCAGTGGGATCACATTGACGAACTCCGAAAAGCATACCCTCAATAAAGGGCTCAAGTACGCTCCAAAAAAACAATTGAATAAATTCGAAACCTTTATTGACATCCACAAGTATGTGAGAAAATTGAATGTCAAGCGGCACTTTTTGTCCAATGCTTTTGAAAGAAATCATGTTTCTTATACATCCACCACTTCCATTCCAACAGGTCTTAGGAATGCTTCCTTATTTAACCCCCAAGGAGTACAGAGTCACCATGTGACCATTTTTAAGGACCTAGTTTTAAAGGAATTGGAAGAGAAGGAATTTAAATCACAACCGCAGAGAGATCTGAAAAAAGGTGTGAAATCCCTTTGCGAGAATAAAAACCTTGTGATAAGACCGGCGGATAAAGGTGGGGGTATCGTTCTTCTCCATAAGGAACAATACACTGAAGAAATGGAGAGGTTGTTATCTGATAATGGCACCTATGAAGTTTTGAAAAAAGACCCCACCTTCAAATATAAGAAACAGTTGGAGAAAATAGTGACTAAAGGTTACGAGGAAGGTATTATAAACAAAAAAGAGAAGGAATTCTTGGTACCTTTGGCTCCCAGGATTCCGACCATATATTATCTTCCCAAAGTACATAAAAGCCTCACTAGACCACCTGGGAGGCCCATAGTGAGCGGAATCGATTCCGTTACCTCCAGGATTGGAAGGTATGTGGACCACTTTCTGCAACCCCTGGTCCAAGAAACCCCTTCATATCTTAAAGATACGGCTCAATGTATCCAGGAAGTGACACAATTAGAGGTGGAGGGAGACGTACTGCTGGTCACGGCAGACGTGACGTCTTTATATACCGTGATACCCCACCAGATAGGATATGAAGCGGTATGCACTTTCTTGGACACTGATTATGAAATACCGATGGACCAGAAGAAGTTCATCCTGGATCTACTCATTTTCGGCATGGAGCACAACTATTTCTATTATGGCGAAAAGTTCTACCTACAGAAAATGGGCGTAGCTATGGGGGCCAAGTTTGCCCCCAGCTTAGCCAATTTATTTATGGCACTGTGGGAAGATAGAAACATTTATTCCAACAGACCCAGGCAACTGGTTATGTGGAGAAGGTACATAGATGACACGCTGTTAATATGGCAGGGAGAAGAAGATTCACTGAGAAGGTTCATGAGAGATCTGAATTGTAATAATTGGGGGATCAGGTTTTCTTATGAATTTAGCAAGACCTCAGTGAACTTCTTGGACCTAGTCATATCCAGGGTAGGTTCCAGTTTTTCCACCCATACCTATTATAAGCCGACTGATAGGAACGGCTTTATAGCCCTGGACAGCTGTCACCATCCAGCCTGGCTCAGATCTGTACCCAAATCACAATTCAGAAGAGTCAGAAGGAATTGTACCGACAGCCAAGTATTCCGGAAACAAGCTATGGTCCTGAAAGAAAAATTTCTGGAAAAAGGCTACAAACCAGAAGTGCTAGAGAAAGAAATTCAGACCCTGGAGTTAGTTGAGCAAAGAAGTTTGCTACAACCTAAGAAAGTTCAGAACCCAGGAAAAACCACTTCCAAGTTTGAATTTGCTTTCATTACGAGATTCTCACAAAACTACAAGTGGCTAAATCATGTATTCCGGAAACACTGGGGAGTCCTACAGAAAGATAAAATTTTAGGACCCATGCTACCAGAAGTTCCACCTATCATTTACAGGAAGGCACAGAACTTACGAGATCTGGTAGCCCCCAATCCCATTGATCCTCCTACCATCCCAAAATTTTTCCCTGATATGAAGGGCTTCTTTCCCTGCAGGAGTTGCAGAGTGTGTAAAGAAGCTCAAACTATCAGGACTAATACATTTCATTCAACTGTGACAGGTAAAGAGTACCCCATTAGAAATTTTATTTCCTGCCATACGAAAGGGGTTGTATACCTTTTACAGTGTGAGTGCAATTACCAGTATGTTGGAAGAACCATAGGTACTGCCGCCATACGTATTGGAGAACATCTGACCAACATACACAAAGCTTTTCCTGGGCATAGTGTATCCCAATACTTCGCCCAATGTCACAGAAAAAATCCCAAGAGGTTAAAAATCATCGTTATTGAGAAATATACACCACACTGGAGGGGGAGCAATCTGAGGAGGTCTATATCCAGGAGGGAAACCTTCTGGATATATGAGCTCGGCTGCTCCAGACCCCGGGGACTCAACATAGAGTGGGACATAAACGCACACATTAATAACTGTTGATCCCCACATATATTTTGGCAGGTTTTATATTTTAGTTATCTTTTAACATTTATTTTAAATTTGTATTGGAGCATATGGTTTAATATAGTTCAATACATTTTATTATACACATATTTCCGGTGTCACCCCTTTCCCACTACGCTCCTAAAGCAGTGTGTTGTAGGACAGGAAGGAAAGTGTTTACTTCCGGTGTCACCAGGATGTGCCATAGATCGATGTTTTTATACATTTGTTTTTAACAAATAATAAAGTATGTTTTTATACATTCCTTTTAACACAAGGAAAGCTACCCATATTTAAGTAATTTGCCTTAAATTGCTATCAGCCAGAAGTTCCAAAGCATACCTGCTCTGCAGACACTTGCTCTGCAGACAGGAAGTAAAGTGTTTGCTTCCTGTGCAGACAGGAAGTGAAGTGTTTACTTCCTGTGTCACCAGGATGTGCTATGGATCGATGTTTTATACTACCTGCTCTGCAGACACCAGAAGTTAGACAATCTGCTTCCACCTGTATAAATAAAGCGGAAGTGACGATGCGCCAGTACTCCTTTCTCAGTAGAAGTCCTATGGGAAGAAACCGGTCAGATTAGGAGGCGCACACGTCACACACAACTTGCGGTCCGTGCTGCAGCCGGCCGCAAGCCTTTGCAGGAATTCGTATGCCTATGTTTATGCTGAATACAAGACATCTAATTGTAAGTGCATTATCAACTGTTTTTTGAATAAATCTCAAGGGTAATACACTATTAGCCCTCTTTTTTCCTTTAATACACGGTGGTTTTGTGAGCTTGTAAAGAAGGATGAGGCTGTGTTTCTTGCTGGTACTCGTTGCCATCTAGTGGAGAAAGAAAGGTAGAGCGGTTCTACATCCCACTTCAGGATTTTAAAGAGGAAGCAAGGCGGTGGTTTCACTGAACAAGTGCATACCTATTACCATCTGGTAAGAGGCTAATTCTTGGTGATTTACACGTGGTGTTTGTTCACAAGGAGATTGGATATTTTTTCAGCACGAAAATATAGTTGCACCTTATTTATTTCCGTTTGGTAAGGATGAATTTCACTCGGTGGTGGATACACGTATTATTCGGATAGAATACAATTCTACTCACCTGCAAAATATTTATGGACACTTATGAACTTTTATGTTTATGCACCAATTGATTTGCATTATTAATTGGCTTCACAAATTGATATATGTTATATATATTTACTTTTGTTGATTTGGTTCACACATAGATATATGTTATATATTCATTATTTATTTGTTGTTTAGCGCACCCCACACCACAAATACTATTCCAATAAGCCTATTTTAAAATGTGTATATATATATATATATATATATATATATATATATATATACAGAGGGTACGGAAAGTATTCAGACCCCCTTAAATTTTTCACTCTTTGTTATATTGCAGCCATTTGCTAAAATCATTTAAGTTCATTCTTCTTCCTCATGAATGTACACATAGCACCCCATACTGACAGAAAAACACAGAATTGTTGACATTGTTGCAGATTTATAAAAAAGAAAAACTGAAATATCACATGGTCCTAAGTATTCAGACCCTTTGCTGTGACACTCATATATTTAACTCAGGTGCTTTCCATTTCTTTTGATCATCCTTGAGATGGTTCTACACCTTCATTTGAGTCCAGCTGTGTTTGATTATACTGATTGGACTTGATTAGGAAAGCCACACACCTGTCTATATAAGACCTTCCAGATCACAATGCATGTCAGAGCAAATGAGAATCATGAGGTCAAAGGAACTGCCTGAAGAGCTCAGAGACAGAATTGTGGCAAGGCACAGATCTGGCCAAGGTTACAAAAAGATTTCTTCTGCACTTAAGGTTCCTAAGAGCACAGTGGCCTCCATAATCCTCAAATGGAAGACATTTGGGACGACCAGAACCCTTCCTAGAGCTGGCCGTCCGGCCAAACTGAGCTATCGGGGGAGAAGAGCCTTGGTGAGAGAGGTAAAGAAGAACCCAAAGATTACTGTGGCTGAGCTCCAGAGATGCAGTCAGGAGATGGGAGAAAGTAGTAGAAAGTCAACCATCACTGCAGCCCTCCACCAGTCAGGGCTTTATGGCAGAGTGGCCTGACGGAAGCCTCTGCTCAGTGTAAGACACATGAAAGCCCGCATGGAGTTTGCTAAAAAACACCTGAAGGACTCCAAGATGGTGAGAAATAAGATTCTCTGGTCTGATGAGACCAAAATAGAACTTTTTGGCCTTAATTCTAAGCGGTATGTGTGGAGAAAACCAGGCACTGCTCATCACCTGTCCATTACAGTCCCAACAGTGAAGCATGGTGGTGGCAGCATCATGCTGTGGGGGTGTTTTTCAGCTGCAGGGACAGGACGACTGGTTGCAATCGAGGGAAAGATGAATGCGGCCAAGTACAGAGATATCCTGGACAAAAACCTTCTCCAGAGTGCTCTGGACCTCAGACTGGGCCGAAGGTTTACCTTCCAACAAGACAATGACCCTAAGCACACAGCTAAAATAACGAAGGAGTGGCTTCACAACAACTCCGTGACTGTTCTTGAATGGCCCAGCCAGAGCCCTGACTTAAACCCAATTGAGCATCTCTGGAGAGACCTAAAAATGGCTGTCCACCAACGTTTACCATCCAACCTGACAGAACTGGAGAGGATCTGCAAGGAGGAATGGCAGAGGATCCCCAAATCCAGGTGTGAAAGACTTGTTGCATCTTTCCCAAAAAGACTCCTGGCTGTATTAGATCAAAAGGGGGCTTCTATTAAATACTGAGCAAAGGGTCTGAATACTTAGGACCATGTGATATTTCAGTTTTTCTTTTTTAATAAATCTGCAACAATGTCAACAATTCTGGGTTTTTCTGTCAGTATGGGGTGCTATGTGTACATTCATGAGGAAGAAGAATGAACTTAAATGATTTTAGCAAATGGCTGCAATATAACAAAGAGTGAAAAATTTAAGGGGGTCTGAATACTTTCCGTACCCACTGTATATATATATATATATATATATATATATATATATACAGTGCCTTGCGAAGGTATTCGCCCCCTTGAAATTTTCAACCTTTTGCCACATTTCAGGCTTCAAACATACAGATATAAAACTGTAAATTTTTGTGAAGAATCAACAACAAGTGGGACACAATCATAAAGTGGAACAACATATATTGGATATTTCAAACTTTGTTAACAAATAAAAAACTGAAAAATTGGGCAAGCAAAATTATTTAGCCCCTTTACTTTCAGTTCAGCAAACTCTCTCCAGAAGTTCAGTGAGGATCTCTGAATGATCCAATGTTGACCTAAATGACTAATGATGATAAATAGAATCCACCTGTGTGTAATCAAGTCTCCGTATAAATGCACCTGCACTGTGATAGTCTTCGTTTAAAGTGCAGAGAGCATCATGAAGAACAAGGAACACACCAGGCAGGTCCAAGATACTGTTGTGGAGAAGTTTAAAGCCAGATTTGGATACAAAAAGATTTCCCAAGCTTTAAACATCCCAAGGAGCACTGTGCAAGCGATAATATTGAAATGGAAGGATTATCAGACCACTGCAAATCTACGAAGACCTGGCCGTCCCTCTAAAATTTCAGCTTATACAAGGAGAAGAGTGATCAGAGATGCAGCCAAGAGGCCCATGATCACTCTGGATGAACTGCAGAGATCTACAGCTGAGGTGGGAGACTCTGTCCATAGGACAACAATCAGTCGTATACTGCACAAATCTGGCCTTTATGGAAGAGTGGCAAGAAGAAAGCCATTGTTTAAAAATATCCGTAAAAAGTGTTGTTTAAAGTTATCCACAAGCCACCTGGGAGACACACCAAACATGTGGAAGAAGGTTCTCTGGTCAGATGAAACCAAAATCGAATTTTTTGGCAACAATGCAAAACGTTATGTTTGGTGTAAAAGCAACACAGCTCATCACCATGAACACACCATCCCCACTGTCAAACATGGTAGTGGCAGCATCATGGTTTGGGCCTGCTTTTCTTCAGCAGGGACAGGGAGGGTGGTTAAAATTGACGGGAAGATGGATGGAGCCAAATACAGGACCATTCTGGAAGAAAACCTGATGGAGTCTGCAAAAGACCTGAGACTGGGATGGAGATTTGTCTTCCAACAAGACAATGATCCAAAACATAAAGCAAAATCTACAATGGAATGGTTCACAAATAAACATATCCAGGTGTTAGAATGGTCAAGTCAAAGTCCACACCTGAATCCAATCGAGAATCTGTGGAAAGAACTGAAAACTGCTGTTCACAAACGCTCTCCATCCAACCTCATTGAGCTCGAGCTGTTTTGCAAGGAGGAATGGGCAAGCGACTTACAGCTGTAATCGCAACAAAAGGTGGCGCTACAAAGTATTAACTTAAGGGGGCTGAATAATTTTGCATGCCCAACTTTTCAGTTTTTTATTTGTTAAAAAAGTTTGAAATATCCAATAAATTTCGTTCCACTTCATGATTGTGTCCCACTTATTATTGATTCTTCACAAAAAATTACAGTTTTATATCTTTATGTTTGAAGCCTGAAATGTGGCAAAAGGTTGAAAAGTTCAAGGGGGCCAAATACTTTCGCAAAGGAACTGTATATATATATATATATATATATATATATATATATACAGTATATATATATAATATATATATATATATATATATATATATATATATACTGTAGATAGATAGATAGATAGATAGATAGATAGATAGATAGATAGATAGATAGATAGATAGATAGATAGATAGATAGATAGACACCTATATAAAACTAATTTTACACTTTTTAGTCAGAGTATAGCATCAAGTCAATTTAACAACTGGGATATTGATCTGGTCAGGTAAGTAGCAGAGGGGGTTGTTAATCAGTTTTAACTGCTTTGGTGTTAAAACAAATTAGCAACAGGTGCACTAGATAGGCAACAATGAAACAACCTCCAAAACAGGAATGGTTTTACTGGTAGAGGCCACTGACATTTTTTCCCTACTCCTCTTTTCAGACAGTTTTTTACTAGTTTTGCATGTGGCTAGGGTCGGTGTCACTACTGGTAGCATGAGGCGATACTTGGATCCTATAGAGGTTGCACAAGCAGTCCAACTCCTCCAGGGTTGCACATCAATAAGTGCCATTGCCAGAAGGTTTGCTGTGTCACCCAGCACAGTCTCAAGTGCATGGAAGATATTCCAGAAGACAGGCAGTTACTCTAGGAGAGTTGGACAGGGCCATAGAATGTCCTTAACCCTTCAGCAGAACCGGTATCTGCTTCTTTGTGCAAGGAGGAACAGGATGAGCACTGCCAGTGCCCTGCACAATGACCTCCCTCAGGCCACTGGTGTGAATGTCTCTGACCAAACAATCAGAAACAGACTTCATGAGAGTGACCTGAGGGCCCATCATACTTTAGTGGTCCCTGTGCTCACTGCCAGGCACCATTGAGCTTGATTGGCATTTGCCATTGAACACCAGAATTGGCAGGTCCACCACTGGCACCCTGTGCTTTTCACAGATGGGAGCAGGCTCACCCTGAGCACATGTAACAAATGTGAAAGGGTCTGGAGAAACCATGGAGAACGTTATGCTGCCTGTATCATTGTTCAGCATCAGTTTGGTGGTGGGTCAGTGATGGTCTGGATAGGCAGATCCATGGAGAGACGCACAGACCTCTACAGGCTAGATAATGGCACCCTGATTGCCATTAGGTATTGGGATAAATTCTTGGACCTATTGTCAGACCCAATGCTGGTGCAGTGGGTCCTGAGTTCCTCCTGGTGCATGAAAATGCCCGGCCTCATGTGGCGAGAGTATGCAGCCATTTCCTGGAGGATGAAAGAATTGATACCATTGAATAGCCCCCATGCTCGTCTGACCTAAATCCAATAGAACACCTCAGGGACATTATGTTTTGGTCCATCCAAAGCCATCAGGTTGCACCTTAGTCTGTTCAGGAGCTCAGTCATGCCCTGGTCCAGATCTGGGAGAAAAGACCTCAGGACACCATCCGTCGCCTCATTAGGAGCAAGCCCCGATGTTGTCAGGCATGCATACAAGGATGGGGGGGCATACAAAATATTGAGTACTATTTTGAGTTGCTGCAATGAAATTTCAGCCAAAGGGACTAGCCTGCTGCATAATTTTTTTCCTGTTGTTTTTTTGGGGTATCTTTGAATTCAGCGTTCTGTAGGTAGGTTGATAAATTTAATTTCCATCAAATGATATGGCATCCTTTCGTTCCTAACACATTACCCAGTCCGTATCAGTATAGATATCCAGCATGAGATTTTTCCCCATTGAGATCTGATGTGTTTTCAAAGTGTTCCTTTAATTTTTTGAGCAGTATATATATATATATATATATATATATATATATATATATATATATACAGTGGGTACGCAAAGTATTCAGACCCCCTTAAGTTTTTCACTCTTTGTTATATTGCAGCCATTTGCTAAAATCATTTAAGTTCATTCTTCTTCCTCATTAATGTACACATAGCACCCCATACTGACAGAAAAACACAGAATTGTTGACATTGTTGCAGATTTATTAAAAAAGAAAAACTGAAATATCACATGGTCCTAAGTATTCAGACCCTTTGCTGTGACACTCATATATTTAACTCAGGTGCTTTCCATTTCTTCTGATCATCCTTGAGATGGTTCTACACCTTCATTTGAGTCCAGCTGTGTTTGATTATACTGATTGGACTTGATTAGGAAAGCCACACACCTGTCTAAATAAGACATTCCAGATCACAATGCATGTCAGAGCAAATGAGAATCATGAGGTCAAAGGAACTGCCTGAAGAGCTCAGAGACAGAATTGTGGCAAGGCACAGATCTGGCCAAGGTTACAAAAAGATTTCTGCTGCACTTAAGGTTCCTAAGAGCACAGTGGCCTCCATAATCCTCAAATGGAAGACGTTTGGGACGACCAGAACCCTTTCTAGAGCTGGCCGTCCGGCCAAACTGAGCTATCGGGGGAGAAGAGCCTTGGTGAGAGAGGTAAAGAAGAACCCAAAGATCACTGTGGCTGAGCTCCAGAGATGCAGTCAGGAGATGGGAGAAAGTTGTAGAAAGTCAACCATCACTGCAGCCCTCCACCAGTCGGGGCTTTATGGCAGAGTGGCCCGACGGAAGCCTCTCCTCAGTGTAAGACACATGAAAGCCCGCATGGAGTTTGCTAAAAAACACCTGAGGGACTCCAAGATGGTGAGAAATAAGATTCTCTGGTCTGATGAGACCAAAATAGAACTTTTTGGCCTTAATTCTAAGCGGTATGTGTGGAGAAAACCAGGCACTGCTCATCACCTGTCCAATACAGTCCCAACAGTGAAGCATGGTGGTGGCAGCATCATGCTGTGGGGGTGTTTTTCAGCTGCAGGGACAGGACGACTGGTTGCAATCGAGGGAAAGATGAATGCGGCCAAGTACAGGGATATCCTGGACAAAAACCTTCTCCAGAGTGCTCTGGACCTCAGACTGGGCTGAAGGTTTACCTTCCAACAAGACAATGACCCTAAGCACACAGCTAAAATAACGAAGGAGTGGCTTCACAACAACTCCGTGACTGTTCTTGAATGGCCCAGCCAGAGCCCTGACTTAAACCCAATTGAGCATCTCTGGAGAGACCTAAAAATGGCTGTCCACCAACGTTTACCATCCAACCTGACAGAACTGGAGAGGATCTGCAAGGAGGAATGGCAGAGGATCCCCAAATCCAGGTGTGAAAGACTTGTTGCATCTTTCCCAAAAAGACTCCTGGCTGTATTAGATCAAAAGGGTGCTTCTACTAAATACTGAGCAAAGGGTCTGAATACTTAGGACCATGTGATATTTCAGTTTTTATTTTTTAATAAATCTGCAACAATGTCAACAATTCTGTGTTTTTCTGTCAGTATGGGGTGCTATGTGTACATTCATGAGGAAGAAGAATGAACTTAAATGATTTTAGCAAATGGCTGCAATATAACAAAGAGTGAAAAATTTAAGGGGGTCTGAATACTTTCCGTACCCACTGTATATCAATAGTTTTTGTCAGTAACTAAAATACATGTAATTAAAAGATAACAATTATTTTAAGTCTCAAAGTGACCTTATTTAAAAATCTATTTATCAACTCAATAATCAAAAGCTAAGCTTAAAATTCCCATTTTTCTATTGGTATAAATAAATCAGCCAAGTTTATTTATTAATACAGTAATAACTAAATATGAGTACTGACTTTATTCACATAATCCCAAATCCCATGATACAATGATTTCTCTAAACCAACAAACTGTGATAAGTGATAATCCAAATAAAGTGCAAGTTCAAAATTAATTCAGAAAACAAAATAAGAAAAGGCCAATTATTATATTCACTGTAATAAAGAGAAGAGAGAGATTGTCACTTCAACCAATAATATTCACCCAGTAAACAAATAAAGACAATAATTACATACCTTTAATAATCAGAATAAGGTAAAATTTCAAATAAATCAAATAAAGTAAATAGGAATAAATATTGCTGATGTAGTATCACTATATTCAATAAATGCAATAAACAACATTAAATGAATCAAAAATTATAGGCACATAGGAGACATAAAGTCACAAGCTGCAGTAAATATTAGCTTGTACTGTGTAATTCCGCTACAACTAAGTGGAGCTTAGACACTCAATCCAAACACTTATAGGGCTTATTTTTTGGGAAAACAAAAGTGATTGGCAAAAATCCAGTCAACTATTCCCATAAGAAGTGTAGGCTAGGTGATATCTGCTGAGGTCTGGGACAGCATACAGACATGTAATCATTGCTCAGTCTATCTCTATTCATGTAGATCTGGCATACTTAAACCAAATTAATTTGCACCTTTACCAAATCTGTCAAACAAAGTGACTATATAAAGGAAGAAAAAAGCAGAGCAGTTTAATGTCCATTGCCACATTACTACAAAGAACTAAAGAACTAAAAAAACCTAAACCCTCAGAGGCTGAGGAAAAATGCAACGTTTTGAGGTGTCACCGTCACTGAAACAGAGTGAAAATCTTCCATGACCATATTTCGCAATGTTCAAATATGGTCGATGACCTCACCTCGGATTCCCGAAACTGGGTTTACTTTACAGTACCATCTGGGATCTGTCATTTTGTGAAGGGAGTGCAGCAGTCAAACCTCATTGGGCAGCAGATCAAGATGATTGATGGCAGATAGTTTAGTGCCCTAATAGACAAGGGTTATTTAGATGGTCAACAGTAATTAATGGTGGATTTACTGTACATCTGGGAAATAGTTTTGTTTTTGTGTATTAATAATAACTGAATTTTTCTAAGGTGTCTGTGTGTTTATTTACATTTACCTCTTTGTGTGAATGGGTACTAATGGGGTACTAATATACCCTTGTAGTCATTCCCTTCATATCTTGGGCCCTCCTATTAGAATGGGGCTCCCAAATTCCACTACAGTCCCCCGTATTCCCCATGTCCTTTTCTGGGGGATTTAATGTTACACTAGAACAAGGTGCCTTGCAAGGAGGGGGACTTTGCCATCCTCCCTTTCAAGATACCCCCTCAACTTAGAAAGGCATGTGGCCTGGTCAGGTACACAACTGGCTTTCCTCCCTTACTGGGCTACCTAGGCTTCTAGGCAAAATTATAAGGGAAAGACTTTGTTTTCATAGAAAGGATGAAATTATATCACTCCTTAACACTGAGTGCACCTTTAATGCATCTCCCAGATGTGTTATTTAAATAATTTTGTGGATTATTCATTTCAATACTGTGCTATAGCCAAAAGATAGCTAAAGCATGGTACTATAGTTCTGGGAGGGCGTCCAAAATGTCCTACCAGAATCTTGCCTCCTGCGCACCCCCTGTGGTGCGTTCAGGCACGGTCTGTGATCGCTGTGTCCTTCAGACACAGCTGATCACCGATTATGGTTTAGGGCCAATCACAGCGCAATTTTACTATATGATCATCCATGTCCAATCACAGCTGATCACATGTAAACAGACTTTTCAGTTATAAGCAGTCCTTTCCTCACACACTGTGTCTGTGTCCTTAAAATCAGTGCAGTGCCATCAATGCCAATCAGTGCAGCTTATCAATGCCCATCAATGATGCCTATCAGTGCCCATTAGTGCTGCCTATTAATGCCACCTCATCAGTGCCCATCAGTGCTGCCTCACCAATGCCCATCAGTGCAGCTTATCAGTGCCCATCAGTGCTGCCTCATCAGTGTCAATCAGTGCAGCCTCATCAGTGCACATCAGTGCACCCTGGTGCAGCCTCATCAGTGCACATCGGTGCAGCCCCATCAGTGCCTATTATTGCAGCCTAATAATGACCATCTGTACACCCTATCAGTGCTCATCAGTGCAGCCTTATTAGCACAGATCAGCGAAGAAGAAAAATTACTTATTTGCAAACTGTTATCCCAGAAACTGAGAAAAAGTTTTTTTTCCAAATTATTTGGTCTTTTTTCATTAGTTTAGCAAAAAAAAAAAAATAATAAATTTGGTGCTTAAATACCACCAAAAGAAAGCTATATCTGTCTCAAAAACTTTCATATGGGTACAGTGTTACATGACCACATAATTGGCACTCAAATTGCGAAAGCACTGAAAGCTTAAAATTGGCCTGGGCAGGAAGGGGGTGAAAGTGCCCAGTATTGAAGCGGATAATGTTATCATATAACTGCTTGCTGGCCGCCCACCACAGTTGTACGGCGGCAGTCTAGCGCTCCCAGGCAAAGTTCCGTACATGTACGGTGCTAGCCTGGGAGGAGCTAGGGGGCAATCGCGCTCCGCCGGAGGTGGGCTCCTACCCCCGCTCGTCGGCTCGGGAGCCAGCGGGTGTGCCCGGTGGCTACGATGGCCACTGACCACTCGCGATCTCCCGCTGCAGTGAGAGAAGAACAGATGTAAACACAGACATCTGTCATTCTCACTAAAGTAATCACAGAGGCTATGCGATCCTCCTATGTAGGATCGCATGTCTCTGTGATTACATCACAAGCCACGCCCCTCTACAGTTAGAATCACGCCCCTAGGGACACACTTAACCCCTTGATCACCAGTAAAGTTAACCCATTCCCTGCCAGTGTAATTTTTACAGTAACAGTGCATATTTATAGCACTGATTACTGTAGTAATGTCGCTGGTACTCCCAAAAGTGTAAAAAATGTCAGTTAGGGGTCCGATCTGTCCGCCGCAATGTCACAGTCCCGCAAAAAAAAATCGCAGATCGCCGCCATTACTAGTTAAAAAAAAACTATAAAATTGACATAAATCTTTTCCGTAGTTAGTAAACGCAATAACTTTTGCGCAAACCAATCAAAATACGCTTATTGCGATTTTTTTTACCAAAAATATGTAGCAGAAAACAAATTGGCCTAAAATGTTAAATTTAGATTTTTAAATTTTTTTGGAGAATTTCATATAAAAATTGTGAAAAATATTGTTATTTTTTCAAAATTGACGCTCTTTTTTTGTTTGTAGCGCAAAAAATAAGAATCACACAGGTGAATACCACCAAAAGAAAGCACTGTTTGTGGGAAAAAAGGACGTCAATTTCGTTTGGGTACAGCGTCGCATGACCGCACAATTGTCCGTTAACCACTTGCCGACTGCCGCAACTACATTTACTGCGGTGGTTAGCCCCTCCTGGGCAAAGTGACATAGTACTACATCGCTCACCCAAGAGCTTGTAGGGGGCGAGCGCGCGCAGCCGGAGGCGCGCTCCCACCCCCACTCGTTCACTGAGGTCCCTGCGTATGTGTCCGGGGGCTCCGATGTCCGCCGCCCACTCGCGATCTCCCGCTGAAGAGGGAGAAAGGCAGGTGGCTAATGTAAACAAAGTCGCCTGTCATTCTCCCTGGTGTAACAGCAGAGATCATACGATCCTGCTATGTAGGATCGTATGTCTCTGTGGTTACATCAAAAGCCACGTCCCTTTACAGTTAGAAGCACGCCCCTAGGGACACACTTAACCCCTTGATCTCTAATAAAGTTAACCCCTTCCCTGCCAGTGTCATTTTTACAGTAATAGTGCATATGTATAGCACTGATTACTGTAGTAATGTCACTGGTACTCCAAAAGTGTCAAAAATGTTAGTCAGGGGTCCGATCTGTCCACCGCAATGTCGCAGTCTTGCAAAAAAAATCGCAGATCGCCGCCATTACTAGTTAAAAAAAAAAACAATAAAAATGACATCTTTCCCTTAGATAGAAAACGCAATAACTTTTGCGCAAACCAATCAAAATACGCCCATTGTGATTTTTTTTTACCAAAAATATGTAGCAGAAAACAAATTGGCCTACAATGTTAAAAAATTTTGATTTTGATTTTTTTTTTTTTTGAAATTTCATATAAATAAATTTTGAAAAATATTGTTATTTTTTCAAAATTGACGCTCTTTTTTTGTTTTTAGCGCAAAAAGTAAAAATTTCACAGGTGATCAAATACCACCAAAAGAAAGCTCTGTTTGTGGGAAAAAAGGACGTCAATTTAATTTGGGTACAGTTTTGCACTACCGCGCAATTGTCGGTTAAAATCACGCAGTGCCGAATCGCAAAATAGGGCCTGGTCTTTGAGCAGCCAAATCTTCCGGGGCTAAAGTGGTTAAGCAATATCTTATGTGCTGTGTATTGTCATTTTAATTTAACAATATCTGACTCGGAGATTCAACTTTATACTTCTTATTAGACTACTACTTTTTTACATGTATCACTAAAGGGGTCCGGGGGAATTTCAAACTTTCATTAAGTATTAAGATACTGCAGAACATACAGCAGTGTAAAATTTGTGTTTGCCTAAATTTACTATTCATTGAGAATGGAAGGTGCATTGAATGTGATGTAATGTGAGTTTTTTAGGTGTATGCTTTTCTTTCACATAGTTTTTTTTTTCTTTCAAACAATGCAGAGGCATGTTATGATCAAAAGAAAGCTCCAAGAGCAGATGGCCATGGATAAGTGAATGCTGCACCCAGAATTGAAAAAGGCCCAACCAACTTAACATAAAATCAAGAAACTCCCTAAAGAAACAAAAACCTCAAAATGCCAACCCTGAAATAAAAGTCCTCCTTTTTAATAGAAGCCTTAAACCAAAATCATTTTAACTTAAAATAAATACCCTGATATAAAGAAGCAATTTACTACAGACCGTTCCCTGGAACAGAAGTCATTTTTAAAAGAAATCTTTGCAGCAAAAAAAAAAAATCATCAAAGTACTGTTTTTCTACCCCCATGACTGCTCCGTACCTTTCTTTTATAGGGAGCGACTTGACACATAACAAATACCCTATTATTGGCCATTCTAAGCGACTGACCAAAGTTCAAAGTCCCTATTATTAGATTCAGTGGAAGCTGGCAAATTCACCTATTAGTCCTCCATGACTGAAAACTGCTTTGGTTTGCTTTGAATCCGCGGCTGACCCAAACTTGGATCTCATCCCTACTTTTTCAGGAAAAAATGACTAAAATAAATTTTAATGCAAACAAACACAATAAAATTCTGTATTTTTCACTCCATAAGACGCACCCCCCCCCTAAAAATGGGGGGGGGGGATTTCTGTGCGTCTTATGGAGCGAATACTGAGTCTCCCCGCGGTGTCCCCCGAGTCCCGGCTCAGCCGTCACTTATTGGCATGGAGCCACTACTTCCTGTATAGGGCCGGCTCACAGTGATATCAGATGCACTCCGCCTGTGACAGGAGGAGCCATACACAGGAAGCTTTTCTCTATACTGCAGCTGCATGCTTCCTCCGGGGCTCAGCCACAGACAGTGCCTACAAGAAAATCTCTGCAAGTACCCACTATTGATATTGCTATTACCGTATACTGTGTATATATATATATATATTTGGGTCAGAATATTTTTTCTTGTTCTTGTTTACCTCCTCTAAAACCTAGGTGCGTCTTATGGTAAGGTGCGTCTTATGGAGTGAAAAATACGGTACTTATTTTTTCTAAAAATCTAAAATCTGGGGTTGCGTTAAGTAAGACTCAACATGTCAAGTCTTAAAACTGAGCATGCCTGTGAAATTGCCTAAAACTATGGTTCCCAAAATAGTTACAGGTTATCAGTTTAGAGTTAACCACTTAAGCCCCAGCCCTATTTCGGACACTTTTTGTTTACAAGTTAAAATCAGTATTTTTTCCTAAAAAACTACTTACAACCCCCAAACATTATATATATTTTATTAGCAAAGACTCTGGAGAATAAAATGTCGGTCATTTCAATATTTTTTGTCACGCGGTATTTGCGCAGCGGTCTTTAAAACGCCATTTTTTTTGGAAATATTCCGAAAAATCTAATTTCACTGCATTTAAAAAATACTAAACAGTAAAGTTAGAACATTTTTTTTTGTATATTGTGAAAGATGATGTCACGCCGAGTAAATAGATACCCAACATGTTACGGTTTAAAATTGCGCACACCCGTGGAATGGCGACAAACTACGGTCAATAGAAATCTCAATAGGCGACGCTTTAAATTTTTTTAACGGTTACCAGTTTAGAGTTAGAGTGTAGCTCTTTTTTTTTCAATTATTGCTCATGCTCTGGCGATCGCGGCAATACCTCACATGTGTGGTTTGAACAGTGATTTCATTCGCGGCTCGACTTCAGTATATGTTTCCTTTCGTGCGCGAGCTAACGGTGACGGGGCAGCTAAATTTTTTTTTTTTTCCTATTTATTTTATTTATTTTTTTAACTTTATTACAGGTTTTTTAAAAAAAAATCTGATCGCTTTTATTGCTGTCACAAGCAATGTAAACATCCCTTGTGACACCAATATGCAGTGACAGGTATTCTTTATGGAGGGATCGAGGGTCTAAAAGACTCTAGACCCATCCACTACACTTTCATGTATGCAAAACGCCGAAAACGGCATTTTTGCATACAGCCGTTTTTTAAATCTGCCGCCTTTTGCAGCAGAGTAACCCGGAAGTGACGTCATGGACACCGGGTTATGTCATCGGAGACCCGATTGAAGCAGCTTCCGGCTTAGATCGGGACTCCATCCAGCCGGCGGACGGAAGGCCCGGGAAAAGTCACGGAAGGCGGCGGGAGGGGGGGATGTCCTCTCCCGCTCACCCGGGTAACGATCGAGCAGCTCCCGAGCCGCATCGGTCGTTACTGACGGAAAGCCGACCGTTGGCTATAAACCATGGTAGCTAGAGGCATCATCCCGGTATAACCCCTGCAAAGTCTGCCGACATAAATATATGTCACTTTGCGGTAAGTGGTTAAGTGTGAATTACAGTCTTAGAATTATTGTTCTCACTTCAATGTTTGCGGCAGTACATCACGTGTGGTGAAATTTATGTTTGCAAGCACCTGCACAGCCTACGGGTGCTTTTCCATTAGGGGATGTCCAAGGCTTCTTTTATTATATATATATATATATATATATATATATATTTATATATATATATATATATATATATATATATTTATTTTTTTATTATTATTTTTTTTAACACTTTTTTATTGAACTATTTTGCTATCAGAAGGGAAATTGCAAGCCCCTTAAGTGATAACATAAACAGGTGACAGGTTCTTTTTATGAAGACATCAAATATCTACTTGCCAAAGTCTACCCTGGCCTCCGCTACAGCTAATTAGGCACTGATTGTGATTGAATAGCTGCTTTTGTGGCTACAGTAGCCAGGGAATGATAGCTCTGAATCTGGAAGTAATGTCACTTTTAGGTTCATTAGTCACAGAGCAGGATGGTCAGCCGGGACAGCACATGCATCAGTGACACCCTACCGGTACTGTTTTTGTTGGAGCACACTCTGCGTGGCATTATGGACAGGGCACTGGAGGCAGAGCAGCAGGAGGAAGAGGAGGACTTCCTTGCCTCTCAAGGCCCCCTTTATCCTGACCCCATTATGCCTAGCTCCCAGAGGCCCGAGCAGGATCCAGGGGTGGAAGAGGAGGAGGAGGACGATTCTTCGGGAACTTTTGCAGGCTTTGAGGAGGAGGAGGAAGACATGCGGCAATCTGCAAGGTCTAGTTTGACTCCCTCGGGACACTTTGGAGTAGTACGTGGCTGGGAGGAGGAGGAGCACGTTCAAGATCATGTCGTTTTGAGTGACCCCGAGGAGTCAGCTTCTCAGGCCTTTGCAAATTTGCGACGCATGGCAAACATCATGCTTCAGAGCCTGAGAATCAAGGACCCCAGAATCAAGGCCATTAAAGAGACTGACCACTATTGGTTGGCCACCCTACTTGACCACCGGTACAAGTCAAAAGTCTCTGAGCTTTTCCCATCCACCCAGAGAGTCCACAGGATCAAATCCCTTAAGGGCAGTCTCAAGAGGATTCTGGTGAACACGTTCCCCGACTCCCGTAGGGTGCAGGGGCAGGGACAACCTATCATGGACTCTACTGCGGGTCACGAGAGGAGCGTTGGAGAAGGCGTGCGGTTGACGGATGCCTTACAGTCTTTTTTTAGTCCTCACCACCCAGGCCTCTCAGCTGCCACATCGCATCGACAGCGTCTGCATCACATGGTGGACGATTACGTCAGGGCACAAAGTGACACAGAGGGCTTTTCATGTGACAAATCCGATCCACTGGCATACTGGGTCTTAAGATTAGACCACTGGCCAGAACTGGCCCAGTATGCCACGGAGTTGTTGGCCAGCCCTGCTTCCAGTGTCCTATCGGAACGGGCATTCATCGCAGCAGGAGGATTCGTCACAGACCATCGAACGAGACTCTCCACCGACTCAGTCGACCTTTTGACATTCATTAAAATGAATCAGTCGTGGATATCAAGCTTTGATGCACCTGATGCAGACCTTGTAGACTAGTCTATCATTACAATGTGGCAGCTGAGCCTCAGTTTAAGCCTGGACCAGGGTGCCACTCTCCAACCCTCCTCTAGTTCTGTTTAGGTTCACAGAATCTCATTTTAGTTTCCACTAGAAAAGATTAATTTTTTTTGGCCTTCTGCAACACCAGCTCTTTGGGCTTATGGTGGGGAGGCTCCGCCAACACCAAAAATGCAATTTTTTGACCCTTTTGCCATGTTTTATTCCCTTATGACAAATCTTGCAGATCGCAACTGTTCGATCTGCATGAGATGTCTCAAAAAAGGCCCAGCAAGAAGAGGTTTGTATAGTGGCCCAGGAGACAACAGGTGCGGCCTTAGATGGAGTGGGCCGTCTGCTCTCCCCTCTTGCTTGCTCTGCCTCTTCCTGAACCTCAGACCCAACATCAGACTCCATAAAGGACTGAGCATCAGGCGTGGCCCGGGAGACAACAGGTGCAGCCTTAGATGGAGTGGGCCGTCTTCTCTCCCCTCTTGCTTGCTCTGCCTCCTCCTGAACCTCAGACCCAACATCAGACTCCATTAAGGACTGAGCATCAGGCAGGAGTAGATGGCTGACACTGTGGTCAAACAGCTCAGCTGACTCCTCTGTCATGTCTGAAGTTGGGTCTAAGGGAAGACTTGAGGTGGACATGGACTCATCTTTATTTGCTCTGCCAACTGCAGAATACTGACCACTTTTCTCTGCCTGGGTCTCTGGAGTTGCTGATGACGACGATTATGAGGGTTTGGTAATATAGTCCACCACCTCCTGTAGGTACTGTGGATGTATAGCTTGGCCACTGCAGGAGAACAATCAAAATGGTGGCCTGGCTGAGGACTGACCACCACGTCCACCCTTGCCTCTAGACACCCTAGAAGCTGTGCCCCTTTCTGCAGCAGGGCCACGTATGCCTTTCCTTGGTCTACCTGACATAGTTGTCACTGAGGCTTTATCAACTGTGCGATGTGATGTGAAAATCTTTCGTAAGACGCACACTGCTATGCGACCCAAAGTTGTCGCTAAATGCTATGCGACCCAAAGTTGTCGCTAAATACAGCAGATGTGTGTGATGCAGAGTAGCAAAGCCTTTTGCAGTGGACTTAACGCTTACAACAAGAACAGGCGTTAACTTGTCACTGAGGCTTTATCAACTGTGCAATGTGAAAATCACCTGCAAGATGCACACTGCTATGCGACCCAAAGTTGTCGCTAAATAAAGCCGATGTGTGTGACGCAGAGTAGCAAAGCCTTTTGTAGTGGACTTAACGCTTACAACAAGAACAGCCGTTAAGTTGTCACTGTGGCTTTATCAACTGTGCGATGTGAAAATAACCTGCAAAACACACACTGCTATGCGACCCAAAGTTGTCGCTAAATACAGTAGATGTGTGTATCGCTGAAATGTATTTTGCACAATAGCTGACTAGCAAGCACGTATACCTGCTGTAGATATATCAGCAGTGCAACGTGCTCACTAGAAGGAACCCTGACACTTAAAACTATCCCTACAAAAACTAGATTATTGAATCTAACTATAGTGGTATATAGTACCCTAACTACACTGCATATCCCTTTCCTCACACTAAAAGAACAGCTCCATACAGCAGAATAGCAGAAAAAGATAATTTCTAACTGACACTGTCCGTTTAATTTTTTGTTTTCTAACTCAAACAGCACAATCACTGTATTTCTAACTACACTGACAATCTTTCTGTAAGCTGACTGCTCTTCTGCTGATCTGGAGCTTTACAAGCAATTGGCTATGCAGCAAACGTTGTTTAACACAGCAGGAAAAATACAAATGCTTCCACTCTCTTCCAAAGCCTCTGTATTACAGTGCTAGAGATTAGGCGGGGCTATGTTATATACTGGGGGGCGTATTCACTCCTGATTGGTCTCTGGTCCCCGTAGTCACTCCAATCACGTTCCTAGCAGACTCCTGCCCCCTCATTGGCTTTTAATGATGTTTCTGGGCCAATCACGGGCTTTTAAAGCCCACTTCCTGTCCCATTGCATTTTGGGCAGTTCGGGTGACCCGAATTCCGAACTTTTACCGCAAAAAGTTCGGAATTCGGCCGAATTTCGAACACCCAATGTTCGGGTCGAACCGATGGTCGACCCGAACCGTTCGATCATCCCTAGTCAACACGACAACGAGTGTGCAGTTGATACTAACCTTCATTGAGCAGGGCAGTTGTTTTAGGACAGGTCCTTAAAAATGTATACTCCTTTAACCACTTTACCGCTGAGTACCGTAGTACTACTGCGGCAAAGTGGCTCGTTATCGTCTGACGACGTAGTACTACCTCGTCAGACACTCCCCTTGTGGGCGGCGCTCGCTCGCCACTGGAGGCTCGCTCCCGCTGTTTTCAGTCACAGCGGGAGTCGGGCCAGGGGAGGAGCAGTGGCGATCGTCGGGGATCTAGTGTGGAGATCCGCCTGCTTGTGTAAACACGAGCGGGCGGATCTCCCAAGTGACAGGCAGGGTCAGATTGCAGGGTTCAGCATAGCTGAACCCTGGATCTGTCCTTGTGTCACACAGTCACCTCCCCCCCCCCACACGTCAGTAAGCACCAGGCCTCCCTCTCCAATAAAATTAACCCCTTCCCTGCCAGTGTCATTTTTACAGTAACAGTGCATATATATAGCACTGATTACTGCAGTAATGTCACTGGTACCCCCAGATCGCCGCCATTACGCGTTAAAAAAAAAAACACCAAAAATGACAGAAATCTTTCCCTTTGTTAGTAAATGCAATAACTTTTGCGCAAACCAATAAAAATACGCTTATTGTGAATTTTTTTACCAAACATAGGTAGCAGAAAACAAATTGGCCAAAAATTTAAAAAAATTTTGATTTTTAAATTTTTTTGGGGGGAATTTCATATAAAAAAATGTGAAAAATATTGTTGTTTTTTCAAAATTTACGCTCTTTTTTTGTTTATTGCGCAAAAAGTAAAAATCGCACAGGTGATCAAATACCACCAAAAGAAAGCTCTGTTTGTGGGAAAAAAAGGACGTAAATTTAGTTTGGGTATGGCGTCGCACGACGGTCAATGGGTTCTTCTGATTCATTCTGCAACACCGAGAATCCAGATATCCAATATTAGTAGTATAGACAAGACAAAAAGGTAACATTTGCTCCATAGCCTAAATAAATAAGCTATGAAAAAATAGAGAGGTAAAGTTCCAATTTAAACATCATAAAAAATATACTTAAGAATTAAAACACATAACAGGACCAAACTTCGATTTCCTCAACCTTTCCATCACAACATTGTCTTATTTATAATGATAGGTCCTCAAATAATAAAGCCTTTGCTAAAAATATTATTACAGTAAAAAAGATGCTTAAAAAAGAATGTTGAAAATTGCATTTACTATTTTTATTCACTGCCTTCTTCTTTTTATAAATGTTGCTGATTTTACACTACTTTCAGCACTTCAGCACCAGCTGCTTGATCTTTTGTTCCTTTTTCTTTTTTTAATCTTTCTATTTTCAGATTTAATTCAAGATAAATCCTAAAAGGTATATGCTGGCGAATCAATATCTCAGCGCACTTAGCAATGTTCTGTAATATATTAATGCAGTCTGGTCATCAGTTAGATAAAGCAATATATTCAGTCTGTTGGAACAGACCTTCCTGTTTTCCACACAATAATTAATGGAATTTTTCAGTCAATACGCAATTTTGTGGTTATTTCTTACAAGAAGTGAAGGTTATATTTTGCTTAGACAATTTTTTTTTTTTGTCTCGACCATCTTTTTTCCAGGTTTGATCAATACAGCCTACCGCCCCTTCACATGTCTAACTGCTTTGACCGAGAGATGATTTTAAAAAAGTCCCTGGAAACACTAAGCAGCTTATAGAAAATATGACATTTACTGCAATTCAGCGAATTGCCACATTTAAAAGCAGTAAACCATCAAGTGAGATGTTCCAGCATTACATAAAGATACATGGAAACTCAAAAAACCTTTACTCAGAAAAGCTTAGATGGTAAAAACTCACAGAGCCTCAGCAAAATAGCTAATCAACACAATTCAAATCTTCGTATTTAACTCCAACTTGCAATTTAATTGCAAAATAAATTGCTGCCAACACGTCTGCCATCCATAGCATGAAAGAAACCAAGCATGTGCTTTTTAAAAGCTGAACTTAACATATATATAATATATGATATATATACATACACACTATATTACCAAAATTATTGGGACGCCTGCCTTTACACACACATGAACTTTCATATTATCCCAGTCTTAGTCTGTAGAGTTCAATATTGAGTTGGCCCACCCTTTGCAGCTATAACAGCTTCAACTCTTCTGGGAAGGCTGTCCACAAGGTTTAGGAGTGTGTCTATGGGAATGTTTGACCGTTCTTCCAGAAGCACATTTGTGAGGTAAGGCACTGTTGTGGATGAAAAGGCCACTCTAATTCATCCCAAAGGTGTTCTATCGGGCTGAGGTAAAGACTTTGTTCAGGCCACTCAAGTTCCTTCACCCCAAACTCGCTCATCCATGTCCTTGCTTTGTGCATTGGTCCAAATAATTTGGTGGAGGGGGGATTATGGTGTGGGGTGTTTTTTTTTAGGGGTTAGGCTTGGCTCTTAGTTCCAATGAAGGGAATTCCCAAATCATCAGCATACCAAGACATTTTGCACAATTTTATGCTCCCAACTTTGTGGGAACATTTTGGGGATGGCCCCTTCCTGTTCCAACATGACTGCATACCAGTGCACAAACAAGGTTCATAAAGAGATGGATGAGTGAGTTTGGGGTGAGGAACTTGACTGGCCTGCACAGAGTCCTGACCTCAACCTGATAGAACAACTTTGGGATGAATAAGAGCGCAGACTGCTAGCCAGGCCTTCTTGTCCACATCAGTGTCTGACCTCACAAATGTGCTTACATTAGTGGTCAGCGGGAGGGAAAAAATCCTCCACTTACATTGTTGGTCATTAGGAAGAAAAATGCCCCTCTTACATTGGAAGTCACTGGGAGAAACAATGGCCCCTCACATCTATATGCTCCACAGAGCTAAATACACTTTTAAATGTTTATTTGTGAACTATTACTTGCAGAAGGCCTGTTCATGTAGTCTTGTGATCTAGACAGGTCCTCGATCCCCACAGTCTACACTGAAGAAGCTGTGACACCAACACTCTTACCTACTGTAAGCTTGATCAAAAGTTTAGATTGACAGCAATATGCAAACACGTACAGCCCTGACTTGCTCAGATAGCTGAACTACCCTCTTCCAGTCTATATATATATATATATATATATATATATATATATATATATATATACACACACACACACACACACACTATATTACCAAAAGTATTGGGACGCCTACCTTTACACACAGACTTTAATGGCTTCCCAGTCTTAGTCCATAGGGTTCAATATTAAGTTGGCTCACCCTTTGCAGCTATACCAGCTTAAATACTCCTGGGAAGGCTGTCCACAAGGTTTAGGAGTGTGTCTATTTTTCTTCCTAATGACCAACAATGTAAGTGGAGGATTTTTTCCCTCCCGCTGACCACTAATGTAAGTGTGAATTATTTCTACTGATCACCAATTCAAGGGGGAGCATTCTTCCTCCCAGCATGTAAGGGGGAACCAATGTTTTTCCCATTGGCCACCAATGAAAGGGGACATTATTTTCCTTTTAAGAAGGAGCATTCTTTTTACTACTGAACCCTAATAATAGGGGAGCATTCTTCTTTCAACTGACAACTACGTAAGAAATCGCTGTACAATATACTTGAATCGCATAAGATTTTCACTCTGAAAAAATATTTTTTAAGACTATAATGTCATTTTAATGTATTCAATAAAATTTGTTATAAATTTTTAAAAATATGACGTAGTGTATTATCTTTGTTTGGCACCTTAAAAGTCCCCATTTCCCATTCCACATGTGTCCTTTAGTTTATGAGATGTGATTCCTTGCTCCCCAGTTCTTTGGCTGATATTCCAAAAATATCAAAACATGTTTTATGTTCTTTTAAGTCAGTCAAATAGCTCCACATTTATGAAGATAGGAATTAATCATTCAGGCTGCAGTTAAGTGCAAGCAATGTAAAAAACATAGGTTTGTGTTCTATATGCTTTAGAATAAAAACAAGCAATAAGAGCATGCTATTGCAAAACACATATTACCATGGTCATGTGACTCTGATGTGTATGTCTAATGGATGCCTTGTATTTTCCCACTTCCATGCCAAGCTGACCGAAGCTCTCACTGAAAGGACAGAGTGCTTGCCAGCAGCTATGGGGAATCCCCCCCCCCCCCCTCCATCTCCTCCTCTCACTGGGCAGTGAGTAAGAGGAATTCACAGACACTCAGTACCCTCCCCTGTTTCTCATTTGCAGAAGGAGCTAGCCAATCCAGGGAGGATTGAAGAACTGCAAAGAACTCTGAGACATGTAGTTCCCAAAACAGGTGGCTCCATTCTAACCAATGGGGACAGGACTACAAACCCCAGCATTCTCTGGCAAGAAAGGAATGAAGGGCACCATCTTGTCTGCTGAGGAGAATTCAGTCACCACGAGGCAGGAGAAGAGACTGGACCAAGGGGAGAGGTGTTGCCTACCAGGTCAGTCCACCGCTGTGCTCCAGACGTCCAGCCTGATCAAAGGGGGATCCCAGGTGCATATTCAGGAGCACCTGTACCAATGGCTGTGAAGCGTTCCAATGTGAGGTGACCAGTCGGGTTACCAGAAGAGCCCCCCTGTTCCAGAACATTCTTTTGGGCCTTGACCACAGGATTGGTGAGAGGGCACTTACCCATCTGCAGGAAACAAGGACACTGCATACAGACAGAGTTACTTCACTTTGCCCTTACTTGCCAGAGCCTGGGTCTTATTGGAGCCCCTGTTAAGCAGTCACAGTGTCTCCCTTGCTATCCGGATATTGTCAGCATACCAAAGTTACACTTTGCCAAGCAGGAGTTCTAAGTGCACTAACTAAAGTGGCAAGCCAAAGATACAAGGTGTCATCCTTCTTCCAAGGGACTGAATTTACTGGTGCCATACAGGCATGCACACACATACTCAGGGCTCTGTATATGTAGTGTATGTGCGGGGTAGTCTGAATTGGGAGTTAAGCCACTAAGCGCTGAATTAGGTACAGTGTTTGTAGTTGGGCCTGTGGTGTCAGGGGATAGAAGAGAAAAGTCTGACAATAGGAGAAAGTCATTCTTCTGCTCTCCTCCTGCCTGCACTCATAACGCCAATTTAAGTAGAGGTAGCCAAGCTTGTGCAGGGTTACTATTTTGTGGTTCATTGTTGTTTAACCAGTTGCTGACCGCTTACGTTATATTTACATCGGCAAGCTGGCTCGTACAGTCAAAGCGACGTAGGGATACGCCGCTCGCCTGGGAGGAGCTAGGGGGTGAGCGCGCACTGCCGACGGCGCGCTCCCACTCGATCGTGAGCAGGGAAGCCGATGCGGGTGTCAGGTGGCTCCGATTGCTGCCTGACACCCACGATCGCTCCCTGCAGAGAGAGAAAGACGGTCGGCTGTTGTAAACACACGTCCTTCTCCCTGGGATGATCACAGAGCTCATGTGATCCTGCTATATAGGATTGCATATCTCTGTGATCATTTCATAAGTCCAACCCCATGCAGTTAGAATCCCTCCCCTAGGGTCACATTTAACCCCTTGATCACCTATACTGTTAATTGCTTCCCTGCCAGTGTCATTATTACAGTAACAGTGCATATTTTTAGCACTGATTACTGTAGTAATGTCACTGGTACCCCCAAAAGTGTCAAAAATGTCAGTCAGGGGTCCGATCTGTCCCTTGCAATGTCGCAGCCCAGCTAAAATGTTAAAAAATTTTGACTTTTACATTTTTTTTTTAGAGAGAATGTCATATAGCAAAATGTGAAAAATATTGTTTTTCGTTTTTTTCAAAATTGTCGCTCTTTTTTTTTTTATAGCGCAAAAAATAAAATTGCACAGGTGATCAAATACCACCAAAAGAAAGCTCTATTTGTGGGAAAAAAAAGACGTACATTTTATTTGGGTACAGCGTCGCACGACCGCGCAATTGTCCGTTAAATTAACGCAGTGCCGAATCGCAAAATAGGGCCTGGTCATTAAGGGGGCAAATCCTTCCGGTCTTAAAGTGGTTAAGTGCTTGCCTTTGCTTCTAGGGTAATTTACGGTTGTGGAATCCCCTAGAAGCAGACTGATATAATACATCACTTGTGATTTTCTAGTCAACTCATTCAAGAGTATTCTGTTATTATTTGTAACTTCTTCACAGAAACCTTATAATAAAGACATTTCTGTCTTTTATCCTAACGTGTGTGTGTTTTTATTGGTCTTTGCACTTACACTATTGCCGGGTGTGCAAGAGAGGCAGAGATTGTTCTTGGGGTTGAGAGGCTGAGTACGGAATCAATCATACTTAAGTGGCTCCTGTGGGGGTAGCGCTACACATGAAGAAAAACAAAAACATTCTGTTTCACTAAAACATGTTTTGATATTTAATCCACATGCATTTTCTGTCTATTGGGATGCAGCGGCTGCGCGTCTCAGAATGTATCCAGGGTGAGTTTAGGGACATGCACTCACTCGCACCCACATATTGGGAAACAGAAGCTGTGTGCCTACAGCCACTGTATGCCAATAAACATGAATAGGACTGCCGGCATTGGGATGCATGGAACAACTGTGCATTCCAGTGTCGGTAAACATAGAAAACAACAATTCTCCTGTGCTCGGGTGGTGTGTAATGAAAGATAAGTACTTTTATATATGGTCTTGGTGTGCACCGCTCAAGGTCTTGCTGCCCCTTCTGGACTAAGGGTATCCAAAGTACACTAGAGGCAAAATAAAAAAACGGCCTTACCACTAAAAAATGTTTATTGAGATCCAAAGACAACACATATTATACTCACTAACGAATGATGATAAAACACATAAAACCACAATGGAATCGGTCATCTCCAAAGTATCCAGGGAACCCCTGTACTGGATGACGTGATGGTGTCAGCAACGTATGTATGGCTGGGCTGACGTGTTTTGAGGGTGGACCCTCTTCCTCAGAGCCAAAACGTGCTACGTAACCTTTTTTAGTGGTAATGCACAAGGTTGGTGCGCCCTTTTTTTTCTTGTGGGTAAACATAGCTCTGTTCAGGGGCACAGGTCAAATTGCCCCATGTAAATAAAGACAAAAGCACACCAAGGTGACTGAATAATAACATTGTTATTTTAAGTAGTCTAGGGACAAGAATGTAGAATGTGTATAAGAATTTTATAGCTTTGTGCATGGCCCTAGATATGGCTCTAAAGGGTGCCTAAAGCATTCCCATGACATGAATTACAATACTGGTATGCTGAATTAATATCTAATGTGAACGATATGTACTTTTAATGTCTGGTTGTACAAATTTGTGACATCTCAATAAACCTTCACCTGATTTGAAAAAGTATTTTTTATAGCTGTTTGTGTCTCTATTTGGGAGATTTTTCCTCAAATCCTATCCTGGTGAGAGTGGTTGCTAAGAATAAAGTGGGAGGATATATTTTTAGTAGGGACACAAACAAAATCTTGACACAATATCTAATTTTGTTTGTTGGAGTGCCATCTTAAAGGGAATGCTTTATCCTTTCAAATACGTTTTAGCTATGACACCGTCAGCACGGGGATGCATGCAACATCAATGCATCCTTATGCTGGTAAAACATAGCCTTGCATGAGGGAAGAATCAAATTGTCCCCTATGTATGAGGCCTCTCTCTTGCTTTCTGTGCCAACAGCCACTGATACCAGAAAAATAAATAGTGTGTATATTCCTCAATGAGGAAGCAGGCAGCAATAAAAATTTGGAAGAGATTCTCAACTTTTCCGTCTCTATCAAGTATAAAACAAAAAATAAGTTTTGGCCGGAGTCTCACTGTAAAGCAACATTAAGCATCCAATGCCCTGTATAAATTTCCAGCTTAATAAGTATTGACGCTTTGCCTGGCAGAAGATTTGCTCCGCAAGTTCTGTGGTTCACCAAAGGCAGTTAAAGGTAAATGAAAACCATAGCAGGAACTAATCATTCTGACACACCAGAGACTTCAACCACAGAGGTTAGAGATGTCTGCCATAATTATTACTGTGACAGTTACTTTGAATTGGAAAATTGCTTCAGTATTCCCATTAGAGTGATCATGGACTCCCCTCTCCACAGCTAAATGTCAAATTATAAGAACAAATAGATTTTGTAATCTGATAATAAATATATTTTTTATTATGGGACGCATGGCACGGAGATGAATAAGCCCACATGACTTGATTCCAGATGTTAAATGACTTTAACTCAAGTGTCAACTAAATTGAAAGAATTCGAGGTGAGAAAAATGTATAGATAATAAGTTTAAATCTATTCTTTCAACACAAACATAAATATTTAACTTGATTTGTAAATTTAACCAACTGAAATATTTTAAAAGTGTAAACATTTTTTAGACTGATTATTTTATGGCTTTTATAACATTGATGTGAAAATGTACAAGACTTTATGACAATAAATATTTTTATTTATTTTTTTTAACACAAAAAGGTGCTTTATTGAAAAACAGAATTAAAACACGTCATATAAACAACAATATGTGGTCGTACACGTTTAAAGTGCAATACAGAGTAAATTTTAAGAGTACAAAATACAAAGTACTGGAGGAGCCAGGGGTGTAATAAAACCAAAAGCAGGCAACCTTCAAAATAACAGACTCTGGCATCCTACTAATTAAAGAGAGGATGCGTATTTGGTAATGCATCAAGATCAACGTTACGACAAGTGAACTTATCAAGTAACTATTGCAGAAACATCAAATGGTGTAGGATAGAAATTGGTGCAAGTAGTAACCATGTTATTACTACAAACCTTCACCCGCCTGACGGAGGAGAGATTAGAAGAAGTCCGCCAGGGAGGGGAGGAAGAGAAAGAAAAAAAAGGGGGGAAAGGAGAAGGAAAAAACACACAGAAAGAGAAGGGAAAGAGGGGGGAGGATGGGAGAAGGAGAGAGGTGGGGGGGGGGCTAGGGGGAGAGGGGTAGAGGTTCTGATTGCAGTCGCATCGGGCAGAGAGTCCAGATTTGGTGATAACCGTCTAGTTACCTGAGGAGCTTCAAGCAAAGTTTGTCTGGAGGAGAAATTAGGTTTAGCTATTGGATTTTAGAGCGGTGTATTCTTGGGAAATTGTGAAGAGAGACCAGTTGGCCCACATTTTTTGGAAGGGTTCATTTCTCTCAAATTTCATGGCCACTAGTCTTTCCATTTCAAACAGTCGATCCATTTTGATGATCCAATCTCTGATATTTGGAGGGATGGCCGAGTTCCACTGGAGTGGAATTAAGCTTTTGGCCGTTTTTAACAAGTGTCTAACCAAGGATGACTTGTATTTCTGATAGGAAAATGCATTTATGTGAACCAGGAAGGTAGGCGCATCATGGTCCAGGACGAGTCCTGTTATGTGTTTAATCCATTGTGATATGGAATTCCAGAAAGGCTTAATTTTAGGGCAGGTCCACCAGATATGTAAAAAACTACCTGGTTCGGAGCCACAGCGCCAGCATTTGTCTGAAGTAGTGGGGAACCATTTCTTGAGAATCAATGGTGTTCTGTACCATTGAGTTCTAACCTTAAACGCGTTCTCTTGTAGTTTGGTGCTAATCAAGCATTTGTACGAGAATATACATGACTTTCTCCATTGAGCATCCGTGATTTTTTTGCCAAGGTCATTTTCTCACCTACATTTGAAAGGGTCTAGTGAGCTCTTGTGAGGAGCAATAAGCCATTTATAGGCCATGGAGGTAACTTTCCTTAGAGGAATTTGGAGTGAGCAACACCTTTCAAATTCCGTGAGGTTCCTGAATAGGAGAGGCTTATTCCTGCTATTTTGGAGAAAATCATGCAATTGCACGTAATTCCAATAGGACAACGGGTGCCCAGAGGAACATTTATTTCTAAGTGAATCAAAGCTTAAGATTTTACCGTTGTGAAAACAGTCAGCTGCGGTTAAGGGTGTAGGTTTCCCCCTAGATGTTCTGACAAATGTGTCGTTTTGAAGCCCTGGAGGGAAGTCTGGGTTATTATGTATAGAGGTAAGTGGGCCCGGATTAGATGACAGGCTGTTTTCTAGCATCCCTTTACGGAATATGGTGAGAGTCGTGTTTATCAATGGGTGAGATTTAATTTCAGAAGGGTGAGACGAGTGATTAGACCAAAGAAGATGATGCGTGTGGAACTTGGTCCAGTGTTTTTCAATGTTGACCCAGTCTTTGGTCTTGTCATGGCAGTGCCAGTCAATGATTCTAGTAAGATGCGTGGCCATATAGTATTTATAGAAATTGGGGATTCCCATGCCTCCATCCTCTCTATTTCACTGCAGATAACTAAATTTTATCCTAGGGTGCTTGTGGGCCCAGATGAATCTTCTTTGAATAGTGGAGAGGCTCTTAAAGAAGGACTTAGGCAGGTGGATCGGGAGAGCATGAAAAAGATAAAGCAATCTGGGCAAGACCGCCATCTTAATTATTTATGCTCTCCCGAACCATGAGAACCTCCCCTTGTCCCATCTCTTGAGGTCTTCTTTTAGGTTTTTCAGTAAAGGAGTGAAATTGGCTTCATATAGATTCAAAGGGTTTGGGGTAAGTTTAATCCCTAAATATTTCAAAGAGTGTTGTTCCCATTTATAGGGGCAGTTAGCTCTGGTGAGACTTATCATATGGGATGGAAGTGTTAGGTTCATAGCTTCTGATTTTGAGTTATTTACCTTGAAGTTAGATAGGTACCGGTATTGGTTAAATTGTAGGTTGAGATTGGGAATGGAAATATGTGGTTGTGCAATGAAGAAGAGTAGGTCGTCTGCATATGCAGCAACCTTATATTCCCTCTGTTGAACCTTGATGCCCTGAATAGAGTTATCTTGATTTATGGATCTAATGAGAGGTTCCAGGGAGAGAATAAAAAGAAGGGGTGATAGTGGGCATCCCTGTCTAGTGCCATTTCGTAAATCAAATGGATCAGAGAAAACTCCATTCACTTTTACTTTGGCCTTGGGGGAGGAGTATAGTGCCTGGATCCAAGACATTGCGTTAGGGCCAAAACCTATGTGCTCACAGGTTGCGAAAAGGAAATCCCACGCAACTCGATCGAAGGCCTTCTCCGCGTCAGTAGACAGGAGAAGACCCTCGAAACCACCTCTGCGAGCCCCGTGAATCAAATTTATGGCTTTAATTACATTATCCCTGGCTTCTCAGCCAGGCATGAAGCCCACCTGGTCAGGACCAATGATTTCCTCAAGTAGAGGTCTAATTCTGTCTGCTAGTATTTTGGCCAGTAGTTTGAGGTCTGTATTAAGTAGCGAGATTGATCTATAATTAGAACATAAGGAATTATCTTTATCTGGTTTGGGGATCACAGTTATATGGGCAAGCAGGAAGTCATGTGAAGGGGGATGTTTTTTCTTAATTGCATTAAGCGCTTTAGTAAGATAGGGAGCTAGGGTGTCAATATATGTCTTGTAGTATTGTGACGTGAAACCGTCTGGACCCGGACTCTTACCAGGTTTCAGCGATTTCACTGCCAGTCTCACTTCATCAACTGAGATCTCACTTTCAAGGACATCAAGGCTCTCTGATTCTAATGTTGGTAAGCCGCTTCTCGTCAGGTAGTCTTTTATAGCTTGTGATCTATGTGAATTTTCATTTGTTTGAATGCAAACATTTAACTTTGAATAAATTTTTTTTTTATAATAAAAAAAAAAAAAAAATTTTTATATCAATGCCATGTACCTTCTGGGCTGAGATTCTACATTCTGTCCAGAATCTAGTTTTAATTTCAGAATGTCAGTTTTGCTCATGCTCATTGCATGAATAACATCATTTGTAGACACTGAACAATGGCAAAACTGAAATTAGCTGATTTGTTCCATAAAACAGCAAAAAGACAGACTAATTGTCAGGATCTATTTTATGCTGGTCCGGACTCAGTAAAGTGAGTTAATGTTGGTTGTTGTGGATCAATGAACAATTCACTTAGCGTTTTTCTTCTAGATGTTTGAAATGAATTCCCTTTCTTCTTGCTCTCCGATCTAACAATATATATAAGTTGCTGTTGCCTGTTATTTGGTCTCTCTTTCCTTTTACAGTTCTCAAGCAATAACAATATAGCAGCTGTGAAAAATCTGTACAAAAATCCACTTTCCTTTCTCTCACTGATCTCAATCAATGGAAAAATAATAAGTCAAGGCAATCAAGATAGGAGTTGTTGTATGAATAAATCCAGGCTAACTGAATAATTCAAGTCAGACTTTGAAGAGAGAAAGTGAATATTTACACAGAATTTTTACAGTTGCTGTCTAGGAATATCTGTGACATAAAAAAGCTGGTTACTGGAGCCTTAAACACAGGTGCTGTTAGATGGGAAAGCAAATGAGATAGCAAGTGTCACTTTAAGGATAAAAAATAATAAATGCACATTTGTTTGCAGGTGGCATTACTGATGACATGCAGGTCACCTGCAAACTATGAGTGTAAGGCAGTTTCACACTGACAGGAAGAATCAATGGACTATCACAGCACTCAACAGCACCATGCTAATTCATTGAAAACTACAAGCTGACAGCCACAAAGGTTCCTGGGACTTGTAGCTTTCCCATTCACAGTCTACTGTGAATCATTGGCATAGCGTCAGGAGTTGCAGAGGTGGCGATCATGACCAGGGGGGCCCGTGCGGCCTCCCTCTCACTTTACATTTTATGTCACTGTGCCTGTGTAGGCGTCGGGGTCACCTGAGAGGCCAGTGCATGATAGACAGATGCAGACTCCCCTCTGCCCCTCCCCTTCCCACAGGTACCAGGTGGGATGAAGCGCTGAGTGCAGGAGGTCAACAGAGTCGCTGAGTGGAGGAGGCATGATGGGGCTCACTGAGTGGAGGAGATGGGATGGAACAATTGAGTGGAGGAGGTGGGACATGTGCTGAGGGGGAGAACTGCCATGGTAAGGGAACTTTCCACCTCTTTGGTGTGCAGAAGCCCCCCTCTTGCCTTGTTTCCCCCCTCACCTCTCTGTCCAAGACAGTCTGTGCTGGTCTCCCTCACCTCCCTCTTCTGTTATTGCCCCCCACCTGCCCTCAGTCATCATGGGGGGCCAGCCAGGAGGGGGTACGCGCTATTCAGCTGAAGCCATTCCATGTGCCAGAGATGCTAAAGTGGAGCAGCACATTCATCAAGTTGGCCAGGGTGAGAGTGGAGCATGGGGGAGGAGGAGGAGATGTGAGAATATTCTACAGTCCAGGACACAGGGCTGGGGGACCTCAACATACTGAAGGGGACTGAGACTTCTCCAGATTCCCCTTGTACTGGGGATATCCCATGTGTGGGGGAGTGACAGGAGCCAGCATAGGGGTGGGCTGGGACTTGTAGTGTGCAGACAGCAGGGGGACCACTGAGTGACACTGACGTAGCATTGGGGCTCAACTGTGCGGCCTCTCTACCACACGAGGAAAGGAAGGGTGGCATATAGAGGAACTGATCCACACCATTTTCCTCTCCCTCCGGCATTCAATGACAGCATGAGGAAAATGGAGTGGATCGATTCCTCTATATGCCACCCCTCCTGTCCAAGTTACTCTTATTTCTCCTGCTTCATTAACCGAAGCATAGTAAACTGTTTTTACTATGCTTAGGTTTATGAATAAACAGGAAGAGATTGCAGAGCTATTCCTGTTCATTCATTATGTGCAGCTGAGTCTTCAGAGATGGAGGTTGAGGAGACATTCATCAATCTCCTTTCTCTGTCTAAAAAGTGAGACATCAGGGGTCTGTTTAGACCCCCAATATTTCACCAAAGCCCCTTCCCCAAACAAATTATAAAAAAAAAATAAAAATAAAAATTTAAAAGAAAATAAAAATAAAATGATAAAAATAATAAAAAATTAACAAATAAAAAAACTGCTGACACTGCCCTACTGCCTAACACCGCCCCCTGCCCTACTGCCTGACACCGTCCCCTGCCCTACTGCCTGACACCATTCACTACCCTACTATCTGTCTCTGTCCACTGCCCTACTGTCTGACACCCTCCATTGCCCTACTGTCTGACACCATCCACTGCCCCACTGTCTGATACTGTCCACTGCCCTACTGTCTGACTCCATCCACTGCCCTACTGTCTGACACTATCCACTGCCCTACTGTCTTACACAATCCCCTGCCCTACTGTCTGACATCTTCCACTGTCCTACTGTCTGACACCCTCCACTGCCCCACTGTCTGACACCCTCCACTGCCTTACTGTCTGACACCATCCACTGCCCTACTGTCTGACACAGCCCACTGCCCTACTGTCTGACTCCATCCCTTGCCCTACTGTCTGACTCCGTCCACTGCTGTAGGTAGGCTAAGTTTATGTTTTTACAGTGACATTTGTTATATTTTTTTGTTATATTTTTCTTAAGTTTCCTTACTATTTAGTTAGGCCTTGCTAGTTAATTTCTTACAAAAAAGGGGCACCAAACCTCAGTATTCTTTGATCTCTTTCATGTTGTTCAGGTGAATCTCCACCTCTCAAAGGTTGCCTACCCCTGCTCCAGGGTTTTCAAAAGAATTGAAGAGGTGTGTCAAAATGAGGACAGTTTCTGCAAAATCTTTTTAAGTATCCTCCTACTATGTAAATAAAGATCTGAAACAACTCTTTAACCACTTGCAGTATCTTGGCGCTTGGTGAAAGTGGCAGGTGGTGGTGGTGGTGGTGGGGGCAGGTAAACTTTTACATTGTGCCCACAAGCTTCAAGCTATGCCTCTGCTGTGAATGAATGATGCAGTTGGGTGGACGGAGCCCTGCACAGCCTTGTTTTTGTTCAGATTGTGACAGCTAGTGGGGGGGAGAAGATCCCTGCTAGTTGTCGAAACGGGGGGTTAAGGGGGGAGCGGGGAGTGGAGGCTGTTCCATCTGTAACATGTTACGCGTTGCACCCTGATTATGGTATATGTTACAAAAGGTGAACTTATCCTTTAAATTTCAGTGCAGTTCACCCAAAGCTCCCAACTGTCCCTCATTTAGACAAACTGCATCGCTTTTGGAACTAAATCTCTCCTTCATTCTTAAACAGTGGTCCTGCTGCCTAGCTTGCTGCTAGCACAGGGTATTTTATCCCTTGCTGCAAAAAATAGCAAGCCCACAATGATTACAGCAGCCTAACTGCATTGCAATAATAATAAAGGAAGCTTTAATTGGACATTAAAAACCTCTATTCAAAATAATACAAAGTGGTGTTTTTTTAAAACTGTAAATATGACATTTACCAAAGATATCCTGAAGGTGAATCTTCCAGATTTCATTTGTTTTAAATGACAGTGACTACTAGTGAATGTTCGATAAAAGTCACATTCACTACATTTTATATATGCCTCTGATTGATTATTACCAGCTGTTTAAAGGCATAGTTTTTAATTTTAGAAGCTATTTTAAGGAAAAGTAATGCTCCACTAAAAACAAATTGGACAACACACTTTTATTCTGTGCTTGCGTATTTCTAAATTGGCATAATTATAATAATCAAATTTGTTTATTCATCCAGATTGTTGTAATGAGGAAGATAAGTCAGCCATTCATTGTTTCTTTTAAAATGTATACACGCACAATTGGAATAATTGACTAGACCACTATACAAGCTGAACAGACCGCAAAGCAAACAGGTCAATAAAGACGTTCATGTGTTTCAGTCAATGGTGATGTAACAATATACAGGGCACACCTTATTAAGCAGTTGGGATTACTAAGGACTTGGATTGTTGTAAATTTGACCTTCAGAAAACGAAGACAAACAAAAGCCATTCGTCTACAATGAGCATATTAAAGAAACTCATAAGAATTGTATATGATTATACATGCCAAGAGAGAACTTATTATAATTAGGCTAATGAAAATATCCATCATGCCTGTGGCATATTAGATTTATGTGGGTTCAGTGCAGCATCAGGATCATTTTGCAAAAAGCAGAAATGAGTGAATCACTGATCATATGAATCCTAATGGATCTCCTAGATTGGTCAAACTTTCCTTGATGGTTCACATAAGATGCTGTACAGTGTGTTTTACTCTGCATCAAAAACACATGGACAGTGTTTAATAAGGGTTCTAAGGGCCCTAGTTCACACCAGTGCAGTACGTTACAGTGTAGTCAACAAAAGTAGAACATGTTGCATTTTTTCTGTATGGAATCCATTTGGAATATGGCAAAATGCAATAAAAATGCACCATAATGCACATGTCCTCACTTGTCTTCATTTGGGAGGAAGAAATAAAGAGGGGAAAATGCACTGGAATGCATCAAAAGCACAAAAAAGTGCTCATACAGACAGTGGCGTAGCGTGGGTTGTCAGCGCCCGGGGCAAGGTAAGTAATTTGCGCCCCCTACACAAATCTACTAGACCACTACACTGACACCTACACTGACCTAGCTGATCACTAAACAGATCCACCTTATTCCTACACTAACCTACCTGATTACTATACTGACACCTACACAGACCTACCTGACCACTACACAGACACCTACACTGACCTACCTTATTCCTGCACTAACCAACCTGATCACTACACTGACCTACCTAATTTCTTTACTGACACCTACACTGACCTACCTGAGCACTACACAGACCTACCTGATTGCTACACTGACCTACCTGACCACTACACAAACCTACCTGACAATTACACTGACCACTACAGAGACCTACCTGATTCCTACACTAAGGATGGCTGAGCAGGCTCCTAAATGGCAGCATGACACTGCACCCCCCCCCCCAGATTTTGCGCCCGGTGCAGCTGGCCCCCCCAGCACCCCCACGCTATGCCACTGCATACAGAAATGCATCTGAATGCAGAGATTGCAGTGTGAACCAGCCCAGAGAGTAACTCCACTTACCTTTAACCCCCAATCCGGCAGGCTCTGGTGCTCTCTTCTTTTCCCTCTTGAGCTCTGGGCTGTGGGTGGTCCCCCAGCACCATCATTTACAATGCAGGGCTATTAACTCTGCATTGTATGTGGAGGAGGCAGACATGGGACTGTTGCCAGAGAACTTTAGAGAGGAAGTTTCATGGAAGGGATCACACAGATGGAGGGATCCTGCTGGAGCAAAGAATAAGGTAAGTATTGCTCTTTATTCCTCTACTCCTAGGCACAAATAAGCAGTGACGCCCCTCACTACAAGGGTAGATTTTTCTTGTGCCAGGAGTTGGGCTTTAAAGATGAACTCCAGGTCAAATGAAAATTGTCCCTTGCAGCTGAGGTTCCCCACAATGCAGGGATACAATGCTCATTTTTGTCAAGGGGGAACAGAAACATCAGTTATACTTACCTTATCTCTTGCTCCTGCAACACCTCTTCTCCAAGGCAATATCTGGGCTCCTGGTGCATTGCTGTACCTCGAAAGAGTAAAGGGTTGCCTCAGGTGAGTCTGCTCTCTGTTTATTCATTGCTGTTTATGTCCCATAGTTGGGAAACACAGATAGCTAAGACTTCCACTTGTATTTGCAAATATATCAACTAAAACCTCTGTTAGTCATTTATTTATTTTATTCTTTGCTCACTAAATTGAAAGGGTGCCAGAGACCCCTTTGTACTCTTCTTTTCTGACACTTCAGGTTCTGGGTGGGTCCTCGCCATGATCACTTACAATACAGGCTGGTCCCATATTGTAAGTGATGAAGCCAGATTGCCTGCAACCAACGGTAGGGCAAGAGAAGTGGCTTTAGGGGCCAGTTGTGCAGTTGGGAGGAAGCTTGTGGGAATGAGGGACAAAGTAATATGGCAATAGGCTTCAAGCAGAGAGGTAATCCAGGCACCAAAGTGTGTTTAAGAGTTCAATGCCCATGTTTATTCACCATCATTGCAACAAAAACAAGAAAATAAAGAGGCTTTCTCACAGGGGTAAATAATCACAGTCCAAAAAAGAACAAAAAGTTATGTACCCTTTTGGCTAGTGGTAAGACCACACTTGGTCTGCGCAGACATGTTCCATTTACACCCTGCATGCAGGCTTTCTCCAATGCACATACTGTTTATGCCAGCAAAAGACAAATTGTACACAAGGTAGAGGAAAAGGGTGTAGCCAGTGCTCCTGTATACTACTAGAGATGTATCATTGTCACCAGTTTATCTTATGAAATTCCAAAACCTAGGAAGCAGGTAAACACCATCGGTGACTCTGCCCTGGACTAACTGTTTGCCACAGTAAGCGTATTTGCTTTTTATGACCCCCCCCCTAGACATATTGAACATTTAACCCTTGCAGTGTGGGAGGAACCCCATTGCAGGATTATTGTTTTTTATTTCTGGGATATAATTTTAAAGCAAGCCTGCACTTTGTCCATGCTAGGCACAGCAATGGATTTTACTTAACCACTTAAGGTCAGGAAGGTTTTACCTTCTTAGGCCATTTTTTTGCGATACGGCACTGCGTTACTTTAACTGACAATTGCATGGTCATGTGACGCTGTACCCAAATAAAATTGATGTCATTTTTTTCCTGCAATTAGAGCTTTATTTTAGTGGAATTTGATCACCTCTGTGGTTTTTATTTTTTGCGTTATAAACACAAATTGCAACATTTCTGAAAAAAAAAACTATATTTTTTACTTTCTGTCTAAAACATATCCAATAAAATTTTTTTTTAAAAAAAACATATTTTTTCATTAATTTAGGCCAATAAGTATTCTGCCACATATTTTTGGTAAACAAAAATCCCAAAAAGTGTATATTGATCGGTTTGCGCAAATGTTATCGTGTCTACAAACTAGGGGAAAGATTTATGTCATTTTTATTTTTTTTACTAGTAATGGCAGCAATCAGCGATTTTTAGCAGGACTGCGACATTGCTACGGACAGATTGGATGCCCAACTGACACTTTTGACACTTTTGGGGGGACCAGTGACATTACTACAGTAATCAGTGCTAAAAATTTGCACTGTTACTGTACTAATGACACTGGCAGAGAAGGGGTTAACACCAGGGGCGATCAAAGGGTTAAGTGTGCTCCTAGGGAGTGCTTTCTAACTGTGTGGGGGATATGCTCAATAGATGAACACAGAAACCTGTGTCCCTTGTTTACATAGGCAGACTGCTGTTCTGAATCAATGGGGTGCATTTGCGGGTGGCCGATTGACATTGTGTCCGTCTAACCCACCGATTGTCTCCCCCTCTGGCCAGTCGGCACGTGTATGTTGGTGCCGACTGGCCAGAGGGGGAGCCAATCGGTGGGTCCGATGGACACAATGTCAACCAATCGGTGAGTGCCTTTGGTGGCGCTCACGCCCCCGCTATCTATTACACAAGGCGACGTACAAGTACGTCGTTTTGTGTAATAGAGCCAACCTGCTGCTGTAAAACTATGGAGGCTGGTCGGCAAGTGGTTAAATATCCCCTGCCCAGAAAAAAATATATATACTCATCTTTCTTTCACTCTGCTCAGATGCTGTCTTGTGTAAGCTACGTGGTACTATAGAGATAGTTTACGCAGATCTGTGAACACTTCACATCTGTGATAGTTCTGGTGCTTGATTACTGAGCCACATATGTTTTCTTCATTTCCAACTGAGTGGAGCAGTGAAGAAAAGGTGAATATGCATTGCTGGGATTGAGAGGCATTAAAGTAAACTTGATGTGTTGTGCTGTGTGGGCAAAGCACAGGTTTGATTTCAACTTTGCATTCAAAAGGGACACTGCTCACAACATACATATCTATATAAAGCATTCCTTCTGTGATTTCTGTATTTTTTTTTCCTTAGTAGAGTAAGCCTGTGTATGGAAAATTGATGTCAATACATCATTGCACATGTTTTCAATGAGCCTTTTTTTTTTTTTCCCACAAGTTTGTACCACTTCAAAAGACAAATCTAAATCATTTGTGACAAAACTTACATTATTTGATTCATTTTCTAATCATTCAATCATGAAAAATGTAATGTGCATAAACTACATTGCAGTTAAAAGAGCCTATTTATGAGAAATAGTCTCCTTGGCTGGAAATTATAGAGGTCCTGTAGTGGAAAACAGATAATTCACCAAAATGAAAATGCCCTTTTACTTGTGGCTACTTTTGCAAATGTCACTGGCATAGACCATAATGATGTATATTCTACAATATGGGGTGCTCTTCTTGAAACAGCTCAGTTTCAATTTTGTATTCACTGTGTAATTAAAAAAGGGAAACACACAGATTATAATAGCTGACCAACATAATTAACCACGTCCGGACTGCTCACGTTGCTGCTACTGCGGCAAGGTGGCAGCCCTGGGTCTGGCGACGTAGACCTATGTCACCAGATTCCTCCCTCTCTCAGCGGCGCCGGAGGCTCGCTCCCGCTGTGTTTAAGCACAGCGGGAGTCAGGCCAGGGGAGGAGATGCGGTGATCATCGGGGAAAGACTTAGGAAATCCGCCCGCTTGTGTAAACAAAGCGGGCGGATCTCCTCTGTGACAGGCAGGAACAGATCACAGGATTCAGCATAGCTGAACCTGCGATCTGTGTCTGTGTCACACAACCCCCTCCCCCCACACACGTCAGTAAGCATGAGGAACACATTTAACCCCTTGATCACCAACAGTGTTAACCCCTACCCTGCCAATGTCATTATTACAGTAACAGTGCATATTTTTAGCACTGATTACTGTAGTAATGTCACTGGTCCCCCCAAAAGTGTCAAAAATGTCACTTAGGGGTTCGATCTGTCCGCCGCAATGTCACAGTCCCGCAAAAAAATGCAGATCGCCGCCATTATTAGTAAAAAATAAATAAACAGAAAAAAGGACAAATCTTTCCCGTAGTTAGTAAACATGATAACTTTAGCACAAACCAATCAAAATACGCTTATTGTGATTTTTTTTACCAAAACTATGTAGCAGAAAACAAATTGGCCTAAAATGTTAAAAAATTTTGATTTTTAAATTTTTTTGGGGAATGTTATATATCAGAATGTGAAAAATATTGTTTTTTTTTTTTTTAAATTGTCGCTCTTTTTTAACCACTTTACCACTGAGTACCATAGTACTACTGCGGCAAAGTGGCTCGTTATCGTCTGACAACGTATACCTACGTCGCCAGACTCCTCCCCCTGTAGGCGGCGCTCGCGCGCTGCCGGAGGCACGCTCCCGCTGTTTTCATTCACAGCGGGAGTCGGGCCAGGGGAGGAGCAGCGGCGATCGCCGCTGCTCTGCCCCGATCGTCGGGGAATCCAGTTTGGAGATCCGCCCGCCTGTGTAAACAGAGCGGGCGGATCTCCTAAGTGACAGGGAGTGACAGATCGGAGTGTTCAGCATAGCTGAACATCCGATCTGTCCCTCACTCACTCAGTCACCTCCCCCCCCCCCCACACGTTAGTAAGCACCAGGCTTCCCTGCCAGTGTCATTTTTACAGTAACAGTGCATATTTATAGCACTGATTACTGCAGTAATGTCACTGGTACCCCCAAAAGTGTCAAAAATGTCAGTCAAGGGTCCGATCTGTCTGCCGCAATGTCGCAGTCCCGCAAAAAAATCGCAGATCGCCGCCATTACGCGTTAAAAAAAAAACACCAAAAATGACAGAAATCTTTCCCATAGTTAGTAAACGCAATAACTTTTGCGCAAACCAATCAAAATACGCTTATTGCAATTTTTTTTACCAAACATGGGTAGCAGAAAACAAATTGGCCAAAAATTTAAAAAAAAATTGTTTTTTACATCTTTTTTGGGGGGAATTTCATATAAAAAAATGTTAAAAATATTGTTATTTTTTCAAAATAAACGCTATTTTTTTGTTTATAGCGCAAAAAGTAAAAATCACACAGGTGATCAAATACCACCAAAAGAAAGCTCTGTTTGTGCGAAAAAAAGGACGTAAATTTTGTTTGGGTACGGCGTTGCATGACCGCGCAATTTTCAGTTAAAGTCGCACAGCGCCGAATCGCAAAAAGTGGCCCAGACGTAAGACAGCAAAATGCTCTAGTGGTAAAGTGGTTAAAAAAAATAAAAATGTGGTCAAAATACCACAAAAAGACAGCTCTATTTGTGGGGTGAAAAAGTACATAAATTTAATTTGAGTACAGCATCGCACGACTGCGCAATTGTCCGTTTAAGTAACGCAGTGCCGAATCGCAAAATATGGCCTGGTCAGGAATGGCGTAAAATCTTCTGGTCTTAAAGTGGTTAAAAATACGCTCATTGAGAATTTTTTTGTCAAAGACATGTAGCTAAATACATTTTGACCTAAATATATGACAAACATTGAATATATTGGATATTTTTTTAACTGTGAAAGTAGAAAATGTCAATTTTTCGCAAAATTTTTGCTCTTTTTTTATTAATATCGCAACAAATGAAAAGCGAAGAGGTGATCAAATACCACCAAAAGAAAGCTCTGTTTGTGGGAAAAAAAGGACGTAAATTTTGTTTGGGTACAGCATTGCATGACCGGGCAATTGTCAGTTAAATTTGCGCAGTGCCAAGTTGAAAAAAAAGTGGCCTGGTCATTAAGCAGGAAAATCTGGTCTTAAAGTGGTTAAATAACTCATTAAAAAAAACAGGAACTTAAAAGTATGTTTCCAAGTACTATTAGATATATTTCAATTAGTGTGGTTGTGGCCTAAGGAGGCTGACAATAGGACATTGAGACTGATCTACTAAAGGAGTTGAGAATATTTACTTAAAGTAGAAGTTCCCTCAAACCCTAACTAATGCTAAACCTACTCACAGCCGCATTCTAAAACTAATTTATCTAGCCCTGTTTATAAGAAATCACTATACATACCTTTTCTGCAGTCACTCTGGTCCGGTCCCATGTTAAGTTTTTAGCAGAGGCTTCAGCGTGTAGGCGTGTGCAGGAGAGGCTGCCCGACAACGGAAGCCCCATAGTAACTCTATGGGTGACATCACTTTCCAGGCATTTCCCAGCCATTGTCGGTTCTCTTCTGCACACAGCATCGGCCGCTGGAGACCAGACCAGATTGGCTTCAGAAAAGGTATGTACTGTATAGCGATTGGTTCATTACAGGACTAGATAGATTCATTTTAGAATGTGGCTGTGAGTAAGTTTAGAGTTTTGGGTGAACTTTTAATTTAAATGTAGCACCCTCCTAGACAGGTGCTAGGTAAAAGCATCTATTTTACTCCTGCTGCTTATCAGGGGAGCTGATCTGATAGTTTTGCCTGTCACATGTTTCCAGGTGTAATTCACTGGGTCTGAGGGGGTGTCCCCACTGTATCCAATGAAGGAGCTTGTTGGATGGTGGAGGAAACCCAGCCAGTGACACATCCTGTTTCATGGCAGTCCCAGTGGGAGGGCATGTGGCATTGCATCCTGAGATTGGCCATAAATAGGGCGGGAGCATGTGACAGGGTGTCTTTTGGCAGGAGCAAAGTCCCAGGAGGAGGTGGATGGCTGTCTTTCCTCCTGCAGAGTGAGGAAGGTGGTCCAGGTGGTCGGCCTAGGGACCAGGAGTGGAGATGGGCTGCAGAGGATACAGTGTGCTGACCAGTGGAGCTGCTGGGCAGAGGACATTGGGAAAAACAGTATCGTGAGTACCAAGGGATCTGCCTAGGAGTTTGCCTAAGAGAGGGGACCACTCCAGAGAAGTCAGGGGATCAAGGATCCAGCTCACTCAGAGGGTTATAGTAAAGGGGTGCTGTGTAGTGAACCCTGAAGATTAGGAACAAAGGGGTGCCAGGAAGAGCCCTAGAGTTGTTCAGCAGTACAGTTCAGTTGCTTCAGAGTACAGATTACTTCAGAGTATAGATTACTTCAGAGAAGCAGCAGAGCCGTGACTATCTAAATTTCAGTGTTACCCAGCGTTACTCAGCATTAACCAGCATTTACTCAAGTCGTCTCTGCCTATTGTGCATAGTTTTGTTCAGTTGGAGTATCCCACTCATCCCTTCTCCTATCCAAGTTCCTAATAAAACATAAAAAGCAAAGAAACTGGACTGATTCTTGTCTGAGGTAAAACACTTGGAAAATGCCAGATTGTTCTACTGTTGCTAATGGTAACCCAGGGTGACCCGTAACCAGCAGCTCCCTTGGGAGTAGTGCTACATAAACAATTGTGTAAAAATGTATTTCCATTATCCACTCATGTGAAAAGGAAATTTCTGTTCATTTTGAATACTCAATCACATGTAGATACTGTTCTCATGACTAGATGATTGAAGTGAATATTCACCTAATTTTTTTACTGACAATTTTGAAATTCTTTAGTTAATCAGCCCCAAATATACCCATGCTACACAAAAAGCTAAAGGTACATCAAAAGTATAGCTATAAAGAAAGTGGTTATTGAAATTATAGTGAACTAGTCAGCTACTTTAAACATTAAACATAAACACAGACAGCACAGAGTACCTACTCTAGCAGACAAAATCATAAATGGTGCAAAAGGCTTGTATAGTTAACTTCAGCACAACACAGGAAGCAAGTCAGGAGTCCATAAAGTCCATATTAGACACAAGAGGGGCTAACTTCAGATTGTTTTTCTATAACCTCAGGGCAGCTCTTCACTTGAAGGTAATCTCTGAATAAAAATGAGCAAAGAAAATACTAGAGGGCACTCTGAGTGTAGAATTAATACATGCATTGAAAAATCATAAAAAGTCAACTAGCATGTAACATATAAATGGCAAGATAGCACTTATCATAGGGCTTCAGCTGGGTATAGTCTCTCTGCTGTAAAGGCTGCAGTAGATGATGGCAGTAGAACAGATTGGTAGGAATCCAAACACCTAGGGTAGCCTACGGAACTTCTGTAAGTATAATCTACTATTAACAGTGAATTCTGGGCAATTCAAGGGTGTAACCAAGATGCAGGCGTGGTCTCAAGCAGGAAATTTAAATAAAAATATTCCCATCAATACTACATGGTGGACTTCTTATGGCAATAACAAACCTGCTCATGGTAGAGATGTCTGTAAATGTCAACAAGTGAGAAATCAGGATGCAGTACTATCCTAAAAACTTAACAATATCCATAGACCATATTTGAAGAAAAGATGTTCCTTATTGAAACACCATCAATAAAGCAGACTTTTATCCCCCTCAACAAACAATTGTGAGCAGGCAGGCTTTTCATTGCAGAAGACATATATTATGTATGTTTCTTTTCCAATAAAAAATTCTTACCTATGCATGTGCAAGAGTTATGTCATATTGAGTTAGACAATTAAGATAACTAAAGACACAGAACCCGAAAGAAGACCGAGGGAAGATGTCGGCATTAATAAAGGATCTAGTAGACATTACACAGTTGAAAGTATGTATAGGTGGTTTTTGTTTAGCTTTAACCACTTGACCATCTTTCTTCATTTATTTATGCCAAAATTTATTGTGCTACATTTATTTGGTAAAAGTAACCCAAATCAGTGTATCTTATTTAGTCTGTGTGAAAGTTACAATCTATGGTATATACAGTATATTTGAAAATTGATCAGTCCTGATGTATTTTCTGTCTATCTCATTTCTTAACCACTTGCCGACCAGTCACGTTGACTGTACTGCGGCAAAGTGGCTCGTTTCCGTCCAGCGATGTAGACCTACGTCGCTGGACTCCTCCCCTTGTGGGCGGCGCGTGCCGCCGGTTGCTCGCTCCCGCTGTATTCAGTTACAGCAAAAGTCAGGCCAGGGGAGGAGCTGCAGTGATCACCGACGCTCTTCCCCGATCGTCGGGCAATCGAATGTGGAGATCCGCCCGCTTGTGTAAACAAAGTGGGCGGATCTCCTAAGTGACAGACAGGGTCAGATTGCAGGGTTCAGCATTGCTGAACCTGCGATCTGTCCCTGTGTCACCCAGTCACTTCCCCCCACACACATTAGTAAGCACCAGGCATACATTAACCCCTCCCTCTCCAATAAAATTAACCCCTTCCTTGCCAGTGTCATTTTTACAGTAACAGAAAACAAATTGGCCAAAAATGTAAAAAAAATTAGATTTTTATATTTTTTTTTGGGGGGGGGGGGAAATTTCATATAAAAAAATGTGAAAAATATTGTTATTTTTTCTAAATTTACGCTCTTTTTTTGTTTATAGCGCAAAAAGTAAAAATCGCACAGGTGATCAAATGCCACCAAAAGAAAGCAAGAAAGCTCTGTTTGTGGGGAAAAAAGGACGTAAATTTCGTTTGGGTACGGTGTTGCATGACCGCGCAATTGTCAGGTAAAGTCGCACAGTGCCGAATCGCAAAAAGTGGCCTGGACGTAAGACAGCAAAATCCTCCGGTGGTAAAGTGGTTAAGGTCCTAAAGTGCCATGACAATACAAAGCACCCCCAAAGGACCCCTTTTTGGAAAGTATACAGCCCAAGGTATTTAGTAAGAGGCGTGGCAAGTTTTTTTTGAAGAAGTAATTTTTTGTTACAATTTTTTGGAAAATAAGAAAAATTAAATAAAATTTGAGTGCGATACTGACTGGTGACAGTATGTAAAAAAGGCAGCTTATTACACTCCTCTGGTTTCTGCTTTATATGCTTGTTTCTCACTTTGTAATCATTAAGGGATAAAGTGAAGGGATACCTGATACTTTTGCTATCTGCATTTTTATTAATTAAGCAAAAAAACTAGCTTATGTCCTAACTCCTAATTCTTTTTTTTTACAAATATATATATATAATTTGATCCTTTTGAATAATGTATATTAATATAATTAAAGCCCATGTATATTCCTGTAAAGCTGTATTTTGCGTTTTGTAACCATTTTTTTTCTTGCACGTCATTGAATATTTTTTTTGTCACCCAAATGCTGCTTTCTCCAGTAATCTATTTTGCCATTTCTGACCTAAAGGCACAACCCTCAGCACAAGTATCTTCCCACAGAAAGGTTTTGCAGAAGAGATGGGGTATGTCAGACCAGACTGTGCTGATAGCTGAGTGCAGTAGGTCTACATCTGGAGCCTATTGGACTGCTCAGTAAAAGTTAGACGCATTACAAAACTGATGTTATATGAATGTAAAATAGAGGTTGGTAATGTAAAATATATATCTGCCTGCATATTTTTTTATGATTTCAGTTGAGATTTAACAAATACAAAAAAAAAAAGGATAAGTTGTGAACTTGACACTGTCCCTTTAAGCAAGAGGACCACCTAGTGTTTTCTGATGCTTTTGTCATTTTTTAAAACTGTGGAAACAAAATTTTGGCAGAACTGCAACTTTTTCCTCATATGGTTTATATAATTTTGGTTTTTATTTCATGAACTATTTGTCTTATATTTTTCAACAAGGGGTCATATTCCATCCAATCATTTACATGTTTCCCTCAGCCGTAAACAATTTGAACAAGGCACGTTATAGAAAATGTTATAACTGTCTTTTAAAATCTTAGCATGGGAAGTTTTCTAAAGCAGGTTTACAATGTCTAAAAGGCATGCTATATACAGTATTTATTTATATTTTCTTTGTGTGTTTGTCAAATATAGATAGAACAGCAACTGGATGGTTTTGATTGGTATATTAAACATACACCATACTTCCAAGATCTTAATTTTTTTCTGCTTCAGCTGAATTAATATTGATCATCTTTTTGTGCACTATAACATGACAGCACTACAGAAGGTGAGGACACTACATAAGTTAATTAATAATAATGTCAAATTCCCCTGCATCCCAACAGAGCAGAAGTTAGTGATAAACTCAGCCAAGAAGTTGATCTGTTTGTCAACGGCCATAGGATTCTTTATAAAGTCTTATGAAGAATACTCTTGAGCAAAGAAGCTGTATGTCTGTTGTAATGGCTGGACTAAATAGGTCATTATAAGATATTTGGGGCTCAGTTCACTAACTGTTATAGTGCATTTTATGACATGAAATGAGAGGCATGTATTTATCCTGGTGTCAAATATAACATAATTGTAATTCACAAAAGAAAAAACACAGAATTTGAACAAATAATGGATGCTTGATGAATTGCTTATTTTTATTGTTTCTGCATCATTTCTACATTTGTTATTACAAATACCTGTTGAATGTCAGTTTACTTCCAAAAAAAAAAAAAATTATTGCATTGTTTACAACTAGCATTTGAAGAATGCTAGTTGTGGAGCTGGCATGCTAATTCAAGCTCTTTATTGTCCATGTTTAAAGCACCTTACCAGTGCTTGTGATAGCGGATACTACCTTGTGTGCTCTTGCTTGGGCCACCTTCTGCTTGGACCACCTTGTATCTGTTCTGTGTATTACCCTGTATGACCTTGCTTGCTCTGATCCTGCTCACTCCTTGGACTTTTTGGACTCTGATCCTCATGTATGTGACCCAGCTTGCCTATGGCTCTGCTTGTCCTTCCTATGTTTTCAGACTCTATGGTTCTGACTTGCTTCCCCTGCACCAGTCTTTGCTGTCCTACTGACATCTATGGTAGTGAACCATAAGTACCAGCAACCCATTTCTGCTCGTGGTATGTGCTATTGATTACTGCTCTCAAAATATGGACTGGAATGATGACATCAGCATAGGGGGCTGGTCTGCACAGGCACCTCTGTAGTGCTAGTATACTGGACCCTCAAACCCAGAAACTAGCTAGCGACATGGATGGTGGACTGAATATAAAAGTGCTTTACAAAGTACAGTATTTAAAAAAAATAGATGTTTGGGTGAGTGGAAGGCAGAAGGAGGTTTACGTTTTTCCTGGGGTGGAATTTAGCTAGAATATGGTTAATTATTGAGCAACAATCTTTGGGTTAAGGTCAACCATCAGTATGACCCAAACCCAAGTTGTTCACAGTTCACTGAAAAGACAGACTAAATGTTCAGAATTTTGGCCAGTTTGCCCACCTGTTCAAAAACCTCTGGCTGCTACTGCTAGAAGGTATTACTGCTACTAAATGACAGCTTCCTGCAATCCACCAACTTTTAAACTGTGAACAGTCCTGGTGATATCATTGCCCAAATATCACATAAAATAGGTAGTGATAGAGGGGCGCTGGACACAGATTTTCACATATTATCAAATTGTGTACAAAGTCATTACTTGAACCCAATTGGACTGTATTCTGCAGCTTACCACAAAGATGGGGACTCCTCAGGAGAGGACATTCACCCAATTTGAGAAATCCAAGTATAATAGGTAAAATATCTTTAGGAACCCAAATTCTTTATTGTTCAACTGATTACAAAAAGCAGGGCAAAAGAAAGCCAATGCACACCGGAAGGCCACACAATCCCCCTTCACCACAGCTTGGTGAAATAACAGAATGTTAAATTGACACAAAGGTATTCTTTAGCAGACTAATATGCAGACAGATAATGTTATAAACACCAGTCAGTGCTGGTGTTCATAGCAGAAGTGGTAAAGGACTTGCCCCCAAAATCTATACCAGATACTTATCTGGCAATGCAGCTTGGATGGCAAGGTAAGGAAGGGATAGCGAGAATGCAACTCCCTCCTGAACCATGCCAGGCCACATAGACCCTTGGCTATATATTGATGGGACAAAGGCCTCATCTTCACATCCCTGGCCCAGTGGGGGGTTTGTGGGGGGAATGTATCAGAATCAGAAAGCCCCTTATTTTACTAAAAAACATCTTAGATAGTAATGAAAAACAAAGGCGCCTTTGAAAAAGTCTTTTGGAAAAAAAAAAATCACTCGTTGCAAATGACATCGTTAGTCAATGACATCACCTGAGATCACCAGGTCCATTTTTTCTACAAACATAAGCAGGCCAGAGATCACAAATGTCATATAGTAGTGGTAGTTTTTTTTTTTTTTTTCACTTTTGTCATATTTGCTGCAATACATGTCACAAGTGCACAGGGCTCAAGGCATTCCCAAGCATGTCATTTAAAGGAAAAGAATATTTTTAATGTTGACCTTGACACTTTATTAAAAGACCCGCTTCACACTGAATGGTATTAAAAAAAATTGCATTGGTACATGTCTCCTGTTAGAAACTCTGTATATACAGTATCTGTAGAGAACAGGGAGAGCACAGTCCACATGGGCTTTGCTGCTTAACTGCAGACAGGAAACAGGGAACTTTTATTATAGAGAAAAGACAGAGTTGAACCATAGATGCAGCTACAAAACAAACACTGCCTTCTACTGGTTGAAGAATATATCTGTAGTTGTACAAAAAATACATGAACATTATACCCAACAACAGCTACTCCTTATGTTAGTCCTATTTCAGATCTCAGTTCTATAAGTCTGTTCACTTTTGTTTCTCATGAGTTGGAAGTTTTTGCATCTCATCTCATGAATCTGGCTCTGGTTTTAATGCTATGTGAGCAACATGGGACAGATGTTTGGCTGGGATGCTTTTATTGCTTCTGGTGGATTTCCTGATTTAAGCCTCTTGTGGCCTGATTTCTTCTTTTACAGCGTTTGGATCGTCTGCATTAATTTCTATTGTCACTTTGATGCTTATCCTTATGTGACAATGATATGGAATTTCCCTCAGTTTGAAGTGTGTTCATAGTTCATAAAGTTTATAACAAACAAGTTTCATTGACAATTACACTTCTCTTGGTGGTTACTTGGTTTGTGTCTTCGTGTAGAATTCTGTATTTCTTTTGAGAATCACTGTACCCCACAAGTACAACTTCCTTTGCTCAAGCATGCAATTTTGTATGTCTTTTGTCTTTTAGATGGTTCAAATTTGGGGCTTTTCCATTACTCAGTTTGAATGGAGTTTTCTGCAATAATTTTCCTGGAAGTCGAGTTTGGAGATGATAGCATGTGGTCATAATTGCCCCCCCCCCCCCCCCCAGTATGTGGTTGGCATATCTGCATCAAACAGCATGGTTCTTCAACTCTCACATGCAGTACAGTTCATTTTTTTCTGCAACCCCATTTTGTTTTGGGTTGTATGGTACAGTAGTTTGAAATCTTATGCCATGCTTTCTGATAATTGCCTGTGTGTTATCACCTGTATATTCACTTCCATAGTCTGTGCACAATACACTTGGTATTTTGCCAAATGTGTTGCATATTTGAGCCAAATTCTGTTTAAGTTTCTCTGGTACTTTCCTGTTGTTGTGTAACAGATGTAGTGTAGTAAACCTGGAGTAATCATCTATTAAGGTGAGAAAAGACCTCTTCTTTGCAGTCAATTATTCCATTGGACCACAAAGATCTGAATGAATGAAGTCCAGATGTTTTTAGCTCTGCTGTTACTCTGCTTTGGCAAGGTTTTTCCTGTAATTTTTTTTTATACAGCTGGTGCATTTTATTGCTTGATCACATTGACTAGTTTTTATTCCACTTGCATAGTCATTCTCAGTTAATTTCTTTATTACATCATGATCTCTTCTGCCCAAGTCATCTGTGCCATGTGTGAATGCAGTTTGAATGTTTTTCCTCCTTGGCAGTATTAACCACCTCATTGCAGTTCAGCTGGAACAGTTCATCTGTAATTTTAGCCTTTGCAAGTAAGATATCCACTTTTGTGATGGCACAACTGTCATCTTGGAAGGTCGCTACATTGCATTTTTTGTGAGCTTCTTTACTGACAAAATATTTGTTTCAAGAGCAGGGACAGAGAGGACATTTTTTACAGGTATCTTTCTGGTGACACTCCAGGAAATAGGACAGTATAGAAAACCATCTCCTATTTCTTTTTGTTTCCATAATTTTCCCATTAGCTGTGGTGATTTTTTTCTGTTTTACTCTGATCAAGGTCAATAAATATTTTTTTTGTCATTTGTCATGTGACTCATAGCTCCTGAATCAATACACCGTGTCTGCAAGGATGAGGTGCAACTTTTGGATTGTAAAACATTTTTAGTATCTGAAGCAAATTTAGTTTCTTCCTTCACATTTTTTGGCCTTTGTAGTTAAGTTTGTTTTGAATTATATCTTTCCAGATTCTGCAATCTGCTTTTTAAAAAAACTTGTTTCTTGCACACTAAATATTCATGTGTTTCTTCTTGCATGTTACTGTTTTTTTCCTATTTTTCATCTTTAAAGCAGACTCTGCGATAGAAGCAACGTCACTATTAATTCTTTCTGTTTTATGTTTTATTCATCCACAAGCTTGCCCTTACATATTCCAATGACACTTCATCATCTGGATGTGCTTTAAGCATTGCATAACTTTCTGGTAAGGCAAGAGTAATAGTACTGCAACATGAAAATCTTTTATTTCTTTTCCTATATCTCTCAGGCATTCAAACATTTCCAAGGTGTGCCTTGTGTAATCCTGCATATCCTGGTCTTTTATCAGCTTGGTTTGGTAAAGCTTTCTAATTAAATATGGTTTATTGTTGACATTAGCTTTATGCACCTTTTGTAAACCTCACCATAATCCTTTAGCAGTTTCACATAGTGTAATGTTCTGGTACCTTTGGGTACCCTAATTACTCTTTCATAAGTGTATGCGCCCCACCATTCTCTTTTGGTAAGGTGCGCATACACCTTTAAGACTGATGCTGTCATCACTGAGCGCCGGACTGGATGGCTATTTAGATCGCCGGCTCTCACTCACATGTGTTCGTTCAAACTGCTTTGTGCCTTGATGCTAACCTGTCTTGAAGCTCTCATGCTTGCAAGCATACCTCGCTGTCGGAACCACGCTGCGCTGATCCCTGTATCCCGCTACCGGATCATCCGCTCTTGCCGAACCTCTCCTCTGCTACATTGCTATTAGTGATAAGTACCCCACAGGGGAAACCTCTATAACTTTCATACTAAAGCTTACACTATCTAGCTCTGCATACTAAGGACTATTACTACATCTGCATTATCTAAGATTGCTAGCTCTTGAGCCTACTACCACCTGTTCTTGCACTGGGTTGATCTCTCTTGTATGTCCACCTGCTACTCTGTCATCTGCTACCATACATGATTGCTAAACCTATCTGCATCCCATCTGCTACTATCTTACTTTCAAGAACATTTCCTTTCAAGTGTCTGTCATCTACCATCTCTACCCAACCTGTCTCTTCAGCCTATCATCACTGTGTTACTATATACATAAGTCACTCTAGGAAACATCTTATTGAGTGTGTGTATTTATTTGCTGAATTGAGATCATCCACACATGATGAGTCATTGAGAGTTGGGAATGGTGTCTCAGCGTTTCTCTACATGACTACTGAAGTGGAATATTTCTGCAGCTGAAAATCCACATCATACATAAAACGCAGGAGCGTTACACATAGTTGTATCATCTTCTATGCTAAGAGAGTTTGTGCTCTGAGCTTTTTTGTTTTTTCTCTATCCATTCACCTGAAGGGTGTCCTGACTTCTCTTTTTAGCAGCATTTTCATCTTGAATTTCCAAGACTGGTAGTTTTGGTTTATCAGGTTTGCAAATTAAGACTTTGTTGCAGCTGTGTTTCTGGCCATTTTCTTTTATTTTGTTGCAGTCTTCTTTCTGTTACTGTATCTTGCACCTATTTGCTGTAACTGGCTATGGCTGGGTTCTCAGCTTTTCTCTGGGTGGGTGTCTGAGCTATGCCTGGACCCATAACCTGTTAGAAATCCTGTATATAACCCTACAGTACTGACATGGCACAGTTCACATGAGCTTTGCTGCTTAACTGCAGACAGGAAACATAAAACTTTTATTATAGAGAAAAGGCATAGAGTTTACCCATACATGCAGCTACAAACATATCAACACTGCCATTTCCTGGTTGAAAAATATATCTGTAGCTGTACAAAAATACATGAACATTGTATTCCAACATCCCCCATGGAAGTACTCTGCTACTCATGTTCTTTTCACCAAAAGCTTGCAAAATAGTCTTGAAAAAAACAGAAACAAAATTACCAGATTCAGCATCCGTAGGCTTGTATTTCAGCATTATATTCAGGGTCTACAGAATTTTTTTAAGTGTTTAGTGAACATCCAGTAAACTAAACTTTTCTTTATTCACTATTCACTAACATTGATTAAAAGTCATTGGTATTTTGTGTCATTTAGTTAGATTACTTTTTTCTTTACTTAAGGAGGATCTAAACCTAAGAAGTTGTGCCCAAAAAGGCAAAGCACTAGTTATCTGTGTTGTTTGTGGTTTCCCTGCAGATGATCTTTTCCCAGATACTAACTTACCATGCCTTGCCCTGCACTGTTTCTGCGTGAAGGTTAACATTTAGCTAGAGACATGGCTTTGTTTCCTCATGTCAAACCCTTGATGGCTGGTAGGCATGGGTTGAAAGTACCTATGTTCTGATAATGGCTGCACATTTGAGTGCACTTAAAATCAGAACTACCCTTATCCTTGATGGGTCTTACAGCAAGCCCTTAGGGTCTAGTGTAAATTTTAGGGGGGAACCCCTCACAAAAAGTTCCCCTCCATAATCCATATCAGACCCTTATCCAAGCATGCTGCCTGGCAGGCTAGGAAAGGAGTTCTACCCTCCTCCATTTGGCCATATTTAGTCAGTGATATCAGTGCTATCCGTGTCCCTTTGTTTGCATGGCTGGGGTTCCAGGCCAATAAATGAATAGGGCAAGTGAAGTTACTGGTTTCTAAGAGTGTGGTTACTAAGGAATACTTTCTTAACGATTGGCAGGTAGCTGTCATATATAGTAATGGTAGAAATACTGCTTCTAAACATGTTAGGTTCCCACCAAACAAGCAAAAAATTTGGAATTTGTATGGAGGCCAGAACAAGCAAAGTTTGGCCTGAACTTGTGAGTGAAGCCAACCTTGACCTCATCCCCAATGACTGGTAGTCAGATCACTGATGAAAAACCAGAAAGGAGCAGGAGATAATTAAGACATAGATCCACATAATTACATAGTCAGTAAGGCTAAAAAAAGACACCAGTCAATTCAGTTCAACCTGTATGGGTGTGTGTATGCGTGTATATTAATAATAAATTGTATATTCCTGTATGTTGTGATCGTTAAGATGCCCATCTAAGAGTTTTTTTAAACTATCAACATTCCCTGTTGATACCACTGCTTGTGAAAGAGAATTCCACATCCTTACAGCCCTGACAGTAAAGAACCCCCTACACAGGTTAAGGTTAAACCGCTTCTTTTCCAATTTCAGTGAGTGGTCATGTGTCTTTTTAAACTCCCTTTCACTGATTTTTTTTTCCCCTATGCTGGGGTCACCAGTAAGGTATTTGTATATTGCTATCATAACCCTCTCAATCGTCTTTTCCCTAGAGATGATCAGTTCAATGCTTTTAGTCTTTCCTCATAACTGATATCCTCTAGTCCCTTTATTAGCTTTGTTGCCCTTCTCTGAACTCGTTCCAGTACACTTCTTGAGGAATGACTGGATAGCATACTCAAGATGCGGCCGAATCAGTGTCTTGTAGAGTGGAAGAATTATCATTTTATCTCTGGAGTAAATCCCCGTAAATCCCCTTTTTAATGCATGCTAATATTCTGTTGGCTTTGCTTGAAGTGGCTTGGCATTGCATGCCGTTGCTAAGCCTGTCATTAACAAGGACCCCCAGATCCTTTTCCATCAAGGATTCCCCAAATGTTGTCCCCCTAGCGAGTAACTTGCATTCATATTTTTAGCACCCAAATACATTACCTTACATTTTTCAACATAAAACCCTATTTGCCATGTAGTTGCCTATCCCATTATTTTATTTAAGTCTTCTTGTAAGGTTTCCACATCCTGCGCAGAAGTTATTGCCCTGCTTAGCTTTGTATCATCAGCAAACACTGAATTTGAGGTTCTTATACCAACCTCTATATCATTTATGAATACATTAAACAGGATTGGTCCCAGGACATATCCTTGGGGGACCCCACATACCACCTAGACCATTCAGAGTACTCACTATTTATCACCCTTTGGACCCACTCGTGTATCCAGTTTTCAATGCGGGAACATACCTTATGGTCCATGCTAAAAGACCTCTGTTTGTAAAGTAAATGTTTGTGGGGAATTGTATCAAATGCCTTTGCAAAATCCAGGTACAACACATCCACAGGCCTTCAATTATTTAGATGGCAGCTCACTTCCTCGTAGAATGTTAAAAGATTAGTCTGGCAAGAACGATCCTTCCTGAATCCATGCTGGATTCTAATGATACTGTTTTCATTAGCAAATTCTTAGATCTATTTGTTTATCATCCCCTCCAATAGCTTACGGATTATTGATGTTAGGCTGACTGGCCTGTAGTTTCCAGGGATATATCGCAGTTCTTGGTACCATGTTGGCTTTTCTCCAATCAGCTGGTACTCTTCCAGTCAGTAAAATGTCCATAAAAATAGGAATAATGGTCTAGCTGGTGAAGCACTGCCCCCCCCCAGGATTCCCCTGGGTTACCCGTAGCAACTGTTTGCAGAAACTTAACACTTTCAGTTCTTGGCTCAGTAAAAGATCAGTCGAGGGGATGTTGTGTTTGTGGTTTTATTGAAATTGGGATGGGAGAAGGGATGAGTGGAATACTCCAACTGTTAACTATTCATAAGCTGAGGACTTCTAACTTAGGAATGCGGCAAGGCCGCTACTTCATCCTGCCACTTGAATTAAGATAAGATAAGTGTTCCTTTAGTATTTCTCTTCAGGGTAACCGCTTTCTCTCTGGGCTAGCTGACACCCGTCCACTGTCTGCACTACCCGGAGTGGTCCCCTTCCTGGCCAGACCCCTGGGCAAGATTCTCTTTACTCACGATACTGTTTTTCCAGAGTCTTGCAGTGCCCCAACTCCTCAGTCAGCTTTCCTGAACCTCTGGGTTCAGCCTCACACCACTGGTACACCAGGCCGACTGCCTGTGACCACCATCAACTGCTGCAGAAGAGGAGGCAGCCGCCACCCTCCTTCTGGGACTTTGCTTCCCGCCAAAGACCTCTACCTCATTTGCCATGGCTTTTTGTACCCTATCCCATAATGCACCACTCTCTGTGCATTGATATATTTCAGGAGGAATTTAAAGCAAAAGCTAGATTTTTTTTAGGGTACTGGTTAGGCACAATTAATTTTTCTAGATATTCCCTATAACTAGTGTTGAGCGAACACGGACTGTATTATTCGTGTTCGTACCGAATAATTGGATTTTTTGTACCCGAACACGGACACGGACACTTTACTGTATGTTCGGGTAAAAATCCGTGTTCGGTCGTTTTATTTCCGGGTTTTGCATGCTTTGGCGCTCTTTTCATGGCGGGCTTTCAACAGCCAATCAACAATCGTTTAACTGGTGTGCCTTAAGCCATCCCAGCCATGCCTGCAAATGTCTCAGTAGCTGTGATTGGCCGTCTGAAGCATGTGACCAAGTCTTTATAAGTTCGAGGCAGCCGCAGCGGCGTCATTATGCTGCTTAGATTCAGGGACAGAGCACACATCAACGTGCTGGCTGCTGATTAAGGAAAGATAGGCAGGAAAAAAACATTTGTGTCCGGATAGAATTGAGGGACAGGTCGGAGTGTTTAGGCAGGGCGAGTTGTAGGCATTTTAGGGATAGAGTCTGCTGAATTATAGGGTCAGTGTCTTCTACAAACTACAATCGATATTGCTGTGTGGGGGGTGGGGTCTGCACTCAATCCTGATCTACGATCTCTTCTCAATCCTGTTAGGGACAGAGTCTGCTGAATTTTAGGGAAACTGTGTTCTACAAACTACAATCGATATTGCTGTGTGGTGTGGGATTGGAGATAGGCAGGTGTCAGTGATCCACATCCATTTTTCTGTGTGTGAGCTGCAGTGAACACAATCTTTTTGGGCTGCAGTGAACACAATCTTTTTGGGCTGCAGTGAACACAATCTTTTTGGGCTGCAGTGAACACAATCTTTTTGGGCTGCAGTGAACACAATCTTTTTGGGCTGCAGTGAACACAATCTTTTTGGGGTGCAGTGAACAAAATCTTTTTGGGGTGCAGTGAACACAATCCTTTTTGGTGTGCAGTGAACACAATCTTTGTGGGGTGCAGTGAACAAAATCCTTTGTGGGGTGCAGTGAACACAATCTTTTTGGGGTGCAGTGAACAAAATCCTTTTTGGGGTGCAGTGAACAACATCCTTTTTGGGGTGCAGTGAACACAATCTTTTTGGGGTGCAGTGAACAAAATCCTTTGTGGGGTGCAGTGAACACAATCTTTTTGGGGTGCAGTGAACACAATCTTTTTGGGGTGGAGTGAACAACATCCTTTTTGGGGTGCAGTGAACAAAATCCTTTTTGGGGTGCAGTGAACAAAATCATTTTTGGGGTGCAGTGAACACAATCTTTTTGGGGTGCAGTGAACACAATCTTTGTGGGGTGCAGTGAACACAATCTTTTTGGGGTGGAGTGAACAACATCCTTTTTGGGGTGCAGTGAACAACATCCTTTTTGGGGTGCAGTGAACACAATCTTTTTGGGGTGCAGTGAACACAATCTTTGTGGGGTACAGTGAACAGAATCTTTGTGGGGTGCAGTGAACACAATCTTTGGGGGGTACAGTGAACACAATCTTTGTGAGGTGCAGTGAACACAATCTTTGTGGGGTGCAGTGAACACAATCATTGTGGGGTGCAGTGAACTCAATCTTTGTGGGGTACAGTGAACACAATCTCATACTTCTGAAGGTTTGAGGGTGCTGCCTGTTCCATACTCCCCCTACTCCTCATCTAGCCTTTTAGGGGTACAAACAATAGTAATTGGGGCCTAGTGTGGTTGTGTACGTGTGATATACATACACTTTTTTGGGATCATATTTTCTATTCCGCTATTTAATCAAAAACCTTTGGGGATCAGTTAAATTGGGGGATAGTCTGTGTTGGTACGTGTGAGAGAGATCCACCTTTCCAAGTTGTTGGGGTTCATCTCATACTTCTGAAGGTTTGAGGGTGCTGCCTGTTCCATACTCCCCCTACTCCTAGCCTTTTAGGGGTACAAACAATAGTAATTGGGGCCTAGTGTGGTTGTGTACGTGTGATATACATACACTTTTTTTGGATCATATTTTCTATTCCGCTATTTAATCAAAAACCTTTGGGGATCAGTTAAATTGGGGGATAGTCTGTGTTGGTACGTGTGAGAGAGATCCACCTTTCCAAGTTGTTGGGGTTCATCTCATACTTCTGAAGGTTTGAGGGTGCTGCCTGTTCCATACTCCCCCTACTCCTAGCCTTTTAGGGGTACAAACAATAGTAATTGGGGCCTAGTGTGGTTGTGTACGTGTGATATACATACACTTTTTTGGGATCATATTTTCTATTCCGCTATTTAATCAAAAACCTTTGGGGATCAGTTAAATTGGGGGATAGTCTGTGTTGGTACGTGTGAGAGAGATCCACCTTTCCAAGTTGTTGGGGTTCATCTCATACTTCTGAAGGTTTGAGGGTGCTGCCTGTTCCATACTCCCCCTACTCCTAGCCTTTTAGGGGTACAAACAATAGTAATTGGGGCCTAGTGTGGTTGTGTACGTGTGATATACATACACTTTTTTGGGATCATATTTTCTATTCCGCTATTTAATCAAAAACCTTTGGGGATCAGTTAAATTGGGGGATAGTCTGTGTTGGTACGTGTGAGAGAGATCCACCTTTCCAAGTTGTTGGGGTTCATCTCATACTTCTGAAGGTTTGAGGGTGCTGCCTGTTCCATACTCCCCCTACTCCTAGCCTTTTAGGGGTACAAACAATAGTAATTGGGGCCTAGTGTGGTTGTGTACGTGTGATATACATACACTTTTTTGGGATCATATTTTCTATTCCGCTATTTAATCAAAAACCTTTGGGGATCAGTTAAATTGGGGGATAGTCTGTGTTGGTACGTGTGAGAGAGATCCACCTTTCCAAGTTGTTGGGGTTCATCTCATACTTCTGAAGGTTTGAGGGTGCTGCCTGTTCCATACTCCCCCTACTCCTAGCCTTTTAGGGGTACAAACAATAGTAATTGGGGCCTAGTGTGGTTGTGTACGTGTGATATACATACACTTTTTTTGGATCATATTTTCTATTCCGCTATTTAATCAAAAACCTTTGGGGATCAGTTAAATTGGGGGATAGTCTGTGTTGGTACGTGTGAGAGAGATCCACCTTTCCAAGTTGTTGGGGTTCATCTCATACTTCTGAAGGTTTGAGGGTGCTGCCTGTTCCATACTCCCCCTACTCCTAGCCTTTTAGGGGTACAAACAATAGTAATTGGGGCCTAGTGTGGTTGTGTACGTGTGATATACATACACTTTTTTGGGATCATATTTTCTATTCCGCTATTTAATCAAAAACCTTTGGGGATCAGTTAAATTGGGGGATAGTCTGTGTTGGTACGTGTGAGAGAGATCCACCTTTCCAAGTTGTTGGGGTTCATCTCATACTTCTGAAGGTTTGAGGGTGCTGCCTGTTCCATACCCCCCCTACTCCTCATCTAGCCTTTTAGGGGTACAAACAATAGTAATTGGGGCCTAGTGTGGTTGTGTACGTGTGATATACATACACTTTTTTTGGATCATATTTTCTATTCCGCTATTTAATCAAAAACCTTTGGGGATCAGTTAAATTGGGGGATAGTCTGTGTCGGTACGTGTGAGAGAGATCCACCTTTCCAAGTTGTTGGGGTTCATCTCATACTTCTGAAGGTTTGAGGGTGCTGCCTGTTCCATACTCCCCCTACTCCTCATCTAGCCTTTTAGGGGTACAAACAATAGTAATTGGGGCCTAGTGTGGTTGTGTACGTGCGAGATACATACACTTTTTTTGATCATATTTCCTATTCCGCTATTCAATAAAAACCTTTGAGGATCAATTGAATTGCGGGATAGTCTGTGTCGGTACGTGTGAGAGAGATCCACCTTTCCAAGTTGTTGGGGTTCATCTCATACTTCTGAAGGTTTGAGGGTGCTGCCTGTTCCATACTCCCCCTACTCCTCATCTAGCCTTTTAGGGGTACAAACAATAGTAATTGGGGCCTAGTGTGGTTGTGTACGTGTGATATACATACACTTTTTTTGGATCATATTTTCTATTCCGCTATTTAATCAAAAACCTTTGGGGATCAGTTAAATTGGGGGATAGTCTGTGTTGGTACGTGTGAGAGAGATCCACCTTTCCAAGTTGTTGGGGTTCATCTCATACTTCTGAAGGTTTGAGGGTGCTGCCTGTTCCATACTCCCCCTACTCCTCATCTAGCCTTTTAGGGGTACAAACAATAGTAATTGGGGCCCAGTGTGGTTGTGTACGTGTGATATACATACACTTTTTTGGGATCATATTTTCTATTCCGCTATTTAATCAAAAACCTTTGGGGATCAGTTAAATTGGGGGATAGTCTGTGTCGGTACGTGTGAGAGAGATCCACCTTTCCAAGTTGTTGGGGTTCATCTCATACTTCTGAAGGTTTGAGGGTGCTGCCTGTTCCATACCCCCCCTACTCCTCATCTAGCCTTTTAGGGGTACAAACAATAGTAATTGGGGCCTAGTGTGGTTGTGTACGTGCGAGATACATACACTTTTTTTGATCATATTTCCTATTCCGCTATTCAATAAAAACCTTTGAGGATCAATTGAATTGCGGGATAGTCTGTGTCGGTACGTGTGAGAGAGATCCACCTTTCCAAGTTGTTGGGGTTCATCTCATACTTCTGAAGGTTTGAGGGTGCTGCCTGTTCCATACTCCCCCTACTCCTCATCTAGCCTTTTAGGGGTACAAACAATAGTAATTGGGGCCTAGTGTGGTTGTGTACGTGTGATATACATACACTTTTTTTGGATCATATTTTCTATTCCGCTATTTAATCAAAAACCTTTGGGGATCAGTTAAATTGGGGGATAGTCTGTGTTGGTACGTGTGAGAGAGATCCACCTTTCCAAGTTGTTGGGGTTCATCTCATACTTCTGAAGGTTTGAGGGTGCTGCCTGTTCCATACTCCCCCTACTCCTCATCTAGCCTTTTAGGGGTACAAACAATAGTAATTGGGGCCCAGTGTGGTTGTGTACGTGTGATATACATACACTTTTTTGGGATCATATTTTCTATTCCGCTATTTAATCAAAAACCTTTGGGGATCAGTTAAATTGGGGGATAGTCTGTGTCGGTACGTGTGAGAGAGATCCACCTTTCCAAGTTGTTGGGGTTCATCTCATAATTCTGAAGGTTTGAGGGTGCTGCCTGTTCCATACCCCCCTACTCCTCATCTAGCCTTTTAGGGGTACAAACAATAGTAATTGGGGCCTAGTGTGGTTGTGTACGTGTGATATACATACACTTTTTTTGGATCATATTTTCTATTCCGCTATTTAATCAAAAACCTTTGGGGATCAGTTAAATTGGGGGATAGTCTGTGTCGGTACGTGTGAGAGAGATCCACCTTTCCAAGTTGTTGGGGTTCATCTCATACTTCTGAAGGTTTGAGGGTGCTGCCTGTTCCATACCCCCCCTACTCCTCATCTAGCCTTTTAGGGGTACAAACAATAGTAATTGGGGCCTAGTGTGGTTGTGTACGTGCGAGATACATACACTTTTTTTGATCATATTTCCTATTCCGCTATTCAATAAAAACCTTTGAGGATCAATTGAATTGCGGGATAGTCTGTGTCGGTACGTGTGAGAGAGATCCACCTTTCCAAGTTGTTGGGGTTCATCTCATACTTCTGAAGGTTTGAGGGTGCTGCCTGTTCCATACTCCCCCTACTCCTCATCTAGCCTTTTAGGGGTACAAACAATAGTAATTGGGGCCCAGTGTGGTTGTGTACGTGTGATATACATACACTTTTTTTGGATCATATTTTCTATTCCGCTATTTAATTTAACTGGGCCTCCATGCGAGACCTGTTTGCCTTGTTGCGCTGTTTTGAGTACTCCACCAACATGGCCAGTGGCAATGACGCCGTTCTCAGCTTAACTATCCCACTTCTATGCCTCCTTGAAAAAACAATTCGGGCGATGATGGAAGAGGATGTGGCACAGGATGAGGAGGAGGAGGAGGATGAAGAGGTAACATTTCCAAGGCTTTCAGGGCAGTCATTCGCAAGGGGCTCCGAGGGTGGGTTCCTGCACACGCAAACGCCAGGGACGCAATTGTCCAGCAGGGGCACAGTTCTTGAGGATGAGGAGGATGAGGAGGAGGAGGAGCTGGAGGAGGAGATGGAACCATGTTCACAGCAGGGTGGCACCCAGGCCAGCTCATGGCCATCACTGGTGCGTGGCTGGGGGGATACAGAGGACACGGACGATACACCTCCCACAGAGGACAGCCTTTCGTTGCCTCTGGGCAGCCTGGCACACATGAGCGATTACATGCTGCAGTGTCTCCACAACGACCGCCGAGTTGCCCACATTCTAACTTGTGCTGATTACTGGGTGGCCACGCTGCTGGATCCCCGTTACAAGGACAACGTACCGTCCTTAATTCACTCACTGGAGCGCGATCGCAAGATGCGCGAGTACAAGCGCACGCTGGTAGACGCCATGCTGCTGGCATTCCCATCTGACAGCGGGGCCACAGTGGAAGCACAAGGCAGAGGAGGAGGAGGAGGAGGTCGCCAACGCAACCAGGGCACCGCCAGCACCTCAGAAGGCAGGGTTAGCATGGCCGAAATGTGGAAAAGCTTTGTCAGCACGCCACAACAAACAGCAGCACCAGCAGCTCAGATGGAACGTCTTAGCAGGAGGCAGCATTTTACCAACATGGTGGAGCAGTATGTGTGCACACGCCTACATGTAGTGAATGACGGGTCTGCCCCCTTCAACTTCTGGGTCTCCAAATTGGGCACATGGCTTGAGCTTGCCCTTTACGCCTTGGAGGTGCTGGCGTGCCCTGCAGCCAGTGTATTATCTGAACGGGTATTTAGCACGGCTGGGGGCGTTATAACAGACAAGCGCAGCCGCCTGTCCAGAGACAATGTGGACAAGCTCACGTTCATTAAAATGAACCAGGCATGGATCCCACGGGACTTTTCCGTACCTTATGCAGAATAGCAATGGATACCGACCTTACCCACCCATTGTTCCATTTTTGCTCTTTCTCACTCTTTTGGGGTGTACCCTCATTTAAAATTTTTGAAAAGAAGCAGTGTTGGCTACCTCGTCCTCCTCCTCAGGGCCAGATTAATGTAGGGGCTATTGGAGCTGCAGCTCCAGGCCCCTACCTTTTATATAGGCCCCGGGTTGGCCATATTCACTGTTACCGCTCTTCTGTCACTTGTAAACACAGAAGTCTGGCTTCTATGCTCGCTTCCCCAGGCAGCACCCTCAGAACCTCCCCACACAGCGTGAAGGCCGGACAAGGAGGGACAGTTGGCGATGCATGGATGTGTTTATGGGCTTCAGAGACAGCATCCCATGTTGAATTAGGCATGCATGGCTGCACCCTTCCTCCTCTGGGTGCATGGCAAGGCACGGCCCTTAAGGCCCTTCAAAATCCTCAGCACCAAGCCCATGATGCTGTTAATCCGGCCCTGGTCCTCCTCCACCGCCGCTTCCACCTACACCGCCCATAGGTGTGCGCAGCCTATTGCATTAAGGTGTGCACCCCAAAGTTGAAATACACATGCATGTGTTTGCCAGCAGGGAGAGTAATGTATCGGGGCCATGTACCTGTAGGCAAGGAGAAATAGAGCAGAGCAGGTCCCAGGGAGATCTTTCCCATCTCCTCACTGGCAATGCTATGTGCCCTAGGTGATTAGGGTGTGCCCAGGCACACCCAGCACACCCTGTGCGCACGCCTATGTCACCGCCACATCCACCACCACCTCAACCTCCCTCCTACTCCATATGGGCCTCGTCCTTCAGAGATGAAGAAGAACATTGTTTTATTTTTCTGTTTTTTTTTTTGTTGTTTTAAGTTATTTCCCTATCCACATTTGTTTGCAGAGCACTTGCCATGCTCTTAATTACGTTTTGCTGCCATTTGCAGCACTCTAGCCCTTTCCTTTGGTGTTTTAGAGCCATTTTAGTGCCTTAAAGTTCGGGTCCCCATTGACTTCAATGGGGTTCGGTGTCCGGGAAAAGTTCGGTAAAAGTCCGGGACACGGACCCGGACTTTTTTTTAAAGTTCGGCCGAACCCGTCGAACACGGACATCTAGGTGTTCGCTCAACCCTACCTATAACATATTGTAGCAGATCTTTACTTTTTGAGTTCAAGCCCTCCTTACAGTAAACATGGCACATATCTGCTTAGTTAACAATTGTGACAGGTTTGCATGCAAATGCGTGTTTTTAATATAACTCAAACAAATAATGGAAACAGCTAGAGCAAAAAATATATACTTTTAATAAGTGACTCCTATAAAATACTGCAATCAAGTCATTGCAAATGATTTTCATTTGAATAAACATATTTTTCCCTACCCTAACAAGGTTGCTGTGATTTGTAGTATAATATTGATGTATTATGTTACCCCAGCAATGTGACATCCTACAGTCTATATTTATCCTGATTAAGAAATCTGTCCATTGCAGTACTTTCAAACTTCATATGTGAACTTGCATTGCTCAGTTAATGTCATATGTATACCTTGTAACTAGGGTTGAGCGGACACCTAGATGTCCGTGTTCGACGGGTTCGGCCGAACTTTAAAAAAAAGTCCGGGTCCGTGTCCCGGACTTTTACCGAACTTTTCCCGGACACCGAACCCCATTGAAGTCAATGGGGACCCGAACTTTAAGGCACTAAAATGGCTCTAAAACACCAATGGAAAGGGCTAGAGTGCTGCAAATGGCAGCAAAACGTAGTTAAGAGCATGGCAAGTGCTCTGCAAACAAATGTGGATAGGGAAATAACTTAAAACAACAAAAAAAAAAAGAAAAATAAAACAATGTTCTTCATCTCTGAAGGACGAGGCCCATATGGAGTAGGAGGGAGGTTGAGGTGGTGGTGGATGTGGCGGTGTCATAGGCGTGCGCACAGGGTGTGCCGGGTGTACCTGGGCACACCCTAATCACCTAGGGCACATAGCATTATCGCTCTGTTTGCCAGTGAGGAGATGGGAAAGATCTCCCTCGGACCTGCTCTGCTCTATTTCTCTTTGCCAGCAGGGAGAGTAATGTATCGGGGCCATGTACATGTAGGCAAACACATGCATGTGTATTTCAACTTTGGGGTGCACACCCTAATGCAATAGGCTGCGCACACCTATGGGCGGTGTAGGTGGAAGCGGCGGTGGAGGAGGACCAGGGCCGGATTAAGAGCATCATGGTCTTGGTGCTGAGGATTTTGAAGGGCCTTAAGGGCCGTGCCTTGGCATGCACCCAGAGGAGGAAGGGTGCAGCCATGCATGCCTAATTCAACATGGGATGCTGTCTCTGAAGCCCATAAACACATCCATGCATCGGCAACTATCCCTCCTTGTCAGGCCTTCGCGCTGTGTGGGGAGGTTCTGAGGGTGCTGCCTGGGGAAGCGAGCATAGAAGCCAGACTTCTGTGTTTACAAGTGACAGAAGAGCGGTCACAGTGAATATGGCCAACCCGGGGCCTATATAAAAGGTAGGGGCCTGGAGCTGCAGCTCCAATAGCCCCTACGTTAATCTGGCCCTGAGGAGGAGGACGAGGTAGCCAACACTGCTTCTTTTCACAAATTTTAAATGAGGGTACACCCCAAAAGAGTGAGAAAGAGCAAAAATGGAACAATGGGTGGGTAAGGTCGGTATCCATTGCTATTCTGCACAAGGTACGGAAAAGTCCCGTGGGATCCATGCCTGGTTCATTTTAATGAACGTGAGCTTGTCCACATTGTCTCTGGACAGGCGGCTGCGCTTGTCTGTTATAACGCCCCCAGCCGTGCTAAATACCCGTTCAGATAATACACTGGCTGCAGGGCACGCCAGCACCTCCAAGGCGTAAAGGGCAAGCTCAGGCCATGTGCCCAATTTGGAGACCCAGAAGTTGAAGGGGGCAGACCCCTCATTCACTACATGTAGGCGTGTGCACACATACTGCTCCACCATGTTGGTAAAATGCTGCCTTCTGCTAAGACGTTCCATCTGAGCTGCTGGTGCTGCTGTTTGTTTTGGCATGCTGACAAAGCTTTTCCACATTTCGGCCATGCTAACCCTGCCTTCTGAGGTGCTGGCGGTGCCCTGGTTGCGTTGGCGACCTCCTCCTCCTCCTCCTCTGCCTTGTGCTTCCACTGTGGCCCCGCTGTCAGATGGGAATGCCAGCAGCATCGCATCTACCAGCGTGCGCTTGTACTCGCGCATCTTGCGATCGCGCTCCAGTGAGTGAATTAAGGACGGTACGTTGTCCTTGTAACGGGGATCCAGCAGCGTGGCCACCCAGTAATCAGCACAAGTTAGAATGTGGGCAACTCGGCGGTCGTTGTGGAGACACTGCAGCATGTAATCGCTCATGTGTGCCAGGCTGCCCAGAGGCGACGAAAGGCTGTCCTCTGTGGGAGGTGTATCGTCCGTGTCCTCTGTATCCCCCCAGCCACGCACCAGTGATGGCCATGAGCTGGCCTGGGTGCCACCCTGCTGTGAACATGGTTCCATCTCCTCCTCCAGCTCCTCCTCCAGCTCCTCCTCCTCCTCATCCTCCAGAACTGTGCCCCTGCTGGACAATTGTGTCCCTGGCATTTGTGTGTGCAGGAACCCACCCTCGGAGCCCCTTGCGAATGACTGCCCTGAAAGCCTTTGAAATGTTACCTCTTCATCCTCCTCCTCCTCCTCATCCTGTGCCACATCCTCTTCCATCATCGCCCGAATTGTTTTTTCAAGGAGGCATAGAAGTGGGATAGTTAAGCTGAGAACGGCGTCATTGCCACTGGCCATGTTGGTGGAGTACTCAAAACAGCGTAACAAGGCACACAGGTCTCGCATGGAGGCCCAGTTATTGGTGGTGAAGTGGTGCTGTTCCGCAGAGCGACTCACGCGTGCGTGCTGCAGCTGAAACTCCACTATGGCCTGCTGCTGCTCGCACAGTCTTTGCAGCATGTGCAAGGTGGAGTTCCACCTTGTGGGCACGTCACATATGAGGCGGTGAGCGGGAAGGCCGAAGTTACGCTGCAGCGCTGCCAGGCGAGCAGCAGCAGGGTGAGAACGCCGAAAGTGCGCACAGACGGCCCGCACTTTCTGCAGCAGCTCTGACATATCGGGGTAGTTTTTAAGGAACCTCTGCACCACCAAATTCAGCACATGCGCCAGGCAAGGGATGTGCGTCAAACCGGCTAGGCCCAGAGCTGCTATGAGATTTCGCCCATTATCGCACACCACCAGGCCGGGCTTGAGGCTCGCTGGCAGCAACCACTCATTTGTCTGCTGTTCCATGCTCCTCCACAACTCCTGCGTGGTGTGTGGTTTGTCCCCCAAACAGGCAAGTTGTAAAACTGCCTGCTGTCGTTTAGCCCTGGCCGTGCTGAAGTTGGTGGTGAAGGTATTACGCTGTCTGGATGAGGAGGCGGTAGAGGATGAGGTAGCGGAGTAGGATGAATTAGGAACAGGAGGCAAACTGGAGCGCCCTGCAATCCTCGGTGGTGGAAGGACATGCGCCAAATTGCTATCCGCCTCAGGCCCATCCGCCACTGCATTTACCCAGTGTGCCGTTAGGGAGATATAACGCCCCTGACCGTGCTTACTGGTCCACGTTTCGGTAGTTAGGTGGACCTTGGCACAGATGGCATTGCGCAGTGCACACCTGATTTTTTCCCCCACTTGGTTGTGCAGGGAAGGGATGGCTTGCCTGGAAAAGTAGTGGCGGCTGGGCACGACGTACTGTGGGACAGCCACCGACATAAGCTTTTTAAAACTGGGCGTCTCCACCAGACGGAATGACAGCATTTCAAAGGCCAATAATTGTGAAATGCTGGCATTCAGGGCCAGGGATCGCGGGTGGGTAGGGGGGTACTTCCTCTTCCTCTCAAGTGTTTGGGAGATGGAAAGCTGAACACTTCCACGGGACATTGTGGAGATGGTTGTTGGTGACCCAGGTGGTGGTGTTGCTGACAGATCGTCTGTTTGCGGGGTGGCAGGTTCCGGTATGACTACAGAGGTGGCTGGAGCGGCCGAGACTGCAGCAGAAGAGGAAGCAGGATGAGCCAGAGACATTTCTTGGTTTTGAAGGTGTGTACTCCACTGCAGCTTGTGCTTTGCACTTAGATGCCTGATCATGCAGGTTGTGCTCAGGTTGAGAAGGTTTATGCCTCGCTTCAGGCTCTGATTGCACAGGGTGCAAACCACTCGTCACCTGCATGACCTTCATTCCATGTGGGGTCGAGGACCTCATCGTCCTCCACATCATCTTCCACCCAGTCTTCACCCCTGCCCTCCCTGTCGGTCTCCACAATGCTGAACGCCGCAGCAGTTGGCACCTGCGTTTCGTCATCATCGGAGACGTGCTGTGATGGTCCTTCCATGTACTCATCTTGAGAAATAAGTGGTTGGGCATCGCTGCACTCAATCTCTTCCACTTCTGGGGCAGGGCTAGGTGGATGGCCCTGGGAAACCCTGCTGACAGAGTCCTCAAAAAGAATAAGAGACTGCTGTATGGCTTGGGGCTCAGACTGCTTGCCTGATTTGCAAGGGGGTGAGGTGAAAGACGGTTGGACATTGGCTGCAGGTGCCAACTCTGACCTTTCTGCAGTAGACTGGGTGGGAGACAATGTGAAGGAACTGGAGGCACTGTCAGCAGCAAACCAATCTACTATCGCCTCTCTGTGTTCTGGCCTCATCACTTCTAGAGGCGTATGATGCCCTACCAAATACTGCTGCAGGTTCTGTCGCCTACTCACACTTGAGGAAGGTGTTTCACTTGTGCGTGTAGCTGGCACAGATCGACCACGTCCTCTCCTTGCAACAGGAGCTCTAGCAGCAGCACCACGACCCCGGCCACGGCCCCTATTTGACGCTCTCCTCATATTTCTGAAATTTAAGATCTTGCCCTAGAAAGGTCTTTATTGAATAGCAGAACAAAAGAACAACAGTATCGCACGAGTGTATCTCACAGTCAAATATGCAAACTATGCTGCAATTTAATGTTTTTTACACCAAAAGGGTGTGTATTGAATAGCGGAATAGGATAAAAAACTGTGTATCTCACACGTACAAACACAGACTAGGCCCGATTAAATTTTTTCCTACCCTAAAGGGAGGATGAGGAAGAGGAGTATGGAACAGGCAGCACCCTCAAATATTCAGAAGTATGAGATGAACCTCAAAAACTTGGAAAGGTGGATCTCACACGTACCGACACAGACTATTCCGCTATTTAATTGATCCCCAAAGGTTTTTATTGAATAGCGGAATAGGAAATATGATCAAAAAAAGTGTATGTATCTCACACGTACAGAAGCACACTAGGCCCCAATTACTATTGTTTGTACACCTAAAAGGATGGAGGAGGAGGAGGAGGAGTATGGAACAGGCAGCACCCTCAAAGCTTCAGAAGTATGAGATGAACCCCAAAAACTTGGAAAGGTGGATCTCACACGTACCGACACAGAATATTCCGCAATTTAATTGATCCCCAAAGGTTTTTATTGAATAGCGGAATAGGAAATATGATCAAAAAAAGTGTATGTATCTCACACGTACAGAAGCACACTAGGCCCCAATTACTATTGTTTGTACACCTAAAAGGATGGAGGAGGAGGAGGAGGAGTATGGAACAGGCAGCACCCTCAAAGCTTCAGAAGTATGAGATGAACCCCAAAAACTTGGAAAGGTGGATCTCACACGTACCGACACAGAATATTCCGCAATTTAATTGATCCCCAAAGGTTTTTATTGAATAGCGGAATAGGAAATATGATCAAAAAATGTGTATGTATCTCACACGTACAGAAGCACACTAGGCCCCAATTACTATTGTTTGTACACCTAAAAGGATGGAGGAGGAGGAGGAGGAGTATGGAACAGGCAGCACCCTCAAAGCTTCAGAAGTATGAGATGAACCCCAAAAACTTGAAAAGGTGGATCTCACACGTACCGACACAGACTATTCCGCAATTTAATTGATCCCCAAAGGTTTTTATTGAATAGCGGAATAGGAAATATGATCAAAAAAAGTGTATGTATCTCACACGTACAGAAGCACACTAGGCCCCAATTACTATTGTTTGTACACCTAAAAGAATGGAGGAGGAGGAGGAGGAGGAGTATGGAACAGGCAGCACCCTCAAAGCTTCAGAAGTATGAGATGAACCCCAAAAACTTGGAAAGGTGGATCTCACACGTACCGACACAGAATATTCCGCAATTTAATTGATCCCCAAAGGTTTTTATTGAATAGCGGAATAGGAAATATGATCAAAAAAAGTGTATGTATCTCACACGTACAGAAGCACACTAGGCCCCAATTATTATTGTTTGTACACCTAAAAGGATGGAGGAGGAGGAGGAGGAGTATGGAACAGGCAGCACCCTCAAAGCTTCAGAAGTATGAGATGAACCCCAAAAACTTGGAAAGGTGGATCTCACACGTACCGACACAGACTATTCCGCAATTTAATTGATCCCCAAAGGTTTTTATTGAATAGCGGAATAGGAAATATGATCAAAAAAAGTGTATGTATCTCACACGTACAGAAGCACACTAGGCCCCAAGTACTATTGTTTGTACACCTAAAAGGATGGAGGAGGAGGAGGAGGGGTATGGAACAGGCAGCACCCTCAAAGCTTCAGAAGTATGAGATGAACCCCAAAAACTTGGAAAGGTGGATCTCACACGTACCGACACAGACTATTCCGCAATTTAATTGATCCCCAAAGGTTTTTATTGAATAGCGGAATAGGAAATATGATCAAAAAAAGTGTATGTATCTCACACGTACAGAAGCACACTAGGCCCCAATTACTATTGTTTGTACACCTAAAAGGATGGATGAGGAGGAGGAGGAGTATGGAACAGGCAGCACCCTCAAAGCTTCAGAATTATGAGATGAACCCCAAAAACTTGGAAAGGTGGATCTCACACGTACCGACACAGACTATTCCGCAATTTAATTGATCCCCAAAGGTTTTTATTGAATAGCGGAATAGGAAATATGATCAAAAAATGTGTATGTATCTCACACGTACAGAAGCACACTAGGCCCCAATTACTATTGTTTGTACACCTAAAAGGATGGATGAGGAGGAGGAGGAGTATGGAACAGGCAGCACCCTCAAAGCTTCAGAAGTATGAGATGAACCCCAAAAACTTGGAAAGGTGGATCTCACACGTACCGACACAGACTATTCCGCGATTTAATTGATCCCCAAAGGTTTTTATTGAATAGCGGAATAGGAAATATGATCAAAAAAAGTGTGTGTATCTCACACGTACAGAAGCACACTAGGCCCCAATTACTATTGTTTGTACACCTAAAAGGATGGAGGAGGAGGAGGAGGAGTATGGAACAGGCAGCACCCTCAAAGCTTCAGAAGTATGAGATGAACCCCAAAAACTTGGAAAGGTGGATCTCACACATACCGACACAGACTATTCCGCAATTTAATTGATCCCCAAAGGTTTTTATTGAATAGCGGAATAGGAAATATGATCAAAAAAAGTGTATGTATCTCACACGTACAGAAGCACACTAGGCCCCAAGTACTATTGTTTGTACACCTAAAAGGATGGAGGAGGAGGAGGAGGGGTATGGAACAGGCAGCACCCTCAAAGCTTCAGAAGTATGAGATGAACCCCAAAAACTTGGAAAGGTGGATCTCACACGTACCGACACAGACTATTCCGCAATTTAATTGATCCCCAAAGGTTTTTATTGAATAGCGGAATAGGAAATATGATCAAAAAAAGTGTATGTATCTCACACGTACAGAAGCACACTAGGCCCCAATTACTATTGTTTGTACACCTAAAAGGATGGATGAGGAGGAGGAGGAGTATGGAACAGGCAGCACCCTCAAAGCTTCAGAATTATGAGATGAACCCCAAAAACTTGGAAAGGTGGATCTCACACGTACCGACACAGACTATTCCGCAATTTAATTGATCCCCAAAGGTTTTTATTGAATAGCGGAATAGGAAATATGATCAAAAAATGTGTATGTATCTCACACGTACAGAAGCACACTAGGCCCCAATTACTATTGTTTGTACACCTAAAAGGATGGATGAGGAGGAGGAGGAGTATGGAACAGGCAGCACCCTCAAAGCTTCAGAAGTATGAGATGAACCCCAAAAACTTGGAAAGGTGGATCTCACACGTACCGACACAGACTATTCCGCGATTTAATTGATCCCCAAAGGTTTTTATTGAATAGCGGAATAGGAAATATGATCAAAAAAAGTGTGTGTATCTCACACGTACAGAAGCACACTAGGCCCCAATTACTATTGTTTGTACACCTAAAAGGATGGAGGAGGAGGAGGAGGAGTATGGAACAGGCAGCACCCTCAAAGCTTCAGAAGTATGAGATGAACCCCAAAAACTTGGAAAGGTGGATCTCACACGTACCGACACAGAATATTCCGCAATTTAATTGATCCCCAAAGGTTTTTATTGAATAGCGGAATAGGAAATATGATCAAAAAAAGTGTATGTATCTCACACGTACAGAAGCACACTAGGCCCCAATTATTATTGTTTGTACACCTAAAAGGATGGAGGAGGAGGAGGAGGAGTATGGAACAGGCAGCACCCTCAAAGCTTCAGAAGTATGAGATGAACCCCAAAAACTTGGAAAGGTGGATCTCACACGTACCGACACAGACTATTCCGCAATTTAATTGATCCCCAAAGGTTTTTATTGAATAGCGGAATAGGAAATATGATCAAAAAAAGTGTATGTATCTCACACGTACAGAAGCACACTAGGCCCCAAGTACTATTGTTTGTACACCTAAAAGGATGGAGGAGGAGGAGGAGGGGTATGGAACAGGCAGCACCCTCAAAGCTTCAGAAGTATGAGATGAACCCCAAAAACTTGGAAAGGTGGATCTCACACGTACCGACACAGACTATTCCGCAATTTAATTGATCCCCAAAGGTTTTTATTGAATAGCGGAATAGGAAATATGATCAAAAAAAGTGTATGTATCTCACACGTACAGAAGCACACTAGGCCCCAATTACTATTGTTTGTACACCTAAAAGGATGGATGAGGAGGAGGAGGAGTATGGAACAGGCAGCACCCTCAAAGCTTCAGAATTATGAGATGAACCCCAAAAACTTGGAATGGTGGATCTCACACGTACCGACACAGACTATTCCGCAATTTAATTGATCCCCAAAGGTTTTTATTGAATAGCGGAATAGGAAATATGATCAAAAAATGTGTATGTATCTCACACGTACAGAAGCACACTAGGCCCCAATTACTATTGTTTGTACACCTAAAAGGATGGATGAGGAGGAGGAGGAGTATGGAACAGGCAGCACCCTCAAAGCTTCAGAAGTATGAGATGAACCCCAAAAACTTGGAAAGGTGGATCTCACACGTACCGACACAGACTATTCCGCGATTTAATTGATCCCCAAAGGTTTTTATTGAATAGCGGAATAGGAAATATGATCAAAAAAAGTGTGTGTATCTCACACGTACAGAAGCACACTAGGCCCCAATTACTATTGTTTGTACACCTAAAAGGATGGAGGAGGAGGAGGAGGAGTATGGAACAGGCAGCACCCTCAAAGCTTCAGAAGTATGAGATGAACCCCAAAAACTTGGAAAGGTGGATCTCACACATACCGACACAGACTATTCCGCAATTTAATTGATCCCCAAAGGTTTTTATTGAATAGCGGAATAGGAAATATGATCAAAAAAAGTGTATGTATCTCACACGTACAGAAGCACACTAGGCCCCAAGTACTATTGTTTGTACACCTAAAAGGATGGAGGAGGAGGAGGAGGGGTATGGAACAGGCAGCACCCTCAAAGCTTCAGAAGTATGAGATGAACCCCAAAAACTTGGAAAGGTGGATCTCACACGTACCGACACAGACTATTCCGCAATTTAATTGATCCCCAAAGGTTTTTATTGAATAGCGGAATAGGAAATATGATCAAAAAAAGTGTATGTATCTCACACGTACAGAAGCACACTAGGCCCCAATTACTATTGTTTGTACACCTAAAAGGATGGATGAGGAGGAGGAGGAGTATGGAACAGGCAGCACCCTCAAAGCTTCAGAATTATGAGATGAACCCCAAAAACTTGGAAAGGTGGATCTCACACGTACCGACACAGACTATTCCGCAATTTAATTGATCCCCAAAGGTTTTTATTGAATAGCGGAATAGGAAATATGATCAAAAAATGTGTATGTATCTCACACGTACAGAAGCACACTAGGCCCCAATTACTATTGTTTGTACACCTAAAAGGATGGATGAGGAGGAGGAGGAGTATGGAACAGGCAGCACCCTCAAAGCTTCAGAAGTATGAGATGAACCCCAAAAACTTGGAAAGGTGGATCTCACACGTACCGACACAGACTATTCCGCGATTTAATTGATCCCCAAAGGTTTTTATTGAATAGCGGAATAGGAAATATGATCAAAAAAAGTGTGTGTATCTCACACGTACAGAAGCACACTAGGCCCCAATTACTATTGTTTGTACACCTAAAAGGATGGAGGAGGAGGAGGAGGAGTATGGAACAGGCAGCACCCTCAAAGCTTCAGAAGTATGAGATGAACCCCAAAAACTTGGAAAGGTGGATCTCACACATACCGACACAGACTATTCCGCAATTTAATTGATCCCCAAAGGTTTTTATTGAATAGCGGAATAGGAAATATGATCAAAAAAAGTGTATGTATCTCACACGTACAGAAGCACACTAGGCCCCAAGTACTATTGTTTGTACACCTAAAAGGATGGAGGAGGAGGAGGAGGGGTATGGAACAGGCAGCACCCTCAAAGCTTCAGAAGTATGAGATGAACCCCAAAAACTTGGAAAGGTGGATCTCACACGTACCGACACAGACTATTCCGCAATTTAATTGATCCCCAAAGGTTTTTATTGAATAGCGGAATAGGAAATATGATCAAAAAAAGTGTATGTATCTCACACGTACAGAAGCACACTAGGCCCCAATTACTATTGTTTGTACACCTAAAAGGATGGATGAGGAGGAGGAGGAGTATGGAACAGGCAGCACCCTCAAAGCTTCAGAATTATGAGATGAACCCCAAAAACTTGGAAAGGTGGATCTCACACGTACCGACACAGACTATTCCGCAATTTAATTGATCCCCAAAGGTTTTTATTGAATAGCGGAATAGGAAATATGATCAAAAAATGTGTATGTATCTCACACGTACAGAAGCACACTAGGCCCCAATTACTATTGTTTGTACACCTAAAAGGATGGATGAGGAGGAGGAGGAGTATGGAACAGGCAGCACCCTCAAAGCTTCAGAAGTATGAGATGAACCCCAAAAACTTGGAAAGGTGGATCTCACACGTACCGACACAGACTATTCCGCGATTTAATTGATCCCCAAAGGTTTTTATTGAATAGCGGAATAGGAAATATGATCAAAAAAAGTGTGTGTATCTCACACGTACAGAAGCACACTAGGCCCCAATTACTATTGTTTGTACACCTAAAAGGATGGAGGAGGAGGAGGAGGAGTATGGAACAGGCAGCACCCTCAAAGCTTCAGAAGTATGAGATGAACCCCAAAAACTTGGAAAGGTGGATCTCACACATACCGACACAGACTATTCCGCAATTTAATTGATCCCCAAAGGTTTTTATTGAATAACGGAATAGGAAATATGATCAAAAAAAGTGTATGTATCTCACACGTACAGAAGCACACTAGGCCCCAATTACTATTGTTTGTACACCTAAAAGGATGGATGAGGAGGAGGAGGAGTATGGAACAGGCAGCACCCTCAAAGCTTCAGAAGTATGAGATGAACCCCAAAAACTTGGAAAGGTGGATCTCACACGTACCGACACAGACTATCCCGCAATTTAATTGATCCCCAAAGGTTTTTATTGAATAGCGGAATAGGAAATATGATCAAAAAAAAGTGTATGTTTTTCACACGTACAGAAGCACACTAGGCCCCAATTACTATTGTTTGTACACCTAAAAGGATGGATGAGGAGGAGGAGGATGAAACAGGCAGCACCCTCAAATCTTCAGAAGTATGAGATTGTGTTCACTGTACCCCACAAAGATTGTGTTCACTGCACCCCAAAAGGATTGTCTTCACTGCACCCCACAAAGATTGTGTTCACTGTAATCCACAAAGATTGTGTTCACTGTACCCCCCAAAGATTTTGTTCACTGCACCCCACAAAGATTGTGTTCACTGTACCCCACAAAGATTTTGTTCACTGCACCCCACAAGGATTGTCTTCACTGCACCCCACAAGGATTGTCTTCACTGCACCCCACAAAGATTGTGTTCACTGTACCCCACAAAGATTGTGTTCACTGCACCCCAAAAGGATTGTCTTCACTGCACCCCACAAAGATTGTGTTCACTGTACCCCACAAGGATTGTCTTCACTGCACGCCACAAGGCTTGTCTTCACTGCACCCCACAAAGATTGTGTTCACTGTACCCCACAAAGATTGTGTTCACTGCACCACAAAAGGATTGTCTTCACTGCACCCCACAAAGATTGTGTTCACTGTACCCCACAAAGATTGTGTTCACTGTACCCCACAAAGATTTTGTTCACTGCACCCCACAAAGATTGTGTTCACTGTACCCCACAAAGATTGTGTTCACTGCACCCCAAAAGGATTGTCTTCACTGCACCCCACAAAGATTGTGTTCACTGTACCCCACAAAGATTGTTTTCACTGTACCCCACAAAGATTTTGTTCACTGCACCCCACAAAGATTGTGTTCGCTGTACCCCACAAAGATTGTGTTCACTGTACCCCACAAAGATTTTGATCACTGCACCCCACAAGGATTGTCTTCACTGCACCCCACAAGGATTGTCTTCACTGCACCCCACAAAGATTGTGTTCACTGTACCCCACAAAGATTGTGTTCACTGCACCCCAAAAGTATTGTCTTCACTGCACCCCACAAAGATTGTGTTCACTGTAATCCACAAAGATTGTGTTCACTGTACCCCACAAAGATTTTGTTCACTGCACCCCACAAGGATTGTCTTCACTGCACCCCACAAGGATTGTCTTCACTGCACCCCACAAAGATTGTGTTCACTGTAACCCACAAAGATTGTGTTCACTGCACCCCAAAAGGATTTTCTTCACTGCACCCCACAAAGATTGTGTTCACTGTACCCCACAAAGATTGTGTTCACTGTACCCCCCAAAGATTTTGTTCACTGCACCCCACAAGGATTGTCTTCACTGCACCCCACAAGGATTGTCTTCACTGCACCCCACAAAGATTGTGTTCACTGTACCCCACAAAGATTTTGTTCACTGTACCCCACAAAGATTGTGTTCACTGTACCCCACAAAGATTTTTTTCACTGCACCCCACAAAGATTGTGTTCACTGCACCCCAAAAGGATTGTCTTCACTGCACCCCACAAAGATTGTGTTCACTGTACCCCACAAGGATTGTCTTCACTGCACCCCACAAAGATTGTGTTCACTGTACCCCACAAAGATTGTGTTCACTGTACCCCCCAAAGATTTTGTTCACTGCACCCCACAAGGATTGTCTTCACTGCACCCCACAAGGATTGTCTTCACTGCACCCCACAAAGATTGTGTTCACTGTACCCCCCAAAGATTTTGTTCACTGCACCCCACAAGGATTGTCTTCACTGCACCCCACAAGGATTGTCTTCACTGCACCCCACAAAGATTGTGTTCACTGTACCCCACAAAGATTTTGTTCACTGTACCCCACAAAGATTGTGTTCACTGTACCCTACAAAGATTTTGTTTACTGCACCCCACAAAGATTGTGTTCACTGCACCCCAAAAGGATTGTCTTCACTGCACCCCACAAAGATTGTGTTCACTGTACCCCACAAGGATTGTCTTCACTGCACCCCACAAAGATTGTGTTCACTGTACCCCACAAAGATTGTGTTCACTGTACCCCCCAAAGATTTTGTTCACTGCACCCCACAAGGATTGTCTTCACTGCACCCTACAAGGATTGTCTTCACTGCACCCCACAAAGATTGTGTTCACTGTACCCCACAAAGATTTTGTTCACTGCACCCCACAAAGATTGTGTTCACTGCACCCCAAAAGTATTGTCTTCACTGCACCCCACAAAGATTGTGTTCACTGTACCCCACAAGGATTGTCTTCACTGCACCCCACAAGGATTGTCTTCACTGCACCCCACAAAGATTGTGTTCACTGTACCCCACAAAGATTGTGTTCACTGTACCCCCCAAAGATTTTGTTCACTGCACCCCACAAGGATTGTCTTCACTGCACCCCACAAAGATTGTGTTCACTGTACCCCACAAAGATTGTGTTCACTGTACCCCACAAATATTTTGTTCACTGCACCCCAAAAGGATTGTCTTCACTGCACCCCACAAAGATTGTGTTCACTGTACCCCACAAAGATTGTGTTCACTGTACCCCCCAAAGATTTTGTTCACTGCACCCCACAAGGATTGTCTTCACTGCACCCCACAAAGATTGTGTTCACTGCACCCCAAAAGGATTGTCTTCACTGCACCCCACAAAGATTGTGTTCACTGTACCCCACAAGGATTGTCTTCACTGCACCCCACAAAGATTGTGTTCACTGTACCCCACAAAGATTGTGTTCACTGTACCCCCCAAAGATTTTGTTCACTGCACCCCATAAGGATTGTCTTCACTGCACCCCACAAGGATTGTCTTCACTGCACCCCACAAAGATTGTGTTCACTGTACCCCACAAAGATTTTGTTCACTGCACCCCACAAAGATTGTGTTCACTGCACCCCAAAAGGATTGTCTTCACTGCACCCCACAAAGATTGTTTTCACTGTACCCCACAAGGATTGTCTTCACTGCACCCCACAAGGATTGTCTTCACTGCACCCCACAAAGATTGTGTTCACTGTACCCCCCAAAGATTTTGTTCACTGCACCCCACAAGGATTGTCTTCACTGCACCCCACGAAGATTGTGTTCACTGTACCCCACAAAGATTGTGTTCACTGTACCCCACAAAGATTGTGTTCACTGTACCCCACAAATATTTTGTTCACTGCACCCCAAAAGGATTGTCTTCACTGCACCCCACAAAGATTGTGTTCACTGTACCCCACAAAGATTGTGTTCACTGTACCCCCCAAAGATTTTGTTCACTGCACCCCACAAGGATTGTCTTCATTGCACCCCACAAGGATTGTCTTCACTGCACCCCACAAAGATTGTGTTCACTGTACCCCACATAGATTGTGTTCACTGTACCCCACAAAGATTGTGTTCACTGTACCCCACAAAGATTTTGTTCACTGCACCGCACAAAGATTGTGTTCACTGCACCCCAAAAGGATTGCCTTCACTGCACCCCACAAAGATTGTGTTCACTGTACCCCACAAAGATTGTGTTCACTGTACCCCACAAAGATTTTGTTCACTGCACCCCACAAAGATTGTGTTCACTGTACCCCACAAAGATTGCGTTCACTGTACCCCACAAAGATTTTGATCACTGCACCCCACAAGGATTGTCTTCACTGCACCCCACAAGGATTGTCTTCACTGCACCCCACAAAGATTGTGTTCACTGTACCCCACAAAGATTGTGTTCACTGCACCCCAAAAGTATTGTCTTCACTGCACCCCACAAAGATTGTGTTCACTGTAATCCACAAAGATTGTGTTCACTGTACCCCACAAAGATTTTGTTCACTGCACCCCACAAGGATTGTCTTCACTGCACCCCACAAGGATTGTCTTCACTGCACCCCACAAAGATTGTGTTCACTGTACCCCACAAAGATTGTGTTCACTGTACCCCACAAAGATTTTTTTCACTGCACCCCACAAATATTGTGTTCACTGCACCCCAAAAGGATTGTCTTCACTGCACCCCACAAAGATTGTGTTCACTGTACCCCACAAGGATTGTCTTCACTGCACCCCACAAAGATTGTGTTCACTGCACCCCACAAAGATTGTGTTCACTGTACCCCACAAAGATTTTGTTCACTGCACCCCACAAAGATTGTGTTCACTGCACCCCAAAAGGATTGTCTTCACTGCACCCCACAAAGATTGTGTTCACTGTACCCCACAAGGATTGTCTTCACTGCACCCCACAAGGATTGTCTTCACTGCACCCCACAAAGATTGTGTTCACTGTACCCCCCCAAAGATTTTGTTCACTGCACCCCACAAGGATTGTCTTCACTGCACCCCACAAGGATTGTCTTCACTGCACCCCACAAAGATTGTGTTCACCGTACCCCACAAAGATTTTGTTCACTGTACCCCACAAAGATTGTGTTCACTGTACCCCACAAAGATTTTGTTCACTGCACCCCACAAAGATTGTGTTCACTGCACCCCAAAAGGATTGTCTTCACTGCACCCCACAAAGATTGTGTTCACTGTACCCCACAAGGATTGTCTTCACTGCACCCCACAAGGATTGTCTTCACTGCACCCCACAAAGATTGTGTTCACTGTACCCCACATAGATTGTGTTCACTGTACCCCACAAAGATTGTGTTCACTGTACCCCACAAAGATTTTGTTCACTGCACCCCACAAAGATTGTGTTCACTGCACCCCAAAAGGATTGTCTTCACTGCACCCCACAAAGATTGTCTTCACTGTACCCCACAAGGATTGTCTTCACTGCACCCCACAAAGATTGTGTTCACTGTACCCCACAAAGATTGTGTTCACTGTACCCCCCAAAGATTTTGTTCACTGCACCCCACAAGGATTGTCTTCACTGCACCCCACAAAGATTGTGTTCACTGTACCCCACAAAGATTGTGTTCACTGTACCCCCCAAAGATTTTGTTCACTGCACCCCACAAGGATTGTCTTCACTGCACCCCACAAGGATTGTCTTCACTGCACCCCACAAAGATTGTGTTCACCGTACCCCACAAAGATTTTGTTCACTGTACCCCACAAAGATTGTGTTCACTGTACCCCACAAAGATTTTGTTCACTGCACCCCACAAAGATTGTGTTCACTGCACCCCAAAAGGATTGTCTTCACTGCACCCCACAAAGATTGTGTTCACTGTACCCCACAAGGATTGTCTTCACTGCACCCCACAAGGATTGTCTTCACTGCACCCCACAAAGATTGTGTTCACTGTACCCCACATAGATTGTGTTCACTGTACCCCACAAAGATTGTGTTCACTGTACCCCACAAAGATTTTGTTCACTGCACCCCACAAAGATTGTGTTCACTGCACCCCAAAAGGATTGTCTTCACTGCACCCCACAAAGATTGTGTTCACTGTACCCCACAAGGATTGTCTTCACTGCACCCCACAAAGATTGTGTTCACTGTACCCCACAAAGATTGTGTTCATTGCACCCCAAAAGGATTGTCTTCACTGCACCCCACAAAGATTGTGTTCACTGTACCCCACAAAGATTTTGTTCACTGTACCCCCCAAAGATTTTGTTCACTGCACCCCACAAGGATTGTCTTCACTGCACCCCACAAGGATTGTCTTCACTGCACCCCACAAAGATTGTGTTCACTGTACCCCACAAAGATTGTGTTCACTGTACCCCCCAAAGATTTTGTTCACTGCACCCCACAAGGATTGTCTTCACTGCACCCCACAAGGATTGTCTTCACTGCACCCCACAAAGATTGTGTTCACTGTACCCCACAAAGATTTTGTTCACTGTACCCCACAAAGATTTTGTTCACTGCACCCCACAAAGATTGTGTTCACTGCACCCCAAAAGGATTGTCTTCACTGCACCCCACAAAGATTGTGTTCACTGTACCCCACAAGGATTGTCTTCACTGCACCCTACAAGGATTGTCTTCACTGCACCCCACAAAGATTGTGTTCACTGTACCCCACAAAGATTTTGTTCACTGCACCCCAAAAGGATTGTGTTCACTGCACCCCAAAAAGATTGTGTTCACTGCAGCCCACACACAGAAAAATGGATGTGGATCACTCACACCTGCCTATCTCCTATCCCACACCACACAGCAATATCGATTGTAGTTTGTAGAACACACTGACCCTATAATTCAGCAGACTCTATCCCTAAAATGCCTACAACTCGCCCTGCCTAAACACTCCGACCTGACCCTAAATTCTATCCGGACACCAATTCGTTTTCCCTGCCTGTCTTTCCCTAATCAGCAGCCAGCACGTATGTGTGCTCTGTCCCTGAGCTAAGCAGCAGAATGACGCCGCTGCGGCTGCCTTGAACTTATAAAGACTTGGTCACATGCTTCAGACGGCCAATCACAGCTACTCATACATTTGCAGGCATGGCTGGGATAGCTTAAGGCACACCAGTTAAACGATTGTTGATTGGCTGTTGAAAGCCCGCCATGAAAAGAGCGCCAAAACATGCAAAACCCGGAAATAAAACGACCGAACACGGATTTTTTACCCGAACATACAGTAAAGTGTCCGTGTCCGTGTTCGGGTAACAAAAATCCAATTATTCGGTACGAACACGAATAATACAGTCCGTGTTCGCTCAACACTACTTGTGACCTTAACCACCTACAAAATTGTCAAGAATGAAATGATAATTAGTGTTATAGCCATTTGGTGCTTTCTGAGTAATCTTATTTTTGCTTTTTTAAATTATTTCAATGGTTGTTTTTCTAGATATATTGCTTTATTCTGTCATGTAGATCTTTAGAAACAAGATCAATATAGCCATAATAATTAGACAATACCAATAAAATTTGATCATTTGTATGCTTTCTGAGCATTCACAGCTGCACATGGATAGCACTAGACTTTGTTACATTAGGTTAGTATATTAGGTTTTTATTTTTATCAGGTTCAAAGATCTAGGTACATAGGCTTGCACACATGATATTTCACCAAAGCCCCCCAAAGGGGCTCCTAAAAAATAATTGTAAAAAAATATTAAAAAAGAATTGATAAAATAAAACTGTAAAAAAAAAACAATAATAAAAACTGACATCAATCTTTGCTCTAGTGACATTGTCAACTGCTCTACTGATATACACACATTTGTGTTTGTGCTCTGGGGTGCACAACCTAATGCAAGAGGCTGTGCACACCAATGTCTAGGGATTATTTTGTTTCTTCTGACCTCTATACACTTATTTGTATGTTTCTGCTTTTTAATAAGCTCAGGTTAATGGCTATCATGCCATCCCCAGACCCTGCTATGGGTGGCATCCAGGCTCAAGTTGTCAAGCTTATATCTATGTGAACAGCTCACAATATTATGGAGATAAAATGGGAAGCAACTCTAATTTTCTTGCTATACTTCCCATAAATAATATAGTTCATGTAGATAGGTCAAATCAGACAGCCTGGGAAAGAGTAGAAGTGCTATTTAGAATAATACAATCAATGTTGGCACATTTCATAATGTTTTCCTGCCAAAACCATACACATATACAGGAGTATAGTAGGGTTTGTGAGTAGTCATCATTGGGTGCATATGGACAATGGCTAAGGACAACCTTCTACTGAGCTTAGCAGTAGGGTCTTTATTACACTGCTTGTACTGTTGCTGCTGTGGCAGTGCGGTCAAGTCAGTGGCATGCCTACATCATGTGAATGTCCTCATGATATCACACTGATGATATACCTTCACAGCATAGCATCATGACCTAGATGGACCTCTGTACTGAGCTATCAACTGTACAATACTATTGGTAAGGACTGACTTCTACCTCTTTGGTAGGTGACAGGGCTGGTTGATTTGTACTTTGTCAATTGATTGATAGCAAAAATGTTAAGTATTACAGCTTGCCTTGTCCCTCACATGTAAAGGAAAGCATTTCAGCTTGTTCATATTGGCAAAATGAGGACATATCAAGGATTTAGTTTGGATAAATTATATCAGTCTTGTAGATGTGAGACATGGAATTTATATGCGTATTAATAGAAAATGCACACTTATACTGGTTACCCATTGAAAGGATTGCATTTATTGTTATTAAGTGTTTTTGCCTATGGCAAGTACACTTACTATTCTTTCACATATATATTATTCTTATGATAGTGAAAGCCTATGGGAAAATTTGACACCCTAACTCCTCCCACAGTTTTTACACTACATAGACAAGTAATATACCACTCGTTCCCGATCGCATTGCTATTACTTTTTTGAAGATTTCGCTGAATGGTTTGCGAAATATCGTAGTTTTTGTGGTGAAATTTGGCAAAATTGGCTCCATAGGAATGAATGGCGGAATGTTCAAAACTAGAGCGAAGGGTAAGCGAAGAAATCTTGCCACAATTTCTAAACTGCTTCCACTCCCTCATTGTTAAGACCACCTACACAAATGTTACATCAAAACGTTCACCTATCCCTGCTGCCACTTTGCATGTCCACATCTAAGCCATAGCCCTAATAGTTTTTACACTATGACCATTTGTTTCCAACTCATGCCGTCCATTGGAATTCATTGAAACTGCACTCAAACCATCTCAAATTTCAAGGCCGTTTTCTAACCTGTGACTGTGCCTTCAGTTTTAATGTTTCATAGACATACTATACAACAAAATGTCGGCCGGGGTCTTGTGATTCCTACGGTGTAAGTCACTAAGCTGGGAGATTTAGAGCTTTTACACTAGAGCCATATGAAGATGGGCACCTCCAACTTTGGTAAGTTGCCCCATAAGAATGAATGGCGGAATGTTCCGGAATGTTCAAAACGACACTGTTTGTCTCCAACTGCCAAAATGTCTTAACTGCTGCCACTTCCACACACACACCACACACACACCACACACACACACACCACACACAAACACACCACACCCACACAGCCCCACCTACACACCACACACACACCACACACACACGCACCCCCCCACCCACACACACACACACACCCCACACACCACACACACACACACACACCTCACATACACACACACACACACACCACACCCACACACCACATCCACACATCACACACACACACCACACTTACACACCACACTTACACACACACACACATAACACCCACACACACACCACACAAACTGCTGCCACTCCCACACCTCACATAGTTACTCCGCCCACTCCAGCTGGAGACTACCGGTGGTGGCAAGAATATTTCACACAATTTCCCCAGAAATTGTAAGTTTTCTAGTTTATATTTGTTGTTTAGAAGGATTGTGGGAGGAATCCACTGCATGAAATATCATCATTACAGGAGAAATATAGAAAATAAGCCTACTTACTCCCCTAATGCTGCAGCATTGGTGTGATGTTGCCGCCACTCTGCTTTGGCTCTAAGATAGTTGAGCAATCACATGACTGTTAATCACTCTGTTTTCACTCTGCTCTGAGAATAGTGATCGTCATTCACTGCCCTCAGGTCTGATCCTCCAGCGCTCACTGGAGTGTCAAGCTGGGGAGGGGGTAGGAGAAGCTAGCTCTGGCTCTCAGATGTGCACTGGAAGGTGGAGTCAACTGTCATCAGGTAACTGGATGGATCCTGACAATTTTGTTGGGATCATTTCAGAGCCTGGAGTGGCTCTGGCCCATCAGCTTATAGCGGGCAATATCCCACTAGTAGCTGACTATGGGTCACTGGAGAACAAAAGTAAGTGTATTCCTATGATCCACAAGAGAAGTATGGCCAAAAAGCTTTGACCACACTTCTCATTAATTATACCAATTATATACAATAAGGTTTTGTTGCAATATGTTAATGGTACCATCTGTTATGTGTTTCATTTTTAATCGCACACATTAATGTACTGTATATTAAGCCCTAACCAGTGAACCTTTAATATTCAAGGGGGTCCCTATAGAGAGGTGAAGAAGATATACCACATATAGTAGTTTAGGGTTTATACATGTAATATTTGCAACACGCATCAGGGTGAGTTACATCTCCCCTGTTACCCCGTGGTCTCTTCTTCCCATTGGTTTGCATGCATAGGGATGAAATAATGAAATGATGCCTTTTAGGTGGCTAAGTATGATAATACCACTGTCTGTAAGTACTGTTGCTTATATGCAAATTTTCTAGGGTTGATGCAGTATGATAGATATATTGATTGTACACTCATATGTTATAGATCTATGACCCCTCTGATTCGCTAAACATCTTCATCATTTGGTTAGCAAATCAAACTGAGCTCTATTCAATTTAGATATAGTATATGAGATATTTTAAATATAGAATGGCATCTCCCAAGTTGGGCAGTTGACCTTCCTATCTTCCCATTAGCAGTTTTTTAAATCGATATATTAGTGCCCCATCCACCTTTCCCTGTGGCATAATGACTGAGTATTTTGCAAAGCAGATCTCATAGTAGTTTCAGGTGACATTATACCGTATGTTATCAACCATCCTATGCAGCAGACTCTCTTTTCCTGTAATAGGACGTAGACCAGCAGGATAATCTGACCCGGTTTTAGAAGTTGTTTTTATATGCTGAACATTCTCTCCACATCAGTATTATATGTTATTTGTAAGAGACTAAGGTAATCCATGGTAAACAAAAAGTCAGATCACCCTGTGGGCATGACCTACTTGCCCTGCCTGTGCATGGGGCTACTTCTCCTCTCCTTTCATGTACGCACTCACCAATGCCCCCTCACTACCGGAGGATCTGTCACCCGAGCCTGGTACCACCCTTATTGATCGGCTGCTATACATTACCACCAGTCCTTGGTTACCCGTGGAAACTACTTTTCCACTCTATCTCTTCTGACAAATTTACCCAAAAACTTGGCAGAGTTATCCCCCATTAGTGGGAATTCCCTTTAGAGGGAAAGACAGACAATGCTCCTGGGCTACATCTCGCTGGTAATTATTAATATTATACAGGAATAATATAGTATAAAAGAGATAAATAGCCTCGCGCTTATGGTATGTGGAGATAAATAAATGTATGTGCTTAAATATATAAGTGAATAAATATGCTGGTGTGAAATTGTAGCTGCTGCTGAAGAAATAAGGTGCTGGTGGCCGTGACGATACGCGTAGAGACGCAGAGGCAGAGGCTGAATGCGGAAGTGCGGCATCACGGACCGCTCATGAATGTTATCTACATACACCGGTTACTGTAATGTGAAATGTAAGTTGCTAATTTTTTTTGTAAATAAACGTTTTGGAATACTGCACCAGAGGAAGCTCTTTGTTTGTCTGCCCCCACTCAGGAGTACACAGGATACAAACAACTCTCCCCCTCGCCCCTGGAAGGCGGAAGGAGGAAGGATCCTATCCAAATACCCCCTCCCAGAACCCCCTTTTGATACATGCAGGAACACAGAAATAATATGATTTAAATGCTGTAACCTTACAGCAGTAAGGTAAGGGTGTAGCACACCCAGAAGCTTTGCATATCCTCTTCATCGCAGTTCACTGTTTGGTGCCTGGAATCACACCCTGATCCTATCACCTGATTTTTTGTCACCTTCAATTTATGATAACTGAAGCTGCAACAGATCGCTGAATGGACTTGATTTACTAGCTAATTTCTGATTATTTATTTTATATTATTTATATGAATCACTGTGTCTATTTACTGTCACGCAGATGATGTTCACCTATCACTGTTTTCAATTTATATCCATTTTTTGGAGACGTAGCTAGTACTCACCATGGGACAAATAGCTTGTTTGCATTGACGTCCCTGGATTTTGATTTTTGAACTTAGCACTTTCTTTACAACAGATTGTATTTCACGGACTATTTACGCCTATATATGTTCTATATTTTTGCACTTTTGATGGCACTACGAGCACCTTGGATTTATTAACTATTTATTGTTGTCTATTTAGCAGGATATTTATTATTTATTTATCTATTCACCTAAGATTATACACATTAATAGTTTATTGATACTATTTACGTCAGAATAAGCGCGGCTTTAATATTTTTACCTATTGTGACTGATTCGGTTTAATTTGAAAGGCTGAGTTGAGAGCTGTAGCTGATCCTGTTTTCCACATTTTGTTACAATATTCCTTTCAGATAAAAGTGATAGCGCTGGGGCTACTCCTAATCACTAATCAGGTGACGTCGCCAGGTGGCCCTGCCCCTTACCTATTTAAGAACCATCCAACAGTGGAACAGGCATTTCATGGTTAGTCTTCATCGCGGGTGGAACTTTTTTCTTTTTTCGGGCCAGAAACATGTATGAGTATAACGTAAAGGTAACATTCTTTAGACCTGCTCAAAAAAGCATTGATTCTTTAAGACTTAAGGATCAATCTCTTGAAGTGCTTTCTGCATGTAATGGGGTGCAACTTAGAAAAATAAATGGCCTTTAAAAAACAATGTACTTCTTGCCCTTGTTCTACAGAGCAAACAGGAAAATAAAAAAATGTTCACGCAAACATTTCAAGATACAGTGACAAAGTATTTACTAAGCAATATACGGTATGGATTTTTTGCAGCCACAAATCCTGATTCTTGATATGATAATTAGTGTCCTGGACATGGAAAGATTATCTTATCATTGCAGAAAAGATTTCCATAGTTTACACTAACTTTTTTACATGTATGTTACTACTGGCTACTACATTTACTACCAGCCGATACTAGTTATTCACCTAAGTTACTTTCAGCAATGGTTTGTCAAAACACAAATATAAGCTGAATTTTAATATAGTTATATGAATGAATCAATGACATATCTTCATGCTGAGATGGAACTAGATGATCTGCAACAGTAGATCAGAACCTCCTCAACATTGGGGAAAACAGCTGCAGCATAAACATTTGGTACTCTGTCTGATTACCCTGCGGAGCACCTGTCCTGATGATTTATAGCCAAATGCTGTTTTATACTCAAACTATTGTACGGTATTCCTGTGTATTCTAGAAGATTAATAATTTATTGAACGATTGTAAAGTTCCACTGTAGTTTATTTTACTAACATTCTCAGAAGTAATGATTTTTTAAAACGGTAGAAGATATTTTTTTAAACTGTAATGCATTGTATTGCCAAAATACTTGACAAGTTAAGAATGTTACAGCAAAAAAAAAAAAGATACAACCAATACCTGAGTAAATTAGATGTCTATGCTCTTTCGGATAGTATTAAGCGGCAGGTAATTATTGCTGTGTGTGTCTCCTTCTGGGAACATTCACCATGTTTATTTGTCCTGTTGACCATTGTCCCCAGAACAGGAGGTAAGCAGAAATCTTCCAATGAGTGTATCTGTTTTGATGACAACTATCATAAAGTGCATTTCCACTTTGCAGTCAAATTGGGATAACACTTACTTTACATGGCTCCATTAGACATAGTATAACTTAAAAAGAGAAAGAAAAAATTTAGCTCACCTTTTTATTATATTCTTTTCTGTAACTTTCAGCAAAGAAAATCCTGCATACAGGCAGTCCCCAGGTTACAAAGAAGATAGGGTCTGTAGGTTTGTTCTTAAGTTGAATTTGTTTGTAAGTCGGAACAGGTACATTTTTTAAGTGTAGCTCCAGCCAAAAAAATAATTTTTACATTTTTTTGGATTGCATAGGGAAGGGTTAACACCCCTGTAACATTTGTTTTGCTGTCTGTGCCCCTGTTCAGAAGATTTCACCTACACTTTCTGTCCCTTTGACAATTGGATTTTAAAAAGTTTTAGGTTGTTGTGGAAACCAGGATAGGTAATAAAGCTTCAGTGGAGACACCCTTTTCCCATGATAACTCTTCCAGGAGTGAATTTCCCTTACTAGGGTGAGATTTCCTCTCACTTCCTGTTGTCTCCCTCCATTTGTAAGTAGGAGTCGTTTGTAAGTCGGATGTTTGCAACCCTGGGACCGCCTGTAGTTCTTTTTGTTTATGAGGGGGCTGGAGAGCTTTACTTCTCATTATTACCCAGCCTGTACTGTGCAGGCAGATACCTCTAACCAGTTGTACCAGATTTGAATACTGTCTGTCCTAAAAAAAAAAAAAAAAGGGTTTAATAGCTGGGCTTCTCCATTGCATGTTAACTAGAACTAGATTTAGCCATTCCCCGGCCTTTCTATTGGAACATGTGACAGAGAACTAGTTAAAAATGCTTGCAGTCCATCATGACACCTTCTCCTCAGAAACATCTAAAAGGTAAGACATTTTTTTAGGTATTCAGCAGCCCATAACATATATTGGGGTTTTATCAAATTTGACTGCAAAAGTAGAAAATACCCAGATCCCTAGGTTCTCATGTATCCAGGTCATAGTATTTCTTTCCAAGAAATATATTTTTTTATACCCCAATATTTAGAGATTGTCAAAAACTTTTCTGTGACTGCTATCCTTTAAGGATCAACTAGCAAAAGCAATAAATAAATAAATAAATAAATAAATAAATAAATAATAATAATAATAATAATAATAATAATAATTATTATTATTATTATTATTATTATTATTATTATTATTACTAATATTACAGCCAGAGCAAGATAAATGACCAAATCTCAAAAGGAAGGCAAGTGGTTTTCCCACAACATTTAGAAAAAATACTTAATATGTTGCAGGTGGAAACTTTTCATGTGATTAATGCTTGTTCTACAGCCTTTTCTCTGTGGACCCTTTAACAGTGAAAATAAGCCAAATTATATCTGCAGTACACCAAATTTACAGTTAAACAAATGGCAAAAAGATTTAAACATTAAGTTTCAACTTAAATTTGTAGGATGCCTGTGGAAGGTTGTCCTGTCTAGGACAATAAAGAAAATTCAAGCAGCCATAAAAAATTGCTCCTATGTGGCTGATGTGACATTGGGAATTTAGGTTGTAATGATCCAATAATAAATGTTCAGTTTAAAGCATGGGTAAACCTACATACAAGTCTCACCTAATATAAAACAGACACCAATACATTCAGAACTGTGCAGAGTGTGAGACAGTTTTAGTAATTTTAGTGAAAGAGATATTTGGCATTATTTTTGAGCCTGATATGTCAAACATTTACAATACATCAGATATTATTGGTGTTTTTACAATTTTTGTTTGTTATAAGTTTTATGTAAGTCAATAGGTTATGTTTATTTACTAATCCTTTGAACATAAAGTTGATTCCCATTTGCTTTATCAACATTTTCTAGCATGGCAGTAATGGTTCAGCAGTAGTTCAGCAGGTTACACAAGCATTATAAGCCAAAACCCCATAAACTTTAAATTACTTCAATACAGCCAACTGTGTCTACCTATGAGTTTCTCTTGGCTGTTTCTGCACTGCAACTGATGTTGTAAAGCCAAAGAATATTGCCAGTATCAAGAGACAAGGCCAAAGTAAAAAAAAAATAAAAATCAACTAAGCTATAGCAATTCAGAACATTGAAAGAGTATTGTGTTGGTGTAATTAATTATATAGTATAAAAAATACTCTAACAAGCTGCAATATACAATTGTTTGTAATGAACAACCACCATTGTGGAGAGAAAGATATAAATGTGGTTTCCTATATTATTTTTTGTCTTACAGCTACTTTCATATTACTCCTAAATGGAAAATATAATTGATTTTGATTAATTAATTTATTTTTTCTTTAACATTTACACTTTTATAAATGTATATTTTATACCACTCTTTTAATGCTTGCTGAAAATGCAACACAGATGAATTAAATGGCTTACACCTTTTAGAGAATGCTAATGTTTTCAGATAAGTAAGCCCAACACTGCCATGTTATTTGTTGTCTGCTTCTTTCTTACTAAATATCCATATAGGTAGGTATTAGAGAGGAAGGGTGTGCATCCAACCTCTGAATCACTCATCTCTGTGTGTATTGGGTGCGACATAGCTGTAAATCACTGAGGAAATTCTTGAGTCAGCATTATTTAGCATTATACCTGCTGGCTGCAAGTGGTAAATCTAAAATCCTAATTCTCAATATTTTATACTCACCCGAAAAAAAAAACTAAATTTGTAAGAAATTGACTAAATAAAGAAATGTATACATAGATCTTAAATGTACCTTTAAAAATCAACTTGAATGTCTTGCAAAGAATAGGCTATAAACCAGATTTACTCTCAGTAGTATGCCCTTTACCGGACACTAATGTAAAATGTTTACCCATGTTTCTGTGCTGTTAGTGATTATTAACCAAAATCACAACTTTAGTTATTTTTATGGAAGTGTTGGGACAGCTGTGAAAACAGTTCCACTACACTGTGCATAATCCCTAAATTATTTAGCAGGAGTTTAAATTTGGATCCATATGATCTGAGTTTACAATACAATAACATTACTTGGTGGAAATCTTCCTTTCAACTTTGCAAATTAAAGTTAAAAAAGGCAGTAAATGTTGCCTGTGCTTCACAGCAGTAAGGAATAGTCTATACAGGGAAATGTTCTCATTCCAAGAAAGATGGATTTGTTTCTGGATAAGTATTTATGTGGATTTTACTTTTGTCAAAGTAAGTTTACTATACACTATTCACATTCTGCATTTGGATTTCTAACTGGCTTTGACCTAGATCACAGCAAATTGTTTATTAAGAAAATCTGCAAACTGTGGGTGGGTGGTATCAAAAAGTTCATATCATATATAACTCTTTGTGATGTTGGGCAGAACAACCCCCGCCCCCCCCCCCCCCACCCATGGGACTTATTGTTTTTCCAGTTTTTGGAGGTTTTCTTTCATAAAGCAAAGTCACAAAATCACAATCCTCTGCTGACTATCTACCACATCCATCATTGGACCCCACCTTAGACAAATGTGTTGATGATGCTGATGCTGTGAATGGCCAATGCTTGTAACAAAACTCACTTGCTAGATAGGCATATATAAAAATTCAATGTGGAGCACGTTTTATTTTCTTTTATATGAAAATATTGCCTATAAAATATTGCCCAGGGGGTTTTAATCTTTTTAAGATTATAGAACCCCCAAATGGATTCCATAATATGTTGTCTCCAGAAAACATTATCATCATTACCAGTCAAATTAGGCACTAGTATAACGTTAAAAGATGTCAGTAGTTTGGTTTAGCTTTACATATGGGTAGTTAAGGACAGAACAGCTTCAAGTAACAATAAGCATTTTATCATATTCATGTATATAAAACTATCAAATCAAAAATACACAGTCTAGCTACAAATAGGGCTATTTTTACTATAGTATATGTGAAATGAAAATATAGAACCAAATTACAGTAACCCTCTGTTCACATTGCTGCAACTTGTCATGTGATTTGACAGTTCCAAATTTCAAGTCCCACCTTATTGCTGGGAATGGAACAATTCATTTCAACTCATGTCGCAGCAATTAGGAAAAAGGTTCCTGCACTACATTTACCAATTTCATTGTGACTTGCATAGATCTCTGTTAAATGAAGTCACGAGCCATAATGAAATCGACAGTGCAAATCTCACTGATGTAGCACGATTTCAAAGCCATGCTAGTGTGAACCAAGACTTACAGAACATGTTAATTGCAATATATAAAAAAAATTATAAAATCCAAATTAAAAAGAAAATCTCACAGTTCTAGCATAGATGGGAAGAGTGCCTAACTTTTTTTTCCTAATCTGTGATTGTGAAATTGACTGAGATTTAAAATGGATACTTTAATAATCAAAGAAGAAAGAAAGTAATGCTATACTTGAGCTGCACCTACTATTGCTTTGGTTAAACAAACTGTCCACATTCATTTGAAATATCTTAGGAAGCTAAAAAATAAAAAAAAAAGATAAAAATAGAAGAAAAAAGAACACGAGAGTCAAAATAATAGCGTCAAGTTTTTGTAAGTTGGGTTCAATAATGCAGCTGCTTGCTTGTCAAGTCAAAAAATTACATATACAGTATTTATGATCAAAAGACAATGATTATCAGTTTCCTTGAAAATAACTCTGTCACTAAGATCAGTCTTCAAAATAAATTGTTCCCAGCAAAGATGTCATTCTCACATCATCTGCTGCCCATGCCACCCATCTATACAAGGGCTGGCAGAGTGAATAGGTGGGTGCTTTCTGAACACTGCAAGCAAAATTTAAGAAAAAAAAAGTTGTTAGAACAATTTAATAGGAAAGAAAGAGAAAATTTTTCCAATATAGAAATATTGTCACTGTTACTAGGTCTAGTAACAACTGGACATATGAATAGTGTGAATCTACCCAATGGGGCATCGACTGCAACTAAATTCTAATGTAGTTTTTAATCATTCCATAACCTAACAAAATTAAGAGTTATCTTAACACTTACCCCCCCCCCCTCACTTCCCATAATTTCAATAATAATTATCAATATACCTGCTGATCCTTCCAGAAATCTGGTGAGCTGATACTGTATTTTTCAAAGCTGGACTTATGCAGGCCATACATGGATCAAAAAAAGGCTGGATCAATGGGGCCCCACCTGAATTTCAATCCATGTATGGGCATGCTGATTATACCCAAGTCGACACATTAGTCAACTTTGGTACGATCAGTCTACCATATTCTTCTACATTCACCCCCCAAAATCCATACTGAACCCTTATCTGGACATGCAGCCTTGCTGGACAGGAAAGAGAGATTGCAAACATGCAGCATCCCCTCCTGAACCATACCAGGCTGCATGCCCTCAACATGTGGAGGGTATCTTGCCAGGGTGGCCCCTCTGACAAAGCACCTTGTCCCCATGTTGATGAGGACAATAACCTCTTTCCCTAACCCCTGGCCTGATGAATGTGGGGCTCTGCAGGGGGGAGATTTATCAGAATATAGCACCCCCCTTTAAAAAAAGGGGCCCTCAGATATCCAGCCACCCCTTATGTGAAAATATAAGGGGTACATAGTAGTCCTGGGTACTCAGCCAGAAAAATACAATGTAAATAAACACACCACAACTTTATTTATAAAAATGTCCCACAGTGTCAATTCACGTCAATCACAATGAATGATGCCTGCTGACCCACTGAAAAAAATAACATGAGGACAACTGGAAACAATTTGCACCCAACAGACCCCTCACCATAAATAATGGATTCCAGCCTGGAAGCTAAATGTAAACAAAGGGGCTGGGTATCCCAGGTGACATCACTTAGGAGTCCATGGAATGTGGATTATATCTAGTGGTTGGTTTTTTTTTTTTTTTTTTTTCAGTGAACGTAATTTATCATATACCCCCACATAAAAAAAAAAGACGTGGGATTTTCCTAAAATCCTTAACAAACCCTTATCCTAGAAAGGAGTGTGGTATTATTTTAATGGGGGACCCCAAGTAAATCTTCCATTTTTAATCACATTGTACAGCAGATCTGGGTCAATCATGATGAACAACTATCTTAATGAACTAATGATGAAACAAAACATGCCTAGAAATAAAATGTCACAAATAATGACATTTCCCCAGCTGACAACTGAATGTTAACCACTTTAGCCCCGGAGGATTTGGTTGCTTAATGACCAGGCCCTATTTTGCGATTCGGTACTGCGTTACTTTAACGGAAAATTGCGCAGTCATGCTGTACCCAAACGAAATTTACGTCCTTTTTTTCCCCACAAATAGAGCTTTCTTTTGGTGGTATTTGATCACCTGTGCGATTCTTATTTTTTGCGCTATAAACAAAAAAAAAACATTTTGAAAAAATTACAATATTTTTCAAATTCTTTTATATGAAATTCTCTAAAAAACAATGTATAAAACCAAATTTTTTAACATTTTAGGCCAATTTGTTTTCTGCTACATATTTTTGGTAAAAAAAATCACAATAAGCGTATTTTGATTGGTTTGCGCAAAGGTTATTGCGTTTACTAACTACGGGAAAGATTTATGTCATTTTTATAGTTTTTTTTTTTTTTTACTAGTAATGGCAGCGATCTGCAATTTTTTTTGCGGGACTGCGACATTGCGACAGACAGATCGGACCCCTAACCGACATTTCTGACACTTTTGGGGGTACCAGTGACATTACTACAGTAATCAGTGCTAAAAATGTGCACTGTTACTGTAAAAATTACACTGGCAGGGAAGGGGTTAACAGTATGTGTGATTAAGGGGTTAAATGTTTCCCCAGGGGCGTGATTCCAACTGTCAGGGGGCGTGGCTTGTGAAGTAATCACAGAGACATCCGATCCTATATAGCAGGATCACATAGTCTCTGTGATCACTTCAGGGAGAATGACAGACGACTGTGTTTACATCAGCTGTCTGTCTTTCTCTCTCAGCTGTGGGAGATCACGAGTGGCCGAAAGGCATCGGAGCCCTCAGTCACACGCACTGGCTCCCCTGCTAACGAGCGGGGGTGGGAGCGCAGCGCCGGCAGTGCACGCTCGTCCCCTAGAGTCTCCTGAGCGAGCAATGTAGTATAACGTTGCTTTGCCCAGGAGCGGCTGCCTGCCGCAGTAAAACTGCGGTGGGCGGTCGTTATGTGGTTAAAGGATAAGTTCACCTTTAAAATAAATAAATATATGCCCTTTTTTGCAGGTAAAAAATGTGCATTTATTTATTTTAACAGCACTGCAATCAGCAGATCACAATATATAATGTATGATGTATGAAACTGTGTCAGCTTCAGGTTCTGTTGCTGCAATATTAGTACTCCCCCTTCTGTGTCGCAGGTGCTATTCCTTCTGCCCCAGCAGTGATTTTTTTTGGCACAGCAGCACTAATAATATTTAGGGCATAATTTCTGTCCCCCCCTTCTGCGTTGCAGGTGCTATTCCTTCTGCATCAGCAGGGGGTGTTTTTGTGGCGCAGCAGCACTAATAATATTTAGGGCATAATCGCTGTCCCCCTTTCTGCGCTGCAGGTGCTATTCCTTCTGCGTCAGCAGGATTTTTTTGTGGCACAGCAGCACTAATAATATTTAGGGCATAATCGCTGTCCCCCTTCTGCGCTGCAGGTGCTATTCCTTCTGCGTCAGCAGGATTTTTTTTGTGGTGCAGCAGTACTAATAATGTTTAGGGTATAATTGCTGTCCCCCCCCCCTCTGCATCGCAGGTGCAATTTTTGCTGCGATAGCAGTGTGTTTTTTTGGATTTTTTCTTTTTTTCATGGCACGGCAGAACTAATAATATTTAGGGCATAATTGCTGTCCCCCCTGCATAAGCAGTGTGTTTTTTTTTTTTCGAGGCACAGCAGCACTTATAATATTTAATAATAAAGTGTTCACCAAAAAAATTATAAAAGTTTCATTTGGGTACAGTGTTGCATGCCTGAGTAAATGTAATTCAAAATGTGACAGTGATGAAATCTGAAAACTGGCCTGGGCAGAAATGGGTGAAAGTGTCTGATATTGAAGTAGTTACGTTGACTGACAGAAGGTTTCACTTTTTTTACACTGTAAAGAGATCTGGAGGATGTTCTACCAATCACAGGCTTTGTCTTGCTCCTCCAGCCTGTGTCTATGGTGTGCATGTGCTGTGCCTAACAGGGAAGTGTTTAGCAATATTAATTATGAGGGGGAGTGTCATTTAACACTGTCTACAGTATATGCCTACATGTGTGACTTTATAGGCATGGCCTGCAAAAATAAGATGGAGGAAGTAAACAGCTTAGAAGTGAACTGAAACTGGAGCATGCTCAGCAGAGGCAACTGCTGGTCTAAACAATCTTAGGCTTCACCAGGGACACAGACAAGGAGGAGGGATAATGAACAGCAGGATAAACCAGGAGGAACCAGACTACAAAAAAACAAATGCTCTAGTGGATAGGTGGATATTAATGAAATGTTATTCCGCATATATGGACAGCTTTAAATGATCAGGGTTTATTGACACATTCAATTTGTTTTAAGATCAATTCCAAATTGATGGAAAATTTAAATACCCCAGCCCAGGAAGAAATTATACATATTAAAAAGTAAATAGGAGAAAAATTGTTCTGATGTGAGACTTTGTTAAAGTTATAGTATGGTGAAAGTGATCAAATGTATTTAACTTTTACAGTTAACTACACATATATTTTTAAACTCACGCATGCAGAATTAGCTTGGAAACACCATAGACAGTAGTAAAAGATTTTACTTTGAATAATAAAAGTCTCTTTAAATTTATAGTCTATTGCATGGGTCATATATTCCTATCAAGGAGTACAGTATTTTGCAGCCAGCTTCAATGATGCTTCCATTATAATGAATCTGCAGTTCGCTAGAGAAACTAATCAAATACTAGCGGCAAACAATAAACAGCTTTCTGTCAGAGAATAAATGGCATTACCTTCAGCACTTAAGTGATTTTGAATCAGCAACTAAACAGGTGGCAAATTCCTATTTACTACACAAAAATATTATGAAGCATAAATAAAATTTATGTTATAGGTTTTAGGCCTGGTGATCTGCTGACCATGAAAACAGCAGTGCAAAATATTCATTTTATAAATGTATTTTATATTAAAAGCCAGAAATAACAAACAAATGTAATGGAGCGTGGAAAATTAAAAATGGAATATGCAGGGAAAGGATAATGTAAAAAAGATCATAGCAGGTCTAAATTCAGCGAAACATCACGTTTTCTGGCAAAATTTATTTAACCACTTATTAACATTATTTGTTTTGTATTCCTCATAAACAGGTCAATATTATTGTTTTGGGAGTACAGTGTTTTTACCTAGAAAATATATTTCTGTTCTAGTTTAAGTAATTTTTAGTAATTTTCTTGGATAAATTGGGGATGCAGTTTAAGACGTTTTTTTCCGTTTATGAAAGATTCACTGGGAAATTGTCAGGAAAACCTTTATTGACATTCACATACTTGGATACATTTGGCACCCAGCAAAATTAATGTATAGCAGGTGAATGCATCAGCCAGTGAACAGCCATCAAATCTCACTTGCTGTAGGCCAGGAGTTTCCAAACTTTATAAACAAACGGCCAAATTACTGTTCTTCATAACTTAGGAGGGCCAGACTGTGGCCAGTGACAGTAGAAAATGCCCCTGCCCCAGTTGGAGTTGACAATATCTCAGACTTGATGGTCAGTAGGAGGAGAAATAGTGCCCCATGAATGGTATTAATTTAGGGGTCTCCAAACTTTCAAAGTAAATAGCCAGTTTACTGCCCTTCAAACTTTAGAGGGGACTGGACAGTGGCCAGTGGAAGTGGAAAATGCTCTGGCATCAGTGGGAGTAAACAATGTCATAGGCTTGGTGGTCAGTGGGAGTAAAATAATTACATCATTGTTGTCAGTGAGAGGAATAGTGCTCTATCATTGGCATCAACGAGAGAATTTGTTTCCCATCTCTTTGGTGTCAGTGGAAGGAATAGCACCCCATTGTTGGTTTCAGTGGGAGGAATAGTGCTCATCTTTGGTGCTAGCCGAAAGAATAGTGCCCCATTATCAGTGGAAATAATAGTGCCTCAAGGGCTGGATACAGGCAAGCAAAGGGCCACATCGGCCTGTGGGCCGCAGTTTGGAGACCCCTGTATTAGTAGGAGGAATCGTGCCCCACCTTTAGTGTCAATGGAAGAAAAAGTTCCCCATCATTGTTGTCAGTGGAAGGACTAGTGCCCCATTGTTGGTTTCAGTGGGAGGAATAGGCCCCTATTGTTGATGTTAGTAGAAGAAATGATACCCCATTGTTGGTGTCAGTGGGAGGAATAGTTCCTCATATCAATGGGAGTAATGGAGCTTTGTATCATTGGTAGGAACAGTGCCTCAAGGGCCAGATAAAGGCAAGCAAAGGGCCACATCTTGCCCATGGGCCATTGACTGGGGATAACTACTGTAAACTATTCTGTAAAGTCAGGTAATCAACCTGCAGGTGTATCTGCCTACAGAAGTAGTTCTGAAACCATTTCAGTATCAAGAGATCTAAATGTTTAAATATTATCAACATTTAGAAGAACACATTTTTTCCCCATCTCCCAGAGCTAACCAGCTTGGCATGCCAGATAGGCAGACAGGTATCTTTATGAGGGGGTGGGGGTTTTGATCTCGAGGTAGTGAGAGTAGGTTTCGCCTCCGTCCCTTTATTTTGAAAAAGAGGGGGTTTTTTGGTGTCATAAGCCAGAATGGTGGGACTTTATGGGCAAGTAATGATATTAAGATCAAAGAAGTAAAAATAATAATTTCGGATTTATTCCATTAATACATATCATAAAAGACATACATATTAATAATATGAAGGTTAGTGTATTGGGTATAGGCCCAATGTGATAAAGTTGGTGAAGGAGAAGATTCTAGTGAATCTGTGACATATGTGATAGCTTAGTGACAAAGATATGGATATTATCTCTGTGTTTCCTGTAGAGATTCCAGGAAAGGGTGGTTCACAGAGTTCATCCGTTATCTGACGCGTTTCGGCTGTTTGTAGCCTTTTTCAAAGATTTTGTCACCCAGCTGTAATGTATAATCAACAACATTTCCATTATTGGAAATATGCGTACAAGTATTAGCGGTAGAATAAAAAGTCTATAAAGTATTTGTACATACATTGTTTTAACTTTGTTTCAGCAAAAAGAACCTTTTCTCTGTGTCCTGTAAAAACTGCAGCAAGGAGCCGTGTGGTACCTTGGTCTGGAAGGATATTTTGTATGTAAGTTTAGGTGGCATATATACAGGCGTTTATATCATATGATTTTAATTGTTACCATTTACTCACAAATAGGTGGGATGTGAATATTCATGTGTGGATGGTCAGGTAGCTTGTAGTACTATCCTGAGTGCTCCATTCTAGGAAAATCATATATATACTGTTTAGATGCTTGTAATAAAATTGGCAATGTTAATGACTTTTATGGGGGTCTTTATGCCCATTGAAAACTTACATTTGCCGTATTTTGTAGGGGAAATGGAAGGGATGAAAAGTGTTTCTTCCAATGCCGCAGATAGGTTGCAGCCCTGCTCCAATGGACCGTTCTAAGGAGATCATATGATTGTTGTAATTGCAGTGCTTTTACTTTAAAAAGTGGTGAATAGCAATATTTATTGGTGACTTTTTATCTGGATCTTCCTGGTCCATTCTAGACTTACATTTTTGCAGGTAGGAGAGAGGGGATGAGGATAGGTTCTTCCAGTACCGCCGGTCCGTGTCCGTCCTGTTCCCTCGTCTGGAGGGAAGTGAGGAGAGATGTCGGCTCCCCGGCCTTTTAAAGCTGTTCGCGCATGCGCAGAGCACGCTGCACGTACTCAGCTTTTTCTTTGTCAGTGACGTGGTCTCCCCGTACTGCGCATGCGCCTGGGTGATGCGCACGCAGTACGAGCCCGTCTGACATTACGGCCGCCGACACGGGGTGTGAGACATGCGAACATCTAACCGCAGTCAGAGGGGGAGATGTTTAACCCCTTCATGTCTTATTTTCCGCCCCTGTTATAGAAAACAGGGGCTTTCCGTGCCGGGTGCAGATTTTTGGGACAGAGATGTTTTGCTGTACAAACAAAGTATACATACATATTGGTACTATATGGAAAAAAGTTTTTCCACTATACATATTAGTAGTAATAAAGTAATAATAATATATATATACATATAGGGTCGTGGTATTAACAGCAGTTATAATATAAGATTGCCCAAGGTGTATACTCCAATGTGGGATGTTTTAGGATATACCCAAGTCAGACATGCCAGAGATGTCTATCAAGGGTTTTTTTTTAGGCATTTTGATTTTATTACCTTAGTATGGAGCCTACACTGGATCCTATTATGGTTTTTCTGGAGGTTTATATATTAGTCCGGTTTTTGAGAAAAATGGATAAATGAAATATCTCAGGTTACTTCTGTTCATTCTAAGAACAGTATTGTTTATTGTTACCACTTAAAGGGGGAGTCCTATTTAGGTAACCAAGATTGGTCGATCGATGGATTGTTCCCTAACCTATTTTAGACATTTTTTAGACATTTTTTAATCTGTTTTTCCTGAGGCAAAACCCTCAAGAAATGGTCTGAAACTTTCAGTTTCATTTAGACCAGGGTATTTTGTAGCGTTGAGCCGTCTGATCCATCGCATTTCCATTTGTAGAAGTTTCTTATTCCAGTCGCCTCCACTTTGCGGTATGTGCATTCTTTCTAGGGCGATGAATGTTACTTTAGGCATTTTGTTATTGTGAATATATTTAACATGCCTGCCAAGCGGTAGATGGAAATTACATATTTCCATGCTATGGATGTGCTTGTTAATTCTTTTGCCCATTTCTTGTTTCGTTTTGCCCACATAATATGATCCGCACTTACACCTCATGAGGTATACGACTTCCCTCGTCTTGCAGTTTACATAATGACGGGGTTTGAATTTTTCTCCATTGGGGAGGATGGTATCTGTACATTTTTTAATCACACTGCACTGTGCACAGTTTCCACAAGGGTATGTACCCTTGTCTTTGCAGGGATCCTTCCTTCGCTCTTTGTATTCACTGTGTGTTAAATTTTGTTTGAGTGAGCCAGCTTTTCTATATGTAACTAGTGGGTTATGCGAGACAAATCTTTATAACAAGGGAGCGATGCGTGTGCCGTGTCGTGTGTCATGCTCATATCAGCCCACATGCCCATCGGAAAAAAAAAAAACTTTCCAAGGCCCCAGTGCCTGAGGATGGTTTGAGGGAGGACATACATACCAGATACATGTCTCCTGAAAGAAAGCAAGTGGGGAATCACCCCTTTCTGGTTTCCCGAACCACTAACTAATTCACTGTGCTTGCAGGTAAGTAAAGAATATGAATAAAAACACAATAACACTTGTAAAAAAAAGTCCCTCATTAAATGTAATTTCACTACTTACCTTCCAAATTCCAGCAATGTCTGAAACTCTCCCATGGTATCTCATCCAGTGCTGGCAGCTTAGAGAAGGAAGGAGCATGGGTCTCCTCTGCCTTACTGCTCAAATTCTGCTTCCTGCCCCCAACCCAATTTTTAGTGCCCAGGGAACTCTTGGGGATGATTTCTGCCCATGCAATTTGGGGAAGAAGTTCCCCCTGACATGACTGCTGAGATTTGGGCTACCTGGAGTAGAAAACACTTTTAATATGAACTGTAACTAGTAAGTAGTACTTAGCAATATTCAGTGGTCTAAACTAAACCAAAGTGCAGAATACAACTTGTAGCTAATCTGTAAAATGGAGCATTTTCAGCACAGCTGCACCAAGGAACAATAAAGGTAAAACATGCCTTTTAACAGAAAGGAAGATCATTCATCCAACTTGTTTATAACATCCATTCAGAAGAGTGTTTTTGTAAAGTAGCTATATAAGTTTAAAGTGAACTCAGCTGTGCTATCTATTATACTCTTGCTGTTTCAGCAGATCTTTCTCTGTCATACCAGAGTGACCTGATTTCCATTGCATCAACTGTTCAATCTAATGTACTGTAGAAAAATGACTGTGATTTTACAGCAAAAGCTAATCCCGACAGCATCCAGGCAGTATATGGGGCCTAATAGTAAATGAAGAAATTTAAATTCTGTTCTTTTTTCATAGGAAATATTGATTCCTTCAGTTTTGCCTCTTTACAAAGCTGCTCTAAGAGATTTCTCCATGCATTTTACTATATTTTTGACAGAGATAAAAATAATCCTGGAAATCTCTTTTTTGTCAATAGATTTTGCCAATGTATAAAGACTTTCTGCTATTTATTTTTGCTGTTAATATTGGTGGCCATTTACACCACCCTAAGGTCAAATCCAGTCATTTTAATGAAAGGAAGCCAGAGAAGGATTTTTTTTTTTCAAAACAATGTAATTCTTTTAATTTCACCTTATGTTTTCAGTAACTTCACTGCTTTTCAACAACCTGTCTATGTGTTACCATTATTTTACATGCTATGCGATATCACAACTTTCCATAGCAAACTTTAATAGTCTTGAAGTACATCAAATGCAATTTCGTAGAAAACTTATGTTGACTGTGATTACTAATAGATCACTGTGTATTGAAGCCAGGTCATATGCACCATAAAGCCCCGTACACACGCATCGAAAATTGTCAGGGAATTTTCGGCCAACGTCCGATCTGCCGATTTTCAGCTTGTTAGTATGATGCTTCCGACAACCAACTCCGACTTTTCGGCCGAAAAAAATCTGGTGTGCAGGCTATAAAATTTTTGTTGGCCGTCAACACAACGGGCGATTTTCGTGCAGTCAGTACAGATTTTGACAGGGAAAAATCTGATGAGCAAGTCTGGGCATGCTCAGAGAAGAAAAAACACAAAGAAAACAAACCAACACAGGACATCACTTCTGAAGTAGAATTTTGTTGGCCGAGAAAATTCGTGTGCAGTCTAGGCACATTCCAACCAACAAAACACAACTTGGACAAAAGTCGGACGATCGGTCGGCCGATAATCGTTGCGTGTGTACGAGGCTTTAGTGAAGGCATATATTATTTACCCTATGTATGATGTCAGAATGAGAAAAGTGTTCTTAATATATTTTACATAGTTACATTTTTAAAGGATCATTCCACCCAAGTGATATTCTGTTATAAGTAGAGCAAGGTGGGCTAAGTTAAATGATAAGTTTGATCAGTGCTTGGTGTGTTCCCATTTTCTTCTGATGCCCCGAAGCATGATATTTATTGAAAGATTTACTTTTATGTTTCTTAAAGCAGAGTTTCAGTAATTTTTTTGTTTTTTAAAAGTCAGCAGCTACAAAAAGTGTAGCTGCTGAGTTTTAATAAACAGCCACTCACCTGTCCCATGATCCAGCAGTGTACTCACCCCAGCCACGTTCACCCCATGTCCTCCCTCGACGGCGCCTGCATCTCTACTATGGGCATCCGGCTGTGACAGCTTGCATCTTTACAGCTGGGTACCCACTGCACATGCGTGATTGGCACTACGCTCTGTGACTGGTCCCAAACTTACACTTCTGATCGCCTAAGGTGACCGGAACTAAAGTAGGAGTAGGTCCCTATCAAAATCAGGTACCTGCTCCCCCCCTCCTCCCCAAAAGCTCCATTTCACAAACAGGAACTGGGGAGGAGGCCTTAAAGTGGACAATCCACTTTTGGGTGGAACTCTGCTTTAAGGGGTGCATATGCTTCCTCTGTTCATTGAAGGGTATGTAAAGTCAAAACCAGTCTTTTAATTTTGGTGTGGTTTTAATTTTTGGTGTAGTGAGCTGTGAGGGATGCTGCTGAGCCCGCGCTGTCTTCCCCAGTACAGTATACTTCTGTTACCTTGACTGGATAGGCATAGCCCGGTTTAACCAGCTCTATCCGGTCCATGTAGATGTATCTTTGCTCCGTGAGGGTTAAATGTGGAGTTCAACCTAAATTTCTTTATTTCTGATAGTTAAAGTTCTGTTTGGTGTGTGAGTTTTTAACTATTTGTACATTATAGGAAGGGTTTTATGTATATATATAAAAAAAAATATTAGTCTGCTTTGTTTTATTCATATAATTGAGGGATATACCTCTCATCGAAGGTACTGGAGCTGGACGCCTCTGGCTAATTAGACCCTGGCAGGTAAAGTGCATTTAACCATCCTGTTGATTCAGGGGGTCAATATCCTGAGGTGAGCAGCCTGTGTGACTATCGGTGGTGGGGGCTATCACCTGAGGTGGTTGCTGGATTCCCTTCTTACTGCCTATAAGAAACTTTTACATTTTATGGACTTTGGGATTTGGAGTTTTCATTCTTCCTTGAACATAATTAGTACAAAGATGTAGTTTTGCTGCACTTCCTGCTTGTAAATATCATGTAGATGTGTTGCCTGATGTTCCAGTCAAGGTACATTTGATGAAAGCAACCCTCAATATATTTTTGGAATTTGGAACCCAGCATACACCGGTCAGTGACATCAAAAGGGGCAGTGTCACCAGGTGAAGTCACCAGCTGGTCCCGCCCCTTACCTATTTAAGAACTGTCAAACTGCAGAGCAGGCATTAGGCGGTTAGCCTCTGTCTCAGGCAGATCGTTTTTTTTTTTATTCTTTTTGTTTTTCAGGTCAGCAATGCTGGGGGCATCATGATTGACGATGGATCTACATTGGGGGACATTGTCTTTAATTTTTTAATAAAGACGTTGTTAAAAACGACCTCTTGTCTTTATTTATTTTTGACACTTTTGTGTGAATGAGTAGGGGTACAATGTACCCCATACTCATTCACATAGGGAGAGGGCTGAGATCTAGGGGCCTCCTTGTTAAAGGGGGCTTCCAGATTCTGATAAGCCCCCTGCCCGCAGACCCCCACAACAACAGCATAGGGTTGTGGGGAACAGGCCCTTGTCCCTAACAACATGGGGACAAGGTGCTTTGGGCATGTTAAGGGCATGTGGCCTGGTATGGTTCAGGATGGGGGGGCGCTCGCTCATCCCCCCTTTCCTGACCTGCCAGGCTGCATGCTTGGATAACAGTCTGATATGGATTTTGGGGGGCCACTGTTTTTTTTTTTTCATTTTGACATAGGGTTCCCCTAAAATCCATACCAGACCAGAAGGGTCTGGTATAGATTGGAGGGACCCCCACAATGTTTTTTTAACATTTTTTGTATTGCCCGCAATGATATTGTATTATAAATAAAGAAATGTGGGATGCGCTAACCAAATAATAATTGTGGCAGCACTAAGAAATAAAGAATGAATATGTGTATAAGAGAAATGGTGCGCTCAACAACAAAAAAATCATACAAAAAGGTACATGAATAAATCATACAAATTTTGATCAACGGTGATTTTTTTGAATAAAAATAAACCACCAAAGTGACAACAGTGTAAATAAACTAAGTCTCTAATCAAAGAGTCTCTCAGATAAATTATATATGTATACGGTGGCTTCTTCCAATCTTCCAATGAAAAACCAGCATCACATGATTCAGATGCAGAATAGGAGGCGTGGCCCCTCACCAAAATCCACTTCCACTAAGGTATAATACAGTGACCAAAAGAATCCCAATCTCGGTATTGGACAATTACTTCTTACCAGATTTAAATAGAAGGTAAGCTTTCAACCATATGACTGGTGCAAAGATTCCTGGTGCAGTTCCAGCTAATGCTTTGTGAGGGGAAACGCGTCGGATAGAGTAGCGGCGCAGTCACATCAGGCGGACGGCACTGCAGATGGCCGCGCTTAACTTCAAAGGAACCGTATATGTCTGCTAAGATTCATCGCCATGTAAGTGTCTGTCTTTTTTTAATAAACTAGTAATAAGGATACTACACTATTGGCGTTCTTGTGTCCTATTTTGGGGAGTTGCAAACCTGACAGGCACAGCAATCTATACGTGGGAGTTACATTTGCCACTGTGAAGTGAATACATCTATATGGTCCATGAGCTGGAGCCAAGCCTGTGGGATATCCGGTTTGAGAATCTTTGCACCAGTCATATGGTTGAAAGCATACCCTCTATTTAAATCTGGTAAGAAGTAATTGTTATCACTGGTTGACATTTGGAATGTCACACCATCACTGAGATTGGGATTCTTTTGGTCACTGTATTATACCTTAGTAGAAGTGGATTCTGGTAAGGGGCCACTCCTCCTTTTCTGCATCTGAATCACGTGGTGCTGGTTTTTCATTGGAAGATTGGAAGTAGTCACCATATACATATATAATTTATCTGAGAGACTCTTTGATTAGAGACTTATTTTATTTACACTGTTGTCACTTTGGTTGTTTATTTTTATTCAACAACATCAACATTTGTATGATTTATATATGCACCTTATTGTATGATTTTTTTTGTTGAGCGCACTTTTTCTCTTATACACAATGATATTGTATTGCCGGTAATTTAGATGTCATTTTTTTCTTTATAAATGTGAGTTTTGCTGCAGGGGGTTCTATACATGGTACAGTATATATATATATATATATATATATATATATATATATATATATTTAAAGGAATCTTTCATTTTTTTGCATTGATACATGTCCCCCAGGGCAGGTTCTGGGTTTGGGTCTGAACTTTTGCGATGTTGGAGAGTTCTGGCACGAACTGAACCAGGGGGTGTTTGCCCAACTCTAATGTGTAATCAGGCCATAGATCTTTGTAATGTGGGTTTGGTTCCAGTAGCTACCAGAAACCGACCGTTGGAGAGTGAGCCAGAACATTGACCCCCTTACTACCAGAAGGCCTGTCACCTTTATTAGGTGCCACACTTAATACCTGGTTGCTTTGTGGCTTGCACTAGTGCTTGGGTATACATATGAACTACATTACTTTTTCTGCCTGTTTGCCAAGTAGAGCTTTTTGTAGCAGCTAAGCTTCATACCCAGCATATGCTTTACAGACCCTGGTTCGTTCGATATACCAGAACCAACATGCAGCCCTTTGAATAACTTCGCATCAGGCTCAGAACAGTTGATGCAATTCCTTTAGAGATACAGTTAATTGTGAGTGAGTGCATATCCTAACTATCCTAGCTACAACTGACTGGCTGCCCAGGCATACCTCTGTAAGGTAGTAGTCCATTCTTGCATTTCTCATGTCTTGGTCACTTGCCAGAACCTCGGTGCCTCCTCTACAAAATTCATAGCATGTCTTGCCCCAAAAGTTGATAATAGAACACCGAGTCATCCAGAGAGAGCCCCTAAACCCAGCCTTCTCCCATATTTATTCTACTGGTTAAAAGACTGGATTCAAAAGTCCCATGAGCTGAGTCACACACATTAACTCTTTCCCCCCTAAGCCTGGTCCATATCCTAACTATCTAGTACGCCTATAAGCAACCTGCATACACACAGGCAGAACATAAAGGGAGGGAAAATCCCCTCTTAGACAGGTGTCACTGAAACAGGTTTCTGTTGGAAGATTTTCCATTGCCACATGTTCAGGTGACAACTGTAACATTTAGGATTTCCTTTTTTACTTTCTGCCTAGGTTACAATGGACACCAGGACAAAAGGGTGAATCTACCCAGCAAAAAAATACCCGACAAAAGATCTAACCCCACTCTATGGAAAACTAAAAAAAAAGTTTGGGCTTTTGCAGACTTCTGTAGATCTTAGGCCTTTATGACTTATTCTGGAGAGCCATTGAGCAAGGGTGTAGGAACCCATACAAATCTGGGGGGGACAGCATTTTTACTCGCCAGGTATATGCGCGCAAGCCCCTTTCACTGCAGAGTGCCCACAGCATTGTCCCCAATCACTGCAGAGCACCACAGCATTGTCCCCAATCACTGCAGAGTGCCACAGCATTGTACCCCAATGATTGCAGAGTGCCCACAGCATTATACCCCAATGATTGCAGAGTGCCCACAGCATTGTACCCCAATGATTGCAGAGTGCCCGCAGCATTGTACCCCAATGATTGAAAAGTGCCACAGCATTGTACCCCAATGATTGCAGAGTGCCACAGCATTGTACCCCAATGATTGCAGAGTGCCACACAGCATTGTACTCCAATGATTGCAGAGTGCCACAGCATTGTCCCCCAATCAATGCAGAGACCAGTGTTCATGCTCCCTTCAACCCAATGCACTTACCTGGCGGCGGCTCGGTGGCAAGGTGAGCGGCTTCTCCCTCGTCCTCTTCTGCGGCGGGTACCGGCGGGCGGCCTCTCCTCTTCTCTGCAGCGGGAACCAGCAGGAAGGTGAGCGGTGGTGACGGTGAGTGACTGACGCACGCACCGGCACCGCCCCATTGCAACGTCATGGATCGGATGTCCTGGATGATGATTGGTCCAGGCTGGAGACTGGACCAATCACAGCCAGGACATCACAAAGGTGGGGGTGGCCAAGCGATCTTTCCTGCGCCCAGGTTACGCCCCCAGAAGGCAGCCAATCGGCGCCTTTCTGGGTCGTAAACCCCACCCCCCCCTTTAGCCACCACATAGGCCGGAACACCGGAGACAGGGGCGTTGCTAGGTGAGAAAAAGACCAGGGGCTTCAGCCCAAACCTAAATTTGATGACCCCGCCCACATTTTAAAGTAAGTCCCGCCCAAGCTCCACCCAATTCCCCATCATAAAATTTTATAAAATGTGACCACACGCATGTTAATCTCTCAACTTTCCAATCTCCACTTTTACTTGTAACTCTTCCCTTAAAAGCAATTGAGAGCACCAATTATGGCAATCAGGGTGCCCTATGCAGAAGCCTTTCTGGAGGCTCCTATGGAACTGCTTAAGTCATTTTCGAAATAGCAGAGGTCCCAGAACATCCACAACACACAAGAGAAATTCATTTCCCAGTAGCCTAGATGAAGCACCAACACCAAATCTTTCCAAATTAGCTGTAACCAGAAAATGGTGAGTCAGTTCCTCTATGACTTCCTGGGAAAGTTGAACATCAAGAGCTTGTTCAAGAAACAATGCACAAAACAAAATGTTACTTATCTGACATCACACTAGCAAAAGGTGAATTATAATTGGTTGTCACAGGGTTTAGGGTGCCTTTGTACAGTTTCAGTAAATTAGGTTGAAAGGCTGCAGACTGCAGACATCATACAGGAGATGGTCAGAGACTGTGGACGTGATACAAGAGATGGTCAGAGACTGTGGACGTGATACAAGAGATGGTCAGAGACTGTGGACGTGATACAAGAGAGGGTCAGAGACACTGGACGTGATACAAGAGATGGTCAGAGACACTGGACGTGATACAAGAGGTGGTCAGAGACACTGGACATGATACAAGAGGTGGTCAGAGACACTGGACGAGATACAAGAGGTGGTCAGAGACTGTGGACATGATACAAGAGATGGTCAGAGACTGTGGACTTGATACAAGAGATGGTCAGAGACACTGGACGTGATACAAGAGATGGTCAGAGACTGTGGACGTGATACAAGAGATGGTCAGAGACTGTGGACATGAAAAAAGAGATGGTTAGAGACTGCAGACGTGACAAAAGAGATGGTTAGAGACTGCAGACGTGACAAAAAAGATGGTTAGAAACTGAGGACATCATACAGGAGATTGTCAGAGACTGCGGACATGATACAAGAGATGGTCAGAGACTGCGGACATAATACAAGAGATAGTCAGAGCAGTGGCGGCTGGTGCTTAAAATTTTTTGGGGGGGGCACAAACAGAAAAATGTAATAGACATTGCTTTGCAGCAAAAAACGCTGTAAATTGCGTGACTTTGAGGTCCCAAAAGCGTGAAAGGGGCCTTCAGTAATTAAGGTATAGTGTGCCCCCTTTCAATGCAGAGAGACCACAGCGTGCACCCTTTCAATGCAGCGAGACCAGCGTGCCCCCTTTCAATGCAGAGAGACCAGCGTGCCCCCTTTCAATGCAGAGAGACCAGCGTGCCCCCTTTCAATGCAGAGTGACCAGCGTGCCCCCTTTCAATGCAGAGTGACCAGCGTGCCCCCCTTTCAATGTAGAGTGACCAGCGTGCCCTCTTTCAATGCAGAGAGACCAGCGTGCCCCCTTTCAATGCAGAGAGACCAGCGTGTCCCCTTTCAATGCAGAGAGACCAGCGTGCCCCCTTTCAATGCAGTGACCAGTGTACATGTCCCCTTCAATGCAGTGACCAGTGTACATGCCCCCTTCAATGCAGTGACCAGCGTACATGCCCCCTTCAATGCAGTGACCAGCGTACATGCCCCCTTCAATGCAGTGACCAGCATACATTCCCCCAATGCAGTGACCAGCATACATGCCCCCAATGCAGAGATCAGCATGCGTGCCCCCTTCAATGCAGTGACCAGCATACATTCCCCCAATGCAGAGATCAGCGTGCGTGCCCCCTTCAGTGCAGTGACCAGCATACCATTCCCCCATTGCAGAGATCAGCGTGCGTGCCCCCATTGCAGTGACCAGCGTACATGCCCCCAATGCAGTGACCAGCGTACATGCCCCCTTCAATGCAGTGACCAGCATACATGCCCCCAATGTAGTGACCAGTATACATGCCCCCAATGCAGTGACCAGTATACATGCCCCCAATGCAGTGACCAGTATACATGCCCCCAATGCAGAGATCAGCGTGCGTGCCCCCAATGCAGTGACCAGTATACATGTCCCCAATGCAGAGATCAGCATGCGCACCTCCAATGCAGTGACCAGCATACATGCCCCCAATGCAGAGATTAGCGTGCGTGCATCCAATGCAGTGACCAGTATACATGTCCCCAATGCAGAGATCAGCATGCGTGCCTCCAATGCAGTGACCAGCATACATGTCCCCAATGCAGAGATCAGCGTGCGTGCATCCAATGCAGTGACCAGTATACACGCCCCCAATGCAGTGACCAGTATACATGTCCCCAATGCAGAGATCAGCGTGCGTGCCTCCAATGCAGTGACCAGTATACATGCCCCCAATGCAGTGACCAGTATACACGCCCCCAATGCAATGACCAGTATACATGTCCCCAATGCAGAGATCAGCGTGCGTGCCCCCTTACTTACCTGGAGCAGCAGCGGCAGCGATCGGCTCCTCCTCAGTCCCCCGAACGGCTTCTTCTGCTCGGTCTCTTCCAGTACTTCCGGTCCCGCCTCCTCCTGGGCCAATGGCATGGGGTTTGCCTTGCGGCCAATCAGGAAGCGTGTATCGGACGCGCTTCCTGATTGGCCAGGAGGAGGATCGGTGTAACAATAGCGAATTTTCATTCGCTATTGTCACACAATGGGTGGGCTCGGGACGCACTGCTCTGCACCCCGAGACCACCCTTTCCATCGCCTGGCTCTAATCAGGTGATGAAAAAAAAATCCCCCATTGAACTCCATGCGTCCGGCGCCCCTGCTTGCAGATTGGGGGGCCGGATGCATGGATGGGGGGGTGGCGCCCCTGGGGCCCTAACGAGCCGGCCGCCACTGGGTCAGAGACTGCAGACGTGACAAAAGATATGGTCAGAGACTGCAGACATCATACAAGAGATGGTCAGAGACTGTAGTTATGATAGAAGATAGAAAAGCACTAGGGGGGCCGGAGAGCACAGGGGAAGCAGAAAGCACTGGAGATGCTGAAGGGCAGGAGGGGGCGACAGGAGAGCATTGGGGGGGGACTGGAAAGAATTAAGGGGGGGTTTGGAAAGCATTGCAGGAGGGTTGGAAAGCGCTGGGGTTGGAGAGCACTGGGGTGGGGGGCAGGGAAACCCAGGGGGGCAGAGAGAACGGGGGGGCTGGAGAGCAATGGGGGAAACTGTAGATCACTGAGGTGGGGGGGCCAGAGAGCATGGGGGGGGAGCTGAAAACCACTGTGGTGAGCTGAAGAGCACATGGGGGGGGCAGGAGAGAGGGGGGCTGAAGAGCACTTGGTGGGGGTGTTGGAAAGTGGGGGGGGGGTGTTAGACAGCACTGGGGGGCCCGGCCAGCAAAATAAGTTGTATAGGAGGGGGATGGGGCAGCTGCATATAGACGATTTGATTTTTCCATATTCCTTCTGCAGCTGCTGAATGCCTGCAGAAGGGAGAGGAGAATCAAGCATCCAGCAGCTGCAGGAGGAATATGTAAAGATCAATTCCTCCATACGCAGCTGCACCTTCCCCCTCCTATAGAGTCACATAGGGAGCCTTGCTTTGGCTGCCATCGCTGTTGTCGCTGTTCTGACAGAACACCACCTCTGATCTACAGCTGGAAGAAGAGGGAGGCGGAGCCGATTCTACGCGCCGAGGAGGCATTTAAAATCCTCCGCCGATCTGTGCAATGAGAGCCTCTCCTGCTGGTCACGTGACGAGTGACATCACTGGTTGCTAGATGCATCGCCAGGCGATAGTAGCAACCAGTGTGGCAGGCCAGGCAGGAGAGAGGAAGCACGTTAGACAGTGGGGGGACACTCGGGGCTAATTACAGTAAATCATCCACACGAGACTCTGGGCTTTTTGCGGGCACACGCCACTGACCGGCGATGTACTAAACTGGGGGGGGATTTCACCATACCTGTCCCCCCGCATTATTTCCTGGGGGGATGTGTCCCCCCCGGTTCCTACGCCCATGCCTTTGAGTCAATCAATAACCTCTTCTGTATACCATGTAAAATGACTTTCCAGTAATATTTCAACAAGCTACTGTTCCTGGCTCTGTTAATGCCCATTTGAAATTTTAGATGTTTCTGATAAGCTTGCTGCACTCTTCAAGACATACTAAAGGTGGATGAATTTAGCATTCAAAACCTCCCCCAGCATATCAAGACTCTCCTAATTCACTCTGCTATTCAGATTTCAACACTTTTTGGTAGTGTCCTAAAGACCAACCTGACCCCTCCCCCCACACACACACCTCCTTTACTAATAACCCATCATTATGTTGTGCAGTCCTATTAGACGATGGGAAGTGGAAGATGCAGACTGACCTTCAACTCTACAGGTACTGTAAGTGTAGAAAATGCACATATATTCTTTTTATCATTACTATTATACAGAATTATATAGAGCTAACAGTTTGCACATCACTTTACAGGGAAAACAGTACAGTTATGATATAATTAAATACAGGAGGAATAAGAGGGACCTGCTCATTCGCGCTAAGAATCTAAAAGGGAGGGTCAAGTGATACAAAAGGTAATAACTGTGGAGGATTAACAGATGAAGAAAATAAAAGTACAGATATTAGGTGGAGGTAGGATAGGCTTCTCCGAAGAGAAAAGCTTTTGCCTATAAGTGGAGATAGTCAGATAGATTGGAGTAGGGAATTCCAAAGGATAGTAGAGGCTCGGGAGATGTCCTGGAGGAGAGCATATGAGGAAGTGACAACAGAACTAGAGAGCAGAAGGTCTTGGGAGGAACGATGAGAACAATTTGGTTGGGATTTTGAGACTAGGCTAGTGATTTAGCTGGGGGCAGAGTTATTGTTAGTATTTTGAATTTAATTCATTGGGTGAGTGGCAGCCAATGGAGGGATTGACAGAGAAATGTAGCAGACACTGAGTGGTTTTTAAGGTGGATGAATCTGGCAGCAGACCCTGCTTTTGAAGGCTCAGTTTTCTTCTTGGCAGTGCTAAACAACAGTTCTACTCTACTGCCCCATCTCAAAATGGATGTCTATACTGTAAGTCCAATAATCCACTGAAAACAATGTGGTTGGAAAGAATGAGAAAGTTTTTAAACCCCTGTTCTGTTTTAATTATTGTCTGTGTTCTGATAGGGGAGACTATTTTATGTATTTTTCTGGCAAATGTGACCAGTGCAGAAAGTAATGGAAACCAAACAAAAAAGTAAATAAATACAGTTTTCGCTAAAATAGAAGGGAAATCTTCCTAATGGTAGACACCAGAAGGGATTTCCTCTCACTTTGAAGCGCGTTCCTTCCACTTCCTGTTGTGGTGCTGGGACACTGCATTATAGAATACTTAATAACATACAGTATACTATTATATTTTAAAGATGCCCTGTAATACTAGAAAGCGCTTACATAAAGCACATAGACTGCAGAAGATTTCCTGGGTTTATTAAAACAGGAATGAGAAAGATTGGAAATCTTGCAAGAGATCATAAAAGCCAGTCTGCCCATTTTGCAAACAGCAGAGTCTCAAGACTCAGATCTGCCTGTATACCATAGACAAATTATTAGAATAAATTATAGTCAATGGCCACATACAACTTTGCTAGCCTTCCCCAGCGTATACAATTGCACATTTTAATTTTAAATTTCCTTGTTTTACTCCCCAGATTCTTCAAGCTTAACTGCTAGAATGATGTAAAAACCTGGAATTCATTTGTTGGCAAATTGTACTGCTCTTACCAATCCCTGAATTGCCATAAAACATGCAATATATATTATGCCATATTATGCCAAGTGTTATAAAAAAGGAATTCTATTGTGTTCAGCCTTATAGAGTTGGATGATACAATGTGGAATTACAATTTACGGTTTTGTGAAAGATATTTTATTTTTAGTATCATCCACCCTAAACACAGTAGGTTGTATAAACACATTACAACGTGTGTGGCAGCTTGAGTACTGCATAACCAATTTTCACCCATGTACCATGTACTAAATTTAGGTATAAAAGCATTTTTTAACCACTTCAATACAGGGCCCTTTCACCCCCATCCTACCCAGCCCAATTTTCAGCTTTCAGCGCTGTCACACTTTGAATGACAATTGCGCAGTCATACAATGCTGTACCCAAATGAAATTTTTATCATTTATTTCACACAAATAGAGCTTCCTTTTGGTGTTTTTTTTTTAATTTCTTACTAAAAAAAGAAAAAAGACAGAAAATTTTGAAAAAAAAGTTTTTCTTATTTTCTGTCAGTAAATTTTGAAACTAAGTAATTTTTCTCCTTCACTGATGTGTGCTAATGAGGTGGCACAGATAGGCTGCACTGATAGGCACTGATGAGGTGGCACTTATGGGCACTGATGAGTGGCACTTATGGGCACTGATGGGGTGGCACTGATGAGGAGGTACTAATATGCCGCACTGATGGGCATTGATAGGTGGCACTGATGAGCACTGATAGGCGGCACTGATGGGCACTGACGTGCAGCACTGATAGGCAGCACTGATGGGCACTGACGTGCAGCACTGATGGGCAGCACTGATAGGCACTGACGGGCGACACTGATGGGCACTGACGGGCGGCACTGATGGACACTGATATGCAGCACAGATGAGCAGGCACTGATGGGCACTGACTGGCAGCACTATGGGCACTGATTGTAAAAGGAAAAAGAATGGGCACTCTTGCTGGGGGATGGGTCCTTTGTTCCAGATAGTCTTGATAGGTGAGATGTTAACCAGACTAATGGTGAATGTTCCAAAAGCACAGTGTTAGTGCTATCATCAAGGGCAGCTCTTACAGGGCCGAAGCGATATCACACATGTAAGCAGAGTAAAGAGAAGGCGCCACTCGGTGAAGCAGTAATAACACATTTATTAAGCTCATATCAAGACTTACATAAAAGCAAAAAGTGGAGCGTCATGACCCGGCGTCCTTCCTAATTCACAGAGTACCCGTTGTGGAAGCTGCCAGCAGCTTAAACCAATCCGGGGGCTGAATCAGAGTGTGGCTGTGGCAAACCGCATACCTCACAGAAGGACCGTGCGACCGTAGACGAGGAATGGGCAGTTACCGGTTTTGGCGCATGCTCACAACAGCTCCTTCATCAGACCACACTCTGATTCAGCCCCGTGTTGGTTTACGCTGCTGGCAGCTTCCACAGCGGGTACACAGTGAATTAGGTCATGACGCTCCGCTTTTATGTAAGTCTTGATATGAGCTTAATAAATTTGTTATTACTGCTTCACCGAGCTTCTCTTTACTCTACATGGGCACTGATTGTTGGCACTGATGGGCACTGTTTTTTTACTTTACTGTAATTAGGGCACTGATGATCAGTGCCCTGATTACCTGTCCTAGACTCCCCTTTTAGGAGGAGCCCCTGATCGGCACTTCCTCATTTACATTTGACTGGCTGTGATTGGACACAGTCGATCACATGGGTAAAGAGCCAAGTCATTGGCTTTTTACCAAGATCGAGGTCACACCATGTCCTAGGAACACAGCACGGCCACGATCACGAGAGCAGCCGTTTTGGGGCGTCATCATATGACGTCGTCCCAGAACGAGAGCCGCACCGCTCCGCCGTCATTTGACGGTGGGCGAGCAGCAAGTGGTTAAAGAGACTTTGTTACCAACTTAAAACATGCAGATAAAGCACAAAAAAGTATTATAAATTCTTGTATTTAGTTTTTTTCTTTTCTATAAATTATTTTTTATTAACTTTCAATGTGTCTTTGAGCTTGCCTAAAAAATTGATTAGCCTGTTCACTAGCACAGCCCCTCTCTTCTTGCTTGTCGTTATCTTTTCTTCTTCTTGGAGTGTCTATTTACTATCCATGCTGGTCCTCCACTCATCTTCCTATATAACATTTAAGGTAGCTGCAGGGAAATAGCAAATGGTAGAGAATATATATATATATATATATATATATATATATATATATATATATATATATATATATATATATATATATATATATTTATATATATATAAAGAGAGAGAGAGAGAGAATCACCTACGTGACAGCTCTGCATTTGTGCTAGGGCTGCTGATATCACATCAAATATGGTAGTGTCCAGCAGCAGTTTCAGGCTTTTTGGATGTCTATACAAGGGAGGCTTTTACAGGTAAATACCATGCATAAAAATGGTAAATGAACATATAATCTGATGGGAAGATTGTTTCTAAAGTCAATGGTCACCTCCCTATTGATGAACCTCAACACTCAGACCCAAATTATACTTATGTTCTCTGTAAAAAAAACTGCAAAAGTAAACTCTTTTGTGCACAGTGGTTGGCTTGGCTCCATCACTCGTTATATACTGCTCTTCTGTAATGGTGACAAGACAACCCCATATGTCTCCTTTGGGACGTCATCCTTGATGTCTAGCCCCTTTCTTTACTGTTTCTCACCTCCCCCTTTCTCTAATTAAGAAAGTACCCAGCAAATGTTATTTTGTTTGTACTCCGTGACACTTTGTATTTCTTTTGCACAACTTTAGATTTGTAACCCTAATGTAATATGTAACCCTACTGTCACACCTTCTCTTGAGAAACACTTTGTATGTGTTTTTTCAAAATTTGAATAAATACTATTGAAATTGAAAATGAATGGTCCAGTGGCAGGGTCCCTATAAAAAAGGTTCAGTTGGGCAGATCTTCCTTTACTTCTTGTCCTGAGATCAAGAAGTGAGAGAAGAACTGTCTGAAGGAAGGGAAATTCTCTCTTAGACAGTTGCCAAGGGGACAAATTTTCCCATTGGAATATGTCCCCTCCAGTGGTGTCACTAGGGTTGGTGTCACCTGGGGTGGTAAAACATGGTGTCATCCCACCCAGTAGGGCACTAAGCTGGCTAGGGCATAGTGAGGCTCTCCCCCTATTATTGTCCTCAGTGACCCAATTACTGTCCTCCGGGCCCCCCGTTATTGTCCTCAGTGCTCTATTACTGTCCTTAGCCCCCCCCAATAATGTCCTCAGTTCCCCCCCAAAAATGTCCTCAGCGACCACATTAATATCCTCAGTGACCCTATTACTGTCTTCAGGCCCCCAATACTGTCCTCAGGCCCCCTATTATTGTCCTCAGTGACCCAATTGCTGTCCTCAGGCCCCATTATTGTCCTCAGTCCCCTATTATTGTCCTCATTCCCCCCCAAATTGTTCTCAGTCCCCTCCAATGATGTCCTCAGCAACGCCATTAATATCCTCAGTGACCCAATTACTGTACTCAGGCCCCCTTTTATTTTCCTCAGCGACCCAATTGCTGTCCTTAGGACCCAATTACTGTCCTCAGTCCCCTATTATCGTCCTTAGTCCCCCCCAATAATCCTCAGGCCCCCCAAAAATGTCCTGAGCAAACCCAATTACTGTTCTCAGTCCTCCCAATTATTATCTTCAGTGACCCAATTACTGTCCTCAGGCCCCCAATACTGTCCTCAGGCACCTATTACTGTCCTCAGCCCCCCCTATTAATATCCTTAATGACCCAATGACTGTCTGCAGCCCCCATTACTGCCCCCAGGCCCCTTTTACTGCCCTCAATTCCCCCTAAAAATGTCACCAGTCCCCCAAATAATGTCCTTAGTCACCCCATTACTATCCTCAGTCCCCCCCCCATTAATGTCCTTAGTGACCCCATTACTGTCCTCAACTCCCCCCCTAACATCGCCCCATTGCTGTCCTCAGCCCCCCTCGCAGCACCCCATTGCTGTCCTCATCTCCCCCTGCCCCCATTACTGCCTTAAGCTCCCCCAGTACCCCATTACTGTCTTCAGCCCCCTCAGTGTCTCATTACTGTCCTCAGCTCCCCCCCCCCAGTGCCCCATTACTGTCCTCCACTCCCACCAGTGCCAAGTTACTGTGCTTAGGTTCCCCCCAGTGCCCATTACTGTCCTCAGCTCCCCCCTCACAGTGCCCTATTACTATCCTCAGTGCCCCATTATTGTCCTCAGCTCCCCCCTCACAGCACCCCATTACTGTCCTCAGCTCCCCCAGCACCCCATTACTGTCTTCAGCCCCCCCAGTGCCCCATTACTGTCCTAAGGCCCCCTGTGCCCCATTACTGTCCTCGGCTCCCCCCACATCGCCCCTTCATTGCACCTCCTCACATCTTACCTTGCATAGACAGTCCCGAGGGCTGGAGACACAGCAGGTCTGGACAGAGGGCAGGAGCTGCAAGCTGGTGATTTGTTGCTAGAACCGTCCGCATCCAAACAATCACCAGCTGTTATATATATGGGTATGAGTCTTGCGCTGTTTTGAGGATTATAGATGGGGATACCCTTAATGCTGCGTGTACCAGTTACTGTAAACCATACAGTTGTAAAGTAGATATGAATCGAGGTGGGGGGGGGGAGTACTGCGCTGCAGGGAAAGTTTAACCATAAATTAAATAAATAAGTGTATTGTGATTATTGTGTATATAAAATCAATATTGAATAGGTGAATATATAAAAATATACTGTGGTAGTCCTGAGACAATTTTGTGTAGTGTCTCCTTTAAAATTCTAATGATATAGATCTCTAATAAATCAATCAATCTAAAAACTCATCGTTTCCTGAAAAAAATGGATCTATAGATATAAAGTGCAAAAGTGCATATACATTTAATAAAGGTGCTTATAGTGTTGTCTATATTAATCCCAAGTGTTTAAAAATATCCATAAACTGGTGACAATAAAGTGTACAGTGCTCAAAACATCCACAAATAAAGAATTCTGTGTATTTACACAGTATACAAATAAAGTGCTACAGTCTTTATAAGGTGCTCAAGTGTCCCAAAATAAATAGGAGATACATAGGTGGTATTCTTCCTCCAGAACAGGACACCATCAGCCAGTTCCGAGGGAGCACCGGAGGGCTTTTTTAACCCGATCCCGATAAGGCGAGGCAGACCACTATCCCCCCATCCTATGTACAACGCTAAGGAGGAGAAGAAAGGAAAGGAGGGCAATATCTATCTAGTCTAAAGAGGCGCATGTTCTGAAATCTGGAGGTGAGCATTTAGCACACCCATAGGGGAAGAGCACCAAGAAGCACCCCACAGAGTATACGGTGTAAAGGTGGAGGTTATAAGATTGTGACACAGGGAAAAGGAAGAATACCGCCTATGTATCTCCTATTTATTTTGGGACACTTGAGCACCTTATAAAGACTGTAGCACTTTATTTGTATACTGTGTAAATACACAGAATTCTTTATTTGTGGATGTTTGGAGCACTGTACACTTTATTGTCACCGTTTTATGGATATTTTTAAACACTTGGGAGTCATATAGACAACACTATAAGCACCTTTATTAAATGTATATGCACTTTTGCACTTTATATCTATAGATCCATTTTTTTCAGGAAACTATGAGTTTTTAGATTGATTGATTTATTAGAGATCTATATCATTAGAATTTTAAAGTAGACACTACACAAAATTGTCTCAGGACTACCACAGTATATTATTATATATTCACCTATTCAATATTGATTTTATCTACACAATAATCACAATACACTTATTTATTTAATTTATATTTAAACTTTACCTGAAGCGCGGTACTCCCCCCCCCCCCCCCGATTCAAATCACCAGCTGTTAACTCGGTCAGCCCTGCCCTCTATCCTGAGCTGTTCTGGCTCTCGCAGATGGCTCCAACATGAGAGAATAACAGCAGCGCTGCGACTTGTAAATGGCGGGACGGGTGTTACCCCTTTGGCGGGTGTCACCTGGGTGTGATCCGCACCCCCATAGTGATGCCATTGGTCCCCTCTTCCTAACCCAATGACAAATCCAGAGTTTTCTTTCTTTCAGTCGTCCTGATACTAAAGGTTAAAATGATAAACAGAGAAGGTTACATAGTTACATAGTAGTTGAGGTTGAATAAATACAATAGTCCATCCAGTTCTATCTGTTTAGGCACGCGTGGCCGTAATCATCTCTCATACCTATTAATGTTCTGATCCTTGAGATGTATGTCCAAGAGTCTTTTGAAAGTAGCCATACTTCCTGCAGAAACTACCTCATGTGGTAGAGAATTCCATAATCTTGTAGCCCTAACAGTAAAAAACCCCCTGCGTTGCCTGAGGTCAAAACGCTTTTCCTCTAATCGCATTCTATGTCCTCGAGTCCTCATGCAATCCTTGCGAATGAATAGCTTTTTTTCTATACTGAGATCACCATTGAGGTATTTATAAATTGCTATCATGTCCCCTCTCAGGCGTCTCTTCTCCAGGGAGAATAAATTAAGTGGTTGTAGACGCTCTTCATAATTAAGGTCCTCCATTCCCCTAATTAGTTTAGTTGCCCTTCTCTGGACTCTCTCCAGCTCCAACACATCCCTCTTGAGGACTGGCGACCAGAACTGGCAGAATACTCCAGATGCGGTAAGACCAGAGTTTTATAAAGTGGTAGGATTATACTGTAGTTTTATCTCTGGAATATATCCCTTTCTTTATGCATGGTAATATTCTGCCGGCCCTGGCAGCTGCCGCTTGACATTACATGCTATTGCTTAGTCCATCCTCTACCAAGACTCCCAGATCTTTCTCCATTCTTGACTCCCCCAAAGGTTCCCCCTCCTAAAGTGTATTGTGCTTTTATGTTTTTAGTTCCCAAGTGCAAAACCTTACACTTCTCCACATTAAACCTCATTTGCCATGTCGTTGCCCACTCTTTTATTTTGTTCAGGTCATTCTGTAGGATATCTGCCTCATGCTGTGCAGTTATTGCCCTGCCCAATTTTGTGTCATCTGCAAAAACTGATATAGAAGTATTGATCCCGTCCTCAATGCTGTTTATTAATAAATTGAACAGGGTTGGTCCCAGGACTGAGCCTTGGTGGACCCCACTTACCACCCCAGACCAGTCTGAGTATGCGCTATTTATTACCACCCTTTGGACATGCCCTTTTAGCCAGTTTCGTATCCAAGAGCAAACCTTGTGGTCGATGCCTGCAGACCTTATTTTATAAATTAAGCACTTGTGGGGAACTGTATCAAACGCCTTAGCGGAATCCAGGTACACCACATCCACTGGTCTCCCCCTATCTAGCTCACAGCTCACCTCCTCATTTAAAAAAATAAATCGTCCCTCCGAGTCTACTTTCTTCTCTTCTAAAGTGAACTTTACCTCTTTTGCAACCCCTATTGCAACACCTTTTGATCTTTAATGGGTGAGTCGCCATAATACCATGTAGGATAGTATTTTGAATAATATTTAATGTTAGTATCCTGTGTCAAATGGGTCTCCTGTAGGAATATAATACTCGCAGCATACCGTTTAACTTCTCTTAATACCCTGTGCCTTTTTTCTGGGGTATTCAACCCTTTTTTTTTTATATGTTAAAAAATGTAATGTTGTTATTTTATCTTACCCTCTCCTTCTTCCCTTATTCCCCTTTCTCTTCCTATGTCATTCAATGGTAATCTCAGAATTCTGGAAATCTTGAGAGAATCATGAAGAAGGGGCTCATGCCAAAGGAGAGGTGGAGACTAGCGACAGGTGGCATTCCAAGTGCTAGGCATCCTAAGCTATTCCCCCCCCATTTCCTTCCCCACCTACCCCTAATATCTTTATCTGTTCTGTTTCTTCTCCTCCTATTAATGAGTTAAAACATTTTCTAATTTTCCCTATTAGATCTTGTAGCTGCTCTGGTAGGCCACGGATTCTCCGATTTTTCCTTCTGTTTCGATTTTCTTGATCTACCCAATTTGTCCCCCTTTGCTCAAATTTAAGACTTTAATTTCTTCCTTTAGTTCATTTATTAATTGTATTTGTCTGTCTGATCTCTTTTTCATGTGTTCTATTCTTGAAAGGATATGTCCCAAATCGTTATTTATTCTTACCATCTCCATTTTTAGGGAGTTTTCCAATGCTGCAAACATGGCCACTCTTTCTATTTTTGTTGGTAGTTGAGCGTTCATGCTTTGCACTTCCTTCTGACTTATTTCTGAGTCGCTTTCCAGTTCTTGTTCCATCCTAGACTGACTCATAGAATTCATATCTATTATTGTTCTGTTTTGCCCATTCTTTTCTTTTGCCTCAGTTTGTTTCATGCGATTTTCTTGTTTTTTTTTCTGCCGCCTGTTTCTCTGAGCTTCCTTCTTGGGACATATTGTTTCTAATTGTTTCTGGACTTGAACTTATTTTAGGGGACTTTGCGACTGCCCCTCCACCCCTCCTCTTGCTAATTTCCCTCTCATAGTTATAGATCTCTCCTTCTGTTTTCTTACTATCCTCTCCCCTTCCTTATCCACAGCCCTTTATGATATTTTCTGTATAGCTTTTCACAGATATTATGCACATACTCCACCACATTGGATCAGTCCATAATAGTATATGACCAAATCACATGTAGAATACTCGCAGTGGTTGCCATTCAAAAGAAGGAAATAAAGTTTAAAAGTAGAAATAGGACTCACCGCTTTAGGGCTGGAGTTTATTGCTCTTTAATATATATGATTCAGTCCATCAGGTCAGGAGAGGGATAGCGCTGTTTAACTCTTGGTGTTTTCAGGTGGGCTTCTGGTGTAATTTGCCTGTTTCTTTTTCTCCTGCCGTAGCCGATTCCCAGCGCTCCCATCAAGAATCAGCTTGCCCGACTTGCTCTTACAACTTCAGGTTTCTGACCAAACTCCTGATCTTCTCCACTCACCCTCGGATGTTTCCGGCTGCTTTCGGTGCTTTCCACACCCCAGCTGAGTTCTCCATCTCCTGCCTCATGTGAGCTCTCCGATCCTGTCCATTATGGCCTCCTCCTCCGTCAGCTCTGGGTCACGCTCCGTTTCAAGGCAGCGAGGGGTCCTTTCTCCCACCACACACAGCAGAGGTCCCCCCAGGGACAAGCAGGGGTTAGCGAGTGCTTAAAGGGCGAAGTTGCCGCTGCATTCTAAGATGGCTTCTCCCGGAGCTCCTAGCTCTGGCTCCTTCCTGGCATCATCAGCAGGCTCCTCCCCCGCATCACCCATTCTTCTAACCACTTGAAGACCAAGCCTTTTCTGACACTTTTTGTTTTCATAAAAAAATTTTTTTTTTTTACTAGAAAATTACTTTGAACCCCCTAACATATATTTTTTAAAGCAGAGGCCCTACAGAATAAAATGGTGGGTTTTGCATTTTTTTTGTCACACTGTATTTGCGCAGAGATTTTTCAAATGCAATTTTTTGAGAAAAAAACACACCTTTTTTTTATTTAATGCACAAATACACTATATATTGCCCAATTGTTTGTTAAAATATAAAAGATGATCTTATGCCAAGTACATAGATACCAAACATGACATGCTTTATTTCAAATAGTCTTTATTGAAGTTTTTGAAAATTACAAAGAATAGGCATTGAACAAACCCATGCATGGGCAACATTGCATAAGCAGAGAAAACACAAATATTATTTAGGCAGCATGTGCTCAAACATGTTTTATGTAAACGGGGAGTAAGAAGATGAACTGAGCACATATTCTGGTGCCAAACTTGGGTACATAAACAAATCAAACTCATGAATAGTGATGGTCGAACATCGGTCGGAGCGGTTCGCGAATGTCAGCCGCAAATTTTCTCAAAAGTCCGCGAACCGCGAGTTCACGGCGGGCCCCATTGACTTTAGTGGGAGACAAACTTTAAAAACCTTTTGGTCATATTTGCAGCCACAAAAGACGTACTAGCTGTGCACAAATAGTCCCAGCACATGGACAATGTCATAACAGAAGTATTGCAATTGGAAAAGTTGCCCTAAAATTCTTTATTTTTTTTTACAGCAAAAAAAATTTTTTTTTCTTAAATCACTAAGAACTGACAGCAGCCGGTAAATACATGTCAAATACATATAGGGTCCATTCACACATCTGTAAAATGGGTCCGCATCCATTCCACAATTTGGCAGAACCTTTACAGACCCATTGATTTTCAATTCCAGTCTGAAAAATTAGGCATTTACAGGATAAAGAAGTAAGTGTCAGCCATTCCAGGCCCCAAACATTAGCCCACATGCATTTACCTGACAGCAAAGAACATAGTATTCTGTGGCTGAAAGTACATTAGGCATTCACAGGATAAATAAGTAAATGTCGGCCAGTATTGGCCCCATAAATTAGACCACATGGGTTTACCTGACAGCTAAGAACGTTGTATTCTGTGGCTGAAGGTACATTAGGCATTCACAGGATACAGAAGTAAGTGTCGGCCTGTATTGGCACCAAAAATTAGCCCACATGGGTTTACCTGAAGAACGTAGTATTCTGTGGCTGAAGGTACATTAGGCATTCACAGGATACAGAAGTATGTTTCGGCCAGTATAGGCCCCAAAAATTAGCCCACATTGGTTTACCTGAAGAACGTAGTATTCTGTGGCTGAAGGTACATTAGGCATTCACAGGATACAGAAGTAAGTGTCGGCCAGTATAGGCCCCAAAAATTAGAACACATGGGTTTACGTGACAGCTAAGAATGTAGTATTCTGTGGCTGAAGGTACATTAGGTATCACAGGATACAGAAGTAAGTGTCGGCCAGTATAGGCCCCAAAAAGTAGCCCACATGGGTTTACCTGACAGCAAAGAAAGTTGTATTCTGTGGCTGGAGGTACATTAGGCATTCACAGAAAAAATAATTGTCGGCCCTGAAAGGCCCCAAAAATTTGCCATTCAATGGACATGAAATGCCTTTATTGCAGCTGTATTTAGCGAAGACAAGGACCAGGAATTGTTGTGGGTGGATGGCGGTCTGGCAAATATTTGTGGCCTGGCGTGAGGAATTTCAATGAAACATGGTCTACTGGTCACATTTGTTTAATTCCTCAGAGATCCATGCCTCATTCATTTTTATAAATGTGAGGTAGTCAACACTGTCATGAGCTAGACGAGTGCGCTTATTGGTCACTATCCCTCCTGCTGCGCTGAACGTCCTTTCAGACAGGACACTGGATGGAGGGCAAGCCAACATTTTCATTGCAAATTGTGCAAGCTCTGGCCAGAGTTCAAGCCTGCCCACCCAGTAGTCCAGGGGTTCATCACTCCTCAGAGCGTCCACATCGGCCGTTAACCCGATATAGTCGGACACCTGTCGGTCTAGGCATTCCCTGATGCTGGATCCGGAGTACAGCTGTCGATGGTTCGAGTGAAAGAAGGATCTCATATCTGAAGTAACCAAGACATCTTCAAACCGCCCTCTTCTTGTAGGCGCTGTTGGATTTCTACCCGCAACTGTCTCTCTGTGACTGGAAATTCCTCTGCCAGCGCACGCAAAAGCAAAATGCAGCATTTCCCGCAGCAAGGACTGGAAGTGCTGCATTCTGACTGCCCTCTGTGATTGTGGTAACATTTCCGCCATTTTTTGTTTGTACCGGGGGTCTAAGTACGTTGCCACCCAGTACTGTTCCTTGGCCTTTATGCTTTTTATATGGGGTTCCCTCTTAAAACACTAGAGCAGGAAGGACCCCATTCACACTAAACTGGAAGCGGTGTAGTGGCCTGCTTCCAGCTCATCATCCAGGATAATGTCGTCCTCGTTCTCCTCCCCCCCTCCACGGATAACACCAGGGATCCCAGAAAGGTTTAAAGCCTGCTCCTCTTGCTCCTCCTCACCCCCCCCAGCACCATCCTCCTCTGACTCCTCTTCAGACTCCTGCTGTTGACTTGTCTCAGATGGAGTAGCACCCACTGGGAATTCATCCAACATTGCGACTTCCTCATCTTCCTGCTCCTGTTCCTCGACGGCTTGATCAATGACACGACACAATGTACGTTCCACCTGACGGCTGTGTCATGGGTCAAAGTTCTCCCCAATGTAAACTAATATGGCCGCAGTGAATAACGCCATGTGTTCTTAAAATTGGCGGGTAGCGAACAAGCAAAATTCGCCACGAACCGACCGCCGGGCGAACCGCAAGGCCATCTCTACTCATGAACAACCGCTTACAGGATTTTGTCTATGGGTGTTCAAACTAGCAATTATAAAATGTTGTAAGACTTTAAGGAAGGGGGAAGCTTTAGTTTAGCATTACCACAGGAACTCCGGCAAAGGGACCTTACTCGCACCAGATTGGGGGCAACGTCAGAGGGATCCAATCTGAATCTTAGTGGATGTCCCTCCAGGGGTACCACCTCTTATGAAATTTGAGAAGACATCCTAATTTGTATGCCATTTTGTGTTCTAAGGAGTACAATTCGGAGATAACGTTGTTTACTTCCCTAATGTTGGGGGCCAGGTTGGACTTCCATTCCATCATAAGGGTTAAGCGAGCTGCGAATAATACTTGCAAAACCATTGATCTGGTTTTAATATGATACGTTTCGAAACCAATACTGAGGATTGCGAGTGCTGGGGTAGGTCTGGAAATCATCCCTGTCAGTCTAGAAATACTGAGTTCCAATAACTGTGAATGTGTGGGCAGTACCACAGCATGTGGGATAATGTGCTCACCATGCCACAGCCCCTCCAGGATACATTGGAATACGAAGGATTGAATTTTGTCAACATGTAGAGGGTGTAGTACCAACATAGATAGATTTTCTGTGCCATCTCCCAATATGTGGAGCATGTCGAGGCCAATATGTTGTTAGTGATCGCTTTGTGCCATTGCTGGTCAGTGATTTCAATATTAAGCTCAGTCGCCCATTTAAGTAAAGGTTTGGATGGTGCAAAGGTTGATTTATCATGGAAACAATTATAAAAAAGGAGATGCCTTTCTTTTTAGGGTTTGGTAGGGTCAGATATCTCCAGACGGCCAGAGATAGTTTGACCTTGTATAAGTGAGTGTTGGCGAGACTGGATTTCAACTGGGCATACGTCAGAAAATCCTCCTCTTGCAGATTGAATTTTGAGGAAATGTCCTTGAAGGACATTCACTTGTCGTCCATGAGCAGCAATGAAATGTTGTCAATTCCTCTACCTATCCAGCTACTAGTCTGCATCCCTGGATTAACTAATTTTAATATAGTCAGATTCAGTGGGACCGATACCCTGCTGTCAGATTGGTTACCCTATAGTAAAAAGCGAGTCCATGCCGCCAGAGGGACTGACATTGTGCGATGGTTCAGAGCTAGTTTGAGGCAAGGGAAGAACGTCTTCGCTAATAGTAAGGAGTTTAATTTGTTTACTGTCGCCCAACCTTGCTCCAACAGGCACCATGGTTTAGAGTGAGAGTGTTTAAACCAGAATCTAAGTTGGGCTAGAAGTGTGGCAGTATAGTAGTCATACAAATCTGGCACACCCATTCCACCTGCCTTTCTATGTTTCCTTAGAATATCGTGGGAGCATCTAGCTTTGCCCCCGGACCATAGGAAGGATGACAGCAATCTTTGTATGGTTTTAAAGAATGTTGAGGGAATTTGGATCGGGAGAGTTCTGAAAACATATAGAATTTTGGGGAGAATAGACATTTTGAATGCGTCAAATTTTCCAGCCCAGGATAAGAATAGCTTGCCCAACTTACTGGTTTCCTTTTGGATCTCAATCAGCAAGGGGAGAAAGTTTATTTTGTAGAGATCCGAGAGTGGAGAGGTAAGTGAGATACCTAGGTAAGGCAGATCCTTGGAAACCCAAGGGCATGGGAATTGTAATTGTCAACTACGTTTTAGGGGGTCATCGATGTTGATTCACATAATACTTGATTTGGAGTCATTCACTTTGTAGAGGGACACTGAGTTAAATTCTCTGAATATTTAATGGACTTCCGGGAGAGACCGAGCCGGGTCCTCCAGGGAGAAAATTATGTCATCTGCAAAGACGTTTATGACATGGGATATACCTTTAGAGGTTATGCCTTTGACACAAGAGTGAGATCTAATTTTCTCTGCAAAGGGTTCCATCACAAGGGCAAAGATGAGCGGGGATAGGCGGCAACCCTGTCTTGTCCCATTAGTGATCTTGAAGTTTCAAGAAAATAGACCTTCTGTGTGCACATAAGCCGAGGGCTTTGAATACAGGGCCATAATAGCAGAGAAGATTTCACTCTGTAATCTGAATTTATCCAGAACCATCGAAGGCCTTCTCCGCATCCGGTGTTGGGAGCAGAGAAGGCCTGCGACCAATTTCAGCTTGATGAATAAGGTTTATGACTCTCCTGGTGGTGTCGGGAGCCTGAAGACCCGGCACAAATCCCATCTGATCTGGGCCTACCAAACTGGGCAGGTATTGTTGTAGTCTTGTTGATATAATTTTGACATACACTTTCAAGTCTACATTAAGTAGTGAGATAAGTCTATAGTTTTGTACCTGGGTTGAATCTTTACCTGGTTTGGGAATAGTAATAATATTAGCAGTTAACATTTTAGTTGGAAAGGAGGCATTGGACACAGTGGCATTGAACACCCCCTTCATGCAGGGGATCAGAACTTGATGGAACAGTTGCTAATACTTGTACGAAAATCCATCTGGGCCCAATGCTTTATTATGTGGGAGTGACTTTATAGCTTTGAGGATCTTTTCTTGCGAGAAAGGTTGGTTAAGGGACACCCTTTCCTCTGGAGACAGAGATGGCAGAGAGATCGAGTTTAGGAATGTCTCGATCAGGTCAGGGGTGGGTTGTGGAACGCTCAAGTCATGCTGGTTATATAGGGAGCTGTAATAGATGCTGAAGGTATCAGTCATGTCTCGAGGGTTTAGTAATTTTTGATCGGATCGGGGGTGGATTACATGAGAAGGTTTTGGCTTTTTGGTTTGTCAGGTTTGTTTCCATGCTGGTAACAATTGGCTCTCAGGAACTTTAGCTGGTTATGATGTTGGTGTAAAAGGAGATTTCTGAGATTGTTTCTTTCCTGGGCCAATTGGTCTAAAAGGTGTGCATGGGGGGATTGTTTGTGGGTTTGTTCTAAGTTTTTTATAGTGCTTAGGACATCTGTTAACCGCTGGGTCCTCCACCTCCTCTCAATAGAACTCTTTTGCATCAAAATTACCCTAATGTAGGCTTTGTGCGAGTTCCACACTGTAAAGGGGTCATCTGAGGTTGGAGCGTTTAGAACAAAAAATTCCTGTAGGGCTTGTTGAATAGACCGTGTATGCTCAGGATGGGACATCAACAAAACTTAATTTCGCCATCTATTTGCTCTTGTCTTCAGACCACCGTTGCTTATCGTAATTGACACAGGAGTGTGATCCGACCAGGTGATGTTTCCTATCTCAGATGTGGATATGTTTTGCAAGAGATCTTATCTGTCAAAAAAAGATCTATACGTGTATAGGATTTGTGGGCTTGAGAGAAAAAAGTGTAGTCTCTTTCTGTTGCATGATGGCAACACCACACCTCAAAAAGAGATGATAAGTCCAGGAAAGATGACAAGGTAGAACTGTGGTAGCGGTTCTGTATAGAGAAGTAAGTGTCCAATTGACAATCTACCACCGTGTTTAAGTCACCACACATAATGACTAGGGATGATCGAACGGTTCGGGTCGATCATCGGTTCGACCCGAACATTGGGTGTTCGAAATTCAGCTGAATTCTGAACTTTTTGCGGTAAAAGTTCGGTATTCGGTCACCAGAGCTGTCCAAGATGCAAAGGGACAGGAAGTGGCCTTCAAAGCCCGTGATTGGCCCAGAAACGTCAGCCAATGAGGGCGCAGGAGTTCTCTAGGAACGTGATTGGAGTGACTACGGGGGCAAGAGGCCAATCAGGAGTGAATATGCCCCCCAGTATATAACATAGCCCCGCCTAACCTCTAGCACAGTAATACAGAGACTGTGGAAGAGAGTGGAAGCATTTCTGTTACTCCTGCTTTGTTACACAACGTTTGCTGCATAGCCGAGTGCTTCTAAAGCTCCATATCAGCAGAAGAGCATTCAGCTTACAGACAGTCAGTGTAGTTAGAAATACAGCGATTGTGCTGTTTGTTTGAGTTAGGAAAAAAAATTAAAAATTAAAGGGACAGTGTCAGTTAGAAATTGTCTTCTGCTGTATGGAGCTGTTCTTTTAGTGTGAGGAAAGGGATATGCAGTGTAGTTAGGGTACTATATACCACTATAGTTAGATTCAACAATCTAGTTTTTGTAGGGATAGTAAAAGTGTCAGGGTTCCGTCTAGTAAGAACATTGCACTGCTGATATATCTACAGCAGGTATACGTGCTTGCTAGTCAGCAAAACACATTGCAGCGATACACACATCTTCTGTATTTAGCGACAACTTTAGGTCGCATAGCAGTGTGCGTTTTGCAGGTGAATTTCACCGCACAGAGTTGCCAAAGCCTCAGTGACAACTTAACGACTGTTCTTGTAAGCGTTAGGTCCACTGTGCAAAAGGCTTTGCTACTGTGCGTCACACACACATCTGCTTGCTGTATTTAGCGACAACTTTGTGTCGCATAGCAGTGTGCGTTTTTCACCTTGCAGAGTTGCCAAAGCCTCAGTGGCAACTTAACACCTGTTCTTGTAAGCGTTAAGTCCACTGTGCAAAAGGCTTTGCTACTGTGCGTCACACACACACATCTGCTTGCTGTATTTAGCGACAACTTTGTGTCGCATAGCAGTGTGCGTTTTTCACCTTGCAGAGTTGCCAAAGCCTCAGTGACAACTTAACGCCTGTACTTGTAAGCGTTAAGTCCACTGTGCAAAAGGCTTTGCTACTGTGCGTCACACACATCTGCTGTGCTGTATTTAGCAAGAACTTTGTGTCGCATAGCAGTGTGCGTTTTTCAAGGTGCAGAGTTGCCAAAGCCTCAGTGACAACTATGTCAGGTAGACCAAGGAAAGGCATACGTGGCCCTGCATAATTTTTACGCCTTCTTCAACGCCAGCTCTTTGGGCTTACAGTGGTATGGCTCCACCAACACCCAAACAACAATTCTTGCGCACCTGTTTCACAGATGCATATCATTGCAATTTTTTTCCTTACAAAGGCAATTATAGCCTTCATGACCAGCACTTTCATAGGGTTATGGTGTCAAGGCTTCGTCGGCACCACCAAAGGCCCAATTTTTAAGAATCGTTTACTTCTATTCAAAGTCAAGAGACAACAGTATTCATCCAAAACATCTCTAATCTTGTTCACTGTGCACTACATTGTGGCCCCTACCCCTAACCCTAACCCTCAATGTATCCGTGCATATATGTCTGTTTCTTGTGAGAATTCAAGTTAAAGTGCACCAAACACCATTTTACATGAAATAAAGTGCATCTACATACATCTTTTGACTTTTGAAAACATTTGGTAATAATAGCCCCATTGTGAAAATACACCCGTTAATTACATCCACATTTAAAGAGACAGCACCGTTTTCCAAAAAAAACTCTAATCTTGTTCTCAGTGCACTGCATTATGTCCCCATCATACACATTGGCTGTGCAGTTGATTAGGAGCAAAAGAAAGGCGCGGTGAAGTAAAAAAGTCATTTTTGAAGGTTTGGCATGCTATAATTCTGGTTCTGGACATGCTACAGAGCTGAAACCTCACAGGTACACTTTTTAGACCCCACAGACACTAAATCCAAAGAAATTTAATTTTTTTTTTCAATAATTTTTTCAATAATTGGCTCTCTATCAAAAACGACAATTTTTAAGAACTTTTTTTTGCCTGCTTCATAGTCCCTGGGGCATGACCCAGAACCCTAGGCACTTTTTAGGGGTATTTATTAGGTTTTAGGGCTTCAAAATTGTGTTTTTGGATTCCAGAAGTTCGGGTCCCATTGATTTCAATGGGTTCTGGAATCCGAACCGAACTTTCGGGAAATTCGGGTGTTCTGGTCGAACCAAACTTTTCAAAAGTTTGATCATCCCTAATAATGACATGGCCTTGGCATAATGGTTGTGCTTTTTTCCAAATTTTTTTCAGTGTAGATATCGGTCTGACATTTGGTAGGTACAGGTTAATTATAGAGTAGAGGGTGTTGTTGATTCTGCTTACTAGGATCACGTAACGCCCCTGTGCATCAGATATGTGGGAGATATAGGCAAAGGATATTGTATCCTTAACTGCAATGAGGACTCCTCTCTTCTTCAAGGGTGCGTTAGCCTGGAAAACATTGGGGAAGTTTTTGTGGGTGAAGGTGGGAGGCTTTCGGGAGGTAAAATGGGTCTCCTGTAGAAAAAACACAATATTGCTGCACTAAAGAAAACGTATAAAAGATAATATAAAAATGACAAAATAATTTGCCAAAACGTGAGGATAAAGCAGCCACACTAATCTGGAATATAGCAGATTAAAATACACAATAAAACAATAACTGTGGCGCTAAACCCTATAAAAGAGTCCCAAATGAATGAGAAAGCAGTCCATATGAATATATCTCCACACTTCAGGACATGAGAGACAATTCCAGAGTTGAAGAACCACCACCAGAAAGCACTCCAGCACCACCACTCCTTACCAGATGTAGTTGACCCCCACAACAGAGATCAAATGCGCATAAACAGTAGGTTTAAAAACAGGAGGCTTCCCACTCTGATATCCAGCTGACAGGCTCAAAGGGTGGTATGATATGTGAAAGAAAAATGGGACATCACATAGCGCAGACTGCTAATTGCACTTTATTCCCACACATAAAATTGGCAACTTACAGAATAAAAGAAGAAATCTCGCGTCCATTAAATGACATAGGTAGACCTCCTCGATGTTCCTGGGCGTTCTCAGGGTTAACCACCCGAATGATGGCCGCTATGTCTCCTCCACGCTGCGGCACGCGTCACCGCATGGCAGACATGAACTGAATACACATCTCACAAAGAATGTCACAGTTCAATCTGTGAGCTTCTTTCCAAGCCTTGTGTCGCTTGGCAGGGCTGTTCAGACCCATGACATTCAGTGAGGAGATCTTAAACAGTGACATGCTGGAACACAACCACCAAAAAGTTCCAACAGGGCGCAGTAACCTGGATAAAAGAAACAATGAATTTTCTGGGCACTAGGTGTTTTGAGTATGCAGACCCTTAAATCAGAAAAAGGGAAACGAAAAAATTTAAAACAAAAGAAACTAAAAAAAAAAAAATTACACAGGCGGTGAGCCTGTTAAGTGCTCTGGTTTGTTGAATCAAATAGATTAAGACAAAAAGTATGATCCCAAAATCTGAGCGGAATATATACTGCGAGCTCTGGAGGAGCAACTGCGAATTTAAACAAGTGGAGATATCATATGCACAGTGAAAGCACACCGGAAATATATTGAATGAGTGTAGAGATATCTTACACAGGCCTCAGTTAGGGGAGGAAGCCTTCCGATCCGGAGGATCCAGACGAGGTGAGTGAGGACTGTTCACTTTGTCAACCTCTGGGTCCAAAATTCACCAATCACAAAGTAGTTTAATGCCGTCTGTTAGAGAAGTAATCGTGAAGGTACAGTCATTTTTGGTGATAAGGAGTTTGGCCGGGTATTTTAATTGATAGGGGATATGATGGTTCCTTAGAGGCTTGGTTAAGGTAGACAGCTTTCTATGCTGTTGGGTGGTAAAGGCCGATAGGTCTGTAAATATTGAGAATGCACGTAAACTCTCTGGCAGTTGGTTCGTTTGTCTGAATGCGGCCATAAGCTTTTCCTTAGTAGGGAAATAATGAATGCGTGCAATTGTATCCCTGGGTAAATGCGCAGGAATGTGGTTCGGTTTAGGAAGTCTATGTATGCGGTCAATTAAAAGGTCTGTTTGTGGGATTTCAGGTAAGGCCTCTTTCATTACATTTGTGAAGAATTTGAAACAAGTTGGGTTGCTTGACTGATTCGGGGATGCCCCGTATTTTCACGTTATTATGCCCGGTCATATCCTCCAGGTCCGCTAATTTAGATTTCATCCAAGAGATTTCATCCTCATGAGAATTATGGGAGTCTATCAATTCGTTAATGGTTGAGGAAAATTCCCCCATTTTATCTTCAATGTGTGTAACTCTATTGCCTACTTCCATCATCTCCGTTTTAAAGTGTTGTGTCAGGGACATCCATGTCAGCATGAATTGTACTTCTCAACAAACCCCAGCATATCCTTTAATGTTTTATCTATCACTGGTTGGCCTGCTGTGGGGAACCCCATTATGGAGTCCTGTAGCTCCCTGGTGTCTTCTAGGGACAGGGATGTGTCACTCACCTCCAGAGCCGTGTGAGCTGCAGCTTATGGTTTCATCTTAGACTTCACAGGGCTAGAGGAGCTGGAGGATGTCTATAAGGTTCTGCCAACCTCTCTAGGACCAGGGTCTATCATGGAGAAGTGCTGGTGTCTTCCCTGCTTCTTGTTCGTACCTGGGTCTGTGGAGCCAGGAGACCTGCCGGTGCCATCCTTGAAGGAGAAGCGGCGTGGCTGTGAGAAGAAGTCCGCCATCTTCCACGGCCGAGTACTCTCTTTTATTTTGCAGGACATGAAGGTTAGGGATGCCTGGGTTGGGATCGGCAAGAATCGGCGTGTTACAGGGCTCTGTGCAGCTGTCGGAAGCTCCGGTGTGCTGACTGTGTGCAGAGCAGCTTGCTTATGCAGCCATCTTCCGTACCAGCCGGCCACGCCCCCCCCCCCAAACATGACATGCTATAAAATTGCGCATGCCCATGCAGCGGCAAGGAACTACGTACATTTTAAAAGCCTTTACATGTTACCACTTTAGATTTACAGAGGAGGTCTACTGCAATAATTACTACCCTCGATCTGACATTCACGGCGATAGTTCACATGCATGGTGCAATTGCTATTTACATTTGACACCAGACCGATGCTTGCGTTTACCTTTGCGTGCAAACATGGGGGGACAGGGGTGCTTGAATTTTTTTTTTTCATTATAATTTATTTTGCTTTTTTTTTTTTTTTTGACACCTTCCCTTTCATTTTTTTGATAATTTTTATTGTTATCACAGGGAATTTAAATACCCCTATGATAGCAAAAAGTAGTGACAGGTACTCTTATTTGAAAAAATTGGGGTCTATTAGACTCTAGATCTCTCCTCTGCCCTTAAAGCATCTGACCACACCAAGTTTGGTGTGATGAGATGCTTTCCCAATTTCCCAATGGCGCTGTTTATGTCTGGAGAAAGCAAAGTCATGAAATGCTCGTAGCTTCTGGTATCTTAGGCCATAGAGATTATTAGAGCCATTCAAACTCAAAGTCCAGCGACGTACCAGTACGTTGCTGGTCCTTGTTGGGCATATATTGTAAGGTTCTTTTTTTTTCATGCAGGCTTTGGGCTGAAGGAAAAAAGAGAGCCTAAAAGATTTCTCCATTCACTTCGATCCATGTAGATGAAGAAATCTCTGCCAAAAAGTGTGTGGTATGCCCACCATTAGACCTCCTAGCATTCCCCCACTTCTAATGATGGGCATACATGCAATGTTCTTTTTTTTCCTTCAGCCCATGGGCTGACAGAAAAAAAGAACATAGCAGATTACTCAATGTGCATTGATCGATGTGGATGAAGAAATCTCTGCCAAGAAAAGTGTTAAAAAATATAGGGTAAAGCAGAAGGGAGATACATCCTCTATGTCCACCCCATTCCCTATTCGCCATATACGCTCTTTTTTTTAAATGCGGTGGTGAAATCACCTACTACAGCTCTGCAATCATTGATTTACGTATATGCTTAGAGCTAAGGCTGTTGCTGTTAGAATAAACAAATAAGTGTTGCAGCAATAAGTGTTGCAGAAAAGCAAACAATGGTTAACAATGAAGGCACTGGGTCATTAGCCTGAGCCAGATCCTGGAAAGAAGGAATACACCAGCACATCCCCCTACACTTGATCCAATAAGCCGAGGAGAAGAGAGGATAAAAGATCAGATCTAATACTAGATCTAAAGGTGCATTGCTAATAGCATTAAGGTGAGTGTCTAGCACACTTAGAGGTGTTGAGCACTGAAGATCACTTTGTCTCACAAGGTGTATAGGTGGAAGGAAGTTCCTTTTAACTCACAGAAGAGGAAGATTATATTTTTGTTTGGACACTGGAACACAATATATGGATTTTATGATTATATATTTTTTTATTTATTTATTTGATTGATTTAATATTGGAGATATTATTGGGACACTTTAACAATTAGCACAGAGCACTTTATATACCACGAATATCACTTGATTATATTTTGAATAGTATACTACCACCATAAGCACTTTATTATTATTATTGATTTATATCATTTGAAAATGTTTTGAATAATATACCATCACTTTAAGCACTTTATTATTAATCAAGATATTTTTATGAATTTTTATCAGAATATTATATCATCACTTTAAGTACTTTATTATTGATCAAGGTATTTATTTATGAAATATTATTAGAATAATTTTATATGATTTTGATATATAAGACACAGATTTCATTTTTTACACACGTTTATATATTTGATTTATACACCGTTTAAATATCTATTGATATATACTTATTAACCATCGCTGAAGCGCGGTACCCTCCCCCCTATTTAATAAAACATTACAATATAATAGTATACAGTGCAGTGAAACAGTGGAATGGTGATTTCTGCAAAGAAAACTATGGTTAACAATGAAAAACACAGCAACAACAAAACATTACATTATAATAACAAACAGTACAGTACAACATTAGAATGATGGTATCTGCATAGCAAACTATGGTTAACAATGAAAAACAGTAACAATAAAACATTACAGTATAGCAATATATTATAAAGTACAGTAAAACAGCAAGAACAGAAAATGAACTCAATAAAACAACAACTATTTTTGGCTTTTTTCTTTTTTTTCTTTTTTTTTTATATTTTATGTTTTTGTTTTTCTGTAACTTTTTTTATACTTTTTGTAACTGTAAAAAAACTTTAAACATTCCAGGCTAGGGTCTCTCAAAATGCATTAACCATCTAACATCTGTGTGAAAGTGTGCCCTAGACTGTGCCGTGCTGTACCCTATACTCTACTAGTGTGTGATAGCGACGGAAACAGTCCCCAATGCAGAGGCCAGGTTGGCCAGGACAGGAGGGACAAAAAAATGGGTGTCTAGGCTATATCCATGTTTTCTACCGACACAACATCTTCTTTGGGGTGCTCTTTGGTTAGAGGTACCAGGGAAGACATCCGGGAAATGCCTCTCATGCAGCTGGCTTACTGTATCTGGATTGTGAATTTGGGCCACAGCACCTTCTGGATACAGAAGGGCTGTGATGATCTTTTCCTGCAATTTTAGGAGGGAACCACTTCTTCCTGACGCTTTGTAAAGCACATAAGCGTTCAGCAGAGCCAATTGGAATAAGTATACAGACACTTTCTTGTACCAGCCTCTGGCCTTATGGGCAATTAAGTATGGCGCCATCATCTGGTCGTTAAAGGCCACCCCTCACATGTTAAGGTTGTATTCATTGACACAGAGGGGCTTCTCAACAACACTGGTTGCCGTTGCAATTTGGACTGTCGTATCTCGCCGAATGGAGGACAGAATGAAAACATTCCGTGTGTCCCCCCACTTCACTGTAAGCAATTTATTACACTTCAAGCAGGCTCTCTCCCCCCCATCTAAGTCAGGAATCTACAAGCTGTTGAAGGAAGCCCCTGCGATTAGGTCGCACGGTGCCACATGCACCAATTCCAGAATCAAAAAGGTGACAAAAAATTGGCTTGTGTAATAATTGTCCACGTATAAATGGTACCCCTTTTCAAATAAGGGTGACACCAAGTCCCAAGCAATCTTGCCGTTGCCCTCCAATGTAGTCTGGGTAGTCGGGTGGCTCCACATTGCTATCTTTTCCCTTGTAAATCCGGAAACTACATGTATAGCCTGTTGCCCTGTCACAGAGCTTATACATCTTGACCCCATATCTGGCACTCTTGCTGGGGAGAAACTATTTGAAAACAAGGCGGGCAGAAAATGTAATCAGGGACTCATGAATGCAGACAACTTGTTGGGGCATATACAAGGCTACAAACTTCTGGTTGAAGGGATTTAAGAGGGGCCGAATTTTGTGGTGTCGGTCATATCCAGGGTCACCCCGAAGACAACAGAGTTTATTGTCATTGAAATGCCTGAACCACAAGATTTGCTCGTATCTAGTTCTGGCCATGGCAGCAGAGAACAAGGGCATATAAAGAATTGGGTCAGTGGACCAAAATGAGCGCAACTCACTCTTTTTAGTAATTCCCATGATGAGGGATAGACCCAGAAAGGTTGTAAATTCGGAAACAGTAATTTGTTTCCATGCAAATTCTCTGGCAAGAGCCAAATTTGGATTTGTGGCAAAAAATTGATTGCCATATAAATTGCTTTGGCCCACAATAGATCTATAAAAATCTAGAAAAACAGCTCATAAAAATCAAGGGGAGAAAAACTGGCTGTTTCCACCTGAATTCCAGTGGAAACTGGCCAGTGAATGGGGGGAGTACAGGTGCTGCAGAAGTGGTGGGCTCCCAACCAGGATTTGCTAGCGCATCAGGAAGGACACTATGGTCTCTACGTGCCTGTCTTTGAATTCTTGGTCGCTGCGGGACACTACTTGTGATAGCCACCACACCAGCTTGAACTGCACTTTTGGGACTCGCCATGCCACTAAGTGTTACTGCACTGCTGGCTTGACTACGACCAGGATGTACTAGGCCGCTGGAGCTTCCCAGTTCACCAGAAGGTTGAGCGGCATTAGTACTAACACTCTGCTGCATACGAGAACCCTGCGATTGTTGCACCTCAGCAACAGAAGAACGCGTTCGGGTATGCCTGACCTTAGCAGGGACCACTACTCCATCATCAGAGCTATCTGTCAGGGTGCCGCTGCTCTCTACAGGTTTGAATACTGATCCTAATTCTGACAGTGAGGCTTCCTCATTGCTCTCATCTGTCATGCTCAGCATCGTGTAGGCCTCTTCACTAGTGTACCTCTGTTTGGACATTTTGGCCAATAAATTTATAGGTACCTAGTGTGACTCACAGGTAAAAAAGCACCTGGTTTTTAAGGACAGTTTGATCCACTACCAAAAAAATTAACTGCTAGTGGTAGCAGAGATCAGGCCTGACTCTGCTAATGCTGTGGTTTAGTGTGCTGTGTATTGCAAGTGACAGTAATTTGCTGATACTAATACAGTGATCAGAAAAAATATCTTTACACTATAATAGTGACACTGTGACAGGGCAATGAAGGGGTTAACTGGGGGGTAATCAGGGAGGTAAATATTTATTAAGGGGTATATGGCGGATACCCCAAACCTATCTGGGACAGACACTAACTACCACTAACTGCCTCTCAAACTAACTTGCGTCACAAGTGACACTAATACAGTGATCAGTAAATTATCTGTACACTGTATATAGTGACACTGTGACAGGGAGTGAAAGGGTTAACTGGGGGGTGATCAGGGGGTGACAAATGTGCCCTATGCGTACTGGTGTCAGTGTAGTGCTTGTAGTACTCTCTGTCTAATGTTCTCTTCTCTCACGCTGGAACCGAAAAGGGCTCCAGGAGAGAAGATTGCATAATTTCCTGTGCCTGGGTTTACATTACACAGGCACAGGACGTTCTGTAATTGGTCAGAACCAATCACCAGGTCCATGTCAAAAATCATTGTCAGCCTGTCCTGTTTTTCACTTTCTCAGAAATAGCAGCTTGTCCATACAGGCCTTTATATCTGTGGTGCTAAATTATAACATTTTGACCTCATCAGTCTGAAACATGACACGAATTTTGTATTTCTAGATGAAATATATCTGCTCAATCTCTCTGATATTGAAGACTGTGTGTACAGGGTTAATATCAGTGGTGCAAATCTGTAACATTTTTTTCATCTTCAGTATCCTAAAAAAATAAATTTTCTTTCCTGTGCTTGCTTATTCCTCAAATCGAAAGCTTTAAAGCAGGTATCCTCAAACTTCGGCCCTCCAGCTGTTGCGGAACTATACATCCCATGAAGCATTGTAAAACTCTGACATTTACAGACATGACTAGGCATGATGGGAATTGTAGTTCCGGAACAACTGGGGGGGACATAGTTTGAAAATCCCTGCTTTAAAGGATATGTTGCATGGCCGGTGGCCAAGAATTTTGTTGATTTCTTCTAGAGCTTATTTATGCCTTCCGATTCACTCATGCCATGTTCTCTGGATTGGAAGATTCAACTTTCCTTCTTTTGTAAATATCTATTTACTCTGAAGTGCATCCATAAGCCTCTCACATGTTTTGGGATCTTTGCTCGTGGTCGGAACCCCTACTCCACACACTCTCTACAGTGTATAATCTCCTACAGGCCAAAACACACGGGACTTTGCCTGTTTTTACCAGACAGTGGTCCAGGGATCTGGGATGGGAAATCTCACCTGAAGAATGGCAAAAGGCTTTCCAATATACACAAAAATCTTCAGTCTCGTGCTATGCACAGGAAATTAATTATCAATTAATTTCTAGGTGAGACAGGGACCCAGTCTTAGTTTACCAGATGTTCATAATGGCATTGAACACCTGCCGGAGATGTCATGCAGATATAGGTACATACCTGCAAATCTGGTGGAAGTGTGATAGAGTGACCCATTTCTGGAGCACAATTTTTTCCATCCATAATGAGATTTATGGTGAATGTCTTACTCTGTTATGGGATACAGCCCTATTGCTCATATTACTAGGTTCTTACAAATCACAAAAAGCTAGTTTATTGTGCTACTTTTTATCTGCTGCCTGTCAATTGATCGTCTCTGTGTGGAAATCCTCTAACTCTCATTCTATTACCCAGTGGGTCAATATAGTAAATTATATTATGCAGATAGAAAAATTAGTGGCATAAGAAAATGACATATGGGATAAACATAAGGTTTTCTGTTTGATATGGGCACATTATTCCTCCTCAGACTCTCTGAAAATTCTCGCATCTGTAGATACTATGTCAGCAGGCTCACCTCTTGCCTAGACCACAGAATCCTTACCCTGGCAGTTGCAGGGGGACTTTGCTTAGGGTGAGACCCCGTCTCCTTACCCTGTCAGCTTCTTCCTCTTTTTTTAGTCTTTTTTTTGCATCTTCAAGAGAATCCTATATTTCCCTCCCCTCCTTTTTTTTTTACTTGTGTCCCCTCTGTCTGTAAAAACACTTACATGGTGTGTGATGTGTCCATGAAATATTTCTGGCTCTTGACTTCCACATATTAAATGGAATTTTTCAGAATAACATCTTTTCTTCTAACATAGTGACCAAATACAAATACCTGGATAATATGCAATGAGTTTATATAATATTTATGTCTACTGTCTTTAAAATGTCATACTTCATTATTACTTACAAAAAAACGGATTTATTTCTCCATCTTACATTGCTGCCCCAGGCCCCAAACAATTTTTTTACATATTCTGCAGTCACTGTTGTCTTTGAAACTTTGCATTAAAATTTTTTTAGTTCACCCTTACAGCCCATTCAGACTGGCGTGATCCGACTTTGTGGGGCGACCTGTGAAGTCGCGGTGCACAGCGCGACTTGCACGGACTTCATATAATTGAAGTCAATGCAAGTCGCCTCCAGGTCGTCCCAAAGTAGTACAGGACCCTTTTTCTAAGTCCTGTGCTAATCAATGGCGAGCGACCGAGCGCGACTTGTCAGGCTGACAAGTCGCGCTAGTCTGAATGGACCCTTACAACTTCCTCATCTCTGTTGTTTGGGTTTCTGGTTTTGAGGTATTTTGGTGAGCTCTAGGTTGACATTTTGGTAAACTTTGTACACAATACAGTATGTTATGTAAAAGAAGACTCTAAGCTATGATATGACTTATTTTTACATTGTTTGGCAATTTGTATGATGTTAGATTTTTATTTTTTACACTTTATGTTAGATTTTAGCTAATTTGTCCCTGCTACTTCAAGCACTCAATTATGGCTTAGCATTGCTACACCAGTCATTGTCTTTGAAAAAACTACCTAATAGAGTATTTTTCTTTTGGTTAATGCTGCTGTTTTAAAACAATGAATAATGTTAAAAAAGCTAAATTAATACACTTGCATTAAATGGTGTGCCCTTTTTGTCAAGGGGAGCCACTTAAAGTGGTTGTAAAGTCTCTCCCCCTTGGGAGGGGCTGTTGATCCTCTCTCACTCTGACCTTGTGAGAACTGATTTCAGTTTCTGCTCCTTGGGACCATAGAGGAGGGGGAGGAGCTGCTGCCAGGGAATATTGTTGTTTAATGAAGGCAGGAGGAGAGGGGAGGGGAGGAGATTAGCTTCACACACAGACTACGAAAATCAAAGGGACAGAGGGAGATGAGAGTAGGAAAGACAGAGACGCTGAGGAGAGAGCTGGATGACAGAGGCAAACATTCTGAGCACACTATCATGAATCAGCAGCTATTATAAACTTGGTTGCCATTCTTTTCTTTCTTTTGGATGCCTGGAGGGCCAAGAGACCAGATATTAGGATGGCTGACGGCTTCAGGAAGGTGTTCTGTTCCTCAGGGAGACGCCTGTTGAGCCAAGGGACCGTTTGGTAGGATGGCCGGCGGCTTCAGAAGGGCGCCCTGCTCCTCAGTACATCCAGCGCCGACAGGGGAGCCCAGCGTGACAGATCCAGCAGCCAATCGCACAACGCGTTTCCGAGTGTGCACAGTAGCCTCACAGGGCGTGCGCTCTCCTTTCTCAAGTGCAGTCTCTGCACTTGAGAAAGGAGCGTGCATGCCCTGTGAGGCTACTGCACACACTCAGGAATGCATTGTGCGATTGGCTGCTGGATCTGTCATGCTGGGCTCCCCTGCCTGTTGGCGCGGGATGTAATGAGGAGCAGACCATCCTTCTGAAGCCACCGTCCTTCCTACCAAACGGACCATGAGGAACAAAACACCTTCCTGAAGCCGCTGGCCATCCTACTATCTGGTCTCTTGGCTTTCCAGGCATCTCCCTCCTTCCCCATCCCCTGCACCACCTCTTGGAGCCACAGCATCCAGCCGTGGACCCCTGTGTTCCTGCAGACCACCTAACAGATGAGCTATTTTTTACTGTTTTAAATGTGAGCAGTTTTCCTGTACCTGCCTTACCCTTTTAATTAAACTGATAACACTTAGAGGCACTCTGCTTTTTGTTTTTAGCTCAAAAACTTGGGGTCACTCAGACAATTTCATGTTTTCCATGAAAACTCACACTTTTATTCATCAAATGAGTTGCAAAATGAATAGAATATATAGTCAAGACATTGACAAGGTTAGAAATAATGATTTTTATTTTGAAATAATAATTTTGTCCTTCATACTTTGCTTTCATCAAAGAATTCTCCATTTGCAGCAATTACAGCCTTGCAGACCTTTGGCATTCTAGCTGTCAATTTATTGAGGTAATCTGAAGAAATTTCACCCCACACTTCCTGAAGCACCTCCCACAAGTTGGATTGGCTTGATGGGCACTTCTTACGTACCATACGCTCAAGCTGCTCCCAAAACAGCTCAATAGGGTCGGGATCTGTTCACTGCGCTGGCCATTCCATTACAGACAGAATACCAGCTGACTGTTTCTTCCCTAAATAGTTCTTGTATAGTTTGGACGTGTGCTTTGGGTTTTTGTCCTGTTGTAGGAGGAAATTGGCTCTAATCAAGTGCTGTCCACAGGGTATGGCATGGCGTTGCAAAATGGAGTGATAGCCTTCCTTATTCAAAATCCCTTTTACCTTGTACAAATCTCCCACTTTACCAGCACCAAAGCAGCCCCAGACCATCACATTACCTCCACCATGCTTTACAGATGGCGTCAGGCACTCCTCCAGCATCTGTTCATTTGTTCTGTGTCTCACAAATGTTCTTCTGTGTGCTCCAAACACCTCAAACTTAGATTTGTCTGTCCATAACTAGGGTTGAGCGAACACGGACTGTATTATTCGTGTTCGTACCGAATAATTGGATTTTTGTTACCCGAACACGGACCCGAAAACTTTACTGTATATTCGGGTAAAAATCTGTGTTCGGTCGTTTTATTTCCGGGTTTTGTATGCATTGGCGCGCTTTTCATGGCGGGCTTTCAACAGCCAATCAACAAGCGTTTAACTGGTGTGCCTTAAGCCATCCCAGCCATGCCTACAAATGTATTAGTAGCTGTGATTGGCCATCTGAAGCATGTGACCAAGTCTTTATAAGTTCGAGCCAGCGCCGCTGCGGCGTCATTCTGCTGTTTAGTTCAGGGACAGAGCACACATTATACGTGCTGGCTGCTGATTAGGGACAGGCAGGCAAAACTCATTTGTGTCCGCATAGAATTGAGGGACAGGTCGGAGTGTGTTAGGCAGGGCGAGTTGTAGGCATTTTAGGGCGAGGCTGCTGATTTTTAGGGTCAGTTTTCTACGATCGATTTTGCTGTGTGGGGTGGGGTTTGCAGTGACCGATCTACGATCTTATCAATCCTTTTAGGGAGAGAGGCTGCTGATTTTTAGGGTCAGACAGTGTGTTCTACAATCGATATTGCTGTGTGGGGTGGGGTTTGCAGTGACCGATCTTATCAATCCTTTTAGGGAGAGAGGCTGCTGATTTTTAGGGTCAGACCGTGTGTTCTACAATCGATATTGCTGTGTGGGGGGGTTTGCAGTGACCGATCTTATCAATCCTTTTAGGGAGAGGCTGGAGATAGGCAGGTGTCAGTGGTCCACATCGATTTTGCTGTGTGTGGGGTGCAGTGAACACAATCTTTTTTGCCCACTGAGGAGGAGGGAGAAAAGTCTTTCACTGTGCGCAGCGTTTGTCCTTCAGCTGTGCTGTGCTGACTCTGATCATACACTGCTGTGTTCAGTGTTCAGTTCACATGTGCTATTATTGAGTGGTTTCAAAAATCATACACTTTTTTCTATTCCACTATTCAATATACAGCCTTGGGTTAAAAAAAAATTTAATTGTGGACTGCAGCAGAGCTGAATGATATAAGACACTGCTGTTCACATCATGTGCTATTGATAAATCACACCAATCTTATATCATATTTTCTATTCCGCTATTCAATAAAAACCTTTGGGTATCAATTAAATTGCGGGATAGTCTGTGTTGGTAGGTGTGAGATACACCTTTCCAAGTTTTTGGGGTTCATCTCATACTTCTAAAGATTTGAGGGTGCTGCCTGTTCCAAACTCCTCCTACTCCTCATCCTGCCTTTTAGGGTTACAAACAATAGTAATTGGGGCCTAGTCTGGTTGTGTACGTGTGAGATACATACACTTTTTTTGATCATATTTTCTATTCCGCTATTCAATAAAAACCTTTGGGTATCAATTAAATTGCGGGATAGTCTGTGTTGGTACGTGTGAGATACACCTTTCCAAGTTTTTGGGGTTCATCTCATACTTCTGAAGATTTGAGGGTGCTGCCTGTTCCAAACTCCTCCTACTCCTCATCCTGCCTTTTAGGGGTACAAACAATAGTAATTGGGGCCTAGTGTGGTTCTGTACGTGTGAGATACATACACTTTTTTTGATCATATTTTCTATTCCGCTATTCAATAAAAACCTTTGGGTATCAATTACATTTCGGGATAGTCTGTGTTGGTACGTGTGAGATACACCTTTCCAAGTTTTTGGGGTTCATCTCATACTTCTGAAGATTTGAGGGTGCTGCCTGTTCCAAACTCCTCCTACTCCTCATCCTGCCTTTTAGGGGTACAAACAATAGTAATTGGGGCCTAGTCTGGTTGTGTACGTGTGAGATACATACACTTTTTTTGATCATATTTTCTATTCCGCTATTCAATAAAAACCTTTGGGTATCAATTAAATTGCGGGATAGTCTGTGTTGGTACGTGTGAGATACACCTTTCCAAGTTTTTGGGGTTCATCTCATACTTCTGAAGATTTGAGGGTGCTGCCTGTTCCAAACTCCTCCTACTCCTCATCCTGCCTTTAGGGGTACAAACAATAGTAATTGGGGCCTAGTCTGGTTGTGTACGTGTGAGATACATACACTTTTTTTGATCATATTTTCTATTCCGCTATTCAATAAAAACCTTTGGGTATCAATTAAATTGCGGGATAGTCTGTGTTGGTAGGTGTGAGATACACCTTTCCAAGTTTTTGGGGTTCATCTCATACTTCTGAAGATTTGAGGGTGCTGCCTGTTCCAAACTCCTCCTACTCCTCATCCTGCCTTTTAGGGGTACAAACAATAGTAATTGGGGCCTAGTCTGGTTGTGTACGTGTGAGATACATACACTTTTTTTGATCATATTTTCTATTCCGCTATTCAATAAAAACCTTTGGGTATCAATTAAATTGCGGGATAGTCTGTGTTGGTACGTGTGAGATACACCTTTCCAAGTTTTTGGGGTTCATCTCATACTTCTGAAGATTTGAGGGTGCTGCCTGTTCCAAACTCCTCCTACTCCTCATCCTGCCTTTAGGGGTACAAACAATAGTAATTGGGGCCTAGTCTGGTTGTGTACGTGTGAGATACATACACTTTTTTTGATCATATTTTCTATTCCGCTATTCAATAAAAACCTTTGGTTATCAATTACATTTCGGGATAGTCTGTGTTGGTACGTGTGAGATACACCTTTCCAAGTTTTTGGGGTTCATCTCATACTTCTGAAGATTTGAGGGTGCTGCCTGTTCCAAACTCCTCCTACTCCTCATCCTGCCTTTAGGGGTACAAACAATAGTAATTGGGGCCTAGTGTGGTTCTGTACGTGTGAGATACATACACTTTTTTTGATCATATTTTCTATTCCGCTATTCAATAAAAACCTTTGGGTATCAATTACATTTCGGGATAGTCTGTGTTGGTACGTGTGAGATACACCTTTCCAAGTTTTTGGGGTTCATCTCATACTTCTGAAGATTTGAGGGTGCTGTCTGTTCCAAACTCCTCCTACTCCTCATCCTGCCTTTAGGGGTACAAACAATAGTAATTGGGGCCTAGTCTGGTTGTGTACGTGTGAGATACATACACTTTTTTTGATCATATTTTCTATTCCGCTATTCAATAAACACCTTTCTAGGGCAAGATCATAAATTATAGAAATATGAGGAGACCGTCAAATAGGGGCCGTGGCCTGGGTCGTGGTGCTGCTGGTAGAGCTCCTGGTACAAGGAGAGGACGTGGTCGATCTGTGCCAGCTACACGCACAAGTGAAACACCTTCCTCAAGTGTGAGTAGGCGACAGAACCTGCAGCAGTATTTGGTAGGGCATAATGCGCCTCTAGACGTGATGAGGCCTGAAGAAGTACAGGCGATAGTAGATTGGGTTGCTGACAGTGCCTCCAGTTCCTTCACATTGTCTCCCACCCAGTCTACTGCAGAAAGGTCAGAGTTGGCACCTGCAGCCAATGTCCAACCGTCTTTCACCTCACCCCCTTGCAAATCAGGCAAGCAGTCTGAGCCCCAAGCCATACAGCAGTCTCTTCTTCTTTTTGAGGACTCTGTCAGCAGGGTTTTCCAGGGCCATCCACCTAGCCCTGCCCCAGAAGTGGAAGAGATTGAGTGCAGCGATGCCCAACCACTTATTTCTCAAGATGAGTACATGCAAGGACCATCGCAGCACGTCTCCGATGATGACGAAACGCAGGTGCCAACTGCTGCGGCGTTCAGAATTGTGGAGACCGACAAGGAGGGCAGGGGTGAAGACTGGGTGGAAGATGATGTGGAGGACGATGAGGTCCTTGACCCCACATGGAATGAACGTCATGCAGGTGACCTGAGTAGTTTGGAGGAAGAGGCGGTGGTCGCACAGAGCCACCAGCACAGCAGAAGAGGGAGCAGGGTGCAGAAGTGGAGCGGCCGTGCCCTAGACACTTCGCCTGCTACTGCCCAACGCAGCAAGGGAACGAGCGCAGCAAAGCCAGCTCAAAGGAGTTCTCTAGTGTGGAAGTTCTTTAGAAAATGTGCTGATGACAGGACACGAGTGGTTTGCACCCTGTGCAATCAGAGCCTGAAGCGAGGCATAAACCTTCTCAACCTGAGCACAACCTTCATGATCAGGCATCTAAGTGCAAAGCACAAGCTGCAGTGGAGTAGACACCTTCAAAACCAAGAAACGTCTCTGGCTCATCCTGCTTCCTCTTCTGCTGCAGTCTCGGCCGCTCCATCCACATCTGTAGTGATACCGGCACCTGCCACCCCGCAAACAGATGATTTGTCAGCAACACCACCACCTGGGTCACCAACCATCTCCACAATGTCCCATGGAAGCGTTCAGCTTTCCATCTCCCAAACACTTGAGAGGAAGAGGAAGTACCCCCCTACCCACCCGCGATCCCTGGCCCTGAATGCCAGCATTTCAAAATTCTTGGCCTTTGAAATGCTGTCATTCCGTCTGGTGGAGACGCACAGTTTTAAAAACCTTATGTCGGTGGCTGTCCCACAGTACGTCGTGCCCAGCCGCCACTACTTTTCCAGGCAAGCCATCCCTTCCCTGCACAACCAAGTGGGGGAAAAAATCAGGTGTGCACTGCGCAACGCCATCTGTGGCAAGGTCCACCTAACTACCGATACGTGGACCAGTAAGCACGGTCAGGGGCGTTATATCTCCCTAACGGCACACTGGGTAAATGCAGTGGCGGATGGGCCTGAGTCGGATAGCAATTTGGCGCATGTCCTTCCAACACCAAGGATTGCAGGGCACTTCAGTTTGCCTCCTGTTCCTAACTCCTCCTACTCCGCTTCCTCATCCTCTACCGCCTCCTCATCTGGACAGCGTAACACCTTCACCACCAACTTCAGCATGGCCAGGGGTAAACGACAGCAGGCAGTTTTAAAACTTGCCTGTTTGGGGGAAAAACCACACACCAGCAGGAGTTGTGGAGGAGCATGGAACAGCAGACAAATGAGTGGTTGCTGCCAGCAAGCCTCAAGCCCGGCCTGGTTGTGTGCGATAACGGGCGAAATCTCATAGCAGCTCTGGGCCTAGCCAGTTTGACGCACATCCCTTGCCTGGCGCATGTGCTGAATTTGGTGGTGCAGAGGTTCCTTAAAAACTACCCCGATATGTCAGAGCTGCTGCAGAAAGTGTGGGTCATCTGTGCGCACTTTCCGCGTTCCCACCCTGCTGCTGCTCGCCTGTCAGCACTGCAGCGTAACTTCAGCCTTCCCGCTCACCGCCTCATATGTGACGTGCCCACAAGGTGGAACTCCACCTTGCACATGCTGCAAAGACTGTGCGAGCAGCAGCAGGCCATAGTGGAGTTTCAGCTGCAGCACGCACGCGTGAGTCGCTCTGCGGAACAGCACCACTTCACCACCAATAACTGGGCCTCCATGCGAGACCTGTGTGCCTTGTTGCGCTGTTTTGAGTACTCCACCAACATGGCCAGTGCCGATGACGCCGTTGTCAGCTTAAATATCCCACTTCTATGCCTCCTTGAAAAAACTATTCGGGCGATGATGGAAGAGGATGTGGCACAGGATGAGGAGGAGGAGGAGGAGGAGGATGAAGAGGTAACTGTCAGGAAAGGAATCAGCATTCAGCAACAATAGAATGCTGGATGCAGAGCAGGTGTGTCACCACGCCCATCTCCCCAGCCCTGGCCCTATATAAGACACTCTCTGGCTGTGCTTCAGTGCTGGTTTATCATCAGCTCCTGTACCCGTGACCTGTTCGATTGCCTGTTGTTCCTGTTTATCCCGGCTAGCTCCTTTGACTTACCTGCATCTCTCCTTCGTTTGACCTCGGCTTGCCTGACCACCCCTTACTCTAAAAGACACCTCTGCTGGATCTCCTGTGTACCGACCTTGGCTTGGATCCCACGGACTCTCTCTCTTGTGCGGCCCTCTGTACCTTCATCTCCTCGGACTGATTATCTGTGTATGACCCTCGGCCTGGCATTAACCTTTGTCTCTTTTCTCTGAGCATCTATAGATCTCCTGGAAGCGGTCCTGAATCACCATCCATCCATCCGGGATACATCCGCATCCAGTGCTCCATGGGACGTGTCATCTCCTGTTTCACCACCAGGGGTGATCCGCACCGAGCTGCAAGGGAAGCCCTCTCAGCACTTCGGCCTCCACCAAGGTAACTGACAGCATAAACCAGCCATGTCAGAGGCCGACAGAGGTGCTTCCCCGCTCGAGGCTCTGTGCCAACAGGTTTCAGCCCTGACCCAGGCCGTACAAAGACTACAAGATGGTTACTTCCAGCTGGAAGGTCGGGTACTTAACCTAGCCGGCTCCTCCTCCCCGACGGACCCTACTCAGCCTGCCACTAGCTCGCTACCGGCTCCGTCCCAACCGGATCAAGCTAGCTCCGCCCATTCAGTTTCAGCTCCGCCACCAGAGCCACGGGTGCCCACGCCAGAACGCTTCCGTGGGGAGCGAAGGAAGTTCAGGGCCTTCAAGAATGCCTGTTTGTTATATCTGGCTCTCCAGCCCAGGACCTTCTCCTCTGAATCCATTAAAGTAGGGTTTATAATTTCCCTATTGGCTGACAAACCTCAGACTTGGGCACACAACCTCCTGGAACAGAAGAGCCCGATCCTAAATTCCGTAAGCTCCTTCTTTGAGGCTATGGCCCAATTATATGAAGATCCCCAGCGCACGGTCACCGCAGAGTCTGCCTTACATGCCCTACAACAGAACAAACGCCCGGCCGAGGACTACACTGTAGATTTCCGTAGGTGGGCAGCCGACACGGACTGGAATGAGGCAGCATTGAAGTATCAGTACCGACATGGCCTCTCTGAAGCTCTAAAGGACGAGCTTGCTCGAGTAGAGACACCAGCATCCTTGGAAGATTTAATATCCCTTGCCATCCAGATGGACAGGCGTCTCCGGGAAATACGCTCAGAACGCCTCCAGGGGGCTCGAGCTACTTGGGTCATGCCTAAGGTTCCATTTGCTGCCTCTCCTCTTCCTGGACCAGTTGTCAATGCCTCTGCAGATGGTGAACCCATGCAGATTGGGCTAATTCGTTCCTCCCTAACCCCCGAAGAGCGACAACGTCGCCGCCAGGCGAACCTCTGCCTATACTGTGGAGCTCCTGGCCATTTTCTCCGCAACTGTCCTGTGAGGCCTAGTAAGTGCTATTCACAGTCTGTTCTGAACTGTCAGGTCTCTGAGCCGTCCCCTGCTCACCTTACCCTTCCTGTCTCCCTACAGGTAGCCGAAGAGAGGATCCAGCTGACGGCAATTATTGACTCCGGAGCTTGTAGTTGTTTCCTGGACTGCACTCTAGCTAAGAAACTAGGAGTCCCCCTGCAAGTTAAGGAGCAACGGCTTCAAGTCTTTCTGGCCGACGGGTCCTTGCCTAGCTCCGGACCCGTGACCAAAGAGACCTATCCGGTTCTTACTATCACAACCCCGTGCCATCAAGAGTTCATCCGCTTCGATGTCTTGTCCTCTCCCTTATTCCCGGTAATCCTAGGCCTACCTTGGCTCCAGGCTCACAATCCCCAAATTGATTGGGTAAAGAAGAAGAACTCCTTCTCATCCAAATACTGCCAGGATCACTGCTTCCCTCCTGGACCCAATGCCCCTGCCGCTTGTCTAGCCGTCCAGCCGGTCCCAGACCCCCTTGAAGACCTTCCTGAAGCTTATCGGGACTTTAGGGATGTATTTGACAAGAAAAAGGCTGATGTTTTACCCCCTCACAGGCCCTTCGACTGCCCTATTGAACTTCTCCCAGGGGCAGAGATCCCTTTCGGAAGAATATTTCCCCTGTCTTAGAAGGAATTGGAAACTCTTCGAACCTATGTCAATGAAAACTTGGAAAAGGGGTTCATCAGGCCCTCATCCTCTCCAGCGGGTGCTGGAATCTTCTTTGTTGAGAAGAAAGATGGCACATTAAGACCCTGCGTTGATTACCGGGAGCTCAACAAGGTGACCATCAAGAACCGCTATCCTCTCCCTTTGATTCCAGAGTTGTTTCAGCGCTTCCGGACTGCCCGGGTCTTTACTAAATTAGACCTCCGAGGGGCATACAACCTTATCCGCATCCGAGAGGGGGACGAGTGGAAAACAGCATTCAGGACCCGGTTTGGCCACTTCGAATATACGGTCATGCCCTTCGGGCTGTGTAACACCCCGGCCACTTTTCAACATTTGGTGAATGACATTTTTCGAGAGTTTCTGGACAACTTCCTAATTGTGTACCTAGATGACATCCTGGTCTTTTCTTCCACTCTGGAACTCCACCGGATCCACGTTAAGAAAGTACTAGCCACCCTGAGGAAACATGGGCTCTATGTGAAACTGGAGAAGTGTGAATTTGAGAGAGAGTCCATCCAGTTCCTAGGGCTCATTATCTCAACAGGGGGTGTATCTATGGATCCGCAGAAGGTGAAAGCAATTCTGAAATGGCCAGCCCCCACAGACAAAAAAGGAGTTCAGCGATTTGTGGGTTTCGCTAACTTTTACAGAAGGTTTGTGAAGGGGTTTTCAACAATTATTACACCCATCACCCAACTTACGCGCCAGCAGATCCGCTTCCGCTGGTCACCGGAGGCTCAGTCAGCCTTCAATGAGTTAAAGAACCTGTTTGTGACCACACCTATTCTCCAACATCCGGACCCAGCTTTACCCTACATCCTCGAAGTGGATGCCTCGGAAGTAGCCACGGGGGCTATCCTGTCCCAGCGACAAGGCCCAAAGGCCTTACTACATCCGGTAGTGTTCTTCTCTTGGAAAATGTCACCCCCAGAGAGGAATTACGATGTGGGGGACCGGGAACTCCTGGCCATTAAATGTGCCTTAGAAGAATGGAGGTACCTGCTGGAAGGTGCAATGCACCCTATTATGATATTCACGGATCACAAAAATCTAGAATATCTCAGGGCCGCTAGACGCCTAAGACCTCGGCAAGCCCGGTGGGCTTTATTTTTCTCACGCTTCAATTTCCATATCACCTACAGGCCAGGGTCGAAGAATGGAAAAGCGGATGCCCTGTCCCGGATGTTTCCAGACTCTCCCAGCACAACGGAGCCCAATACCATCTTGTCAGTTCAAAACTTTTTCCTGATCCACGCTGACCTACAAACCTCAATTCAACAAGCCTCTACCCAATGTACAGGACTTAAGCCGAGTCTCTAAAGAAACGGGATGGACTCCTCTGGTACCAGGAAAAAATTTTTGTTCCCGCACAAGTGAGATTGATGGTCCTCAAAACCTTTCATGACCACAAACTTGCCAGACATTTTGGGGTGAGAAAAACCTACGAACTTATTCAACGCCGCTTTTGGTGGCCTCAACTGCACCAGGACTGCAGAATGTATGTGAATTCCTGCATTACGTGCCAACGGAGCAAAGGGGCAAAAGTCAAGTCATGGGGCCTGTTGAGGCCATTACCGATTCCAGAGCAGCCCTGGAAAGGTTTATCTATGGACTTTATAGTTGAACTACCGCCCTCAGAAGGGTTTACCACCATCCTAGTAGTCGTAGATCGACTTTCAAAAATGGCTCATTTCCTGCCCATGGTGGGCACTCCTTCTGCCTTGGAAACAGCCAACGCAATCATCAAAGAGGTGGTCAGGTTACATGGACTTCCGAATAATATAGTATCAGACCGAGGCGTTCAATTTACCTCTAGATTTTGGAAGGAGCTCTGCAAGGCCTTGGCGGTTGGAGTGTCCCTGTCCTCTGCCTACCATCCACAAAGCAACGGGCAGACGGAAAGAACAAATCAAACTCTAGAACAGTACCTCCGATGCTTTTGCACCAGCTCTCAGGACAACTGGGTCTCCCTGCTCCCATGCGCAGAATTCGCTTACAATAATTCTGTACACTCCGCAACCAACCAAACCCCGTTTTGGGCTAATTATGGCTTCCATCCTTCGTTCTTGCCCAACTTGGACCAGGAAATCACGGTTCCCGCAGTCCTGGATCGTCTGGCTGCCATTAAAGCTAATTTTCATTTACTACAGGACAATATTCAGAAAGCCCAACAGGATTATAAGAAATTCTTTGACCTCAAACGGAAGGTGAACCCTGCACACAAGGTGGGAGATAAGGTCTGGCTCTCGTCAACTAATTTAAAACTTTCTTGCCCGTCCAAGAAGTTGGGGCCATGATTCATTGGTCCTTTCGAGGTCAAGAGAGTGGTGAACCCTGTGGCCTTTGAATTAGTCTTGCCCGGTTCTTTCAAAATTCACCCGGTGTTTCATGCCTCGCTACTGAAGCCCGCAATACCGAGCCCATACCCGGGGAGAGAAGAGGTACCACCTCCTCCAGTTGCAGTGGAAGGGGAGCCTGAATTTGAGATTGAGACTATCTTAGATTGCCGACGGAGAGGCAATCGCACTCAATACTTAATTAAATGGAAAGGATACCCCCCGGAGGACAATTCCTGGGAACCATTGGGTAATATCCATGCTCCTAAGCTTCTGAGAGAATTTGATAGTAAATTTCCGGAAAAACATGGTCAGAGGGCATCCAGAGGCTGCCCCTCGGGGGGGGGGGGCACTGTCAGGAAAGGAATCAGCATTCAGCAACAATAGAATGCTGGATGCAGAGCAGGTGTGTCACCACGCCCATCTCCCCAGCCCTGGCCCTATATAAGACACTCTCTGGCTGTGCTTCAGTGCTGGTTTATCATCAGCTCCTGTACCCGTGACCTGTTCGATTGCCTGTTGTTCCTGTTTATCCCGGCTAGCTCCTTTGACTTACCTGCATCTCTCCTTTGTTTGACCTTGGCTTGCCTGACCACCCCTTACTCTAAAAGACACCTCTGCTGGATCTCCTGTGTACTGACCTTGGCTTGGATCCCACGGACTCTCTCGCTTGTGCGGCCCTCTGTACCTTCATCTCCTCGGACTGATTATCTGTGTATGACCCTCGGCCTGGCATTAACCTTTGTCTCTTTTCTCTGAGCATCTATAGATCTCCTGGAAGCGGTCCTGAATCACCATCCATCCATCCATCCGGGATACATCCGCATCCAGTGCTCCTTGGGACGTGTCATCTCCTGTTTCACCACCAGGGGTGATCCGCACCGAGCTGCAAGGGAAGCCCTCTCAGCACTTCGGCCTCCACCAAGGTAACTGACAGTAACATTTCCAAGGCTTTCAGGGCAGTCATTCACAAGGGGCTCCAATGGTGGGTTCCTGCACACACAAACGCCAGGGACACAATTGTCCAGCAGGGGCACAGTTCTGGAGGATGAGGAGGATGAGGAGGAGGAGCTGGAGGAGGAGATGGAACCATGTTCACAGCAGGGTGGCACCCAGGCCAGCTCATGGCCATCACTGGTGCGTGGCTGGGGGGATACAGAGGACACAGACGATACACCTCCCACAGAGGACAGCCTTTCGTTGCCTCTGGGCAGCCTGGCACACATGAGCGATTACATGCTGCAGTGTCTCCACAATGACCGCCGAGTTGCCCACATTCTAACTTGTGCTGATTACTGGGTGGCCACGCTGCTGGATCCCCGTTACAAGGACAATGTACCGTCCTTAATTCACTCACTGGAGCGCGATCGCAAGATGCGCGAGTACAAGCGCACGCTGGTAGACGCGATGCTGCTGGCATTCCCACCTGACAGCGGGGCCACAGTGGAAGCACAAGGCAGAGGAGGAGGAGGAGGAAGAGGTCGCCAACGCAACCAGGGCACCGCAAGCACCTCAGAAGGCAGGGTTAGCATGGCCGAAATGTGGAAAAGCTTTGTCAGCACGCCACAACAAACAGCAGCACCAGCAGCTCATATGGAACGTCTTAGCAGGAGGCAGCATTTCGCCAACATGGTGGAGCAGTATGTGCGCACACGCCTAGACGTACTGAATGAGGGGTCTGCCCCCTTCAACTTCTGGGTCTCCAAGTTGGGCACATGGCCTGAGCTTGCCCTTTACGCCTTGGAGGTGCTGGCGTGCCCTGCAGCCAGTGTATTATCTGAAGGGGTATTTAGCACGGCTGGGGGCGTTATCATAGACAAGCGCAGCCGCCTGTCCAGAGACAATGTGGACAAGCTCACGTTCATTAAAATGAACCAGGCATGGATCCCACGGGACTTTTCCGTACCTTGTGCAGAATAGCTATGGATACCGACCTTACCCAGCCATTGTTCTATTTTTGCTCTTTCTCACTCTTTTGGGGTGTACCCTCATTTAAAATTTGTGAAAAGAAGCAGTGTTGGCTACCTCGTCCTCCTCAGGGCCAGATTAACGTAGGGGCTATTGGAGCTGCAGCTCCAGGCCCCTACCTTTTATATAGGCCCCGGGTTGGCCATATTCACTGTTACCGCTCTTCTGTCACTTGTAAACACAGAAGTCTGGCTTCTATGCTCGCTTCCCCAGGCAGCTCCCTCAGAACCTCCCCACACAGCACGAAGGCCAGACAAGGAGGGACAGTTGCCGATGCATGGATGTGTTTATGGGCTTCAGAGACAGCATCCCATGTTGAATTAGGCATGCATGGCTGCACCCTTCCTCCTCTGGGTGCATGCCAAGGCACGGCCCTTAAGGCCCTTCAAAATCCTCAGCACCAAGCCCATGATGCTCTTAATCCGGCCCTGGTCCTCCTCCACTGCCACTTCCACCTACACCGCCCATAGGTGTGAGCAGCCTATTGCATTAGGGTGTGCACCCCAAAGTTTAAATACACATGCATGTGTTTGCCTACATGTACATGGCCCCGATACATTACTCTCCCTGCTGGCAAAGAGAAATAGAGCAGAGCAGGTCCGAGGGAGATCTTTCCCATCTCCTCACTGGCAAACAGAGCGATAATGCTATGTGCCCGAGGTGATTAGGGTGTGCCCAGGTACACCCGGCACACCCTGTGTGCACGCCTATGACACCGCCACATCCACCACCACCTCAACCTCCCTCCTACTCCATATGGGCCTCGTCCTTCAGAGATGAAGAACATTGTTTTATTTTTCTGTTTTTTTTTTGTTGTTTTAAGTTATTTCCCTATCCACATTTGTTTGCAGAGCACCATGGTCTTAACTACGTTTTGCTGCCATTTGCAGCACTCTAGCCCTTTCCATTGGTGTTTTAGAGCCCTTTTAGTGCCTGAAAGTTCGGTCCCCATTGACTTCAATGGGGTTCGGTGTCCGGGAAAAGTTCGGCAAAAGTCCGGGACACAGACCCGGACTTTTTTTTAAAGTTCGGCCGAACCCGCTGAACACGGACATCCAGGTGTCCGCTCAACTCTATCCATAACACTTTTTTCCAATCTTCCCCTGTCCAATGTCTGTGCTCTTTTGCCCATCTTAATTGTAACGGATCAACCTGCACCCCGACCTGGTAACTCAATTGACGGATGCTCCTAGTTCTTCCCGAGGGCTCCAAGCACTCCGCCAGACACCGTAACCACTTCAGATCCCACAAACTGCCACAGCTTGGTTAGGGTCTCGCCATCTCCTACCCACCCTGGACCTACAACAAAGCTCCAGGTTCCCGTGGAGGAACCTCTCTTTCCCCAGAGAGTGAAGTAGGAACAAGCTCTGGCACAAGCTCTTACAAGAGCTTAGTGATTATCCAAAGGAGTATGCAAGCATAGCAATCCCTTATAGCCGATTCCCCCAATGAGAGACAGGACTCTAGATTGAGGGTGAATTATATCTCCTTATTGAACAAGAAACATTCTTTTATACAGTTTTCCCCCACAAGGTTACCGCCCAGGTGGACCTTGTGGAGAACTGAACATGACATTCACAATCCAATAGAAACAGGGTTTTACACTCCCATACAGTGTACACAATCCCTCCCCCTAACCTAAACTAATTATCTAGCCATCTGGACAGAACAATGTGAGGTCATTAACCACTTGCCGACTGCCTAACGCCGATCTACGTCGGCAGTCAGCCCCTCACAGGCAAAGTGACGTAGGGCTACGTCACTAGCTTGTGAGGGTCTAGGGAGCGAGCGCGCGCCCCCGGAGGCGCGCTCCCGCTCCAGCGTGGTCACGGACCCCCCCGCGCGTGTGACCGGCGGACCCGATGTCCGCCGGTCACTCGGCGATCGGCGGGGGAGAGGGAGAATGTCAGGCAGCTTGTGTAAACAAGCTGCCTGTCATTCTCCTTGCTGTTAGGATACTGATCACTCGGATCTAGTATGTAGATCCGTTGATCAGTGTCCATACAGCTCAAGCCCCAGCCAATCACAGTAGAAAGCACGCCCCTAGGGATACACACAGCCCCTCCCTCCCAAATAAAGTTAACCCCTTCACTACCAGTGTATTTTTACAGTAACAGTGCATATATATAGCACTGATTACTGTAGAAATGTCACTGGTAACCCCAAAAGTGTCAAAAATGTCAGTCAAGGGTCCGATCTGTCCGCCCCAATGTCGCAGTACCGCAAAAAAAATCGCAGATCGCCGCCATTACACGTTAAAAAAAAAAACAACAAAAATGACAGAAATCTTTCCCTTTGTTAGTAAACGCGATAACTTTTGCGCAAACCAATCAAAATACGCTTTTTGCGATTTTTTTTTACCAAACATAGGTAGCATAAAACAAATTGGCCGAAAATGTAAAAAAATTTTGATTTTTAAATTTTTTTTTTGGGGAATTTCATATAAAAAAATGTGAAAAATATTGCTATTTTTGCAAAATTGATGCTCTTTTTTTGTTTATAGCGCGTGATCAAAAAATCGCACAGGTGATCAAATACCACCAAAAGAAAGCTCTGTTTGTGGGAAAAAAAGGACGCCAAATTCGTTTAGGTACAGCGTCGCACGACCGCGCAATTGTCCGTTAAAGTCACGCAGTGCCGAATCGCAAAATACCCCCTGGTCGGAATGGGGGTAAAATCTTCCGGGGCTTAAGTGGTTAACATTAGATAATGGGACGGCACAAGCCAAATTCCCTCCCAATATTCAAACAATAGGACAAGGCTGCCAGTGACAGTTTGTGTGTCTCTCTCACATTGAAGCTGGAATACACATTATCCCAATCCACAAACAATAGGGAAAACCTGTCTGACATTGAGGGATATGTAATACATACATTATTTAGGAATTACAGATTTCATGGCAATGGGAATAAATCTTCATATTTCTATATTGTGATATTGCTGACAAATATGACTGTCCCATCTGAAGCAATTCAAACCATTAATTGTCTGTTTTACACTTCCAGTGATGGTGAATACCGTCACATATCTTTCCCCCAAAGGTAGACGAACCAGGTACCAGACCTCCAATCGGTCTGTGCCTGAGTTAGTCGGGTAACAAGTCCCAAAGAGTCAATCCATCATGGCAGCTTCCTTGACAAAGTTACACATAGTTTGTTATTTTGTCTTGGCAAGGTGCATGGGGCTCTCATAACCGATCAGTTTGTGAAAGTCTGGTTTGGGCAGGCCAGACTGTGCTTCTTGGGCACCCTGTTTCCCTAATAGACACAGGGTGACTTAGACATAAGAGGAGCCTAGTAGGCTGAGAGAGGAACTTTCCAACCTCTCTAAGGTAGGCTCTGTTCCACTGGCCCTCCCAATGTCTGCACCCACCCAGTACCCCAAACAAATTGTCCAGAAAACAGCGTTACTCAACCAGCCAACCTCTGCCTCTCTTGTAGAACATACCCGCCACTGGGGATAAGCGTAGACTTGCCCTTCTCCTGGGAGTCCTTTCATCCGCTGGAGAGAAGACAGGGTGGTGGGGCTCACTTCATCAGGCTGTTGGGGATCTGGGCTGACTGTCCAGCATCCCTGGGATATAAACGTGAAGACTGCAGTCCCATCCACTACCACAGGAACTCCATCTTTTGTATGTTTAGGGCAGAGGCCAACCGCACTCTGCTCTGTTGCCAGCTCTTCTGCTGGTTTGGGGTCATCATTCTGGGGCACCAACTGCTTCTGGGAAGGGGAGTCAGCTACTCCATCTTCCTTAACCCCATCTGGCAGTTGGGACAACCTTTCTCCTGTACTGTCTCCCAGATGCACAGATCCTGGCTGGGGAGGGAAGACAGTTTCCTCCACTCTGAATGACTTTTGGGGAGGGAGGACAATAACCTCCTCTTCCTTCTCACCCTGGGCCTCCGAAACAGGTGTGGGGCAGAGGTTGTTGACTCTCTGTCTGGCTGCCAGCGCTTAAGCTGGGTTGGGGTTGGCGAATACTACCCCCAGGACCTGGTTGGGGGGTCTGCTGTAGAGAGGAGGGAATGCCTACCTCCTCCTCCTGGTATTCCTGCGGGGTAGGTTGGGGATCTGGACCAGCTTTCCAGCATCCCTGTAGGTCTGATGCAGAGACAGCGGTCCCATCTGCACCATTGCGGTCAGGGCTGTTGTCTCCCTGTGGTTGGGGAGAAGGATTAGTTGTCTCCTCTCCCTGAAATGTACACTGCTGCTGGGAAGGAAGGACGACACCTTCAGTTCCCTGTAACACATACTGCCGCTGGGGAGAAAGGACGACACCATCTAAAGTAGTAGAACCGACTGTCTCTATTCCCAGTAACTCCTGCTGTAGCTGGGGATCTGGGCCGGCTGCCCAGCCACCCTGTAGGGCCGGTAGAGAGACCTCAGTCCCATCTCCACCTGCCATCGGTGGGTCTTCCCAGTAACAGTTTATGATGTCTCTCCAACTGAAGGGTTGTGGGTCTGGATCTGCCACCCCGCACTCTGGCGCTGCTTGCAGGGTAGATATGGGGGGAATGGAGCAGAGCAGGTGTTGGTAGTCCTGCTCCAGTTCCCACTCCTGAAAGGCCAGAAACTTCCAGTGCCCAGAGCACTTCCGAGATTTTCTGAATCCTTTCTCTGTAATCAATCATTTCCTCTAACCGCCACTCCTAATTGCTCCCAAAGTTAGGGTCCCCTGACAGCTTCTCGTGCAACAGTCCATGGCCGCCGTAGACAAAGCCTTCCGTTGGGCTGTCATCCGCTAAAAAGAAAGCAAATATACAGTAGACACCACATCTAATGATTGATAAGGTGCAATATATTACATTGTTAGTTATGGATTTAATAACGCTTTTAGTATTTTTTTGGGGGGGCATAAAAAACACGCCCAATCCCCACAGCTGGTTAACCTACCCAGAACCAAAAATGACTTTAAATACACTTTAAAAACTTTTTTTTTTAGCTTTTAGCTCTTGTGTATAATGTAGTTCAATCAAACGCCCAGCCCTCCCATTTCACAATGGTCTGTTTTTTTATCTTGCATTCACTTTGAAATAACATAATTTACTGATATTTTCATTCTTACTAGATGTCTTCTTAATGTAGACTTTTACTTTTAAAATGCATTTTATTGCAGAATTAATGTAAAAAATGCAATAAATGATGTACTACTCATATATTGATTATTATTAAATATGCTAAGGAAAACAAGCATGGCATTAGTTTAGTAATTTCTCTAGGAAAATGTAATGGCTTTGCATTAGAAAATGAATTGGGAAATTTATCAAGACAGATTACAAGAAAGAAGGTATGAAATTTTGATAAACAGCCAAAACAACCAAGTTAATGGGTTACCTTTGCTGTCTGGAAGAATGATGCTGAAAATACAGATTAAATTATACATACATTCACACTCGCTGTATTAACAGGAACAACTTCATGTTATTTTCATCTTGCTGCCTTGGATGGTTTTTATTGAATGTAATCATGTAACCCATTGCAAATAAATTGCTTTGTATTGTGTGATAAAAATCATGATCCATCGCCTATGGCAATCTGCTGCTTGTGCTCATTTAAAAACAATTGAAAAGTTTGCAGTTTGGTTGGGTGAATTCTAGCTAATTAGATCATTTAACAAAATAAATTCTATTTATGGAGCATACCGTATGTGTAATTAGTTTACTTCTCTCCAAATGAGTTGTTAACGTAAGAATGCAATGGTGATCTCTTAAACAATTGTTTTGAATAGATAGTGAGTAGAGAAACATATTTTTGTACACCTCGTTTTTTTAAAATAACACTGTTAACATTATTTAGTAGTGCTAATTAGAGAGCTAATTATCCAGTTCAACCAATCAGAATTCACACTGCTAAAGTCAGACCAGTATACAGAGAATTCTAATTGGTTCAGGACTGCTATCAGAAATCACAGGGCTCTGTACATCTGACCCGACAGTGCCCCTTCCCAAATATCAAAACAATTTTTGCTAAAAATACACTAAAACCTAAAATTATTATTAGCGGACGCAAAATAACTTACAAAATTCCTGCTAAATCTAAAAGATAAAACTGTATTAAGTTAATAAATAAAGCTCTGTGTGGTAATGAGGTATTGGGGCTCATTTACATAGGTGCTTTGGCCTGTATAGTGTGATTCTTTGGTTTGTTTACGTGATTGGAACTGTGTGCAGGCAGCCTCCGTTACACAGTGGATGTATGAAAATAGGCTGTAGTTCCTAAATTGACAGGTGTGTGGGTGTAGATATACAGCCACAAACACAGACATTGTGCATTCAGGGCCATTTACCCACACCTGTCAAATAAGGACCTGTGGCTGTGTTCATACAGCCCCTGCATCCCAATAGAGTAACAAGCGGATTTAGCCGCACAAAGATGCTCATTCCTACTGTATAAATGAGCCCTTTACTCTTTTAAATTATTTTTTCTTTGTTTTTTTTTTTCTTTTTTAAATTATTTTTTACATTTTTTTCACAATGCTTTTGGTGAGGAAAAATTTGGCAAAATATCAGCAATCTAAACAAATCCCTGACGTCTTACTTTTGAGACAGAGATAGGGACTAGGGACATACAGTAGATCTCCGGCCCTTTCTCTGCAGCCTCAGCTGCACTGCAACATGAATGAACAGGACGTTTACTATGCTTCGGTTACAAATAAACACAAGTAATCAGTACCAATCACTCACTGTGTTCATTTATAAAAGGAAGGAGCCATGACATATATACTAGCCCTTTCCTTCGTTCTCCATCCTGAAACATCCCCCTGTGTGACGTCACGTGTGTGCTATGTGCAGCCGGCGGGAGGAAGAGAAGCAGCCACTAATGCTGCGGGGGACAGGGGCACACAGTAAGGTGCTCGGGCAGCAGGGGGAAAAGGATGTGGACAGAGAGGGTAATAGTTGCAGTGGGGGCAAAATTGCTTAAACCGATCCCCCTGTAGCAGCTGAAAGTCAGCTCCTCATCTTCTCCCTCATTGTGGCTTTCAGTTGCTGTGGGGGGATTGGTTCCAGAATGTCCTCCCCCACCACCATACCAGTCACCCTCTCTGTCCATATCCTTTTCCCCCCACTTACTGAGCCCAATCAGGAGATCCAGTGGTACCCCCTTATCGGCGCCCTGTCTGGGTTATTGCATTTGTGAATTAGCACACTGTTGGTGCGCTCTGTTTTATTTCTTTTATAACTGTGTGAAGCTTACCCATGATGGTTTTCAGTGCTGGTGAATTGAAACTAGTACCAAAAGCTAGTAATGAGAAGATGCCCTACTTATGACCTCCCCTAACACAAACCCTCTCTGTAACCCTAAAGCTAGGCTTAAACTGTTAGGACTGTGTTTAAAAAAGGTAATTTTTGAAATGTTAATTTTATTTTCTGATGGTTAGTGTGGTCAAATTTATGATCAATTTCAACCGCAGTGATCAAGAAGAAAGAAAAGATGGAAATGTTTTCTTATTCTGAACTTTTAAAGGAACAAAATTCTAATCATGAATGTGATTCTCATATAGAATCACATTCACTTCCATTCATCCTGAAACCGAATATTAAAATTCACAACATGGTCTTGACAATCAAAAGAAAATCAGGACTTTCATCCAAAATTTGCTTAATGGTGTGACCGAATGATCTGACAAACGATCTCCATGTGGACGTTCGCATTAGACCCTAACAGTGTATTACCAGTTTCCTAACCTTGGCTGTAACACTAACCCCTTCTTGTAACACTTACTATCCCTATTACCCTCCTTGTAACCCTGACTCTAACTTTCCCTGTAACCTTTATGAAAATGCATGCACACTTTTTTGCCTCAGGATCTTTTACACCAAAGGTTACTCTTCCTGTGCCAAATGATACAGGCACCAAAAATGGCTGTCCCTTCCTTTGCATTACATAACAGAAAGACTTCTATGACATTTATTCAGCTATATTTGATAATTAGTGTTTTTGGACATTTGCCATGCTTTAGTGGTGTTTATTTTATAATTTTTTTCATTATGAAGATTATTATGCATATTATATTTTATTTATTATAAAAAATCTTGGCAATCCCTGATTTCAGGCTATATGACCAAAGTGCCCCCATGAACATCATTTCTGGATTACCACAAAGATGGCAGCGCAGAAATGTGAATAGCCATAGGGAAACCATTCTCTGATAAGAGGTGTATACTTCACTGCATATCTCACAAATACCAATATTACATACAAGCTAGATCAAATATTTTAAGCCCATCTATTTCTGTTAAACTTCTTCAAATTAATATCAGATGTATATTTTGTCCACTGTACATAACAGGCAGCTAAAAAATTAAAACCATGAAATCTAGTTTCATACTTTGGCCTGTAACGGATCAACCGACACCCCAACTGAGTACCTCTGTTGACGGATGCTCCTAGTGCTTCCCGAGGGCTCTAAGCAATCCACCAGACACCATAACCACCTCAGACCCCACGAACCGCCGCAGCTTGGTTGGGGTCTCACCGTCTCGTACCTACCCTGGACCTACGACAAGGCTCCAGGTTCCAGTGGGTGAACCTCTCTTTCCCCAGAGAGTGAAGCAGGAACAAGCTCTTACAAGTGCTTAGTGATTATATAAGGGAGTATGAAGAGCATAGCAATCCCTTGTAGCAGGTTCCCCCAATGAGAGACAGGACTCTAGATTGAGGGTAAAGTATAACTCAAACTTTAATGGTACAGCTGCTCTTTTATACAGTTTCCCCCCACAAGGTTACCGCCCAGGTGGACCATGTTGGGAACAGGACATGACATTCACAATCCAATAGAAACAGGGTTTTACACTCAGTCATTTCCATACAGTGTACACAATCCCTCCCCTCTGGCTGATTACATTTTCATATGCAGATGAAAGTGTATAAAGGGACAGAATTAACCGAAACTAATTATCTAGCCATCTGGAGAGAACAATGTGAGGTCAGTAACATTTAACAATGGGACAGGCACAATCCACATTCCATTTCAATACACAAACAATAGGGAAGCCTGTCTGGCATGGAGGGACATGGAATACACACATTATTTAGGAGTCAGACTTCATGGCAATGGTCTACAATGGTCTAAGTCTCCCAGTGTAAATTTGGAATAAATCTTCATATTTCTATATGAGGATATTGCTGACAAATATTACTGTCCCATCTGAAGCAATTCAAACCATGAATTATCTGTCTTTCACTCCCAGTGACGGTGAACACCGTCACATGGCCTGTTTATCAATGCTGGGAAATTGAATACAAAGGCTGATTTACTAAAGAAGATTCACCTCAATTATCCAATCATGTGAAAAGCAAATTATTTTTTATTTATTTCATTTACACATAATTGGATAATCAAAGTAAATCTCTAACCTTAGTAAATTAGCCTCACAGACATATTTTATAGGTGTGGATAAAAAAAATATTATCCATCTTGTCTTGAACCTGGACTGCAGGCTAACAGCTAAATACACAGTTAAAACACATAGTGGTGGATTTACTAAAATTGGAGAGCGCAAAACATGGCGCAGCTTTGCATAGAACCATTAGCTTCCAGTTTGTTTTTTTTTTGTTTTTTTTGTCAATTGAAATTTTGTTAATTGAACCAGCTGAAGTTAGAAGCTGATTGGCTACCATCCACAGCTGCAACAGACTTTGCACTCTCCAGTTTTAGTAAATCAACCTCATACTGTGTATGCAAACTCGTTTATTTGCCAATTGACTCTGTTCAGCTAATCATGTGACTTTATCTGACATATTCACAGTCAGGAAGCTAACACTTATTTCCTGTTTCAACGATTTAGATTTATGGTTCAGCAATGCAGTTTCATATGTCATGCATTTGCCTGTGGCCTATTACCTGAACAATGGATAAAAATCATCAACTCACTGCCTGTTTCTTGAGCCTGGAGCTGACCAAGGAAGCAGTAAGCCTGGTCAATTAATCAATTAATGCTAGACTGAGAAGAAGCAGTGTGGTCTAAATGCCAAGCTGTAGAGGGTATATCACATTTACTGGACATAACTGGAAGGTAAAACAGTAAGTATGTATGTAATTGAACTATTCGTTCAGCTGTTTGTCTTGGAGGTCTACTTTAAATTATGAAGAAATCCATCAAGCAATGTAACTAACTTCACAGTTCCCACTATCTCCCATCTGGAAGATGGCTATGGCTACGGCTACCAATAATTCATTGCCATTATCTGTTAAGGTATAGGAGGACAAATTAGGTCTGTCATTTAAAATAAATATTTGTTAAACCATTTTTAACTAAATATTCCATGCATCTACATCCAATTAGTAATATAATGGCACAGTGGAAAAGCTGCAGATTTTATGCAACCTAGTTGCAGCTTAAAAATACTTAACTATTTTGAAACTCAGTCATCCAACCTGGACAGGTCCTACATGGCCCTGGATACATTCTGTCAATGTTTTAATCTTCGGATTTAAATTGTAACAATGTCAGAATGTAGATTTCCAAAATCTGGAGAACCACTGCAAGAAAATATTGGGTTCATTATTCTTTACTGAAGCGATAAATAAAAAATAGGTTGCAATAATTATAGTCATTAAGGAGCAGAATGTAAAAAAGTTCTAAAATAAACACATTTTAGCAGTGTTTGCGGCTTTCATTTAGGAAATAAAATTTTTCCTAAATTTCATTTAGGAAATAAAATTTTTAAGTTCTTTCAAATTAGCACCGATCCCAGCTGCAGCTGCCCCCTGCTACCGCTAAGACGGAGAACTGAGCCATCAAACACTGCTGATCATTCTCAGCCCTCAGCTTTCAGAGAACTGGTGATTATCAGTCACTGGCTCTCTGCTCTGCCCCTCCAGTGCTTTGTGCTGGGCTGTGGAGGGGATGGGAAAGGCTGATTTTTAGCTTTGGTCATACATCTCCTTTAAGTTATATTGTTTGAATGTCGACCATAATGGACTACCACCTCATAGATGTATGCCCGGGCAGACACACAACTGTAGTTAGGATTAGGGATTGGACGTGTTCTTATTTGACTGTAATGTCAGTGTCTCTTCAGTAAAGTTACATTAACTGTTCCAAGCCTGGCCTGAAGTTATTCAAAGGGGTGCATGTTGAGTCTGACATATCTAAAGAACCAGGGTCTGTAAAGCACAAGGGGGTATTAAGCTCAGCTACTACAAAACGAGTTAACTCGGCAAGATAAGGAAGAGAACCATGCAGAACCTCAAGATACAAAGCAACCAGTCTATAGGCATAGTACCTGGTAAGGCCACAGGTCCTCCGGTAGCCAGTGGGTCATTGTCTGATTCGCTCTCTAGTGGCTGGTTTCCAATAGCAACCGGAACCAAACCCATAACCTGGTCAGGAACAGGAAGGTACAGGAAGTGAAGGCTTTATTGTCGAGCATGCATAAGGTCCACGCTAGTGCTCGTACAGAACCCCATTCTGTTACTGGGAGTGAGGTAACAGAGGTATGCTGAAATGGTGGAGTGGGTGCAGGCTCAGCCATTCCCTCCTAATACAACATCTACCACATTTTACAGTGGGTAGTGACAGCACTTTTCATAGGAAGCAAGCTCATCTTATAAGTTTTATATTGTTTGCATGACCGCAGTATCCCCCTGGTCCTGGGCATTGATAAGTGCTCTCAACGTGAAAGGTACCCCTGCGTGCAGTGCGAGAAGGCCCAGCCCACACATGTACAGATCATAACAATCACTATTTCTCTTCCCTTTATCCACTGTTAATGTATGTCTCATAGCTAGTAAATTCATTATTTTGTTAGTGGACGAAAATTGTAGCAAATGTTTTATTACCTTTAAAAACCAGGCTGCATTTGAGACCAGATTGCTCTAGATAAATGTGAATTACTTTTTCAGCCTCTACTTTCTTTGTCACCAACTAAGGTATGAGATAAAAACATAAAAAAAATAAGATAAAAAGAAAAAAGAGTAAAAAAAGAGATGGCAAATTAAGACAAAAAGCAAACAAACTGTAAATATTCGGGGGAATTAGTTAAGCCTGTTGTAGACACCATTTAGAATTCGGTCAGGGTGCAGGACTTGCATCTGATTTATGTACCTGTCACAGACAGATACAGTATTCCTCAGTGCACTTAATCTCTTCCTCCCCAGACACTCACACTGACAGGCACATGGCCGAAGAATTTCTACTAAGGTGGGTGGAGCCTTAATAGAAAATGAGAGACTAGTTCCCCTTCAGGTCTGCTTCACTTTTGATTAACAGAGCATGACAGTGGGTGGTTATACAGCTGTTTTTTCAGTCCAATAATGGCTTTTAGATCCACCCATTTCCTTGCACTGTCAATCAAATGTAAAATGGACTTGATGAGGAAGTAGTATCTCAGTCCCCTCATCAGGTTCTGCCCACCCAGCGACAAGTCATTTTCCAAATAGGGATATTGCCCATATTTGGGTAATGACATCACCTGACATCACTGTTTACATTTAGCTTTCAGCCAGGTGTATCTCCCAGCTGACAGCTAAATGGGGTTGGAGATACAGCACAGGCATGGCCCGCTTTAAGTAATAGTGTACCCCTGTTCTCTAGCTCAGAGTTGGCCTTAATTAATGGCAGTTTTCTAATTTGAGAACTGGCAGCTATTCTTTAAGAATTTGTCACTGCCATGGAGATAGTAAAAACAACCTGAATTTGTTGCATTTGTCGATAATGTTACCAACACTGGCACAAATGCTTGCCTAAGGATGTTGCAGGTAATTCTTAATAAAACTAACACCTGAAAAGTCTTGTTAGGGCTGTTTTGAATTTTCCTGATTATGTTTCCTGCTGTCCTGACACCCCTTCTGCACTTATCTGCCACTATATTAACTTAGCCCAGCCATACACGGTGCAAAAATTAATTTCCTGCAACCACAGGTTACAGAAAAGAAATTCGCACAATTTCCCCATCAACACAGACAATGCTGACAGGGGAGTCAGCAATTGGCCTCTCCCGGCTGGGGGGAAGCTGTCCCCGCCAGGAGAAGAGAGTGACTAATGCTAGCGATAATCATAAGAGAATATGGCAGGTTGGTTGTACCCAAGCTGATCAATCAATCAACTTGATACATTCAGCCTTCCCATTTGCGGTTCGAATCTCGGCTGGTTCCTGCTGACCTGGCTCAGATTTGATCCGTGTATGGCCGGCCTTACTCCAGACTAGCAGAACCTGTAATATGATAGTGAAAGCCAACAAGTAATTATTTGGGGGCATGGTCTGGCTCCGGTCTAAGATGGCCTGTGTAACTGAAGAGCTCCTGCAACTCAGGGACTAAAATCAACTCTACTGGAGACATTTAGCCTCAAACTCACGTGCAAACAATGGGTAAAGGTGACAGAAGCTCTTCTGCCCCTCACCTTCCCTGAGAACCAGCTACACAGCTCAACCGGAACATTCCAGCGATGTTCTGAACACAGCAGGGAGACAGCCATGCGGCCCCTTGCAGCGTCCCGCCATGTTCACCATGCGGCGAAACAACCTCTTCACGTGCAGTGCAAGGCACTGTTCCCCCTCCTTCCCAATACTTAAATCTCACTGATTTGCAGGCTGTTGTGGCTGACAACAAATCGACACTATCCGCTGCTATCACAGACCTCCGTACAGATATACAAGCTGTCGCCACAAGGCTAAGCTCAGGCGACTACCCGCCATGCAGATGCTTTTCGCTAAATACAACGGGTCTCTGACAACCAGCTATCACACATCATAGAGATGCATTGGCACTTAGAGGACCTTGACAATCGATAATATATTCTTATCCTAACCCATACTCAGGGATAAACAATAATAATATGGCACATGAAAAAGACTTATATTTAGTTCTTCCGCTGCAGCTAGTAATACCTGTGGTTAACTTTAACATTGTAAAAAGGAGATTTCACCTTTTGCCCCCTGTAAAATGAATACTGCAACAGTAAAATTCCCACAAGGGGAATGACTAACCAGTGGTCTGCTCTGTAGCTAGAAGACTAACAAATGTTAATTATTCCTTACTAGTACATGCTTAGACAACAAAAAATGGTTGTTCAGCTTTATGCACTTAATAGAGTGCAACATAAGTTTCACAGCCTAGGGCCTATCATTATCTTAATACTGGTTAAAATGTTCATCACTGTCAGATCACAGTTTCTCTACTGGACCCAACCCATCCTCCTCCCAATCCTCCAATTTCCCTAATCTCCTTTCCCTGCCAATCCTTAACCCCCCCCCCCCTCTTTTCCCGACCTCCTTATTCCTCCCCTCTACTTCTCCACCCTTCCTTACCTTTCCCAAAACTACGAAGTGATATGCAAATGGCTCAGGTTCTTAAAGAATTATAATCGTAAAGGTTCAGTAATTGAAATGATCTTTTTCATCTGTTTCAATCAAAACCTTTATAGCTTTTCATTGTCAGATAGGCAGATATATTGAGGTTTATATATTTAAAAGTTCAAATGTTTTGAATGCTTTACCGATATTCTTACCCTTAAAGGGTAACTCCACTTTGGTGGGGAAAAAAAATCAGAAAATAAAGAAAAAACAATATAGCGTATACAATTGCGACACAAATCATATTGTAATTGAATGTTATTAAAAATTACCTTTCCTTTTCAATCTGCAGCTGTCGTAATGTTATGAAAATGCAATGTAATATGGCTCAAAGAAGAAAGTAGTGCAGCATAATCCAAAATCATAAATAAACATTAAAACTAATAAAAGTCCAAAATCAGGAAGAGACACAAACTTCCAATAAAGTGCCAGGCAGTAGATGAAGTGCAAAGAAGATTTATAGGAAGCAGCCGATCACCCGACAACCATTGGTGTATGGACGCTGTCGAGTGGTCGGCTGCTTCCTATAAATGCAGATGGGTGACTGACAGACTCCGCCTCTGTTGACGAAGTCCCGTAAGGACGTAATGCGTACGGGAGGCTGAGTCACCTACCTCACCCACTGGTGTCTCGGATGTCAGCCGCGGATGCATCGGCTCCCGGTGTTATTACATGCTGTGTGTACCCATCGATACTGTAAGTGTAATTCTTTGGAAATAAAGCGCATCTAGTTTTTAAAGTCTACACTTAGATTTTGTTCATTACTATTATTTAATGGCATACTATCCACCACCGGGATGAGGAAACATCATTGGGCCACATAGGAGGAATCCATTTACCATATGCTGATCTCTGCTGGCATTTATCCCTTGGTGTTCTCATTGTGCCTGTATGACCCAATGGTAATTCAGGGGTCTATCCTGAAGGTGAGTGCAGTAGTATGTCATCTTGGTGAAGGGAGTTCTGTGCACTTCATCTACTGCCTGGCACTTTGTTGGACGTTTGGTGTCTCTTCCTGATTATGGACTTTGAGTTTTGATGTTTATATATGATTTTGGATTGTGCTGCACTTCTTTCTTCTTTGAGCTTTATCTAGGATTTGTGTAATGTACCTGGTTTATAGTGTTCATTCTGCATATTTAGGGATTAGGATTGAATGCGCTGATTGTTTTCTTTATTTAAAGTAATATGGCTACCTGGAGCTGTTCTGTACACAGAATGTGTACTGACCACACCCCACAAACATCATTTTCTGCTTGAGTGATTGGGTCACCAATTTTCCCAGCAGTCTGCCTAAGATACAAGTCAGATTTTGGGTATCCCCTGCAACAAAAATGTCATTTTTGGTGAGATACTCCCAATAGGGACACGTCTAAAGGTATGCAGGCCCAGCAGCTTTCCTCATTAGAGACCTGCAGCTGCCACAGCTGATAGATAATTACAAAACCATTTCCATTTGATCCACTCAGCACAGAGGAACAAACAATGATTTCTTCAGAATACCAAAAGGTAGGAATCTGCAACAAAGTTTGTAAAATCCCTGCAATGTACAGAGATCACCCAGAGGGGAATGTTTTTTTATCAACAAAAGTGGAGTTACGCTTTAAATTTTGGTTTCTCTTCCCTAATAGACACCACTCTGCATGGTTGTACAGTACTCTCACCACTCCTACTATATAAAAAAATAAAAATGCTTAGGATATATTCCCTCACCTCACTACTATTGCTTTTCCCACCAACCTACCAAAAAGATTTCCTCACACCTTTCTTAACAACTGTTTTCAGTGCAGGAAGCACCCCTCTTGAACCGGATACTGCACCCATACAGCAGGGATCCTTACACCCCAGCTTCCCTTCCTTCGACTACTCCCCTTTATCCCTGTCATAAGATAGAGTAGCAGGTCTTACTCTATCTCCGGTACCCCCCCCCCTTCATCCCCACTCCCATTAATTCACTCACCCTTCCTTGTTTTTCCCTCCGCCCCCCCCCCCCCACTCTACTTCTTTTTTATCTTAATCTTATAATCACTAATCAGGGATAAGATGTCTCAAAAAGAATTAACCTCACCTCTTTCACTGAAATGAGTCTCTGTGAATGCCAAAGGCTTAAATTTTGTAAGGAAATGCTCTCAGTTCATGAGGGAATTCCAAAAAATGCAAGCTAATATAGCATGTATCTAAGAAATGCACTTCAAAAAGGATGCCATTTCCAAACTTACAGACCAAAACTACCCACATGTTTTCCATGCTACGTCGGCTAGTTATAAAACAGAAGGAGTTTCCATTTCATTCTCCAGAAATACTGCATTCCAATTGCTAGATGCTTTGCTTGATCCAGAAGGACGGTATATATTCCTGAAAGTAATATGTTTAAATGTGATTGGTGCGCTTTTCAATGTAGAAAATTCTGTGTGTAAATAGTAAAAGATTAAAACACTCAAAATATAATATATAAACCACAATAATAACAAAAAATATATATGGTTCCTTTCAAATATGAAAACTCATAAGTGATATGACAAATCAAAAATTATTTTTGACAGTGTTAAATTGAGCAAAAATATTCAACAATCCAAATGTGTAAAAAAGTCCACATGTGTAAAAGAAGTGATTTTCCTTCAAACTTATGTGATAAAAAAACGAAAATTTGAGGAAGAGTCCAATATTTAATCAATAAAGTGATGAGTGACTGGATTATCCCTCCACCTTGTGAAATGCCTCCTTACCCGGCGGAAATAAGGTAAGTGCCTTAAATATACTCCTGTAGTTGTGACATATAGATATCCATGTGAACACCTCCAATTGTGCACTGATCCCCCGGTGCGAAAGCAATGCAAGCCTCTTACCAAACAAAGAGGAAAAACCAGCCTTTCAATCAACAGTTGAAAACTGCAGGCACTCTTCCTGTCTCCTTCAGTTAGGATGGATGGCTATCGGCTCACACGGTGAATCCACTCAGTCTCAGTGTCCTGTTGAAAACTCCTCCATTAGCCATCCTGAGTTCGGTATTTAGGACAGGAGAACCTGAAAGGAAAGCTTGAAGAGCGCCCTATCACAATAGCTAACATTTATGCTCCCACCTCAAAACAGGTCACCTTTTTCAGGCAGATAGGTGATTTACTTTCTTCTTTTGCTACTTGATATTTAGTGGGGACTTCAATGTTCCCTTAAACCCACTCTTCAATTCCTCTTCAGAACCCTCAGCACTCCCTTATAGAGCTCTCAAACAACACACTAAAACCCCAAGAAAAAGACTAAACTTACTTCTCACCACTTCACCAAAAACATTCCAGAATTTATTTTTTTTTTTTATCCCAAGCAAACCTTACCTAACTACAACAAGCGATGATAGAACCCATGATGCTTTCTGACCACCACCCAATCACTGTTTCTCTACAATTCCTGGGACAGATGTCAAGAACAAAAATCTGGAGACTCAAGACATCTCTCTTAAAAGACTTATTAGACATACAGAGATACACTAAAGCCATTAGAGAATACTTCACATTTGGTAATACGGTGGACACCTCACCCATCACACAGTGGGAAACGCACAAATGTGTGCTCTGAGGAAAATTCTGAGCAGCAGCATCAAAAATTTAAAAAACCCACCAAGCAAAGATCGCCTCCCTGACTAATCACATCTGAACTCTAGAATCAAGGCACAAATGAACCAGAGCAAATTCTATATATCAGGAGCTTTTACGGGTGAGAAACCTTCTTCTGGAGGAACTCGATAAAAAAACTAAAAGACGATATATACTCCGTAATGGAATATATTATGAATATGGCAACAAATGAGGGAAACTCTTAGCAAAAGCAGTTCAGGCATAAAAAAACAAGTACCATGGTCAGAAACAATAAAGGTAATCAGGGGAAAATTCACTTATCCAATGAAGTCATAGCTAAACAGTTTGAACTTTGCCACAAATCTCTCTATAATATCCCACCAACCTCCAATAAAACCCAAGAACAGGACAAACATACACAAATCATCTCAAACTTCCTGAAGAAATATACCCCTCCTGCGCTTAATCAAGATTCAGCACAAAAACTTGAAGCCCCCCTGTCGGAGGCTGAATTAGACAAGACCCTAAAATATATGAAGCTTGGTAAATCCCCAGGTCCCGATGGACTTCCTCTCAAATAATACAAAACATTTCGTGAAATTCTCAAACCACATTTCTTATCCCCATTTTGTTCCTTCCAAAACACATCCCAACCATCCCCTCAGTTATTGAAAGCACATATAGCAGTAATTCCTAAAGAGGGAAAGGATGAGACCCAAGTCTCAAATTTTAGGCCAATTTGTCTTATAAATGTGGATGTAAAAATGTTTGCAAAAATCCTAGCAAACAGAATACTGCCTCAACTCCCATCCTTCATCTCTCTTGACCAGGAGGGATTCATCCCAGGAAGAGAGGTCGTGATAACACAACTAAGGCTTTAAACCTCCATCACTGGTTAACATCACAATCTCAACAAGGATTCTTCCTCTCCCTTGATGCCGAGAAGGCGTTCAAAAGAGTGGCCTGGGACTTCATTGAAGCTGTGCTTTTTTCCTAAGGCTTCCTATTTAAATGAGTTCATACATAAAAGCTTGATACACAGCCCCTATGGCAAAAGTAGGAGTTAATGGCCACTTGTAGGACGATTTCCAGCTACATAACGGGACAAGGCAAGGCTGTCCACTTTCCCCCCCCTACTCTTTGTCCTTACACTAGAACCCTTACTGAAAAAAATCAGATCCAACCCTGACATAAAAGGGATTAAAATTCACAGCCGCACTTACAAACTAGCTGCCTTTTCCGATGACCTCCTTTTCTTTACTGATCCCCATATATCGATTCCAAACCTACTTCTGGATCTAGACCTCTTCCAAAAATTGTCAATTTTAAAAATAAATGATTCTAAATCAAATGCCCTTAATATAACACTGCCCCCAGAAACAGTCAAATTATGTCAAACTAACTTTCCTTTCAATTTGGCAAAAGATGCTATAACATATCTTGGTATTCACATCCCCATTAAACTACCAGAAGTCTTTCACTGCAACTATGAAAAAAACTTGGAGGAGAGGCGCAAAGATTTGAAACGTTGGGCATCTCTAAATAACTCTTGGTTTGGGAGATCAGCATTATTTAATATAACCATACTCCCGTGCTTCCTTTTATGTTATGCAAACAATCCCCATACATCTTAAAGGCTCTTTTTTGTGTCTTTTCGTGAAGCCTGCACATCCTTTATCTGACAAAATAAACATCCTAGGGCAAAATACTGAAGACTTACTCTCCCAAAATCCAAAGGTGGAATAGGACTCCCAGACCTGCAGCAATACCATTGGGCTGTTCCTCTAGCCTGCATTGTGGACTGGAATGTCCACCACAACATTAAAGACTGGGTCAATCTAGAACATTCTATATTAAAACAATGCCTATATTAACACTTCCTTGGCTTCACTCTCAACACACCTCTCCTACAGCAAAATCTCACCCTCTCATAAACCAGACAATTTTTTGTAGATCCCAAAAGAGAATAACTCCAACACCTTGGTTGGGCCCACTAACGCCACTCCGGAATAACCTGGATTTTGATCTAAAGAAATATGGCCCATAGAGATGTACTGACCTATCATTTCTTTAGGAGTGGAAAACTGATCACGTTGACAGCTATTAATACAGAACTAGACCAAAGAAGGAAGGGGGTTCCCCTAGGGGTGGGACTTTTTAGGCACCAAAGTATAAGACAATCAATTATATAAAATCAATTCTTTATTTTATTAGATCATACAAAAAATAATATATTAAAACATAGGGCAAGCTATAGAATACTTCACAGCTAACAGTCGGATTAAAGACCACACGACCCCTGGGTTTGAACCCGACGCGTTTCAGAGTCTCTTGGAACTCCTTCCTCAGGGGTACCCTTGGAGGGTGGTCTGTGGGTGATCAATACAAGACAAATTAGTTTAAATATTTAACATATAAGTCTATACATACATCAAGCAAAGTATTTTAGCAATGACTTACATAATCCACTGTGGTGGTAAGTATGAATGGCCTGCCTGCACAGTTTAAAAACAAATGGTCAGCATATCACTGTTGTCCATAGAGAGTGCCGTTTTTAAGATGAAAAAGGTTTTTGCCAGGATCCTAGGTATTCGGAGTTTATGTGCCAACCAGTCTCAGTTGGAGGCTGGGTAGGAGTAGCTGGAACCCCAAAGAGACAGCAGATCTGCTGAATAGAGATCGCATGATTATTGCAAAGTTTAATTTAAAAAGTAGGCGTGCATATTATGCCGGCAGAAACAATAACCTCCAGCCTTATCTGCTTTCAATAAGGTATATCAAAACATAAAAGTAAGTATGGAATTGTATGAAACAAAATCAAAATGGATATAAGCAGTATATATATATATATAGTGCCAAGTAGTAGGACACTAACCATAGGGAAATTCCAATTAGTTGAAAGGAGGCTGGAGGGTTCCATTAAGCACAACATACATAGTCAATTCTAAGCAAGCTGATGAAGAGGAATCAGCGGTATCTAGATAGACCTAATAGGGATGGAGTTTCTTTCTTACCTTTGGTAGAACAGAGAAACGTTCACAGAGGGAGGGAGTCCCTCACAAGACCTGTGTATCCGGCAAAAAGAGCAAGCAGCTCTGATGGCAGGTACACAGGGTTTAAATAGCGTGATAATCAGCTGAAACAAATTTCAGCTCGATTACACGCATCCAGCTGAGCGCCGTCAGGGTTCCCTGGAACGTAGGGGCCGGACACGCCCCCTGCCGGATATCCGGCGGAAGCGTGAGCGGCCGATGCGTTCCACCGACACGGAACACTGCCCATCTGCGTGGACCGCAGATCAGTGTGTTAGGCGTGCATCGCTAACCTTGTATGGAGGTAGAGATGGAGTGATGAACGTCTAATGTGCGGGCGCCACTAGGTGGCGACCGCCTTGCCGTGCCGGGCTATTCCTAACGCACATCTAGAGACAATCATTGTCTCAGACATTTAAACTCCGAATCCTAGTGGAAAAGATTGGTTATATTATTGAAGAAGAGGGAAACAATTTATATATAAACAGACTGCCTTAGAGTTTATAAACCTTATAATTAGTGTTGAGCGAACACGGACTGTATTATTCGTGTTCGTACCGAATAATTGGATTTTTTTTACCCGAACACGGACACGGACACTTTACTGTATGTTCGGGTAAAAATCCGTGTTCGGTCGTTTTATTTCCGGGTTTTGCATGCTTTGGCGCTCTTTTCATGGCGGGCTTTCAACAGCCAATCAACAATCGTTTAACTGGTGTGCCTTAAGCCATCCCAGCCATGCCTGCAAATGTCTTAGTAGCTGTGATTGGCCGTCTGAAGCATGTGACCAAGTCTTTATAAGTTCGAGGCAGCCGCCGCAGCAGCGTCATTCTGCTGCTTAGCTAAGGGACAGAGCACACATCAATGTGCTGGCTGCTGATTAGGGAAAGATAGGCAGGAAAAAACCATTTGTGTCCGGATAGAATTGAGGGACAGGTCGGAGTGTTTAGGCAGGGCGAGTTGTAGGCATTTTAGGGATAGAGTCTGCTGAATTATAGGGTCAGTGTCTTCTACAAACTACAATCGATATTGCTGTGTGGGGGGTGGGGTGAATCTGCACTCAATCCTGATCTACGATCTCTTCTCAATCCTGTTAGGGACAGAGTCTGCTGAATTTTAGGGAAACTGTGTTCTACAAACTACAATCGATATTGCTGTGTGGTGTGGGATTGGAGATAGGCAGGTGTCAGTGATCCACATCCATTTTTCTGTGTGTGAGCTGCAGTGAACACAATCTTTTTGGGCTGCAGTGAACACAATCTTTTTGGGCTGCAGTGAACACAATCTTTTTGGGCTGCAGTGAACACAATCTTTTTGGGCTGCAGTGAACACAATCTTTTTGGGGTGCAGTGAACAAAATCTTTTTGGGGTGCAGTGAACACAATCCTTTTTGGTGTGCAGTGAACACAATCTTTGTGGGGTGCAGTGAACAAAATCCTTTGTGGGGTGCAGTGAACACAATCTTTTTGGGGTGCAGTGAACAAAATCCTTTTTGGGGTGCAGTGAACAAAATCCTTTTTGGGGTGCAGTGAACACAATCTTTTTGGGGTGCAGTGAACAAAATCCTTTGTGGGGTGCAGTGAACACAATCTTTTTGGGGTGCAGTGAACACAATCTTTTTGGGGTGGAGTGAACAACATCCTTTTTGGGGTGCAGTGAACAAAATCCTTTTTGGGGTGCAGTGAACAAAATCATTTTTGGGGTGCAGTGAACACAATCTTTTTGGGGTGCAGTGAACACAATCTTTGTGGGGTGCAGTGAACACAATCTTTTTGGGGTGGAGTGAACACAATCTTTGGGGGGTACAGTGAACACAATCTTTTTGGGGTGCAGTGAACACAATCTTTGTGGGGTGCAGTGAACACAATCTTTTTGGGGTGGAGTGAACAAAATCATTTTTGGGGTGCAGTGAACAACATCCTTTTTGGGGTGCAGTGATCAAAATCCTTTTTGGGGTGCAGTGAACACAATCTTTTTGGGGTGCAGTGAACAAAATCCTTTGTGGGGTGCAGTGAACAGAATCTTTGTGGGGTGCAGTGAACACAATCTTTGGGGGGTACAGTGAACACAATCTTTTTGGGGTGCAGTGAACACAATCTTTGTGGGGTACAGTGAACAGAATCTTTGTGGGGTGCAGTGAACACAATCTTTGGGGGGTACAGTGAACACAATCTTTTTGGGGTGCAGTGAACACAATCTTTGGGGGGTACAGTGAACACAATCTTTTTGGGGTGCAGTGAACACAATCTTTGTGGGGTGCAGTGAACACAATCTTTGGGGGGGTACAGTGAACACAATCTTTTTGGGGTGCAGTGAACAACATCCTTTTAGGGTGCAGTGAACACAATCTTTGTGGGGTGCAGTGAACAACATCCTTTTAGGGTGCAGTGAACACAATCTTTGTGGGGTACAGTGAACAGAATCTTTGTGGGGTGCAGTGAACACAATCTTTGGGGGGTACAGTGAACACAATCTTTGTGAGGTGCAGTGAACACAATCTTTGTGGGGTGCAGTGAACACAATCATTGTGGGGTGCAGTGAACTCAATCTTTGTGGGGTACAGTGAACACAATCTCATACTTCTGAAGATTTGAGGGTGCTGCCTGTTCCATACTCCCCCTACTCCTCATCTAGCCTTTTAGGGGTACAAACAATAGTAATTGGGGCCTAGTGTGGTTGTGTACGTGTGATATACATACACTTTTTTTGGATCATATTTTCTATTCCGCTATTTAATCAAAAACCTTTGGGGATCAGTTAAATTGGGGGATAGTCTGTGTTGGTACGTGTGAGAGAGATCCACCTTTCCAAGTTGTTGGGGTTCATCTCATACTTCTGAAGGTTTGAGGGTGCTGCCTGTTCCATACTCCCCCTACTCCTAGCCTTTTAGGGGTACAAACAATAGTAATTGGGGCCTAGTGTGGTTGTGTACGTGTGATATACATACACTTTTTTTGGATCATATTTTCTATTCCGCTATTTAATCAAAAACCTTTGGGGATCAGTTAAATTGGGGGATAGTCTGTGTTGGTACGTGTGAGAGAGATCCACCTTTCCAAGTTGTTGGGGTTCATCTCATACTTCTGAAGGTTTGAGGGTGCTGCCTGTTCCATACTCCCCCTACTCCTCATCTAGCCTTTTAGGGGTACAAACAATAGTAATTGGGGCCCAGTGTGGTTGTGTACGTGTGATATACATACACTTTTTTTGGATCATATTTTCTATTCCGCTATTTAATCAAAAACCTTTGGGGATCAGTTAAATTGGGGGATAGTCTGTGTTGGTACGTGTGAGAGAGATCCACCTTTCCAAGTTGTTGGGGTTCATCTCATACTTCTGAAGGTTTGAGGGTGCTGCCTGTTCCATACTCCCCCTACTCCTCATCTAGCCGTTTAGGGGTACAAACAATAGTAATTGGGGCCCAGTGTGGTTGTGTACGTGTGATATACATACACTTTTTTTGGATCATATTTTCTATTCCGCTATTTAATCAAAAACCTTTGGGGATCAGTTAAATTGGGGGATAGTCTGTGTTGGTACGTGTGAGAGAGATCCACCTTTCCAAGTTGTTGGGGTTCATCTCATACTTCTGAAGGTTTGAGGGTGCTGCCTGTTCCATACCCCCCCTACTCCTCATCTAGCCTTTTAGGGGTACAAACAATAGTAATTGGGGCCTAGTGTGGTTGTGTACGTGTGATATACATACACTTTTTTTGGATCATATTTTCTATTCCGCTATTTAATCAAAAACCTTTGGGGATCAGTTAAATTGGGGGATAGTCTGTGTTGGTACGTGTGAGAGAGATCCACCTTTCCAAGTTGTTGGGGTTCATCTCATACTTCTGAAGGTTTGAGGGTGCTGCCTGTTCCATACCCCCCCTACTCCTCATCTAGCCTTTTAGGGGTACAAACAATAGTAATTGGGGCCTAGTGTGGTTGTGTACGTGTGATATACATACACTTTTTTTGGATCATATTTTCTATTCCGCTATTTAATCAAAAACCTTTGGGGATCAGTTAAATTGGGGGATAGTCTGTGTTGGTACGTGTGAGAGAGATCCACCTTTCCAAGTTTTTGGGGTTCATCTCATACTTCTGAAGATTTGAGGGTGCTGCCTGTTCCATACCCCCCCTACTCCTCATCTAGCCTTTTAGGGGTACAAACAATAGTAATTGGGGCCTAGTGTGGTTGTGTACGTGTGATATACATACACTTTTTTTGGATCATATTTTCTATTCCGCTATTTAATCAAAAACCTTTGGGGATCAGTTAAATTGGGGGATAGTCTGTGTTGGTACGTGTGAGAGAGATCCACCTTTCCAAGTTGTTGGGGTTCATCTCATACTTCTGAAGGTTTGAGGGTGCTGCCTGTTCCATACCCCCCCTACTCCTCATCTAGCCTTTTAGGGGTACAAACAATAGTAATTGGGGCCTAGTGTGGTTGTGTACGTGTGATATACATACACTTTTTTTGGATCATATTTTCTATTCCGCTATTTAATCAAAAACCTTTGGGGATCAGTTAAATTGGGGGATAGTCTGTGTTGGTACGTGTGAGAGAGATCCACCTTTCCAAGTTGTTGGGGTTCATCTCATACTTCTGAAGGTTTGAGGGTGCTGCCTGTTCCATACTCCCCCTACTCCTAGCCTTTTAGGGGTACAAACAATAGTAATTGGGGCCTAGTGTGGTTGTGTACGTGTGATATACATACACTTTTTTTGGATCATATTTTCTATTCCGCTATTTAATCAAAAACCTTTGGGGATCAGTTAAATTGGGGGATAGTCTGTGTTGGTACGTGTGAGAGAGATCCACCTTTCCAAGTTGTTGGGGTTCATCTCATACTTCTGAAGGTTTGAGGGTGCTGCCTGTTCCATACCCCCCCTACTCCTCATCTAGCCCTTTAGGGGTACAAACAATAGTAATTGGGGCCTAGTGTGGTTGTGTACGTGTGATATACATACACTTTTTTTGGATCATATTTTCTATTCCGCTATTTAATCAAAAACCTTTGGGGATCAGTTAAATTGGGGGATAGTCTGTGTTGGTACGTGTGAGAGAGATCCACCTTTCCAAGTTGTTGGGGTTCATCTCATACTTCTGAAGGTTTGAGGGTGCTGCCTGTTCCATACTCCCCCTACTCCTAGCCTTTTAGGGGTACAAACAATAGTAATTGGGGCCTAGTGTGGTTGTGTACGTGTGATATACATACACTTTTTTTGGATCATATTTTCTATTCCGCTATTTAATCAAAAACCTTTGGGGATCAGTTAAATTGGGGGATAGTCTGTGTTGGTACGTGTGAGAGAGATCCACCTTTCCAAGTTGTTGGGGTTCATCTCATACTTCTGAAGGTTTGAGGGTGCTGCCTGTTCCATACCCCCCCTACTCCTCATCTAGCCCTTTAGGGGTACAAACAATAGTAATTGGGGCCTAGTGTGGTTGTGTACGTGTGATATACATACACTTTTTTTGGATCATATTTTCTATTCCGCTATTTAATCAAAAACCTTTGGGGATCAGTTAAATTGGGGGATAGTCTGTGTTGGTACGTGTGAGAGAGATCCACCTTTCCAAGTTGTTGGGGTTCATCTCATACTTCTGAAGGTTTGAGGGTGCTGCCTGTTCCATACTCCCCCTACTCCTCATCTAGCCTTTTAGGGGTACAAACAATAGTAATTGGGGCCCAGTGTGGTTGTGTACGTGTGATATACATACACTTTTTTTGGATCATATTTTCTATTCCGCTATTTAATCAAAAACCTTTGGGGATCAGTTAAATTGGGGGATAGTCTGTGTTGGTACGTGTGAGAGAGATCCACCTTTCCAAGTTGTTGGGGTTCATCTCATACTTCTGAAGGTTTGAGGGTGCTGCCTGTTCCATACTCCCCCTACTCCTAGCCTTTTAGGGGTACAAACAATAGTAATTGGGGCCTAGTGTGGTTGTGTACGTGTGATATACATACACTTTTTTTGGATCATATTTTCTATTCCGCTATTTAATCAAAAACCTTTGGGGATCAGTTAAATTGGGGGATAGTCTGTGTTGGTACGTGTGAGAGAGATCCACCTTTCCAAGTTTTTGGGGTTCATCTCATACTTCTGAAGGTTTGAGGGTGCTGCCTGTTCCATACCCCCCCTACTCCTCATCTAGCCTTTTAGGGGTACAAACAATAGTAATTGGGGCCTAGTGTGGTTGTGTACGTGTGATATACATACACTTTTTTTGGATCATATTTTCTATTCCGCTATTTAATCAAAAACCTTTGGGGATCAGTTAAATTGGGGGATAGTCTGTGTTGGTACGTGTGAGAGAGATCCACCTTTCCAAGTTGTTGGGGTTCATCTCATACTTCTGAAGGTTTGAGGGTGCTGCCTGTTCCATACCCCCCCTACTCCTCATCTAGCCTTTTAGGGGTACAAACAATAGTAATTGGGGCCTAGTGTGGTTGTGTACGTGTGATATACATACACTTTTTTTGGATCATATTTTCTATTCCGCTATTTAATCAAAAACCTTTGGGGATCAGTTAAATTGGGGGATAGTCTGTGTTGGTACGTGTGAGAGAGATCCACCTTTCCAAGTTGTTGGGGTTCATCTCATACTTCTGAAGGTTTGAGGGTGCTGCCTGTTCCATACCCCCCCTACTCCTCATCTAGCCTTTTAGGGGTACAAACAATAGTAATTGGGGCCTAGTGTGGTTGTGTACGTGTGATATACATACACTTTTTTTGGATCATATTTTCTATTCCGCTATTTAATCAAAAACCTTTGGGGATCAGTTAAATTGGGGGATAGTCTGTGTTGGTACGTGTGAGAGAGATCCACCTTTCCAAGTTGTTGGGGTTCATCTCATACTTCTGAAGGTTTGAGGGTGCTGCCTGTTCCATACCCCCCCTACTCCTCATCTAGCCTTTTAGGGGTACAAACAATAGTAATTGGGGCCTAGTGTGGTTGTGTACGTGTGATATACATACACTTTTTTTGGATCATATTTTCTATTCCGCTATTTAATCAAAAACCTTTGGGGATCAGTTAAATTGGGGGATAGTCTGTGTTGGTACGTGTGAGAGAGATCCACCTTTCCAAGTTGTTGGGGTTCATCTCATACTTCTGAAGGTTTGAGGGTGCTGCCTGTTCCATACTCCCCCTACTCCTCATCTAGCCTTTTAGGGGTACAAACAATAGTAATTGGGGCCTAGTGTGGTTGTGTACGTGTGATATACATACACTTTTTTTGGATCATATTTTCTATTCCGCTATTTAATCAAAAACCTTTGGGGATCAGTTAAATTGGGGGATAGTCTGTGTTGGTACGTGTGAGAGAGATCCACCTTTCCAAGTTGTTGGGGTTCATCTCATACTTCTGAAGGTTTGAGGGTGCTGCCTGTTCCATACTCCCCCTACTCCTAGCCTTTTAGGGGTACAAACAATAGTAATTGGGGCCTAGTGTGGTTGTGTACGTGTGATATACATACACTTTTTTTGGATCATATTTTCTATTCCGCTATTTAATCAAAAACCTTTGGGGATCAGTTAAATTGGGGGATAGTCTGTGTTGGTACGTGTGAGAGAGATCCACCTTTCCAAGTTGTTGGGGTTCATCTCATACTTCTGAAGGTTTGAGGGTGCTGCCTGTTCCATACTCCCCCTACTCCTCATCTAGCCTTTTAGGGGTACAAACAATAGTAATTGGGGCCCAGTGTGGTTGTGTACGTGTGATATACATACACTTTTTTTGGATCATATTTTCTATTCCGCTATTTAATCAAAAACCTTTGGGGATCAGTTAAATTGGGGGATAGTCTGTGTTGGTACGTGTGAGAGAGATCCACCTTTCCAAGTTGTTGGGGTTCATCTCATACTTCTGAAGGTTTGAGGGTGCTGCCTGTTCCATACTCCCCCTACTCCTCATCTAGCCTTTTAGGGGTACAAACAATAGTAATTGGGGCCTAGTGTGGTTGTGTACGTGTGATATACATACACTTTTTTTGGATCATATTTTCTATTCCGCTATTTAATCAAAAACCTTTGGGGATCAGTTAAATTGGGGGATAGTCTGTGTTGGTACGTGTGAGAGAGATCCACCTTTCCAAGTTGTTGGGGTTCATCTCATACTTCTGAAGGTTTGAGGGTGCTGCCTGTTCCATACCCCCCCTACTCCTCATCTAGCCTTTTAGGGGTACAAACAATAGTAATTGGGGCCTAGTGTGGTTGTGTACGTGTGATATACATACACTTTTTTTGGATCATATTTTCTATTCCGCTATTTAATCAAAAACCTTTGGGGATCAGTTAAATTGGGGGATAGTCTGTGTTGGTACGTGTGAGAGAGATCCACCTTTCCAAGTTGTTGGGGTTCATCTCATACTTCTGAAGGTTTGAGGGTGCTGCCTGTTCCATACCCCCCCTACTCCTCATCTAGCCTTTTAGGGGTACAAACAATAGTAATTGGGGCCTAGTGTGGTTGTGTACGTGTGATATACATACACTTTTTTTGGATCATATTTTCTATTCCGCTATTTAATCAAAAACCTTTGGGGATCAGTTAAATTGGGGGATAGTCTGTGTTGGTACGTGTGAGAGAGATCCACCTTTCCAAGTTGTTGGGGTTCATCTCATACTTCTGAAGGTTTGAGGGTGCTGCCTGTTCCATACCCCCCCTACTCCTCATCTAGCCTTTTAGGGGTACAAACAATAGTAATTGGGGCCTAGTGTGGTTGTGTACGTGTGATATACATACACTTTTTTTGGATCATATTTTCTATTCCGCTATTTAATCAAAAACCTTTGGGGATCAGTTAAATTGGGGGATAGTCTGTGTTGGTACGTGTGAGAGAGATCCACCTTTCCAAGTTGTTGGGGTTCATCTCATACTTCTGAAGGTTTGAGGGTGCTGCCTGTTCCATACCCCCCCTACTCCTCATCTAGCCTTTTAGGGGTACAAACAATAGTAATTGGGGCCTAGTGTGGTTGTGTACGTGTGATATACATACACTTTTTTTGGATCATATTTTCTATTCCGCTATTTAATCAAAAACCTTTGGGGATCAGTTAAATTGGGGGATAGTCTGTGTTGGTACGTGTGAGAGAGATCCACCTTTCCAAGTTGTTGGGGTTCATCTCATACTTCTGAAGGTTTGAGGGTGCTGCCTGTTCCATACTCCCCCTACTCCTCATCTAGCCTTTTAGGGGTACAAACAATAGTAATTGGGGCCTAGTGTGGTTGTGTACGTGTGATATACATACACTTTTTTTGGATCATATTTTCTATTCCGCTATTTAATCAAAAACCTTTGGGGATCAGTTAAATTGGGGGATAGTCTGTGTTGGTACGTGTGAGAGAGATCCACCTTTCCAAGTTGTTGGGGTTCATCTCATACTTCTGAAGGTTTGAGGGTGCTGCCTGTTCCATACCCCCCCTACTCCTCATCTAGCCTTTTAGGGGTACAAACAATAGTAATTGGGGCCTAGTGTGGTTGTGTACGTGTGATATACATACACTTTTTTTGGATCATATTTTCTATTCCGCTATTTAATCAAAAACCTTTGGGGATCAGTTAAATTGGGGGATAGTCTGTGTTGGTACGTGTGAGAGAGATCCACCTTTCCAAGTTTTTGGGGTTCATCTCATACTTCTGAAGATTTGAGGGTGCTGCCTGCTCCATACTCCTCCTCCTACTGCTCAACCATCCTTTTAGGGGTACAAACAATAGTAGTTGGGGCCTAGTGTGGTGGTGTACGTGCGAGATACATACACTTTCTTTTTGATCATATTTTCTATTCCGCTATTCAATTAAAACCTTTGGGGATCAATTCAATTGCGAGATAGTCTGTGTCGGTACGTGTGAGATCCACCTTTCCAAGTTGTTGGGGTTCATCTCATACTTCTGAAGATTTGAGGGTGCTGCCTGTTCCATACTCCTGCTCCTACTGCTCAACCATCCTTTTAGGGGTACAAACAATAGTAATTGGGGCCTAGTGTGGTTGTGTACGTGCGAGATACATACACTTTTTTTGATCATATTTCCTATTCCGCTATTCAATAAAAACCTTTGAGGATCAATTGAATTGCGGGATAGTCTGTGTCGGTACGTGTGAGATCCACCTTTCCAAGTTTTTGGGGTTCATCTCATACTTCTGAAGATTTGAGGGTGCTGCCTGTTCCATACTCCTCCTCCTACTCCTCATCCATCCTTTTAGGGGTACAAACAATAGTAATTGGGGCCTAGTGTGGTTGTGTACGTGCGAGATACATACACTTTTTTTGATCATATTTCCTATTCCGCTATTCAATAAAAACCTTTGAGGATCAATTGAATTGCGGGATAGTCTGTGTCGGTACGTGTGAGATCCACCTTTCCAAGTTTTTGGGGTTCATCTCATACTTCTGAAGATTTGAGGGTGCTGTCTGTTCCATACTCCTCCTACTCCTCATCCATCCTTTTAGGGGTAGAAACAATAGTAATTGGGGCCTAGTGTGGTTTTGTACGTGCGAGATACATACACTTTTTTGGATCATATTTCCTATTCCGCTATTCAATAAAAACCTTTCTAGGGCAAGATCTTAAATTACAGAAATATGAGGAGACCGTCAAATAAGGGCCGTGGCCTGGGTCGTGGTGCTGCTGGTAGAGCTCCTGTTGCAAGGAGAGGACGTGGTCGATCTGTGCCAGCTACACGCACAAGTGAAACACCTTCCTCAAGTGTGAGTAGGCGACAGAACCTGCATCAGTATTTGGTAGGGCATCAAACGCCCCTAGAAGTGATGAGGCCAGAACAAGTTGAGGCGATAGTAGATTGGTTTGCTGCTGACAGTGCCTCCAGTTCCTTCACATTGTCTCCCACCCAGTCTACTGCAGAAAGGTCAGAGTTGGCACCTGCAGCCAATGTCCAACCGTCTTTCACCTCACCCCCTTGCAAATCAGGCCAGCAGTCTGAGCCCCAAGCCATACAGCAGTCTCTTATTCTTTTTGAGGACTCTGTCAGCAGGGTTTCCCAGGGCCATCCACCTAGCCCTGCCCCAGAAGTGGAAGAGATTGAGTGCAGCGATGCCCAACCACTTATTTCTCAAGATGAGTACATGCAAGGATCATCGCAGCACGTCTCCGATGATGACGAAACGCAGGTGCCAACTGCTGCGGCGTTCAGCATTGTGGAGACCGACAAGGAGGGCAGGGGTGAAGACTGGGTGGAAGATGATGTGGAGGACGATGAGGTCCTCGACCCCACATGGAATGAACGTCATGCAGGTGACCTGAGTAGTTTGGAGGAAGAGGCGGTGGTCGCACAGAGCCACCAGCACAGCAGAAGAGGGAGCAGGGTGCAGAAGCGGAGCGGCCGTGCCCTAGACACTACGCCCGCTACTGCCCAACGCAGCAAGGGAACGAGCGCACCAAAGTCAGCTCAAAGGAGTTCTCTAGCGTGGAAGTTCTTTAGAAAATGTGCTGATGACAGGACACGAGTGGTTTGCACCCTGTGCAATCAGAGCTTGAAGCGAGGCATAAACCTTCTCAACCTGAGCACAACCTGCATGATCAGGCATCTAAGTGCAAAGCACGAGCTGCAGTGGAGTACACACCTTCAAAACCAAGAAACGTCTCTGGCTCATCCTGCTTCCTCTTCTGCTGCAGTCTCGGCCGCTCCAGCCACATCTGTAGTGATACCGGCACCTGCCACCCCGCAAACAGACGATCTGTCAGCAACACCACCACCTGGGTCACCAACAACCATCTCCACAATGTCCCGTGGAAGCGTTCAGCTTTCCATCTCCCAAACACTTGAGAGAAAGAGGAAGTACCCCCCTACCCACCCGCGATCCCTGGCCCTGAATGCCAGCATTTCAAAATTATTGGCCTTTGAAATGCTGTCATTCCGTCTGGTGGAGACGCACAGTTTTAAAAACCTTATGTCGGTGGCTGTCCCACAGTACGTCGTGCCCAGCCGCCACTACTTTTCCAGGCAAGCCATCCCTTCCCTGCACAACCAAGTGGGGGAAAATATCAGGTGTGCACTGCGCAACGCCATCTGTGCCAAGGTCCACCTAACTACGGATACGTGGACCAGTAAGCACGGTCAGGGGCGTTATATCTCCCTAACGGCACACTGGGTAAATGCAGTGGCGGATGGGCCTGAGGCGGATAGCAATTTGGCGCATGTCCTTCCACCACCGAGGATTGCAGGGCGCTTCAGTTTGCCTCCTGTTCCTAACTCCTCCTACTCCGCTTCCTCATCCTCTACCGCCTCCTCATCCGGACAGCGTAACACCTTCACCACCAACTTCAGCACGGCCAGGGGTAAACGACAGCAGGCAGTTTTACAACTTGCCTGTTTGGGGGACAAACCACACACCGCGCAGGAGTTGTGGAGGAGCATGGAACAGCAGACAAATGAGTGGTTGCTGCCAGCGAGCCTCAAGCCCGGCCTGGTGGTGTGCGATAACGGGCGAAATCTCATAGCAGCTCTGGGCCTAGCCGGTTTGACGCACATCCCTTGCCTGGCGCATGTGCTGAATTTGGTGGTGCAGAGGTTCCTTAAAAACTACCCCGATATGTCAGAGCTGCTGCAGAAAGTGCGGGCCGTTTGTGCGCACTTTCGGCGTTCTCACCCTGCTGCTGCTCGCCTGGCAGCGCTGCAGCGTAACTTCGGCCTTCCCGCTCACCGCCTCATATGTGACGTGCCCACAAGGTGGAACTCCACCTTGCACATGCTGGAAAGACTGTGCGAGCAGCAGCAGGCCATAGTGGAGTTTCAGCTGCAGCACGCACGCGTGAGTCGCTCTGCGGAACAGCACCACTTCACCACCAATAACTGGGCCTCCATGCGAGACCTGTGTGCCTTGTTGCGCTGTTTTGAGTACTCCACCAACATGGCCAGTGGCAATGACGCCGTTCTCAGCTTAACTATCCCACTTCTATGCCTCCTTGAAAAAACAATTCGGGCGATGATGGAAGAGGATGTGGCACAGGATGAGGAGGAGGAGGAGGATGAAGAGGTAACATTTCCAAGGCTTTCAGGGCAGTCATTCGCAAGGGGCTCCGAGGGTGGGTTCCTGCACACGCAAACGCCAGGGACGCAATTGTCCAGCAGGGGCACAGTTCTGGAGGATGAGGAGGATGAGGAGGAGGAGGAGCTGGAGGAGGAGATGGAACCATGTTCACAGCAGGGTGGCACCCAGGCCAGCTCATGGCCATCACTGGTGCGTGGCTGGGGGGATACAGAGGACACGGACGATACACCTCCCACAGAGGACAGCCTTTCGTTGCCTCTGGGCAGCCTGGCACACATGAGCGATTACATGCTGCAGTGTCTCCACAACGACCGCCGAGTTGCCCACATTCTAACTTGTGCTGATTACTGGGTGGCCACGCTGCTGGATCCCCGTTACAAGGACAACGTACCGTCCTTAATTCACTCACTGGAGCGCGATCGCAAGATGCGCGAGTACAAGCGCACGCTGGTAGACGCCATGCTGCTGGCATTCCCATCTGACAGCGGGGCCACAGTGGAAGCACAAGGCAGAGGAGGAGGAGGAGGAGGTCGCCAACGCAACCAGGGCACCGCCAGCACCTCAGAAGGCAGGGTTAGCATGGCCGAAATGTGGAAAAGCTTTGTCAGCACGCCACAACAAACAGCAGCACCAGCAGCTCAGATGGAACGTCTTAGCAGGAGGCAGCATTTTACCAACATGGTGGAGCAGTATGTGTGCACACGCCTACATGTAGTGAATGACGGGTCTGCCCCCTTCAACTTCTGGGTCTCCAAATTGGGCACATGGCCTGAGCTTGCCCTTTACGCCTTGGAGGTGCTGGCGTGCCCTGCAGCCAGTGTATTATCTGAACGGGTATTTAGCACGGCTGGGGGCGTTATAACAGACAAGCGCAGCCGCCTGTCCAGAGACAATGTGGACAAGCTCACGTTCATTAAAATGAACCAGGCATGGATCCCACGGGACTTTTCCGTACCTTATGCAGAATAGCAATGGATACCGACCTTACCCACCCATTGTTCCATTTTTGCTCTTTCTCACTCTTTTGGGGTGTACCCTCATTTAAAATTTTTGAAAAGAAGCAGTGTTGGCTACCTCGTCCTCCTCCTCAGGGCCAGATTAATGTAGGGGCTATTGGAGCTGCAGCTCCAGGCCCCTACCTTTTATATAGGCCCCGGGTTGGCCATATTCACTGTTACCGCTCTTCTGTCACTTGTAAACACAGAAGTCTGGCTTCTATGCTCGCTTCCCCAGGCAGCACCCTCAGAACCTCCCCACACAGCGTGAAGGCCGGACAAGGAGGGACAGTTGGCGATGCATGGATGTGTTTATGGGCTTCAGAGACAGCATCCCATGTTGAATTAGGCATGCATGGCTGCACCCTTCCTCCTCTGGGTGCATGGCAAGGCACGGCCCTTAAGGCCCTTCAAAATCCTCAGCACCAAGCCCATGATGCTGTTAATCCGGCCCTGGTACTCCTCCACCGCCGCTTCCACCTACACCGCCCATAGGTGTGCGCAGCCTATTGCATTAAGGTGTGCACCCCAAAGTTGAAATACACATGCATGTGTTTGCCAGCAGGGAGAGTAATGTATCGGGGCCATGTACCTGTAGGCAAGGAGAAATAGAGCAGAGCAGGTCCCAGGGAGATCTTTCCCATCTCCTCACTGGCAATGCTATGTGCCCTAGGTGATTAGGGTGTGCCCAGGCACACCCAGCACACCCTGTGCGCACGCCTATGTCACCGCCACATCCACCACCACCTCAACCTCCCTCCTACTCCATATGGGCCTCGTCCTTCAGAGATGAAGAAGAACATTGTTTTATTTTTCTGTTTTTTTTTTGTTGTTTTAAGTTATTTCCCTATCCACATTTGTTTGCAGAGCACTTGCCATGCTCTTAATTACGTTTTGCTGCCATTTGCAGCACTCTAGCCCTTTCCTTTGGTGTTTTAGAGCCATTTTAGTGCCTTAAAGTTCGGGTCCCCATTGACTTCAATGGGGTTCGGTGTCCGGGAAAAGTTCGGTAAAAGTCCGGGACACGGACCCGGACTTTTTTTTAAAGTTCGGCCGAACCCGTCGAACACGGACATCTAGGTGTCCGCTCAACCCTACTTATAATTGGATACATATTTTATTGATACACAAAAACGGACTTAGCTCCTGATTGGACAATTCATGAATATACTGCAACATTTGTGTACAATAGCGCTAGGGTATAGGAGCAGAGTATTTACAAAGCGCATGTATATAAGTTAAACATTTATATACAAAAAATTACAAAAACATTCTTTAAAGTGAAAACAAAGAACAATAACAAATAATTGATAAAGTAGACATAATAGTAGGGGAATGAGGAGAGAAAAGAGCGGAAAACGCATAATTATAGTGATGATAATCACTGATGTGTAAATAAGAAAAAAAGAGAAAAAAATATGAAAACAATATCATAAGATATATAAGGTGCAGTTAGTCTAGTTCCTCATTAATCATTAGCCTGTCAGCAAAGCACGTTCGAACAGGTCACCATAGTATTGCAAAAAATCTTTATTATGTTCAAATCAGGGGCATGGTTTATCTTTCCATGCCTCCAGATGCGAAACCATCTAGAAACGGTCTGAATGAGATGAAATCATTCAGTCCTGGTGGCTCAGTGGCCTTTAATCGGTAGATCCAACGTAACTCCATTTGGAGGAGGGTCTTATTCCAGTCCCCTCCTCTGGGGTTTGGGTGGATTCTATCCAGTATCAGAAATTTGATTTTGGGAAATTTGTCAGGATGGATCAAAGCGGCGTGGCGTCCCAATGGAAGCTCTGGGTCACGTGTTTGTATACTTTTCAAATGTCTGCATGCACGTTTGGTGAACTCGAGTTTGGTTTTCCCAACATAAAAACATCCGCACCCACAGAGGAGCAAATAAACCACTCCGTGGGTGCGGCAGTTGGCAAAATGTTGCGGCCTGAAAACCTGGCCGTTAGGTAAAATTGGGTCCTTGCTCGTGTGCATGTATCTGCAATATCTGCATGTACCGCACATAAAGGTTCCTTTCACCTTACAATGGTCTTTCCCTTTTTGAGCCACAAATTCACTTTGTACAAGTTGGTCCCTTAGAGCAGGGACCTTCTTGTAGGTGAATTGAGGATATGTTGTAACATGTTTGCCCAAAATAGGGTCAAGAGAGAGCATATGCCAATATCTCGTGACGATCTTTTTAATTTCGAGATGTTGTTCCGAATATTTTGTTATAATTCTAAGGGTGTTTTCAACAGGTTTAGAGGTTTTTGGTGCCAGTAATACTTCTCTATCACTGGTTAGGGCCTTTTTATAGGCTTTTTTTAGAGTAGTTTTTTTATATCCTCTCTTAAGCAATCTCTGTTGTAGATCGTCAGCAGCCTTTTGGAATTGTACCAGTTCGGTACAATTCCTCCTGGCCCTGAGATATTGGCTGTATGGGATTGACCTAACCAAACTTTGAGGATGGAAACTTGAAGCATGGAGTATGGTGTTTCCAGCAGTGGGCTTCCGAAAGAGCCCACTGTGGAGACCACCATCTTCGCCTTTGTGGATCTCTACGTCAAGGAAGGTTATTTTTTGTAGGTCACAGTTCATCGTGAAATTTAAACCAAAGTCATTTTTGTTCATCCTGTCCATCCATTTGTCCAAAAGGTCCCGTGGTCCATGCCATAACATAAAAATATCATCGATGTATCGGACCCACATAATGATGTGGTCCGTATACATCGAAGTCTCGTCATCATCAAGGAGAGCATGTTCCCACTCCCCCAGATACAAATTGGCGTAGGATGGGGCACAACAAGTGCCCATCGCTACGCCTTGCACCTGGAGGTAGTGGGAACCGTTGAAGGTAAAAACGTTATGGAACAAAATGAACTGGAGGATGGACAGGATGAACTCCCCATATGCATCAAAAGTGGATCCCCGCGTTAACACGCGTCTGACTGCCGCCAACCCCCGATCGTGCGGGATAGAACTATATAACGCCTCGACGTCTATAGTAACTAATAGGCAATTGGCAGGAACAATTGTATCCTGAATTTTCTGTAGGAAATGTATTGTGTCCCGCACGAAAGAGGGTAGGGCAGTTACAAAAGGCTTTAAGAAGGTGTCTACCAGTTTGCTGGCGTTATCTGTTATTGAGCCAATCCCTGAGATAATTGGACGCCCTGGTGGATTCGTGGCGTTTTTGTGTATCTTGGGGAGGGCGTAAAAAGTAGGGGTAACAGGGAAAGCCGTACGAACATATTCCCAAGTGTGTTTGGGGATCACTGTATTGAAATATGCTGAGTCAACTAGGCTGTAGAATTCCAGCTGATATTTCGCAACAATATCGGCCGGAATCCTCCTGTACCAATTAAGATTTTTAAGGATCCTCAAGCACATTGCCACGTAGTCATCATTATTCATGATGACGACGTTGCCGCCTTTGTCGGCTTGTTTAATCGTGATGGATGGATTTTGCTTAAGTTTTTTAATTGCAAGCCTTTGTTTGAATGTAGTATTTGTATTAGTTGGTTTTTTAATATGTAATTTTTCAACTTCTTTCGTTACTAATTTAACAAAGGCGGCAACGTGTGGGTTGAGGGTTTGGGGAAACTTATCAGACTTTTTCTTTAAAGATAAGCCTTGGTTAGGGGGCTTAGGTTTCTGTGTATCCACACTCGCTAGTAGGGAGGGCAAATCTACTCGGTCAATGAGATCCTCATTTTCCTCGAGTAGTGAGATTAAGGTATCCAGGATCGGATCTTTCTTAGATTTTGAGATCTCAGAAGATTTATCATTGTCATATAGGATTTTGAAATTCAACTTTCGAGCGAAAAGATGCAAATCTTTTATAAAATCAAAACGATCTAATTTTGTACTAGGGCAAAAACTCAAACCTTTAGAGAGAACTTCTGTTTCCTCTGGGGACAGCTTATAGTCTGAAAGATTAACAATCGAAAAATCAGTAGAAGCTATAACAGAGTCTTCAGAGTGTGGGGACAGAACAGTGGGTGCAGTGTAATTTAAGTAGAGGGGGTGGGAGTGATCGTGGGAGCTCTCAAGTGAATCAATTCTAAAAAAGTTGTGTCTTGTAAATTAAGAGTGGAGGCTAGTGAGGATGGTGTTGGATTGGATTTGGAAGAAGGGGTCTGTGTCTGAGAATTAGGGGGTGGGTTGGAATCTAATTCAGGTGGGGGTGGATTGGATTTAAAAAGTGATAAGTGTTGGCCTACATTGTGTTGTAGGTTAGTTTTTTTGGTAGATTGGTTTATGCTATTATCTTCTTGATAAGTGCGTTTAGTTTTCGTTGGAACTTTCTGTTTATTCAAATTTTGAAAATTAGTGGAGGGTGTCCCTTTCGGGTGAAGTGAGGGGGGGAGGGAAGATGGGTGTTGATCTTTGTTAGTTGAGAAAAAGGTTGTAGGTTTGGGTGCGTTCCATCTGTATGCCTTTTTGTGGGCAAAAGCGATGGTATCGCGTCCAAACTTTTGTTGTTTTTTGATTAAAATATTGCGATTATATACATCTAGATGTTCCTTTAGTTGTTTCTCCTTAATTGGAAACAGTTTATGAAGTTTATATTTTTGCATCTTCTCGCAGAGAGCATTGATCTCAGCATCCAGTTTGGATGTACGGATGGTATATTCTTCGATGAGTAATGTCATTAGGGTGGCTGAACATTGATTTAAGGTATTTTCCCAATCGGTCTTAAACTTAGGGCTTAGGTCCTCCAAAAGTGGAAAAACCTGCACCCTCAGGCCGATGGGGTTAATTTCTTTTTTAATGTAGTCCTGGAAAGACCTAATGTGCCAGAAATAGGCGGACTTTTTTTCTAACGTTTTTGATAACTGAAAAAATAATGCAGATAAATCCGCCTCGGCATATTCTTTCTCACCGAAGTCTTTTAAATATTTAGACATAAGAAGTTCCCATTCATCACCTACATATATAGACATAGTGAGTGTGGAAACAGTTAATCCCAATAAAGAGGAAGTGGACTAGATATAAATAATTGTAAAAAAGAAAGGAAATAGAGGGGAGAGGAAATAACAATGCAATGCTCACAAAAAATTCCCTAGCGCATTTTAAGATAAATATAATTTTCAAAAAAGATATACAATGTTTCTAGTCACAATATATACGTGACTGAATAGTATTCAAAAAATTATTACAGGGGAGACAAACAACATGAGCTGAGGCGGGGAATGGTATCTACTACCTGGTAATAAGTAATTTTAAATATTGCTCATGATGTGTATGTCTCCACGGTGCCACATCCCAAAAAGTACAAGACCAAAGAAGGAAGGGGGTTCCCCTAGGGGTGGGACTTTTTAGGCACCAAAGTATAAGACAATCAATTATATAAAATCAATTCTTTATTTTATTAGATCATACAAAAAAATAATATATTAAAACATAGGGCAAGCTATAGAATACTTCACAGCTAACAGTCGGATTAAAGACCACACGACCCCTGGGTTTGAACCCGACGCGTTTCGGAGTCTCTTGGAACTCCTTCCTCAGGGGTACCCTTGGAGGGTGGTCTGTGGGTGATCAATACAAGACAAATTAGTTTAAATATTTAACATATAAGTCTATACATACATCAAGCAAAGTATTTTAGCAATGACTTAACGGCACTCTCTATGGACAACAGTGATATGCTGACCATTTGTTTTTAAACTGTGCAGGCAGGCCATTCATACTTACCACCACAGTGGATTATGTAAGTCATTGCTAAAATACTTTGCTTGATGTATGTATAGACTTATATGTTAAATATTTAAACTAATTTGTCTTGTATTGATCACCCACAGACCACCCTCCAAGGGTACCCCTGAGGAAGGAGTTCCAAGAGACTCCGAAACGCGTCGGGTTCAAACCCAGGGGTCGTGTGGTCTTTAATCCGACTGTTAGCTGTGAAGTATTCTATAGCTTGCCCTATGTTTTAATATATTATTTTTTTGTATGATCTAATAAAATAAAGAATTGATTTTATATAATTGATTGTCTTATACTTTGGTGCCTAAAAAGTCCCACCCCTAGGGGAACCCCCTTCCTTCTTTGGTCTTGTACTTTTTGGGATGTGGCACCGTGGAGACATACACAACATGAGCAATATTTAAAATTACTTATTACCAGGTAGTAGATACCATTCCCCGCCTCAGCTCATGTTGTTTGTCTCCCCTGTAATAATTTTTTGAATACTATTCAGTCACGTATATATTGTGACTAGAAACATTGTATATCTTTTTTGAAAATTATATTTATCTTAAAATGCGCTAGGGAATTTTTTGTGAGCATTGCATTGTTATTTCCTCTCCCCTCTATTTCCTTTCTTTTTTACAATTATTTATATCTAGTCCACTTCCTCTTTATTGGGATTAACTGTTTCCACACTCACTATGTCTATATATGTAGGTGATGAATGGGAACTTCTTATGTCTAAATATTTAAAAGACTTCGGTGAGAAAGAATATGCCGAGGCGGATTTATCTGCATTATTTTTTCAGTTATCAAAAACGTTAGAAAAAAAGTCCGCCTATTTCTGGCACATTAGGTCTTTCCAGGACTACATTAAAAAAGAAATTAACCCCATCGGCCTGAGGGTGCAGGTTTTTCCACTTTTGGAGGACCTAAGCCCTAAGTTTAAGACCGATTGGGAAAATACCTTAAATCAATGTTCAGCCACCCTAATGACATTACTCATCGAAGAATATACCATCCGTACATCCAAACTGGATGCTGAGATCAATGCTCTCTGCGAGAAGATGCAAAAATATAAACTTCATAAACTGTTTCCAATTAAGGAGAAACAACTAAAGGAACATCTAGATGTATATAATCGCAATATTTTAATCAAAAAACAACAAAAGTTTGGACGCGATACCACCGCTTTTGCCCACAAAAAGGCATACAGATGGAACGCACCCAAACCTACAACCTTTTTCTCAACTAACAAAGATCAACACCCATCTTCCCTCCCCCCCTCACTTCACCCGAAAGGGACACCCTCCACTAATTTTCAAAATTTGAATAAACAGAAAGTTCCAACGAAAACTAAACGCACTTATCAAGAAGATAATAGCATAAACCAATCTACCAAAAAAACTAACCTACAACACAATGTAGGCCAACACTTATCACTTTTTAAATCCAATCCACCCCCACCTGAATTAGATTCCAACCCACCCCCTAATTCTCAGACACAGACCCCTTCTTCCAAATCCAATCCAACACCATCCTCACTAGCCTCCACTCTTAATTTACAAGACACAACTTTTTTAGAATTGATTCACTTGAGAGCTCCCACGATCACTCCCACCCCCTCTACTTAAATTACACAGCACCCACTGTTCTGTCCCCACACTCTGAAGACTCTGTTATAGCTTCTACTGATTTTTCGATTGTTAATCTTTCAGACTATAAGCTGTCCCCAGAGGAAACAGAAGTTCTCTCTAAAGGTTTGAGTTTTTGCCCTAGTACAAAATTAGATCGTTTTGATTTTATAAAAGATTTGCATCTTTTCGCTCGAAAGTTGAATTTCAAAATCCTATATGACAATGATAAATCTTCTGAGATCTCAAAATCTAAGAAAGATCCGATCCTGGATACCTTAATCTCACTACTCGAGGAAAATGAGGATCTCATTGACCGAGTAGATTTGCCCTCCCTACTAGCGAGTGTGGATACACAGAAACCTAAGCCCCCTAACCAAGGCTTATCTTTAAAGAAAAAGTCCGATAAGTTTCCCCAAACCCTCAACCCACACGTTGCCGCCTTTGTTAAATTAGTAACGAAAGAAGTTGAAAAATTACATATTAAAAAACCAACTAATACAAATACTACATTCAAACAAAGGCTTGCAATTAAAAAACTTAAGCAAAATCCATCCATCACGATTAAACAAGCCGACAAAGGCGGCAACGTCGTCATCATGAATAATGATGACTACGTGGCAATGTGCTTGAGGATCCTTAAAAATCTTAATTGGTACAGGAGGATTCCGGCCGATATTGTTGCGAAATATCAGCTGGAATTCTACAGCCTAGTTGACTCAGCATATTTCAATACAGTGATCCCCAAACACACTTGGGAATATGTTCGTACGGCTTTCCCTGTTACCCCTACTTTTTACGCCCTCCCCAAGATACACAAAAACGCCACGAATCCACCAGGGCGTCCAATTATCTCAGGGATTGGCTCAATAACAGATAACGCCAGCAAACTGGTAGACACCTTCTTAAAGCCTTTTGTAACTGCCCTACCCTCTTTCGTGCGGGACACAATACATTTCCTACAGAAAATTCAGGATACAATTGTTCCTGCCAATTGCCTATTAGTTACTATAGACGTTGAGGCGTTATATAGTTCTATCCCGCACGATCGGGGGTTGGCGGCAGTCAGACGCGTGTTAACGCGGGGATCCACTTTTGATGCATATGGGGAGTTCATCCTGTCCATCCTCCAGTTCATTTTGTTCCATAACGTTTTTACCTTCAACGGTTCCCACTACCTCCAGGTGCAAGGCGTAGCGATGGGCACTTGTTGTGCCCCATACTACGCCAATTTGTACCTGGGGGAGTGGGAACATGCTCTCCTTGATGATGACGAGACTTCGATGTATACGGACCACATCATTATGTGGGTCCGATACATCGATGATATTTTTATGTTATGGCATGGACCACGGGACCTTTTGGACAAATGGATGGACAGGATGAACAAAAATGACTTTGGTTTAAATTTCACGATGAACTGTGACCTACAAAAAATAACCTTCCTTGACGTAGAGATCCACAAAGGCGAAGATGGTGGTCTCCACAGTGGGCTCTTTCGGAAGCCCACTGCTGGAAACACCATACTCCATGCTTCAAGTTTCCATCCTCAAAGTTTGGTTAGGTCAATCCCATACAGCCAATATCTCAGGGCCAGGAGGAATTGTACCGAACTGGTACAATTCCAAAAGGCTGCTGACGATCTACAACAGAGATTGCTTAAGAGAGGATATAAAAAAACTACTCTAAAAAAAGCCTATAAAAAGGCCCTAACCAGTGATAGAGAAGTATTACTGGCACCAAAAACCTCTAAACCTGTTGAAAACACCCTTAGAATTATAACAAAATATTCGGAACAACATCTCGAAATTAAAAAGATCGTCACGAGATATTGGCATATGCTCTCTCTTGACCCTATTTTGGGCAAACATGTTACAACATATCCTCAATTCACCTACAAGAAGGTCCCTGCTCTAAGGGACCAACTTGTACAAAGTGAATTTGTGGCTCAAAAAGGGAAAGACCATTGTAAGGTGAAAGGAACCTTTATGTGCGGTACATGCAGATATTGCAGATACATGCACACGAGCAAGGACCCAATTTTACCTAACGGCCAGGTTTTCAGGCCGCAACATTTTGCCAACTGCCGCACCCACGGAGTGGTTTATTTGCTCCTCTGTGGGTGCGGATGTTTTTATGTTGGGAAAACCAAACTCGAGTTCACCAAACGTGCATGCAGACATTTGAAAAGTATACAAACACGTGACCCAGAGCTTCCATTGGGACGCCACGCCGCTTTGATCCATCCTGACAAATTTCCCAAAATCAAATTTCTGATACTGGATAGAATCCACCCAAACCCCAGAGGAGGGGACTGGAATAAGACCCTCCTCCAAATGGAGTTACGTTGGATCTACCGATTAAAGGCCACTGAGCCACCAGGACTGAATGATTTCATCTCATTCAGACCGTTTCTAGATGGTTTCGCATCTGGAGGCATGGAAAGATAAACCATGCCCCTGATTTGAACATAATAAAGATTTTTTGCAATACTATGGTGACCTGTTCGAACGTGCTTTGCTGACAAGCTAATGATTAATGAGGAACTAGACTAACTGCACCTTATATATCTTATGATATTGTTTTCATATTTTTTTCTCTTTTTTTCTTATTTACACATCAGTGATTATCATCACTATAATTATGCGTTTTCCGCTCTTTTCTCTCCTCATTCCCCTACTATTATGTCTACTTTATCAATTATTTGTTATTGTTCTTTGTTTTCACTTTAAAGAATGTTTTTGTAATTTTTTGTATATAAATGTTTAACTTATATACATGCGCTTTGTAAATACTCTGCTCCTATACCCTAGCGCTATTGTACACAAATGTTGCAGTATATTCATGAATTGTCCAATCAGGAGCTAAGTCCGTTTTTGTGTATCAATAAAATATGTATCCAATTATAAGGTTTATAAACTCTAAGGCAGTCTGTTTATATATAAATTGTTTCCCTCTTCTTCAATAATATAACCAATCTTTTCCACTAGGATTCGGAGTTTAAATGTCTGAGACAATGATTGTCTCTAGATGTGCGTTAGGAATAGCCCGGCACGGCAAGGCGGTCGCCACCTAGTGGCGCCCGCACATTAGACGTTCATCACTCCATCTCTACCTCCATACGAGGTTAGCGATGCACGCCTAACACACTGATCTGCGGTCCACGCAGATGGGCAGTGTTCCGTGTCGGTGGAACGCATCGGCCGTTCACGCTTCCGCCGGATATCCGGCAGGGGGCGTGTCCAGCCCCTACGTTCCAGGGAACCCTGACGGCGCTCAGCTGGATGCGTGTAATCGAGCTGAAATTTGTTTCAGCTGATTATCACGCTATTTAAACCCTGTGTACCTGCCATCAGAGCTGCTTGCTCTTTTTGCCGGATACACAGGTCTTGTGAGGGACTCCCTCCCTCTGTGAACGTTTCTCTGTTCTACCAAAGGTAAGAAAGAAACTCCATCCCTATTAGGTCTATCTAGATACCGCTGATTCCTCTTTATCAGCTTGCTTAGAATTGACTATGTATGTTGTGCTTAATGGAACCCTCCAGCCTCCTTTCAACTAATTGGAATTTCCCTATGGTTAGTGTCCTACTACTTGGCACTATATATATATATATACTGCTTATATCCATTTTGATTTTGTTTCATACAATTCCATACTTACTTTTATGTTTTGATATACCTTATTGAAAGCAGATAAGGCTGGAGGTTATTGTTTCTGCCGGCATAATATGCACGCCTACTTTTTAAATTAAACTTTGCAATAATCATGCGATCTCTATTCAGCAGATCTGCTGTCTCTTTGGGGTTCCAGCTACTCCTACCCAGCCTCCAACTGAGACTGGTTGGCACATAAACTCCGAATACCTAGGATCCTGGCAAAAACCTTTTTCATCTTAAAAACGGCACTCTCTATGGACAACAGTGATATGCTGACCATTTGTTTTTAAACTGTGCAGGCAGGCCATTCATACTTACCACCACAGTGGATTATGTAAGTCATTGCTAAAATACTTTGCTTGATGTATGTATAGACTTATATGTTAAATATTTAAACTAATTTGTCTTGTATTGATCACCCACAGACCACCCTCCAAGGGTACCCCTGAGGAAGGAGTTCCAAGAGACTCCGAAACGCGTCGGGTTCAAACCCAGGGGTCGTGTGGTCTTTAATCCGACTGTTAGCTGTGAAGTATTCTATAGCTTGCCCTATGTTTTAATATATTATTTTTTTGTATGATCTAATAAAATAAAGAATTGATTTTATATAATTGATTGTCTTATACTTTGGTGCCTAAAAAGTCCCACCCCTAGGGGAACCCCCTTCCTTCTTTGGTCTTGTACTTTTTGGGATGTGGCACCGTGGAGACATACACAACATGAGCAATATTTAAAATTAATTAATACAGAACTACTCCCCTACCCCCAATCCTTTACACAATGGGCTTTTTATGCAAATATGCCATTTCTTGACAATCATAGAAACCAAAAATTTTTGGTCCAGACCACTCACAGTGCTTGAATCTCTTTGTAATGAAAAAAGAACCCCATAAGACATCTTATTTCCTTGCTATACATGTCTTTATTCAAAGATCTCTCCGCCTACGACAGTAGCTTATTCCAAGTGTGGTGCTGTGAAATCGATCTACAGCTTGTAGACTTAGATTGGGAAACCATTTGTACATATGTACACAAAGAATCTATGAATGTAGCAATTCAGGAGTGTAGTTACAAAATCCTAACCAGTTGGTATAGGACACCTGCTCTTCTAAACAAATTATTATCACATATTTCTGATACCTGTTTGAGATGTGAGAAAGAAAAAGGGACAATGCTCCAGGCGTGCTTTAAAATTCAACCTTTTTGGAAACTGGTCCATGACACTATTCTGAAAGTAACCTCTGATATTTCTTACTCTCCTGCCCAATACCTTCTACACCAAACCTCTTTACCAAATAAACGATATTTGAAATTTTTATCAATGTTTATGATCAATGCAGCAAGGCAATGTATTCCATCTCACTGGCGGTCGTCCAATACGCCTATGACCATGGAATGGTTCCATAGACTAAACAAAATGGAAGAGATAGAGGAACTTGTTAGCATTTCCCAAGGAAAAACTCTCCAAAAAGAGAAAAAAAATCTACATTTCTTAAACAACCCTAAGCTCCACTTGGAGACACTTACCCCAATCTAAGGAAGACTATCTTTAGCAGCTACCCCCCTAAACCCTACTTCCAACTCTGGGAGAGGGGTTGAGAAATAAATAATTATCCCTAATCAGCCTTAAACTTCCCCTACCTCACAGCAATATAATCATTCATCCAACTCTCTCTTTTCCTCGTCGTCCTCCATCTCCTTTTCTCCCTATGCCCCCCCCCCCCTACACAATTGAGAGAGAGGGGAGAGGAGAGAGGAAGGGGAGAGAAGAGAGGAAGGGTAGAGGAGGAAGAGGACAGAGAAGAGAATGAGGGAAAACTTCAACTCCCCCCCCTTTATTTTTTTCTCTCCCTCCTTCCCTTGCCCTTCCCCTATGACATCTCTCACAAAAAGAAACAGACAGATTACCAGACAATAGCTGTCTGTTCAACTGCAGTTTTCATACTCTCATTCTTTTTATAACATTACAACGTTTTTTTCTATTGCAAATCTATGGCTAACACAGATTTTTAGATTGAATTTATCCCATTGTGTCCGCTCCTGCTTCCTCAGAACTAGTATCTTAGATTTAAACTACTATATTCAAGTTCTCTCATTACTGGAAAACTAAGTTAACTTCATGACACAATTATTAATAGACTCAATAATTGTTGTTTAATGTATCTAAGCCATGTTCTTTTTCTAACAATGTATGGTATTTGAACCTTGACAATATGCTTACTTAATACAACTTTATGAAACAAAAAAAAAAAACGATTTGGTCATTTAACTTGAGAACTTGTTCCACTTCTATATAGCTTGTTTTAAAGGTTTATTACTTATATCATTTTTTGAAATTTTTAACTGGTTAAGAGTGTCTGCAGTTTTTCACAGTACAGGGCTATTCAAGGTTACATGTTTTCAAGGGTGCAATCTAATCCCCCAAGATAATGCAAGGTCACTTCCATCAATGATGTTAAACTGTGATAAAGAACTAACCACATGGGTCAACGGAAGGTCGCCCACAGTGGGAATATTTATATTTGTATGCCGAAATATTATACCTTCATCATATAGCACTGCTTAATGGTAAATCCTTTACACAAGACTCATCTGACTGCTTGTAATATAATATTTTGAGCTCGTTACTACATTCATCAGCAAAGAGAGCACATAAAATGATTGGTGGTCACAGGAATCCACCACATCAATTGTAAAATGAAAATCCACATAATTAAAACAAATTACATTTAAAAGGCTGCCTAGTCAGATGACTGTAATTTAATTTTAAAGTGGTCACTTTATTATTTAACACCTGTCACTCTGCCAGAAGAATCAGATAATAAGTGTACATCTAAAATTCATGTTAAATATCCTTGCTGCGGAAAGTCATATACTTGATATATTTTCCCTTTTTTTTTTTTTGCTAGAGAATGATAGTAGTGATCTACAGCAAACCGGCCTCTGCTTGTCAGTTTGAAGAAAATAAGGTTTTGTAGCTTGAAGAGTGTCCAAGTCACAGTCTAGATTTATTTTTACACTTAGTTACACAGATATTAAAATGTTTATATGTGAGTAACCTCATCTGCTTCAGTGTTAGTCTTCCAGAAACAATAATAATGCAATATTCTGTACAATAACCAGCACCACCAAAAGAAAAAATAACATATTAAAAAATATATAACTAATAGAAAGAGCATCAATCTATATATCTTATTTACTGATATAGATTCTTCAACCTCTTGTGAGCTGGCCACTGTGCAAACAAAAGATCTGCTTCCCTATTACTTTGAGAGGACATACCAGTATGTCCTCTAGGACCTGAGCTCTTGTGATTGGACACAGGCAAAAGATACAGAGCCAATGGGAGTGGTTCTGCACCATGTGATCCCTGTGACTGATCACAGAATGTAAACATGGGCTGCGGTTAGCCTTGTGTTACATACTGGCCACTGATCAGGAAGCACAGTTTACTCTAACACATCAGAAAGCCCCCTGACCTCTAGCCAGCACCACTTCAATCTAGTAACATTACAAACAATAATAAAATACACGCCTCTGATGTCATTCACCCTTCTACAGTATATGTCATCCCCATTCGGCCCCTGATCTGACCTTTATATTAGCCTCTCATCTCTCTTAGCTTACATATCTCTACATTAAACCCTTCATTTCCCTCCTCCCATTGTATGTCCTCTGTAAATTAACAACTTCACTTCTTGGTCCCCTGTGTATGACCTGTACCTTTATTGTACCTAGAATACCATTACTAAGTGCCATGTTGGAACCCCTCTCAATACTGGAATGTTTCCTAATTTCCCCAAAAAATTGTGGCAGAAAATTTTAGAAAGTCGCCTATGGATAACTTTAGATATCGTAGTTTATCGCTGTTTTACGGCGTGCGCAATTTTCAACCCTTCCCGCCATTGTAACACATACATGTGGCCTCCCGGAAGTGGGTATCTTCCTTTGTGTTGGGAGCACAGCGCGCTCCCAGCACAAAGACCGATGACGACCCGAAACCCCAAGTCCCAGGTCACCTGATCACTGTGTTAGCCTCTGATTGGCTATCACAGAGATCAGTAACTGTGAAGCCCTCCCCTGTGTTTCTCTGTCTGTAAATGAAGAGGAAAGATGCAATGTATCTTCTCTTTTTTTCCAGAGAGGGAAAAAAAAGAGTGTGTGTAAAAAAAAAAAAAAAATAATAGAAAATTATATAGCAGGATTTATATAGCGCCAACAGTTTTCATTTTTTACAACATGAGGGCAGACAATACAGTTACAATACAATTCAATACAGGAGGAATCAGGGGGCCCTGCTCATTAGAGCTTACAATCTAGAAGGGGGGGGGGGTAAAATTAAACAAAAGGCAATAACTGTGGGGGATGTGATGATGGAGAAAAGGAGAATACAGTTGTTAGGAGTGGGTAGGATAGGCTTCTCTGAAGAGGAGGTTTTTCAAGGATCGTCTAAAAGCTAATAGAGTAGGAGATAATCGGACAGATTGGGGTAAGGAGTTCCATAGGATTGGAGAGGCTCTGGAAAAGTCCTGGACGCAAGCATGGGAGAAGGTGACAAGGGAGCTAGAAAGTAGGAGATCTTGAGAGGAACGAAGAGAACGATTAGGTTGGTATTTTGAGACTAGCCTAGTGATGTAGCTGGGGACCGAGTTGTGGAGGGCTTTGTAAGTTGTTCTTAGTATTTTGAATTTAATTCCTTGCGTGAGTGGAAGCTAGTGGAGGGATTGACAGAGAGAAGTAGCAGACACTGAGCGATTGGTAAAGTGGATGAGTCTGGCAGCAGCATTCATGACAGATTGAAGGGGGGGGTAGCCTATGTAGAGGTAAGCCAATCAGAAGCGAATTGCAGTTGTCGAGGCGAGAGATAACAAGGGAGTGAACTAGGAGAATTGTTGTATCATTGGTTTGAAAAAGGCATATTTTGGAAATGTTGCGGAGGTTGAGGTGGCAAGATTTGGAGAGTGATTGGACGTGGGGCTTGAAAGAGAGTTCAGCGTCCAGGACTACACCTAGGACGTTACCCTCAAGGTTTGATCTAGGTTAGTGCCAGGGTTAGCTTTTGCTTCAAGTAAGGGTCAAAGGTCAAGGTCAAAGGTCATTATTTAGGGCAGGATTTTTGTTTTTTGTTTTTTTTTAGCCTCAGTGTCAGTTAGGGGTTTATTTACTAAGGCTAGAGAGGACAAAATTAGTCACAATTCTGCAGAGAAACCAATCAGCTTCCAGGTTTTCATGCTAAAGCTTAATTAAAGAAGCTGAAATTAGAAACTTATTGGTTTCTCTGCAGAATTGTGACTTATTTCACTCTCTCTAGCTTTAGTAAATAAACCCCTTAGCACCGGTTCACACTAGCGTGACGCTACTTTCAGGGGCGACCTCCGAGATCGCGGTGCGAGCAGCGCGCCGCGACCTCGGAGCGGCCGCCACGGACTTCATAACATTGAAGTCTATGGCGGTCGCCTCCTGGTCGCCCCAAAGAAGCTCCGGACCCTTTTTCTAGGTCGGAGCGACTTGTGTCGCTCCTATTAGAACGGGTCCGCAGCTTCCCTATGGGAGGCGACCTGCGGCGACCTGTGAGGCGACAGTGTTAGTGTCAGTGTCCATGTGTTTTAGGTAGGACAAAAAAAAAACAAAACAAAATGTGCACTATTGTTTCTAGGCTGTACAATGGGTATAAACTACAAAAAACATACACATATGTGGTATCGCTGTGATCATCAGGAGCAGGAGAAGTTATTTTGGGTTGTTTTTTGGTGATAGGTTATGGTAGTAACGAAAAAAAATGTACAGCTGAATTTTAAAAAAATTATTTTTTTTTTTACTATTTTGGGCCAGTTTTCCTTTAATAATGGCAAAACAAATCACGACATATCCATAACTATGTATCATCAAATGAAAGCCCAATTTATCCCAAAAAAAAGAAGGTATAATCCACCTGGATGTACAAAGTAGTTGTAATGACATGCACGGTTTTATTAACACATGTCAAAATTCCAAAATTGTGCTTAGGCATTTAGATTTGTTTTACCCTTAGGCGTGAAGGAGTTAGAATCTTGAAATGTTTGGAATCTGTTTACTAAACTGCAACTTCATCTTTTATAGTCTACTAAAAATATGGCATTTGTGTGCATTAAAATGCATTTAAGTATATATATATATATATATATATATATATATATATATATATATATTTTAAAATTTGTGTTTGATAAACATCTGCACAAATATTGTATGACATAAAAAATTGCAATAGCCACCATTTTATTCTCCAGGGCCTCTGCTTTCAGAAAATATATAATGTTCGGGATTTAAAGTAATTTTCTAGTAAAACAATGCAGATTTTTCCAGGTACTGTGTGTGAAAATGTCAAAATTGGACAGAAAATGTCCAAGGAAGCTATTGTTTGTTAGGGGTTTCAGGGGAGGAGTAAAATTTTAAGTCTCAGGAAGGAGGGCCTCAAGCAAAGAAATATTGTAAGTCTGAATTCCTTAAAATCATGTTTAAAATCATGTTTAATATCAATTTTGTTTTTTAATATAGAAGGGAATGAGTAAAACATCCGTTAGTTTGTTTCCCTTCAATGCCTTGGAAATCTCTCAAAAGTGAGGGGAAATCCGCTATTAAACAGTTTTCCCTTTGGAAGATTTGCCCTCTATTTTTGTTTCAATTTAAAATTTTGGTTGACAATGGGAATGGTGACATATTTCCTCAGTGGGGACACATATAGAAATATAAACCTGACAGGGGTTTTAACACTGCTACACTCTATGCAAAACTAAAAATAAGTGTTGGCCTAAGATACATTTTAAAGTGGACCTAGTATCAGATATCTTTTTTCATGTTAAGCACATGCAAGCTAAAGAATGAGTAAGTGTAACGATTAAAAGGTATTTATTAACTCTCACAAGGATCACAGTCCTCCCTCATCAGGTCCTTCTTCTGCTTTTTCTCTCCTACTTCCTGGACTGAGATGCTGGCTCAAAAATGACACGGCCTTATAAATCCAGGTGTCTGTGCAGTTCTTGGCCATGTTCATAGTCCCCTGCTGCAACCTCTCACCTTGTGAGTTTCTACAAAATTATAATGTCAAAGTCTGATCTCTGGGGGAGAAAAGACTAAGGAAATTCTTTTATCTACCTGCAACAGACTGATGGCATCATCTCAACCTAGGGAAAGTGACTTGTCTTAAATTTATTCACCCAGAGTTGTAAAGTTACTCTAGGGTACGCCATAGCTACTTGCAGTATATTTTTCATAGGCATATACAGTAATTAACCTATGCTTATTATGATGTTGTTTCAAATTATTAAAAGGAAACTTTTATAAATATTATAACCAACGCATAAGCCTGCCAACAAAGGATCCTCCTAAACTATAGATATACTTGGCTACGTACACAATGAATGCAAACTGTTAACATACTTTCTAATCCAGCCTCAAAGAAGAACTTCATTAACCACTTCCCGACCACCCGCCGCCTATTTATTGCAGCAAGGTGGCTCTCCTGCGCAAACCGATGTAGGTCTACGTCGGTCGCTTGCAGGCATCTAGAGGGCGAGCGCGTGCCACCGGCGGCGCGCTCCCACCCCAATTTGGCAGGGGGGAAGCTAATCCATGGGTCAGATGGCTCTGATTGCCGTCTGACACCCTAGATCGTTCCCCCCTGAGAGAGAAGGACGGTCGGCTGTTGTAAATATAGCTGACCATTCTTCTCCCTGGAATGATCATAGAGCCCATGTGATCCTTCTATATAGGATCGCAGGTCTCTATGGTCATTTCATTAGCCATGCCCACCACAGTTAGAATCACTCCCCTAGGCTCACATTTAACCCCTTGATCACCCACAATGTTAACCCCTTCCCTACCAGTGTAATTATTGCAGTAACAGTGCATATTTTTATCACTGATTACTGTAGTAATGTCACTTGTCCCCCCAAAAGTGTCAAAAATGTCAGTTAGGGGTCCGATCTGCCAGCCACAATGTCGCAGTCCCACTAAAGATCGTAGATCGCCGCCATTACTAGTAAAAAAAAAAAAACAAACAATAAAAATGACATAAATCTTTCCCGTAGTTAGTAGACGCGGTAACTTTTGCGTAAACCAATCAAAATACGCTTATTGCAATTTTTTTTACCAAAAATATATAGCAGAAAACAAATTGGCCTAAAATGTTAGAACATTTTGACTTTTATTTATTTATTTTTTTGAGAATGTTATATAGCAGAATGTTTAAAATATATATATTTTTTTCAGAATTGTCACTCTTTTTTTGTTTATAGCGCAAAAAATTAAAATCACACAGGTGATCAAATACCACCAAAAGAATGCTATATTTGTGGGGAAAAAAGGATGTAAATTTCGTTTGGGTACAGCATTGCATGACCGCGCAATTGTCAGCTAAAGTGACGCAGTGCCAAGTTGAAAGTGGCCTGGTCATTAGAAGGCAAATCCTTCCGTTCTTAAAGTCGTTAAATTAGTTGAGGACTACCTATCCACCCGCAACTATTGAGATGATGAGTACCTTGGTCAGAACTGTATAGTGTACCGCACAGTTTCCAGAGTGCAGTGGTCAGGAGTATGTCTGGGGAATGCACTCTGGAGTGTGGTCAACGTTGAACCCTATTACAATGAAGTTCACTTTTTATTGGTGGAAAGTGGGGAAATACAATGGTAGTCAGTGTAGTGCTTCTACATATTGGTATTCAGAGGTTATATCCCCTCTTACATCATTGTTCAGTGAAGGCATGCCCTTGACATTGTTAGTCAATGTAGTGACCCTTTCACTTGGTATTAGGTGGTGAAGTGCCCCCTTACATTGGTTGTAAATGTTAAAGTGACCCTTATGTAGGTGGTCAATGAAAAGGTGCTCTTTACCTTGGGGTCATTGGTGAAGATCCCCCTACCTACATGAAAGAACATGTCCTACACCTATATGTCCTGCACCACAGATTCTGCTCTACTGATTGACATCAGTGCTAGAACTGTTTAGGTAATCTCAAGTCAGTACTAGAACTGTTGGGGTACTTTCAGGTCAGTGCTAGAACTGTGTAAGTACTTTGAGATGAGAAATCACTCATACGGTTGATACATTCTGCAGGTATTATTGGTTTTCCTTGTAATAAACTTTTAAATATCTGACCTTTTTGTGGCTCCAGTCTGAATTTATTAAAAGGTAATTCCATTTTTGCTAAGATAAAAAAATTAAATGTAATTTTTCTAAAAATGACCATATCTTTTTTACTCTGCAGCTGTTATGATTTCCTAAGATGGACAAAGGCATTGAAATGTTTTTCTCTTGTTACAGCACTGGGATAGATTATTTGAGTCAAGCAAGTGAAGCTTGCACCTAGTACACTGGAAGGAACAAGTGTTTGAAATGTAGGTAAGGTATTATGCCAAATAGCAGGAGGTAAGCGTCTGTAATGAAGTTTGCTAAAATCCTTCCAATGTATATACCTGATAAGGAGAGGATTATTTTATATTAGCAGAACTGGAATTTCATATTAATAGAGGGACAAATGCATTTGATATCTTTTTTTTTTTTCTTTTTTTTTGCTGATGGCAGCACTTTAGAGACTATGCTAAGTTTAGCCCTGTCTCTAAACTCTATTATATTTCTTATAGCATCATTTTAAAACAAAACACCGAACAACCAATTTTCAAAAATGTGACCATACACTATTTTTAATGCCTTTATCACAATATGTACTATAAATAAGGCAGGGATCTACCTAAGTATTTTATAGCTAATTTAAAATATAGAAAATAGGGTTTATTCACTAAAGGTAAATAGGCTAATCATTTTGCAAGGTAATCTATATCAGAACTTAGTAAACGTGGTGAAGTTTCACTCTGCAAAGATTACCCAATCATATGTGAGAAAAAAAAAAAAAAAATTTTTTCTTGCACATGACTGGATGATGGAAATCATCAGAGCTTCACCTCATTCACTAAGCTCTGGGAAAAAATCCCTTGAAAAGTGCAACTTTGTTTGAAAAGTGAACCAAGTTCGAATTAAATTATTCTAAAGCCTAAAAGTTTTTTTTTTACCTTAACCTTCCTAGCGGTATTCCCGAGTGTGGCTCGGGGTTAAATTTCAGTGCCAAAAGCGGTAACCCCGAGCCACACTCGGGGTACCGCTAGGAAGTTTGCTGGATCCTGGTATGTCACCGGGATCCAGTGATGTATCTCGGCGGTGTGCGGCGGCGGATCTTCCTCCCGATGCTCTGTGTGCCCCGTGCCCTGTGTGCGATGTGACATTCGCATGGGGGTGGAACCGGCGGTAAATTCAAAAGTAAAACACACCAAACACACTGATACATTGCAAAATAAAATAAATTCACATTAGATTGCCCCCAGTGCCCTTTCCTGCAGTTCTACTGTACTTTTTATGTATATATATATATATATATATATATATACACACATATATATATATATATATATATATATATATATATATATATATATATATATATGTGCGTATATATATATATTTATATATATATATATATATATATATGTATGCGTATATATATATATATATATATATATGTATATATACAATATATATATGTATACATACATACATACTTTAACTTATTTATAGTTATTTATTATATTATAATTTACGATTTTGTGTTTCAAACTTTATCATACCCGAGATGTTATAAAGAAGAACGCATAGTAAAAAAAAAAATCATATGTAAATAGTTGATTTGGGCTGCTCATTCTTAAGAATTACATGCAAAATAATGGTACCGCTTTCAGCACCTAAATGAAAGAATCATACCGCCAGGGAGGTTAAAGTGTTACTAAACCCAGGACCCTGCATTCACTATATCTGATCTCCCACAGTACACAGAACATGGAAACGCAATTGGTTTAGTAAATATAAACTGCTAAATATTTTTTTTTCATCAGCAGCTAGAGCATTTATGTGTCTTCTATTAGTGTCTGGCTAAAGCTTGTAGGAGAAGTTTTCATTCTACTCTGACTGTCCTATAAGGCTCCAAGACCCCTGAAACTCTGTCAGAACAGTGCTGATTGGCCCTGTGCTGATTACATGCACTCTCCCAAGAAAAAAAAAAAAACTCTCTAGCAATATACACTAAATGGAGCGTGTGTTCGCTAGCCTCTGTTCTAACAGGAGATGGTTTTGAGACTGTGAAAGTAGGGGAGGAACAGAGAAGACAGGATCAAACAGCCTTTTTACACAATGCAGAGGATTTACCCTTAAGTTCCACATTGAGTATAACAAACATGCTTTTCTGCATATACACTGATTTTACTGTTGTGGGTTTAGTAACACTTTAATGCATTCTATGTATTAAGGTAAAAAAAACTTCTGCGTAACTGAAATTCCCCCTGCCCCCCTTTCACATACATGAGCCAATTCACAATCCAGTGCTGTACATGAGAGCCAAGGCCCTCCGGGCTCTGTCCCTCCTCTCTGGGCAGATTGATAGCAGTAGGAGCCATTTGCTCCCACTGCTGTCAATTAAATGCTGTGAAGAGGAGCAGGGGGCGGGTCAAGCCACCCAGTCTGTGTCAATGGACGCAATCCAGGCGGCTCAGGAGGGAGCCCGCACGAGTGCCCCCATAGGAAGCAGCTTTCTATGGGGGCACTCACTGAAGAAGAGGAGCCAGGAGCGCCGGCGGGGGACACCAGAAGAAGAGGATCAAAGCTGCTCTGTGCAAAACCATTGCACAGAGCATGTAAGTATGACATGTTATTTTTTTTTTTTTTTAAAGAACCTTTAATATCACTTTAACTCATTACTCTAATTTTGTTGCTAGAATGGTAACATAAAATACTTCTGGTCTACCATCACCTTGGAGAAAATTATTTTGCTCTGGGTGTTTTCAAATAGTTCTCCCTATAATCCCTGTTCAATCGATTTGATAAATATGGTGCTCCAAGTGATAATACATGCACTGGTACTGGACACAAGTCAGTGTCGTGGTGAAAAGGGAACGTTTGGTACTCCTTTTCCGGTTCTTTATGGAATCATCTCATGTCTATACATTTCTTTTCAAGCTACAGATTTAAAATCTGAGCCAGTTTGTTTGTAATAATATACACCGTATGCATTTAAGTTACAATAGTTTGCTCAGCTGTTTTAAACTAGACTCACTTGGGAAGTACAATTACGTATATTTATAGAAACCCCTAATTACTTGCATTGTTGCACAGCTGGATTGCACTATTTTTCTGTATGTATGGTTTTCTCCACAATTAGCATACTAATGATTCTTGTGAAAGAGATATTTCAAATTTACTGATTTTGTTTGATTCAGTTTTTAATGTTAAAAATGTTGATAATGTAATTTAAAAATGTAGTGTAAAAGCAGAATGTTTAGCTGTTATGCAGTTTTACAGTGCAAAAATGCTAACTGTACAATAATTCCCCAATGTTCATAGATGACAGCATGATTGAAAGTATATAAAATGCCCTCTCAGTAACTTTCTAGTTTTGTATGTCAGTCTTCCTATTTCAGCAAAAGGTTGTTTTTTTTCCATTTGTTGATGGACAGATGAGTGCCAAAACAATGTGCTGCAGTGCCCTCCTAAGGATGACATACGACTAACAGCTTTCAAATATGCTTCTAAAATAGGATTGAATAAAAGTCCAAATAAACATAGCTTTAAACAAAATTAATCTTTTTGTTTCAATATTATCAGCTAATTGAAAAGTGTGCAAAAATTATGAGAAAGTGATCAGTTTAATACAAATAATACTAATCAATGTGCGTTCATTTTTAAAGGTCCTAGTTGTAGGTTAATAAGGGGTTAAATAGGAACATATGTTATTACAAATGAAAAAATCCTTTATGTTTAATGCTGCTTTAAATGACATCATGTTCAGAACAAAGGACTTCCTTTGATTGGCAGATTTAAACAAAAAGTGTAGGACCCCTTTTACATGGGGTGGATTCCATTGAGATCTGCAGTAGATCAGCTCATTTGTTGATGTTTGCCCTTCTCTGATATCGTTTTTTTACTGGGATCTGACTTTCCCAGACTAAAATCCCCTAAATTCTAATGTACCTTTACAGTAGGAATGGCTTTATTGCTAGAATGGCAGTTGTCAGGGCCACAATGTCACAGTCTCACTACAAATCGCTGATCGTTGCCAAAATTCCATAAATCTATCCCATAGTTTGTAGAAACTATACCTTTTGTGCAAACAAATCAATATATACGAATATTGGGATTATTTTAACCAAAAACATGTAGCAGAATACATATTGGTCTAAACTGATTAAGAAATTAGATTTTTTACATTTTTATTGGAATGTTTTATAGCAGAAAATTGTCTGTCTTTTTTTGTTTATAGCACAAAAAAAAAACAACCCACAGAGGTAATCAAATACCAACAAAAAAAAAGCTCTATTTGTGGGGAAAAAAAGCACACCAATTTTATTTAGGTACAGTGTTGCACGACCGTGCAATTGTCAGTTAAATTAACACAGTGCCGTATCGCAAAAAACGGCCTGGTCATTAAGGGGGGTAAACCTTCCGGGGCTGAAGAGGTTAAAACATTAACATGTATTGTTAGGAATATTTACACCATGATGATATCTTTTACAAAAAAAAAAAATAAAACATTATATATTTCCTTTATTGTGTCCTGCTGTCTGCAGTATGATTCAGTAAAGCCATATACTTGGAGAGTTACTGGTTGTACACAATCCTATACCTTCTTTCTAAAATGGCTGCACTATAATCAATGTGTCGTCTTCTTTGCAATATCTATCTATCTATCTATCTATCTATCTATCTATCTATCTATCTATCTATCTATCTATCTATCTATCTATCTATCTATCAAAAAAAAAAAAAAAATATATATATATATATATATATATATATATATATGTATATATATATGTATATGTATATATATATGTATATATATATATATATATATATATATATATATGTATATATATATATATATATATATATATATATATATATATATACATTTATATATATATATATAAATATATATATATATATATATACATATGTAACAGATCCGCCGGCCCACACTGTGTTTGTGGGCTTCCGTCAGTATATGGCTTCCTCTAGTCTGGAGCATAGATAGATATTCCAGCCGCCCTACAAAAAAAAACTAGCCTGAACTTAGCTTGTATGTGTCTGAAAACAATTAACTCTTTATTGAACAATAAACAGACTTTTATACACTTGAGAAGTATTTCAGTCACTACAAGAACAATGAATCGAATATTTACCCAAAACATCACACAATGGTTAGATAAAGAGGTACAGCTGACTCATGGCTAATCCCATCTAGAAAAGGTTATCATTCACATGCTAATTAACTCAGCACACTTAAACAAGCTGGGATGCCTGGCAACAAAGCTAAAACAAAATACAAAATTACACATTATCCTAAATATAAAAACATAACACCTTATTATATAGACAATGGCAAGAGACCCTAGTATCAATCTGTCCATCAGTTACAGACTTCATGGCAACGGTCTACGACAGTCCATATGTCTCTCCGTGTAAAGTGGGATTAAATCTTCATAGTCTTGAGATCTATTGTTAATTATTACTGTCCCATTTGAGTAATCCCAAACATATTCTGTGTCCATTAAGTCCATCATTTCCTTGGCCACCCTGTGCCCACTTGAAGTAGCTGATTATCCTAGTAACATTTTGCCGTCATTTTCACAGAATGAATATCTTTTTTATTTTTTATAAATGCACACTTTATTTACCAAAGAAAAAAATAACAGTCTTTAGTTTGTATATTCCATGTCAACCACTTTAGACCTATAATCCTTCTACTATCTACTATGTTTTTATTTATTCAAACTGGCTGAGCACAAAATTGCACCTTTGATAATACGGTGCCTAGAGTTCTATAGGCTGTCTACACATTATGTCATGTAAGGGGCTACTACTTAGCTATGTATTGCTTTAAGCCCTACTAATTAATTTTATAATGACTGAGAAAATGGCTGACACTGCACCCCCAAAGCTCACAATTACTTCACTATGCTCATACATATTCAAAAGAGATGTTACTGTAAGTTAAAAACTTTGTCTGCACTCCACTTTTCTTTTTTCAATTGTTACTGTTATAGGTGTTTAAGTAATGGCAACAATTTATACAGTGCTCAGGGCCGTCATGGGGGGTGGAAGGGCAGCCCATACACTTGTAGGGAGCCTGGGTGTCCCAAGGGGCCCTGTCACCTGGCAGGGCTGGGAGAAGGCAAGGACAGGTGCAGGGGCGCTCCATGGCTGTACTGGCTTTCTGCAATAAGTGAGTCGGCAGCTGCTACTGCTCTGTGTCATTGAGCTCACATCAGGCTCTTTGCTGCCACCTCTGACTACTTCCTGCATGTGCACTCCTTTTGTGTGCTGGCTGTACTGTATTGTGACTTGTACTCAGCTCTCTGTGTCTCAGCGACATGTGGAAATGAGAGCTGAGAACAGGAATAAAACCTTACAAGTAAGGGCTGTTGTATATGTGTGTGTATGTCTGTACGTGTGTGTGTGTTTGTGCATGTAAATGTTTGTGTACGTGTGTGTGTACATGTGTGTGTGTGTATGTGTACTTGTGTGCACATGTGTATGTTTACATGTGTGTGTACATATGTGGTTTGCATATCTGTGTTTGTGTGTACATGTGTGTGTGTGTGCGTGTCATATATACACATGTAAGGGGGAGCTGAGTGTGTGCAGGTGTGAGGAGGGGCTGAGTGTGAATAGGTGCGAGAGGGGCTGAGAGCGTACAAGTGTGAGGAGGGCTGAGTGCATACAGGTGTGAGGAGGAGGCTGAGTGCCTACAAGTGTGAGGAGGGCTGTGTGGGTACAGGTGTGAGAAGGACTAAGAGCATACAGGTGTGAGGAGAGGACTGAGTGGGTACAGGTGTGAGGAGGGGACTGAGTGTGTACAGGTGTGAGGAGGGGACTGAGTGGGCACAGGTGTGAGGAGGGGGCTGAGTAGGTGCAGGTGTAAGGAGGGAGCTTACCACTTACTGGTGTGAAGGGAGCTGAGTTTGTACAGGTGTGAGCATGGGGCTGAGTGCATACAGGTGTGAGGAGAGGGCTGAGTGGGTACATGTGTGAGGAGGGGGCTGAGTGGGTACCGGTGTGAGGAGGGGGCTGAGTGGGTACAGGTGTTAGGAGGGGGCTGACTGGGTACAAGTGTGAGGAGGGGGCTGAGCACTTACTGGTGTGATGGGGGCTGAGTGTGTACAGGGGTGAGGAGGGGGCTGAGTGTGTACGGGTGTGAGGAGGGGGCTGAGTGTGTACGTGTGTGAGGAGGGGGCTGAGTGGGTACAAGTGTGAGGAGGGGGCTGAGCTCTAACTGGTGTGAGGGGGGCTAAGCACTTACTGGTGTGAGGGGGGCTGAGTGCGTACAGGTGTGAGGAGGGGAATGAGTGGGTACAGGTGGGAGGAGGGGCTGAGTGCATACAGGTGTGAGGAGGGGGCTGAGTGCATACAAGTGTGAGGAGGGGGCTGAGTACGTACAGGTGTGAGGAGAGGGCTGATTGCGTACAGGTGTGAGGAGAGAGCTGAGTGTATACAGGTGTAAGGAGGAGGCTGAGTGCGTACAGGTGTGAGGAGGGGACTGAGTGGGCACAGGTGTGGGGATTGGGCTGAGTGGGTACAGGTGTAAGGAGGGAGCTTACCGCTTACTGGTGTGAGGGGAGCTGAGTGTGTACAGGTGTGAGGAGAGGGCTGAGTGGGTACATGTGTGAGGAGGGGGCTAAGTGTGTATGGGTGTGAAGAGGGGGCTAAGTAGGTACAAGTGTGGGAGGGGACTGAGTGCGTACAGGTGTGAAGGGGGCTGAATGCATACAGGTGTGAGGAGAGGGCTGAGTGGGTACATGTGTGAGGAGGGGGCTGAGTGGGTACCGGTGTGAGGAGGGGGCTAAGTGGGTACAGGTGTTAGGAGGGGGCTGACTGGGTACAAGTGTGAGGAAGGGGCTGAGCTCTTACTGGTGTGAGGGGCGCTGAGCACTTACTGGTGTGAGGGGGGCTGAGTGTGTACAGGGGTGAGGAGGGGGCTGAGTGTGTACGGGTGTGAGGAGGGGGCTGAGTGTGTACGGGTGTGAGGAGGGGGCTGAGTGGGTACAAGTGTGAGGAGGGGGCTGAGCTCTAACTGGTGTGAGGGGGGCTAAGCACTTACTGGTGTGAGGGGGGCTGAGTGCGTACAGGTGTGAGGAGGGGAATGAGTGGGTACAGGTGGGAGGAGGGGCTGAGTGCATACAGGTGTGAGGAGGGGGCTGAGTGCATACAAGTGTGAGAAGGGGGCTGAGTGCGTACAGGTGTGAGGAGAGGGCTGATTGCGTACAGGTGTGAGGAGAGAGCTGAGTGTGTACAGGTGTAAGGAGGAGGCTGAGTGCGTACAGGTGTGAGGAGGGGACTGAGTGGGCACAGGTGTGGGGAATGGGCTGAGTGGGTACAGGTGTAAGGAGGGAGCTTACCGCTTACTGGTGTGAGGGGAGCTGAGTGTGTACAGGTGTGAGGAGAGGGCTGAGTGGGTACATGTGTGAGGAGGGGGCTGAGTGTGTATGGGTGTGAGGAGGGGGTTGAGTAGGTACAAGTGTGGGAGGGGGCTGAGTGCGTACAGGTGTGAAGGGGGCTGAATGCATACAGGTGTGAGGAGGGGGCTGAGTGCGCACAGGTGTGAGGGGTGTCAGAGCTGGGCTCTTAACAGCTCTCTTCTCAGTGCTCGAGCTGCTCAGCTGTCGGATGATTGCCAGCTAATCATTGTTTCCACAGTGGCTCACCTGGTTTTCATTAGCTGCCTCGTCATTGCAGACTACAGCCAGTCCCTTTCTGCTATTTAAGCTACCTTGCTCATTCCTTCAGTGCCTTCACCTTGGTCAACATATCCTGAGTGTCTATGCTGTGTTCCTGTTAAAGTCTTTGCCTGACTGACATCCTTTCTGGTTCTTGATCCGGATCTTTTGATTCTGACTATGCTGATTACTGGCTCGGCTGAGTACCCTTTTTGGCTTCCGAACCCTGGTTTATGTTTTGACTACATTCCTGACCTGTATTATTTTTACTGCATTTTCTGTCTCGGTCTGATTCATGGTTCCTGACAGGGGGGGTTGAGTGCATACAGCTGCTGGATTGGGCCATCTCTTTGCTGGATTTGGCTGTCTCTTTGCATGATTGGAATGTCTCTTTGCTTAATTTTTTTTGTTTTACATTTTTTTTTCTTAGATCTGCTAGGGGAGGAAAATATTTTGGGGGGGGGGGGTCATTTAAAAGGTAGTGCATTTAGTGGTAGGGTCCTGCTCAAAAGAGTCCACCATGTCGTGGTGGCAGGCTTCATATTTTTTGGCCAAAATATAATTCCTTTTAAATATTGATAGTATTGATAACTTTGGATTTCTGATGGCTGCCCTGACAGCGCTTTACATACTGTACATTGACATCACCCCCTGCCCTTAAAGTAGAAGTAGGGCCCCAGCTTTTTTGGCTATACATCTCCTGTGGGTCACAGGAGTTCATTAAGATTTGTACTTCTGTGACCCAATTTTCAGCCAACAGCGGGCTAAAACCAACCAAAGTAGATCCAAACCTAATTACTAAATGTCCCAAAAAACGTGTAGTAATCAGCACAAACCACGATACTCAAAAATAAACTATATAGATAAATATATTCAAAGCTGCAAGCGATCAGTGTTAACACATTCCACCAGTGATTAAAAATAAATCAATATTGCTGCGCCAAGTGACTAAAATCAATCAAAAATAAATCAATGACAGTAATATCATTAGTGTGAATCATACAAATGAAAAATGTGCATGAATGTGAACTGAATATTCACAATATAAATATACAAAAGTACAAATGCAACGAAAAGTGTGAGTGCAAAAAATGATCAAAAAGTGCAATTGCCAAATGACCAGAAAGAAGTCTCAAACCCAATCCTAAACAAGGAGAGGGTCTTCCAATATGTCCCAATGAATTATCCAGTGTAAAAGTGAGATCGTGCTCCAAACACTTCAAACTGGTGCTCTCAGTGACTGGTGCTGGAATAGCAGCTCACCTCAGGGATAGACTCATAAGAGTCATGCAAGCATCGGTATTATTATATAGACTGCCTGTCTTTTCCACTCCGCATCTTCAACCTCCCCTGAGCCAGCTTTCAGGGTGTGATGACACTCAGCAAAAGAAAGGGAGAGGAATCTAATGCACTCAGTTTAAAGATTTAGTGCAAGAACCAAAAGTAAAGCACTTACATGAGCAGACACTTAAGGGGGCTGCAAACACTGCGGGCTGCAAACAGCTGACAAAGTCACATGACGTAACGCGTACGGGGGAGGAGCCTACTCATTGGACGTCAGACCCAGGAAGGTTTGCCTCGTAGACAAGTGCCTGCTCATGTTCTGATCATTTGGCAATTGCACTTTTTGATCATTTTTTGCACTCACATTTTTCGTTGCATTTGCACTTTTGTATATTTATATTGTGAATATTCAGTTCACATTCATGCACATTTTTTGATTCATTTTTATGATTCACACTAATGATATTACTGTCATTGATTTATTTTTGATTGATTTTAGTCACTTGGTGCAGCAATATTGATTTATTATTACAATTACTAAATGTGTTACTAAATCCGCAACAGTAAAATCAGTCTGTATATGCAGTAAAGCATGCTTAGTATATTCACTGTGGAGCCTAAGGGGTTAATCACCTGCATTGTGTAAAAAGGCTATTTCATCCCATCTTCTCTGAGCCTCCCCTTCTTCCACTGCCCCCAATCTATCTCCTGATAAGACAGAGCCTTTGGAGTCCCCCTGCACATGCTCAGTTTGGTGTGTATTGCTAGGAAGTTTTTTTTTTTTTGTTCTTGGTTTGGCGCATGTGATTGGCACAGAGCCAATCAGCACTGTCCAGACGGTCAGGAGTCATGCAGCCCCATAGGACAGTCAGAGGAGGATGAGCTTTAACCAGTTCTCGGCTGGACACTAATAAAAGTCACAAGGATGCTATATACTGCTGATGAGAAAAAGTATTTAGCAGTTTATTTTTACTAAAATAATTGCATTTCTGTGTACTTTGGGAGACCAGATATACTGAATGCAGGGTCCTGGGTTTACTAACACTCTCAATGCCATGTAAGTTTTAACATGTACATGCAATTGAATCAAAAACTATTTATAGAATCTGCAGCTTTTAATAAAATAATACCTGCCAATTTTGCAGGCATTTCCTTGTATGGGTTGACAACTGTCTCCCAATTTTGCTCCTGTTTTGCTTCCCTATCAAGAGCCAGGACAAGGGGTTGGCAGGAGGGGCGGCTGCCCTGGGCACTGTGGTAACATGTGAGATGGGGGGCACCATGAGGGGGCACCATGAGGAGATGGGGGGATTTATGTTGGAAGATGGAATATGCGGGGCGGCAGGGAGTAAGTATTAATCTAGAAGGCGAAATTGGGGGAGGGGTGCTAAGATTGGTGATCTAGGGGGATTTGTGTTGGAAGGAGGGATGGGGGGAATTTCAGCTGGGGGGTTAATTTGTACAGGGCGGAAGTGGATTTTTTACTTAAGGGGTAAGCATGCAGATTAGTGCTCAGTGTTTTTATGGGGGGGAATTTTGCTGACACATAATGCTCGTACATCTTGGGAGGGCACAGTTTTGCATGTTCACCCTGGGCTCTAGACTTGTCCAGGCACTGACCATATCACATGCACCACTGGTGAAGACTACAAGCACCTGTGTGGACACACATTGTGCAGCCAGGGTCCATCATTCTAACTATTTTCCAGAACATTGATGTGCAGCTGATGCTGAATTGAGTGAATGTAGACAGATAGTTAAAAAGACTGGAGGAGTTCAGCAGCTCTGAGATGCAAAATGAGGTGTTAAGAGTACTTTATAATGTTCTTTAGTAAACTAAACATCATCTAGTTAAAGTTTAGATCTACATTTGTTGAGAAATTGAGGCTGATTTACAAAAAAAAAAGTAATGTTCACACAAAAAATTGTGTGCATATTCACTTCAATTATAATATCATGTGAAGATGAAAAAGTAAAGTTGTAAAAACAGTTATTTTCTTTTCACATAACTGGAAAATTGAAGTGAATGTTCACACTAGGGATCGACCGATTATCGGCAATACCGATATATCGGGGGCCGATATGCACTTTGCCCAATATATCGGAATCGGCCCTGGAGGTTACCGATACTGCCGATATTTCGGGAAAGTGTTTGTACCGGAGTAATGCCTACAGCTAGAGGCATCACACCGGTACTGGCGTCCATAGCCGACAGTCCGCTGTCTTGTAATGACAACCGATGAGGGAGACCCGGGCAACCAGCCTGCATGGCCCCCGAAGACCCGATCAAAGCCGCATTCGGCCCTGATCGGGTCTCCATGCAAAAACCCAGAAGTTATGTCATGAGTAAATCACGTGTGTATGCAGAGGTTGTTTTGAAGTGTACCCAGCAATCCCATTTGGAATTATAGGCCTGTGGGTCATCTGTCAAAATATGAATTAACTCTTCCATTTCAGCCAATCTTTCTAAATTGGTGAGCCATTCATTAACTGAAGGGGAGTGAACCGAGTTCCAATGTCTAGGTACACATTGTTTGGCCGCGTTAATCATATGCATAGCCAACAATTTATGATAAGTTTTTCGCGGTAAGGACATGTGTTGTAGTAGAAATAGAGCTGGTGTGAGCTTGAGGGATAGTGAGTAGGGATGATCGAACGGTTCGGGTCGACCATCGGTTCGACCCGAACATTGGCTGTTCAAGGTTCGGCCAAATTTAGAACTTTTTGCCCAAAAAGTTCGGAATTCGGCAACCAGAACCGACCAAAATGCAATGGGACAGGAAATGGGCTTAAAAAGCCCATGATTGGACCAGAACCATTAGCAAAAGCCAATTGAGGGGGCAGGAGAATGCTAGGAATGTGATTGGAGTGACTAGGGGGTCCATAGACCAATCATTAGTGAATACGCCCCCCAGTATATAAGATAGCCCCCGCCAAATTCCTAGCATTGTTATACAGGGACATGGAAGAGAGTGGAAGCAGTTCGTGGACTTCTGCTACAAAGTGTCATTTAGCATTTATTAGTGTGAGGAAAGGGATATCTAGTGTAGATTGGGTGCTCTTTTACACTTTATTTAGCTTTAATTTATTCAGTTTCTGTAGGGAAAGTGTTAAGTGTAAGGGGACCGTAGTGTAGTGTAGGGTTAACTGACAGTGACTGCTATGGCAGGGTGACAAAACCCTTCCATATCAGGGTGACCGCTATAGAGAAAAGCTAGTTTCTCTTGTGTCACTTTCGCTGCAGTAATATGGCTTCGCCCCCGTCAGCATTCTTTTTTGCTGAAGGCGTCTATAGGGATCTTTTGAGCACATGTTTGGAGTCAGGCATGACATCTGAACATGTGTATAGGGGGTATATATACACACCCATGTATGTATATATACACCTAGACATATATAGGTGTGAAAGAAGCAGAAAAAACTACTTGCGCTAATGAAATAGTTAACACCAATATAGTTACGCTCCTATCAAACCTTTATATGTCTAAGTGTAAAATACATATAATGCCACTATACACAAGTTCAGATGTTTTGCCTGCCTCTAAAAACCCCCCAAAAAATGCCTGCAACAACACACCTGGGCGCTTTTTTTTTTTGGCGCTAGCGTTTTTTTGGGCATTTTTTTGGGGTTCTTTGGAGGCAGGCAAAACATCTGAACTTGTGTATAGTGGTATATACACAAGTTCAGATGTTTTTCCTGCCTCCAAAGAACCCAAAAAATGCCCAAAAAAACGCTTGCTACTAAACCGGCAAGGTGTGAAAAGCGAGAAGCCACTAACCTGTTCTATAAGTGATCTAATACAAACAATCTTTTTTTTTTATGGTTCTGGACATGCTACAGAGTTGAAACTTCACAGGTACACCTTTTAGACCCCCCAGACATAAAATCACACAAAAAAAAGTTCTTAAAAATTTTCATTTTTTATAGAGAGCCAATTATTGAAAAAAAAAAAAAAGAAATTAAAAAAAAAAATCTTTGGATTTAGTATCTGGGGGGGGGGGTCTAAAAAGTGTACCTGTGAAGTTTCAGCTCTGTAGCATGTCCAGAACCATAAAAAAAAGATCGTTTGTATTTTGTCACTTATAGAACAGGTTAGTGGCTTCTCGCTTTTCACACCTTGCCGGTTTAGTAGCAAGCGTTTTTTTTGGGTTCTTTGGAGGCAGGCAAAACATCTGAACTTGTGTATAGTGGTATATATACACACATACTTATATGTATTTTACACTTAGACATAGATAGGTGTTATAGGAGCGTAACCATATTAGTGTAAATGATTTCATTAGCGCAAGCATATATTTCTGCTACTATCACACCTATATATGTCTAGGTGTGTATATACATATAAGTATGGGTGTATATATACCACTATACACAAGTTCAGATGTTTTGCCTGCCTCCAAAAACCCCAAAAAAATGCCTGCAACAACACACCTGGGCGTTTTTTTTTTTTTTTTTGACGCTAGCATTTTTTTGGGGCATTTTTTTGGGTTCTTTGGAGGCAGGCAAAACATCTGAACTTGTGTATAGTGGTATATATACCACTATACACAAGTTCAGATGTTTTTCCTGCCTCCAAAGAACCCAAAAAAACGCTTGCTACTAAACCGGCACGGTGTGAAAAGCGAGAAGCCACTAACCTGTTCTATAAGGTCAGATGTTTTGCCTGCCTCCAAAGAACCCCAAAAAATGCCCAAAAAAACGCTAGCGTAAAAAAAAAAAAAAAACGCCCAGGTGTGTTGTTGCAGGCATTTTTTGGGGGGTTTTGGAGGCAGGCAAAACATCTGAACTTGTGTATAGTGGTATATATATACACACATACTTATATGTATATACACACCTAGACATATATAGGTGTGATAGTAGCAGAAATATATGCTTGCGCTAATGAAATCATTTACACTAATATGGTTACACTCCTATAACACCTATCTATGTCTAAGTGTAAAATACATATAAGTATGTGTGTGTATATACCACTATACACAAGTTCAGATGTTTTGCCTGCCTCCAAAAACCCCCAATAAATGCCTGCAACAACACACCTGGGCGTTTTTTTTTTTTACGCTAGCGTTTTTTTGGGCATTTTTTGGGGTTCTTTGGAGGCAGGCAAAACATCTAAACTTGTGTATAGTGGTATATACCACTATACACAAGTTCAGATGTTTTGCCTGCCTCCAAAGAACCCAAAAAATGCCCAAAAAACGCTTGCTACTAAACAGACAAGGTGTGAAAAGCGAGAAGCCACTAACCTGTTCCATAAGTGAAATACAAACAATCTTTTTTTATGGTTCTGGACTTGCTACAGAGCTGAAACTTCACAGGTACACTTTTTAGACCCCCCAGATACTAAATCCAAAGAATTTTTTTATTTTTTATTTTTTCAATAATTGGCTCTCTATCAAAAATGACATTTTTTTAAGAACTTTTTTTGTGTGATTTTGTGTCTGGGGGGTCTAAAAGGTGTACCTGTGAAGTTTCAGCTCTGTAGCATGTCCAGAACCATAAAAAAAAGATTGTTTGTATTAGGTCACTTATAGAACAGGTTAGTGGCTTCTCGCTTTTCACACCTTGCCGGTTTAGTAGCAGGCGTTTTTTTGGGCATTTTTTTGGGTTCTTTGGAGGCAGGCAAAACATCTGAACTTGTGTATAGTGGTATATATACCCGTATACACAAGTTCAGATGTTTTGCCTGCCTGAAAAGACCCCAAAAAATGCCCAAAAAAACGCTTGCTTCTAAACCGGCAAGGTGTGAAAAGCGAGAAGCCACTAACCTGTTCTATAAGTGACAAAATACAAACAATCTTTTTTTTTTTATGGTTCTGGACATGCTACTGAGCTGAGACTTCACAGGTACACTTTTTAGACCCCCCCAGATACTAAATCCAAAGAATTTTTTTTTTATTATTATTTTTTTTAATTTTTTCAATAATTGGCTCTCTATCAAAAATGACAATTTTTAAGAACTTTTTTTGCGTGATTAATAGTCCCTGGCGTATGATCCAGAATCCCTAGGCACTTTTAGGGGCATTTATTGGGTTTTAGTGCTTCAAAATGGTGTTTTTTGATTACCGAAGTTCGGGTCCCATTGATTTCAATGGGGTTCTGAAATCCGGGCCGAACTTTCGGGAAGTTCGGATGTTCTGGCCGAACCGAACTTTTGAAAAGTTTGATCATCCCTAAATTAGTGAGGTCACCTGTTCTACAATCTGCTGAACTTCCATCCAGAAGGGTTGAATCAGTGGGCATGACCACCATATATGTAGCAAAGATCCGGTGTCAGCGTGGCATCACCAACACTTGTCAGGAAGGGCAGGGTAGAATTTATGCAGAACTGAGGGGGTGCGATACCACCTCGACTGTATTTTGTAGCCATTCTCCTGTGCGGAAACATTAACAGATCCTTTGTGTATAATAGTAAAGATCTGTAACCAATTGTCATTTGTGAGAGTGAGCCCCAGATCCTTTTCCCATTTAGTACAGGCTTTGGTACCAGTCTGTTCCTTTGTCGCAAAGAGAAGCGGTTAGAGGCTAGAGATGAGTACCTTTTGTGGTACTGTGCGCGTGCACAGTAATTTGAAGGAGGTAAGCGGTCTAGAACATGAATTGAGTTTGTTCAGTGATTGGAGATAGCGAGAAAGTAGAAGAAATGACCATGGAGGAATAGGCAGCTTTCCCATTGCAGACGCCAGCTCCAAAGCGGAGAGCGTAATATTGCCCTTAAAGAAATGATGGGCCACCATTGTCATGTGGGACCAGTAGTGAGGGAGGTTTTGACAACTCATGCCCGGGGGGAAAGTCAAGATTCATTTTAATAGGTGTCAATGGGCCAGTGTTGGACAAGATGTTTTGGAATTTAAACGCGTTGCGGAAACATTTAATGGTGGGGCCAATCAAAGGGTGTGTTTGCAGACACCTCGGGACATGCTTATCCAGTATCCATGGGATTTCAGCCAAAGGTAGAGGCAAGAAAGAAGCTTTGAGGGATACCCAGTCTTTCTGGTAGCGGTGGACATTCCAATCCACTATTCTCGTTAAGTGGCAGGCAGTATGATATTTGTGTAGGTCAGGGAGTTCTATTCCCCCAATGTCCTTAGGGAGTACTAGCTGCGAGTGGCTGATTCTGGATCTTTTCCCAATTCAAATAAAGTCATAACATAGCTTCTTATAAGACATGAAAAAGCAGGAGGTATGTGTATGGGGATGGCTTGTAATATGTACAATAGGCGGGGAAGGACATTCATCTTTATAATGGCTGCGCGGCCAAACCAGGAGAAGCTAGATTTATTCCAAGAGTTGAGGTCAGGAGTGATAGATCGGAGTAGGGGGACAAAGTTGATGTAGGTTTGAAAGGCGAACAGGGATTTGAATGCCCAGATAAGTAATAGCGGTAGATTCCCACTTGAAGGGAAAGTTGGCACGCCATTGATCTATCACTTGGTGTGAGAGGGAAACGTTCAGGGCATATGATTTGGAGAAATGTATCTTCATGTTCGATAGGGATTGGTATTTGTCGAATTCTTTCAGAACAACTGGGAGGGTAATTATTGGATTTGTGAGGAACAGAAGAATATTGTCGGCGAAAGCTGCTAACTTATATTCTTTGTCTGCGAATTTCACCCCTTTGACATCTGGGTTAGTTTTAATATTGTTCAAGAAGGGTTCTAGGATCATCACAAAAATTATTGAGGAGAGGGGACAGCCCTGCTTCATTCCATTTGTGATGGGGAAGGCATTTAACAGGGTACCATTTACTCGGACCCTAGCTCTCGGGTTTAGGTACAAGGACATAATGAAGCCTCCTATTTGAGGACCAAATCCCATGGCTACGAGGGTAGCATCCATGTAGTCCCAGGCAACCCTGTTGAATGCCTTCTCCGCATCCAGTGATAAAAGGAAACCATGTTGTCCAGAACCAGAGAGGGCATACTGGAGATTAAGGGCCTTTATAGTATTGTCCCTTGCCTCATAACCTGGGACAAAGCCTACCTGGTCTGGGTTAATGGCGTGTGGAAGGAATGGGAGAATTCTATTTGCTAGTATTTTAGTGAAGATCTTAACGTCGACATTGAGGAGTGAAATGGGTCTGTAATTAGCTAATTTTTTCCCCCTTTGGGTATTACAACTATATGGGTTTCTACCGAACAAGGGGGGAGTGGATCGAGTTTGGATAGTGTATTGAAAGCTTGTAGATATGGGTTTGTCAGGAGGTCAGCAAACTTTTTGTAATACACTGCCGTGAAACAATCCGGGCCAGGACCCTTATTGGGCTTCATCTGTTTAACAGCTTGCTTCCATTCTTCTGGGGTGATCGGTAGGTCCAAAGTTTCTGATTTGTCAGTCGAACATAGCTTGGGACAGAATTCTTTTAGGAAGGTTTCAATAGCTTGCTTCCTAGCAGCGGCATTTTGTGTGCGGTTGTCATCCTTGGCCAAGTTATATAGGAAGAATAATAACCTTCAAATTCTTTGGCAATGTCCCCGTTGCTGGTAACACAAGCACCTGTTTTTGATTGTAGGCGATGTATGGTTGACTGAGCCTTTTCGAATGCAAGGCTTGTACTAAGAAATGGCTATTTTTGTTGCCAAGCTCGTAAAAAATTTTACGAGATAAGGCGAGGGCTCTCTTAGTACGTTTATGGAGGGTCTCTTGGATTGCCGTGCGTATGCTCTTTACTTCCTCAAGCTCTTTCATTGCAAGAGATTGCTTGTATCTGATCTCAGCTTTTTTCAGTTTGGTAAAAAGGGTAGCCAGATGAGCTTGCTTCTCTTTTTTGATAGCAGCTGCTAGCGCTATCAATTTACCTATCAAGACACATTTATGCGCCTCCCACTGGCTCATAAGGGAGGTATCTGGAGTGGCATTTAGTTGAAAGTACTCTTGGAGGCAAGTTTTGAGTTCCAAGAGTTTGGTTTCATCCGTGAGAAGGTTTGCATCTAATCTCCAAGTACGTGGGTTGGGGTTGCATTCAGGAAGAGCAAGGGACATGGAAATGGGGTGGTGGTCGGAGGGAATGGACGGTTCAATTATAGCTGCAGTTAAGTACGGAAGATCTCGTTGGGTTATAAACAGATAATCAATGCGTGAGTACATATTATGGGGGGTAGAAGGTGTAATCTTTTGACGTTGGGTACAAGGTGCGCCAGGTGCCATGTAAAAGGAGGGTCTGTAAACATAATTTGATTTGTTTAAGGTCCCTATAGGGTAGAGAGGAGGTAACGGAGGAAGTGTCAGTAAGCGGACCAGAGGTACATTAAAATCCCCTCCAAGGATTAAGACACCCTCTTGAAAGGCTGCTAAAAGGTTAGCTATCTTTCTGAAGAAAGGAACTTGTGAGGCGTTTGGACAATGGATATTAGCCAAAGTGATTGGGATGTTTTTTAGTTTTCCTTTCAAGAAAACGTAGCGACCTTGGTCATCTACCATGCTGTCAATTATTTGTGAGGGTGTGTGCTTAGCTATTAAAATGGACACCCATTTCGATTTCATGTTTAAAGATATCAGTTTAAAGGGGTGAGATTTGGAGCAAAGATTTTTTGTAAACATTATTAGGATTAAGTACACAAAGTACAGGAATTAAAATAGTAGGTGGGTGTATGTGAGTCGATCAATCGACCTCCTCCGCACTCTACTTATTGGGGTGAGTGCATTAGGACAACCGAAGAGCAGGAGGCGGTTGCAAGGTAGAAAGGAAAAAAAAAAAAAGGGGGCAGGAGATTGGATGGGAAATAGAGTGGGGGGGAAGAAGGGGCGATGGAAGGAGGGGGTAGTCAGGTGGAGGGTGTGTATAAGAAAATTTGACCGAGGGCAGGTAAAAAGCTGTTACCTAGCCTAAGGGGGGGTGGGGGGGTGGGATCGGGGTTTCAGCGGTGGCTACCTGAGGTCGCTGTGTGAGGGAGTGGTAGGAGTAGGTCTTGAACAGATGTAATCTCCAGCTCCTATGGAGACCATATGAAAAGAGAAGGATTATGTCGAGGATGTTGGCATGGCATATCAAGGTGGCCTAACACTAAAAGGAGGAGCGTCCATCAGTTAGTATGGGCAGCACCAATCGAATGTGTTTGGGATTTGAGCAAGATACACTCGTGGGGAGCCTATTGCACCAAAATACTAATATAACGGGACTGCCTGTGATAGAGAGCTGACAGCGTGAATGCGATATTCAGGGATGTGTATCTAGTTGTGATTTGATGGATTCAGATGGGAGGGAGCATAGAGAGAGAATCATTTTGGTACTAGTGTGCTCTTGACTCCCTGGGCAGGGCTTGGGTAACTAGCATGATCTATAGCATGCCACTCGTGGCCTCATCAGGGGAGAAGATGTGCATGACATCATCCCCAGGGATTAAGGGCATCCATGCGCATAGTGTAAACACAGGAGTCTTGATAAAGGACAAATCTATGTCCCATGGTATCAGTGAGAGGACCATTAGGGGCATAAGGCCAGCTTGTCAATAAGGACCAATTAGGCATATAAAAAGTTAAAAAAAAAACATTTCAAACAACCCATATACTTAGAGGGCAACTTGAACAGTATTATCATAGAACTAACATTGCTATACAGAGTAAGGCATGTAGACCATCATAACTCTAGCAAAATACATCACCAAGACTGGCGAGAGAAGGCAGGCCGAGGGAACAGCACCAGTGGGAGGATCCAAGGAGAATGTGACGGTTGACAGCCTCATGAGGATTGAAGGTGATAGGAAGAAAGAAGGGGGAGTGAGGAGATTAAAGACAGATGGGTATTGCAGGGGAAGATAGGGGAGAAGTGGAGAGCTAGGTTAAGGGAAGAAGATGAAAGAGAGAGGCAGGCAGTGGAATAGGGGAATTGTCCCATGGGAGACAGGCACGAATTGGATATGATAAAGGGCTAACTAAGCCTCAGCAGAGGGAGGGATAAGGAGTACAGTAAATCAAAGGGAAGAAAGAGATAATTTACGTGTTCTGTGTACAATCCCTGGCGAGCTTCTCAAATGGACAAGGCACACTGTTCTGAGGGTGTTCAAGCAGAAATGCAGCAGAGAGTCTTGTGAGATCCTTTGCGGCAGCTTCCAGCTGTTCATCAGTCTTGCTGATTATGTGTTAAGTGCTGTGGAGGAAGAGGAAGGAGAAGACCATAGGAGAAAGCAGGGGGAGATAGCAACAGGAGCGGCCATCACTCATCAGTATCAGATGGCTGGGCTTCGTGCAGGTAAATTAGGGCAGTCACAAGAGTTCCCAGAGGATGAGGAAAGGTGTGAGTGTCATGGGGAAATATGTATAGAAGTAATTTGCAGGGGTAGTAATCCAATTGCTTCTGTTGGGCATCCAATGTGCCAAGAGGTGTTGAAAGAAGAGGAGTAGTGCATCACAAGGCCATGAAAGTAGTTGTTCTCCTCGGTTTCAAGGCAATAATTGCAGTCGGTAGCTGAGTACTGTAGTTAGCAATGTAGGTATAAGAAGTATCAGGACCAGGCATCTTGTAAATCAAGGGGAATGTTGGGCCCTCCAGTGCACTGGGGAGGCAGTAGGGCTACCATTGACCAGTTGAGCTCTGTCCTCTCTCCCCGAGGGGGGAGCCAGGTGATCACGGTGGTGGCGGATATTAAAGTCGCCTGCTTCATGCACACCTTCCATAGAAAAAGATCTCCTCCGGTAAGTCAGTATAGGAAATACCTAAGGTAGAACAGAAGTGTTCAAGGTCTTCCGGGATCTTCAGCAGGGCTGTGTGTACATTGTTAGTCGCCGACAAACAGAAGGGGAATTTCCATCGGTATGTTATAGCTCTGGCACGGAGTGTTTCAAGGAGGGGGCGCAGCTCCCTTCTGCGCTGGAGCGTGATGTTTGATATTGATGTTTGACAGGTCCTGAAAAATTTTAATCTCGGATCCCTGAAATTGTAGGTGATGGTGAATCCAGGTGACTCCAGGGGCCTGCTAAGTAGGTCGTTAAAGATGGCCGTCACTGTAATGATATCTGGATACGAAGCTGTCGCAAGCAACCATTTTGTTTAAAGCAGCCATGACGGGTAGACCAGAGACCACTGACTCACCCAGCCCCCTCCTCGAGCTAATTAACTTAGGAATGCTTGGACCTCAAAAGATTACTTCAAAGAACCTTATCTCAGCACATCCTGGCAGATGCTCACTAAGGCTGACCAGGCTGGGTTGTAAATTCCCCAGCCAAATTGTTAATTTGAGATGTACCAAATACATCTAACAAATCTATACCCAATTCATAAATGCAGACAGGAACATGACACATTAACAAAAAGTATATATTTGGATGAGAAATAAAATACTGAATGGAACGAGATCATACATGACCACCCTGTCACATTTAGAATAGAAGGTAGCCATAAGATATTCCCTGTATGATAAAGTTATTCATGTTTAGTATCTATTAAAGCCAAATGACATGCTGAGTTATAAACCAGCCGTTTAAAGAACGTAACCCTTACATATTTCGAGATATGAATTCTGTTATAAATCTGTCTAAACGGGAGGTTCCTTGCCATTGTCTGAGCCTAGGGCTGCCCAGGGCCACTGTGTTTATTGATCAAGGATCTCTGGTGACACCCCCTGGGGTCTCAGAGAAAAGGAAATAAGCAGCTGTTTTTTTTTTTTTCAGTTCTCCTGTAACATCAAAGAAGGAATATCTCTATATCACTTTGAGAACCGGCTCAGCTTCTGAACTCAGATAATACAAGGACATTGACTGCAAGTATTCCTATTTCTAATTCTTTATCTTATTTTTCTAAATTGCTGAATTGTGTCTCTATTTCTTTGAAACCCATTTTTCTGTAAATATTTTTTTATTTGCACCAATTTTAACCTTTTTATTATTAAACTTTATTTTGAAAAGTGTTAATCTTGTCGCTAAGCTCTTAATGCAAAGCTAACATCGAACCTGTCTCTTGAAGAGCGCTACTGTCTAGAATAAATCCTCTGGACATCCCTGTCTGCGGTGACAGCACGTGTTACAGATGATTATTCTAAAGTAATAATTGGTATTTCTAACATTAGGAGCGTCCGCTGGGCTCAAACGTAGCGGTGGTGGCAGAGAAAGGGTTAATTGCTTAATTAGCCCGGTGACAATCGCTCTCAACCTGCTGGCATCTAGATTATGGTCCCGCAATCTGGAAAATCTTTGTGCCGGATGCAGCTGAGAGTGGCATTGTTACGCAAGTGACGGCAGGGTGTGAGATTGCCTGGTCCTTGGTCACGAGTTAGTGAGAAGGGCAGGGGTCTGATACCCGCCACCGTCACAGTCACAGCTTGTGGTATCATATGATAGTCTATGTTTTCAGGGACTCCTCTTACACGGAGGTTGTTCCTTTGCCCCCAGTTATCGAGGTCCTCCATCTGCCTGTTGAGGTCCCGCAACTGAAGGGAGTGAGAGTTGGAGGTTTGTTGGAGCTGGGTAATAGATAGTTTGTGGCATGTTGTCACAGATTCCACCTCATCCACCCTGGCTGCGATGGTTTGGAGGGCTGATTTCAGGTCCGCTATGGCTGCCGACAAGGTAGATGTAATGTCAGCAGGAACTGCACGGAGATCACTGAGGCCAATCAGTGGATTCGCATCTTGACTGGTAGGCAGGCTGGCAAGCGGAGGATCTCCGCCATTAGCATTTCTATTTGGAGAGGGAGACTGGCATGCAGATGTGGTGGCAGGCCGCATGATGTCTCTGGATGGCGGCCTGAAGATCTCAGGGATAACTCTGCTGTTCTGGGGAGTAGAATCGAGGGGAGACCTCGATCTTGTAGCCGAGGCACTTCGGGAGGATCTGTCCATACTCAGGCAGTGAGAGAAATGGGTTATCTCGGCAAGGCAGTCTGAAAGCTGGGTCTCAAGGAGCAGGAGCTTGAGACTACACATCCATTGCTGTCTGCATCCAGACCACGACCCCTGGACCACTTTTTGTAGGTCCTGACCACTGCAGATCAGTAACATCCCACAAGAGAGGCAATTTTGGAGATGCTCTGACCCATTCATCCAGCCATTACAAATCATCCCTTGTCAAAATCGCTCAGATTTTTACACTTGCCCATTTTTCTGCTTTAAACACATAAACTTCACAAACAATACCTGATTCTTAATATATTCCATCTACTTTCAGATGCCATTGTAACGAGATCAATGTTATTCACTTTAACTTTCAGTGGTCATATGTTATAGCTGATTGGTGTAAAAGGCATGTTCCATTATGTTTTGACCTTGTACCTCAGGAGCAGTTGCTTCCTCTATTCCCCTTTGACAAACACGTTAAAGAGTCAGTATTTCTATAGCTGCTTTGTGTTAATATATTCCCATGCCAGTTATTAACTACCAATGTCTAATGTGTACACAGCACGATAGTTGTAACTTCTCTGTGTATAAAATGTACATCAAATATTCTTTGACCAATTACACTGATTTAATGTTTTAGGCCAGAAGTCTATAATTAGACATAACATTTAATTTAAAAATGGCAGAAAGACTGCTTATCTTTATAATTTAATTGTTATACATTGTGTTATGCCGGTTATAGTACTTCAGTTGTAATTGTAATGTAATGTTAATGATGACCTCATTAGGCCTTACTCAATCAATCCCTCTTAATGTTATCATTCTAATAATCATCATGGGCCATATCAGATAAGACCTAAAACTGTTTTTGCGTGTCCATTGCTATCAACATTCTTAGGGATTAAGATGAGTCTATCTTAATATTTGTTATCTACAAAATGAAGCTAGAAAGCTACTTCTACAAGATTTGTAGTCAAAATGTCATTCTTCCCAAAGTAATAAAAGGGAAATATGTTCTTGGCGAACTGAAGGATTTAAATGGTACACATCTGCAACCCATATATTGTATATTGTGCTTTAAGGCTGCAGCCAAGAGAATTTTGGTACTAAAATAAATGTACTTCCTGTTGTAAAAACATCAACCATTTATTTTTAGAGTCGGTTTTTGAAGTATGTTTATCCCCCTAACAGGTCCCTCGTTTCTCCTCCTTCTGTTGTCTTTTTGTTTGTTTGACCATGATGATATGATGAGATGGCTCTAGGTTGCGTACACTACTAGTTGTGGTCTGCAGAAGGAGGCAGAAGCATGATAAGGTCATGCTTCATCTTGTGGGCTGGAACGGTCTTCATGGTACCTGGCCCACATCCATTAACTGGTAGGTATGGAGACAGTAATAGGGACTAAAGTACATGTTAGAAAAAAAGGCCCCAAAATCTACCCACCTATACGTCCCACCATGTTGTGTGTTTCACTTTAACTCACTGGAAATGTAGTGCTCAGGTCCCCATTGGATTTGATATGAGACTTAAACATATTTCCATTCAAGAATAACAGATTGTTCAGGCACAGAAGATAATAGCACAGGGAATATTAGCAATACTTCTTTTTATTATGCTACAAAAAGTAAACCATCGATTACAAAAATGTTAGTAATTCTACAGGACATTGGTAAGGAATACAACAATAAAAAGTTGTCAGGCTAGACCCTGTATGATGTTTAATTTGCAAAAAGCTACATCTCCATTGCATTTCTCGGGGTGGTTTTTCTGATAGTGACAACAGTGGAGTATTCCTACATGTGCGTTATAAGCCATTTGTAGTCTTCAATGGTGGCAGGGTGAGAATGCAGGTTTATGATTATTATTATTATTATTATTATTATTATTATTATTATTATACAGGATTTATATAGCACCAACAGTTTGCCCAGCACTTTACAATATGAAGGGACAATATGAAGTACAATTACAATACTGTTCAATATAGAAGGATTAGGAGGTCCCTGCTCATGGAGCACAATCTAATGTAAATGGGTGGTGGTACAGAAGGTAATAGCTGCAGGGGAGGATCTGTAGGAGGTGACCAAAGTACACTTTTTAGGTGGAGGTGAGGTAGGCTTCCCTGACTAAAAATTTGTTTGCAGAGATTGTCTAAAGTGGACAGGGTAGGAGCTAATTGGACATACTGGGTCCAATTAGCTCATAGAGGAGCTTGGAAGGAGCAGGGTGGATGATTTGGGAAATATTTTGAGATAAGGTTTGTGATGTAGCTTGATGCAGTGTTGTAAATGGCTTTGTATGTTGTGCTTATTAGTTTTTTTGGCTAGTGGAGGCCAGTGAAGGGTTTAGCAAAGAGGGACATCTGTCACAGATTGGTTAGTAAGGTGTATGAGTCTAGCATCAGCATGAAAAATTGAAGGGGGTAATAGCATGTGTAAAGGTAGGCCAGTGAGAAGAAAGTAGCAGTAGTCAAGGCAGGAAATAACTAGGAAGTGAATAAGTTGCTTTCTAGTGTTAGTTAAAAATAGGCAAATTCTGGAAATGTTACAGAGGTTAAGGTGGCAACATTTAGCCAGTGGTTGGATGTGGGGCCTGAGGGAGATTACACCTAGCAGCCTGCTATGTGTGGAGGGACCAATAATTGTGCTGTTGATCTCATAAGGGGGTGGGGAGATTAAGGAGGAGGAAATACCCGAAGCTCCATTTTGGAAAGCTTAATTTTGATGAAATAGTATGACATCTATACTGATATGTCACTCAGTAAATGTGTTATACATATGGAGATTGAGGGGTGAGCTGAAAACCTGAGAGATACACGTTGTTGGCGTAGAGATGGTGTTGGAACCCTTTGGGGGTTTTCAACTGTCCCAGGGAAGAGTTGCAGATAGAGAATAGGTGAGGTCCAAGGACAGAGCCTTGAGGTAATTCAAAGGAAAGAGGAAGAAAGCATTGTAGGTGACACTGGAGGGGAGATGAGATAGATAAGAGGAGAACCAGAAAAGAGCAGAGTCATGGAGGCCAAGGGAGTGGAGTTTGTTGAGAAGGGGTGGGTGGTTGACTGTATAAAAGGCTATGGAAAGGTCTAAGAGTTTGAGTATGGAGTAATGGCAGTTGGTTTTAGCAGTTAGTAGGTCATTAGTGAGTTTTAGTAGGACAATTTCAGTGCAATATTGTGGGTGAAAGCCAGACTAAAGGGGGTCAAGAAGGTTGTTATTAGTCAGGTAGCAACCTACTTGTTGTGGACAAGGCATTCAAAAAGCTTGGAGGTAAATGGGAGAAGACAGATGGGCCTTAAATTGTTCAGATAACCAGTCAGTAAGGGTTTTTTTTAAGTATGGGGGTAATCAGTACGTGTTTGAGAGGGGAAGATGCCTATGATGAGGGAGAGATTAAAAATGTGGGTTAGAGAGTGTAGGATAGAGCAGGAAGGGGGCCATATTAGTTGTTAGGGGACAGAGTCCAGTGGACAGTTGGTGAGGTGGACCTCAGAAAGGAGTTTGGGAACTTCCCCAGTGGTAACAAGGTCAAAGGGAGAAAGTATTGAGTGTGGTGTTGGGCATGGTATATTGGTTGGAGAAAGCTGGACACTGGAGACTGGAGATCTCATTACATATGTATTGATCTTCATTTTGAAATGATTGGCAATCTCCTGTGAAGTAAGTAAGTTAGTGGGTTGAGGCAGTGGGGATGAAGTAGAAAATTAAGGGTAGAAAAGAGTTGCTAAGGACTGGATAAGAGGGTTTTGATGAGAGTGGTATAGTAGGTTTGTTTAGCAGCATGGAGGCAAGAGTTGTATTTGAGAAGTGCAGATTTGTAGAGGGTGAAGACATGCAGCAAATTCAGTTTTATGTCATGCTTGCTCAAGAGCGCAGCTGTTTCTCTTGAGAATTCTATTGTCACCTGTTTGCCAGGTTTGTAGTAGATGAGGCATGGTTCTGCATGTAGAGAGATTAGCAAGTGTGTCCAGGGAGAATAAGAGTAAGTTGTTGTTGACAGACACGCTAGCTCTAAGCAGGGCAGGGGTGTAATTTTGTCATAAAGGCAGTCAGTAGCAGAGTGAAGAAGGGAAGGTTTGATGTGAAGAAAGTTTTTACATGTAACTTTTTACTGGTTGGAGGCATTGGAGATTTGAGACAGGAAGAGTGAAAAACTAATAAGGTTGTAATCAGATTGAGGAAAGGGAATATTAGAGATGATAGAGAGGAGGGAGTGCAGAGGTGGGAGAATGCAAGGTTGGGGCTGTTGCCATTGAAGTGAGTGGTGGTTTGTGTCTATTGTGTTAGGTTAAACAAGGAGGTTAGGTTGAGTAGTAGATAGGTGCTAACACCATCAAGGATGATAGTGGGTACTTCAGAGAGAGGAAGTAGGGTAACCAAGCAGAGAAGTCATTGAGAAAGTATTACACTAGTCCAAGGGGTTGATCAATAACTGCAATTCTTAGAGAACCTGGAGAAAATTGACAAATACAGTGGGATTCAAACAAGCAGAGAGACAGATAGGAAGGTGTACAAAATAATGTGAAAAGTGCTTTGTGGGTAAAAAAGCCCAGCTTCTCCTCCTTTTCATCCACTGGATCTGGGTGAATGAGACTATTGGAAGCCACCATGGGAGAGGGCAGATGGAGAGGCATAGTCAGATTCCTGGAGCCAGCTTTAATAATAACAGTGAGCAGGTTGAGGGAGTTGGAGAGGAAGAGGTTATTGACAGAGGAAAGTTTGTTGGGACCGAGTGGGCATTCCAGATGGCAGATAAGAGGAGGGGCTGGCTTGTGGAAGCAGGGGAAATAAAATAAGCGAGTGAAGGTTATGGCCGCTGACAGAGAAGGGAGACTGGTCCTTCTGGGGGTGAGATTGTGGAGGGCCAGGCTTTGGGGCTATAGCCACTGAAGAGTAGTAGGAGGGTAAGGGAGGTGAGTTGGGGGTGATATTTTTATGAGAGCAAATGCCCCAGTAATTTGGAAGTTGTGACATTGTAGGGGCTCAAAAAAAGCAGAAAAGGATAGGTGAAGTAATATTGAGATGAGAGAAGTGATGGTGATATGTATAGGTTGCAGGGTGGAGGGGTAAAGATATGAGTCTGAAGAGAGAGGGCATTATTGCAAGAAAGAAGTTTATTGAGAGCATGCTGAAGGTTGAAGAGAAGGAAAAGCGGGTTGAGGGAGAGAGATATGAGATGAGAAGTGCACTTGCAGACTGTTTAGAGTGGAGCACTAATGTATGTACTTGCATTTATCATTGTGCCTTAGTTAAAGTGCCATGTTAAAAGTGTCACACACTGAAGGCATAAAATGGCACTTCATGTAAAAATGGCCATGCATACCCATTGCATGCTGTCCCCAGGAGTTGTACTGAATTTACACTCAGATTTGTAATATTAAGGTGACTGAACTTTAAATGCAACAAATAAAGTGGTTGTAAAGGCACAAGGTTTTTTACCTTCATGCATTCTTTGCATGAAGGTAAAAAAACCTTCTGTGTGCAGCAGCTCTCCCAGCCCCCTCTAATACTCACATAAGGCCTCCTTTTGATCCAGTGATGTCCATGAGAGCTTTGTCTCTCTGGGGACTCGCACACCTAATTGGCTTTTGGCAGTAGCGGAAGCCATTGGTGGTTAATCACAGCCAGTGAGCCAATCAAGAGACAATCAAGAGACAGAGGGGGCAGGGCCAGGTTACGGCTTCATGTGTGAATGGTTGGGAATGCGCCTGTTTGGGTGCCCCCAGAACAAGCTGCTTGCTGTGGGGACACCTGGCAGAAGAGAGGGGCCTTCTGGCTCCTCTTCTATGACAAGTGCCCCCATATAAAGCCTATGAGAGCACTCGTGCATGCTTGCACACAAGCCGTGCTGCCTTTTTTTATAGACACAGACAACAGGGCTCGACTCCACCCCTCTTCCTTGTCACTTGGCTTTGATTGATATTGGCTCCCGCTGCCTCAGCAAAGCCTGTGAGACCAGGAACTGAATGGAGATAGCCGCTGCAGATGGGCACAGTGCTTAACCGAGTGAGGACTTAGATAAATATAAGAAGGGGTGAGAGGGAATACTATTACCTAAACATTTTTTACCCTAATGCGAGGAACATTAAAGTAAAAAAATGTTTAGGCTTTATAATCTTTTTAATAAATGAAATCCTAATAGTAAAAGACACAGTGGTGAAAATGGAGGTTCTTGGGTATGGTTTAATATCTAGTCTGATCAGTGCATTCATGTGAGCACTAACAAACTCATTAACAATTTATACACAGACACCAATTGCAATTTAAAAAGCCACAGATGAGGGAAATTAACTTTTAATTGCCATTTAAACCTGTATGTTACCTTGTGCTGTCTGTACCAAGGCCAAACATTCCAGGGTATGTGAACTTTTGATCCGGGACATTTAAGTGATTTCTGTTATCTTTATGATTTAAAAATTAGCCAAACAACTATGTAATAATAAATGGCTTCAAATGATCACGGTCCTTAAATAAAAGAGAGCTTTTTGGCATGATCAATCATATTTTTAATACTAATGCCAACCTTTCACGATTTCTGCCAGGGTGTGAAAACTTTTGAGCGCAATTGTTTAATATATATGTACAGTATCCTGCAAAAGTGAGTACACCCCTCACGTTTTTGTAAATATTTTATTATATCTTTTCAAGTGACAACACTGAAGAAATTACACTTTGCTACAATCTAAAGTAGTGAGTGTACAGCTTGTATAACAGTGTAAATTTGCTGTCTCCTCAAAATAACTCAACACAGCCATTAAAGGCTAAACCGCTGGCAACAAAAGTGAGTACACCCCTAAGTGGCAATATCCAAATTGGACCCAAAGTGTCAATATTTTGTGTTGCCACCATTATTTTCCAGCGCTGCCTTAACCCTCTTGGGCATGCAGTTCACCAGAGCTTCACAGGTTGCCACTGGAGTTCTCTTTCACTTCTCCGTGATGAAATCACGGAGCTGGTGGATGTTAGAGACCTCGCGTTACTCCACCTTCCATTTGAGGATGCCTCACAGATGCTCAATAGGGTTTAGGTCGGGAGAAATGTATGGCCAGTACATAACCTTTACCCTCAGCTTCTTTAGCAAGGTACGTAGTGGTCATCTTGGAGGTTTGTTTGGGGTCATTGTGATGTTGGAATACTGCCCTGCGGCCATGTCTCCAAAGGAAGGGGATCATGCTCTGCTTCAGTATGTCACAGTACATGTTGGCATTCATGGTTCCTTCAATGAACGATAGCTCCCCAGTGCCGGCAGCACTTAGGCAGCCCCAGACCATGACGCTCCCACCACCATGCTTGACTGTAGGCAAGACACACTTGTCTTTGTACTCCTCACCTGGTTGCCACCACATACTCTTGACACCATCTGAATCAAATAGTTTTATCTTGGTCTCATCAGACCATATTACATGGTTCTAGTAATCCATGTCCTTAGTCTTCTTGTCTTCAGCAAACTGTTTGTGGGCTTTCTTGATCATCATCTTTAGAAGAGGCTTTCTTCTGGGACAACAGCCATGCAGACCAATTTGATGCAGTGTGTGGCGTATGGTCTAGAGTATAGAGAGGCTGACCCCCCACCCCTTCAACCTCTGCAGCAATGCTGGCAGCACTTATACGTCTATTTCCGAAAGACAACCTCTGGATATGATGCTGAGCATGTGCACTCAACTTCTTTGGTCGAACATGGCGAGGCCTGTTCTGAATGAAACTTGTCTGTTTAAACCTCTGCTTGGTTTTGGCCACTGTGCTGAAGCTCAGTTTCAGGGTCTTGGCAATCTTCTTATAGCCTAGGCCATCTTTATGTAGAGCAACAATTCTTTTTCCAGATCCTCAAAGAGTTCTTTGCCATGAGGTGCCATGTTGAACTTCCAGTGACCAATATGAGAGAGTGAGAGCGATAACACCAAATTTAACACACCTGCTTCTCATTCACACCTGAGACCTTGTAATACTAACAAGTCACATGACACCGGGGAGGGAAAATGGCAAATTGACCCTAATTTGGACATTTCCACTTTGGGGTGTACTCGCTTATGTTGCCAGTGGTTGAGACAATAATGGCTGTGTTTTGAGTTATTTTGAGGGGACTTAAAATTACACTGTTTTACAAGCTGTACACTCATTACTTTACATTGTAGCTAAGTGTAATTTCTTCAGTGTTGTCACATAAAAAGATATATTAAAATATTTACAAAAATGTGAAGGGTGTACTCACTTTTGTGAGATACTGTATATATATATATATATATATATATATATATATATATATATATGTACTGTGTGTATATCTGTATATTTATCTGTTTCTCATTCTGCGTCCTATTTATAGTGTTTGTCCAGTTGTAGTTTCTTCAGGATTTTCAGCCAGTTTGTCTGCATGAGCACGAGCTGCATTTAGACACACATGAATAATCAAGAAATTAATAGCATCATTAAAATTCTAAATGTGAATTTACAATGATTTGGCAGTATTTAATGCAAGAAAAATAAATCTTCTCACTCACTGTTTATCAGCCCGTAGATATGTGGTTATTTTTTTTTACTATAAAACAGGCTTGGCTAACAAATGGCTATCATCTTAGTAATGTTACCAGTGGTATTTACTTTCATTTGTATTTCTCCTTTTATAATGGCTAAGAAATATTTCAACTGCTGTGAACATAAAAAGCCTACAAATTAGCATTGGCATGATAAAGCATTATCCGCTGGCAGTTGGCCTTTAACGATACTGAAAAAATGTCATTCAACTGATACGTCTGTTAACAGTTCTGTGCTTTTAGCTAAACCTCAAGCAGAGCAAGTTCAGCAATGTTAGCCAATGCCAGTCGACAAAAGTTGTTCATCATGCAGAGTACTAACATCAGCCTTGACAGCAAGCATTTCAATAAAAGTAAATGTGATGCTCAGTAATTGTCATTGTTTTGCATGCTTACATTCATCTTTTAACAAACACAGGTTACCAGAATCCACAAGCAACCTTTTGGTTATATGAGCCCTATCATTGCTGCTAATGGAATGAAATGTGCATTCATAAGATGGCATTCATCACTTGCCAATGGCAAAAAAAAATGATTTCCATTTATTTATCTCAGTTCCCTGTGTGATATGGAAATTCTTGCTAGACTTTAAAATCTTCACCACATCTGGCTATAAAAAATGTATGTCTAAATGTTTAGCTGCCCAAAGTATGGAGTTTCTGGACCTCTTTATTTCAGGAGGCTACATAAATACTAAAAATAACTGATTTTTCTAGAGGGCCATGCAATTCAGACTAATGGGACCAAAGGTTGTAGGATTTGCATTTTACCAATAAAAGGGGTTATGCCCCTTACTTAAAATAATCGTATATTTGTTCTTTCAATAAATGTTGATGGAGAAAACCCCGGCACTGTGACCCTAATGTATGGTCTTTTACCCCCTTCTAATACAATATATTAGCCCTAACTTTAAACCAAACAAGAAATCCCAAAAATATTAGTGATCTGAGACAGGTTTATATGGTAGGGAGGGATGATCCAAAATCATATCTAATAATTGTGCAAATATGATCAGCTTCAAGAAAACTTTTATAGAAGTTATCCAAGGTTCAGGGAGTTATTAGAGTATGTAAACCCAACATTTCACATTCTTGATATGTGCCTGCTGTACCATGTACTTGTATGAAAAAGTATCCTGCTTGTTTTTGCGTTGCCTCCTTTGTATGAAATCCTTGGCGTTCCTGCCACTCCCATTGCTTTCCTATCACAAAATGACTTCACTAACCAGGAGAACACAGCGTTGTCAGTTCTCTAGTTGTGCTTGGAACTTAGCATGCTCTCCTCCATTGATGAGACTTGTCCTGACACTTGTCCTGACACTCGCCCCCCCTACACAGTCTTTCACTGGGAAGCTCCGTGTACTGCTGTTTCTCCTCCCCTAGCTCTAATGCAGCTGAGAACAGAGGAAATGTGATCAATTATAAAAAAGGGAAAAAGGTTATAATAATGTATTTTTGATATCTATACACAAATATTTTGCCATGCATTTCTATTTTAAACTGAATGGGTTGTTTTAAAAGGTGAAGGTTTACATATACTTAAAATAAAATAGTTTGCATACTTTTTCCAGCTTGAATTGTAATTGTTTTAACCACAGTATTGATAAACTATACATAATGACATGCAGGCAGCAGAGCAGCACAGAGCTGCTCACTGCCTGCTCCTTCTGGTGAGTGACACTCATTACAGGGTTACCTGCTGACTGCCTCCTCCTCCTCCTCCTCCTTGCTCAGCAAGGAAAAGGGAGAAGGAAGAGAGGAGGCAGCTTTTTCAAGCTCAAGTCTCCCTCTGGTAAGCATCTTTACACACTTGGGAGTTAGCCTGAGGTGCAGATCTGTGCTCAGTCAGCCAGTTGGAGATCTGTGGCTGAAATCTGAGCTACGTTGTAGCACATACATTAGTTTATAGGACATGGAAACTGACATTCCTATGAAAAATCACAATTTACAAGGTTCCTCTTTTTTAGCACACATGTTACAAATCCCCATAAACATGGGTGTGCTGCGTATTTTTTGCTACATGGTGTCATGCGTGTGCCAAAAAAGTCAGAAAAACAATACTTTAGTTGGCCCGGAATATTCAGGAAAAACATGGAAATGTTGAATTTTAGTTTAAGATTGCATATGTGTTTTGTTCTGACTTCATTTAAGATCAGTCCACATTTTAGGAGACATTTATGCAGAAATCCAGGTAATTCCAAAGGATTTGAAAAGTTTTTTCTGCAATTGCTTTGCCATAAATCCCATCTAGTTTTCACAGGTAGTTGTATCTTATCTGTGCTTGCACGTGCTGGAATTTTACCACAACTCAAGTTAATTCAGCAAATTATATAACCAGGCATTTATTTTAATCCACACTCCCAGCAGACACATTTTGGAATATAGACAGAGGTGGTTTTGAAGGTACTTTCCAGCCCTTCATCTTTTATACCTGCAATGCAGTAATTCTAAGCAAAGCAGCAACTTTGTAGAGAAAAATAATGTAAGATTCACATTATCTATCATATATGAAATCAAGACTTTTGTTTATTCATTAAAACTCCAACATATCAGGTAAAACATTTATATATTATTCCATTGTAATTGGCATATTTATAAATTAATAGATTGTTTTATAGACTGTGAAGAATAACTATCTTATAATTTTCCACTACAAAGCATTAACTCAAATTAGCATACAATTTTCATTGTATCTGGCCCTATGTCTACAACTACTGCCTGCCCCACTCAATATTAATTAGTGGTCTTTCCTTTAAAGCTAAATTGTAATTTAGAAAATAAAATACAGCTAGACTTTTGTTTTCATTTTAATCATTCCCTATGTTAATAATGTCCCATAATGTTTTTTTTTTCTGGGTTTTTTTTTTTTTTTTGTTAGTTTTGGCAATGTTTTTGTTTTCACACATAATATCTATAATATAAAATTTGTAGTCTACCCTAATATATTATATATATGTTTTGGTGATAGATAGGGCTTTAAGTTGGTTGCAAATTTGGATGCCCAAGGATCCTAAGGCAACATTAATGTAATTTGTGCATCTCTATATATTTTCTACAAAGTATAGTTAGGAAATTGTGCTGATTAAAATTATATCACATTAGTGTGATGTTTATAGTAATGGTAAATGGTAGTAATGGTAAAGCTCAAAGTGAACATTTATGCTTTACTTTAGGATAGCTTTATCCCCCTTTTGAAGCTACATTGCTATGCATCAAGTGGAAAAAATGTTTTGCACAAATTGTTAAAGCAACATTAAATTAAGATTACGTAGAGTTGGCCTGTGCACAAATTAGTATGATGGCAACTTTTTTACAGGTTTGCGATCACTAAAATTTCTAGTTAAACTTACGTGAGCATTTTTGTTACCTGGTGAGGCAAGGCATGGTACCTACCTGATGTTGAGGCCATGTGGCCTGATATGTTTTAGGAGGAGGAGGGCAGCATTTGTCTCCCCCTTGCCTGGCCAGTCAGGTTTCATTTTATGTTTGGATGAGGGTTTAGTATGGATTTTCGGGCAACCCCACGTCATTTATTTTTTGCATGGGTCACACCCTTAACCACTTGCCGACTGCCTAACGCCGATCTACGTCGGCAGTCAGCCCCTCACAGGCAAAGTGACGTAGGGCTACGTCACTAGCTTGTGAGGGTCTAGGGAGCGAGCGCGCGCCCCCGGAGGCGCGCTCCCGCTCCCGCATGGTCACGGACCCCCCCCCGCACGTGTGACCAGCGGACCCGATGTCCGCCGGTCACTCGGCGATCGGCGGGGGAGAGGGAGAATGTCAGGCAGCTTGTGTAAACAAGCCACCTGTCATTCTCCTCGCTGTAAAGACACTAATCAAACGGATCTAGTATGTAGATCCGTTGATCAGTGTCCTTACAGCTCAAGCCACAGCCAATCACAGTAGAAAGCACGCCCCTAGGGATACACACAGCCCCTCCCTCCCAAATAAAGTTAACCCCTTCACAACCAGTGTATTTTTACAGTAACAGTGCATATGTATAGCACTGATTACTGTAGAAATGTCACTGGTAACCCCAAAAGTGTCACAAATGTCAGTCAAGGGTCCGATCTGTCCGCCCCAATGTCGCAGTACCGCAAAAAAATCGCAGATCACCGCCATTACGCGTTAAAAAAAAACAACAAAAATGACAAAAATCTTTCCCTTTGTTAGTAAACGCGATAACTTTTGCGCAAACCAATCAAAATACGCTTTTTGCGTTTTTTTTTTACCAAACATATGTAGCATAAAACAAATTGGCCGAAAATTTTAAAAAATTTTGATTTTTACTTTTTTTTTGGGGGAATTTCATATAAAAAAAATGTGAAAAATATTGTTATTTTTGCAAAATTGACGCTCTTTTTTTGTTTATAGCGCGTGATCAAAAAATCACACAGGTGATCAAATACCACCAAAAGAAAGCTCTGTTTGTGGGAAAAAAAGGACGTCAAATTCGTTTAGGTACAGCGTCGCACGACCGCGCAATTGTCCGTTAAAGTCACGCAGTGCCGAATCGCAAAATACCCCCTGGTCAGGAAGGGGGTAAAATCTTCCGGGGCTTAAGTGGTTAAAATCCAAAACAAACCCCTATCTAGATAAGGATTCTGTATTTAAATTCTTGGGGTACCCTTAAAACATTTTCATGGGGGAGGGGGGGTTGTCATTCTTCCTGTAGGATGTACTACATCAAAAGTTAATTTTAAAGAGAAAAACTGTAGTTCATTTACATTTCTCTGCCATCATTCTTTAAAAAAAAAAAAGAATGAGAACCCAAAAATACATTTTGGAGGTCCCCATACAATGTTTTACAAATAAATTCCAACATGCCAGTGACGTTTTATATGCCAGCAATTAAATTATATTTTTTTCTTTATAAGTGTAACTTTTGTTGTAGACCATGGCATCTCCCAGGTATGTTATTAAAATAATTGGACATTTTTAACGTTTCACTTTATGCATTATTAAACTACTCCTTGCAAACAATATTTTTTAAAATGTATTTTGCATTAGTATATGTCCTCCAGAGCAGTGCCAATCCACTGATCCCATATGTATGACAATCCCTTGCCTATTAGCCTTTCAAATGGTCAGGATAGATTTTCTTCTTCAATGGGGTTTTGATTAGCATTCAAACTTGAGAGTTATTCTGCGAACATCTTCTAAATCAAACCCAGGTATGTTCAGCTCATCCCTAATTAGTACGACAGCATTATTGGGTGTTTGAGAAACATAAATGTATACATTTAATTGGGTTGACTAAAGATCAGCATAGCCAAAAATGTAAATGCAGAAAACACCTGTAAAAGAAGACAGACTTAGCTGTCCTGGTAGCCATTCTTGGAATCTTTCATACCCCAGTTCCCCTTTGAGTGTGTGTCTCACTCAGTATAAGATCACAGCCACAAAATTTGAGAAGTTTGAAAATAAACATCCTCTAGCTAGGAGGATACAGTGGGCTTGCTCAATTCTTGGAATCTTTAGTCTGTTGCTGGGCAAAGCCAACCAAAGAATCTTCACATTTAACACACTTCAGAGTTTGTTGAATGCCTACAACCCCCAACTCACTCATTCTCCTATACAATAGGGGATCCTGTGAGCAACTATGCCTAAAAGACTGCAGCTTGCACTAATCACTCCCTAATCACTGAGTGTGAAAAACTATATATAATCTAAAAAGTGCTGCACAATATGCAAAAAGGTGTACGTGAGATTGTGAACTATATAAGATATATAAATATTATATAAATAACAAAATGATTAATGTTTCATATTTATATATATATATATATGTCCTATATATGATATATTAATCACTTTATTTATTTATATAATATTTATATATCTTACATAGTTCACAATCTCATGTACACCTTTTTGCACACTGCGCAGCACTTTTTAGATTATATATCACTCTTTCTTCTGCTGACCCCTACATCACTAAAGTTTTTTTTTTTTTTTTGTGTTTGTAATTATTAGTGACAACATTTTTTTTAATGATTATCCAACATATGTAAGGGAATTTCTGTACTACTCAGAAGTTCTGCATTCAAAACAAATTTCTGGATTGTGTAACTATTAGAATGGAAGTTCTCAAGAACCCCCTTTATATTGAAAATCAAAGCCCAAATCCTAAATAATAATAATATTAATAATAATAATAAGAAGAAGAATACGAGCAATAGAAAAGTTGATCAGCCCTTCTATTTTAATAGACAAGGCTGGTCATAAATTACAAAGGCCTCCTTTTAGTTACTTGTTCAGTTTCTCATATCAAATGTTTTAAAATTAAGAAAAGAAAAATATGTTGGATGGTATGTCTAAGAGAATTAGGCTACATCTGTATGCTAAGTGTTATGTCTTTCTAGAATTATAGGCCTGCATAAACTGTATTGTTTTTACATGCTTTTATTGTGTCTATTATATGTTTTTACAACTACCCATAAAGATATGTGGAAAACAACTTACATTTTGTCACTGGTATTTTCCTTTAAGACCTTTTTATCGAATATTTTGGATACAGCATTTCTGCAGTGTCAATTTCATGGTCACGCTGTGAATATTCAAATGAATTTTGCAGCACAATAATGCACTTTGATAAGACTTAGCAAATGCCTATTTTCCATGATCTGCCAGTTTTTGCACCTGTCCCTTTTATTTTATTGTTGCAATGCTTACCATGTATTATAATTTAATTTTAAATGCTCCGACATTCAGGTCTGATGTCTAGAAGGCCATAATAAGTTAGCATTTAGTATGTTTGGTTATGGGTTTGTTCTCATGAATCCAGGACATGATGGCATTGTCAGCAGCAATTTATGATGTGATGAATGTAACCATTTCAGCAGCATGCTGTTATATTCTTTTTTTACACATGATAACAATGGATTTCTAAACATTAGAGAGTGGACTTATTTTCTTAATATGTTTTTGATAACATGCAATGGTGTAGTCAGTAGAGCTATATGCATTAAACAAACCAAAGAATCTGGTGGGTATACTGAATGTATAAAGCCTGGATTTTTCTGCAGATCTACTGTATAACTAAAACTTTGTGTTTTTTTTTATAGGAAACATAAAAAAAAACAATGTCAGTTATGTTATGATAATTTTTTTCAGTATAATAACAATAACCAGCCACAACCAATCAGACATCATTCACTCATCTGGCTGCTCTACAAGTCCCTGCCATTTTCAGATCACCATTTATTTTTGCACTACCTTATTTAGTCAAATAATTAAATGGAAAGTTTAATAGTTGTCTAACATTTTTGAACATTTAAAAGATTATTAACAAATAATTTATATTGTTTTTATTATTTTTTAAAAATCTTTATGTAACAAATGCTGCAAATAATCTAAGAGATAGACTCCTTCTCAGGGGCTATACAAAAACCACTCTAAAGAAGGCTTACAAAAAAGCAGCGGCATCCGACAGGAATGCTTTGCTGGCCCCTCGGACCTCCAGGGAGCCTGACGACACCCTGAGAATCATCATGAGATATTCTGAGCAACATCAAAGTATCAGACAAATTGTTTCAAAATATTGGCATGTATTAACCCTGGACCCCACAGTGGGAAAATATGTCCCAGACTATCCCCAATTCACTTTTAGAAAGGTGCCAGCCCTGAAAGAAAGACTGGTCCAAAGTGAATTTAAAATGCATAAAAATCAAGATCCTTGCAAATTGAAAGGGACCTATATTTGTGGCAACTGCAATTATTGTCGATACATGTTAACTACAAAAAACCCAACACTTCCTAACGGCCAAACCTTTTTTCCAAGACATTTTGCAAACTGCCGCACCCACGGAGTGGTATATTTACCCCTCTGTGGGTGCTGCTGTTTCTATGTTGGCAAAACTAAGTTGCCATTTTTCAAACGTGCGAACAGACATGTGAAAAGTGTGAAAACCTGTAACCCCGACTTACCTTTAGGACGTCACACCAGTCTTGTACACGCAGGAAAGTTTCCAAAGATCAAGTTCTTAATTTTAGATAGAATTCATCCCAGTCCCCGAGGAGGGGACTAGAATAAAATTCTTCTACAGATGGAACTTCGATGGATCTATCTTTTAAGAGCCACAGATCCACCAGGTTTGAACGAAATGGTTTATTACAAACCCTTTTTAGAAGGGTTCACATCAGGAGGCATGGAACAATAGGCCCCCTTTTTGTGACATCCCTGCATCGACTATGACTCACCTACAATTCTTTTCCTTCCTCTGTTTCTATCAGAACTCACCTTACCGCTTATCATCTACCCAATCCATAAATCCCCAAATCTGCCATATATTCTGTTGGTACACAGAGATGTTAACAATGAATATTTGTTACTGAATGTTATTCAATGCAATGATGGTTTTTGTTTTATACCTCTCAAACATTGTAATTTGTCACATTTTTCATTGTTTATTTTCTGTCATTCTCTCAGTTTCTGTGAAACTCATAATGTAGATCAAGGGAGGATTTGTTGTTCTGTACTTGCCACAGATGGCCGGTGTGCTACCATCCCTGCATGGGTTTGAACTTCTCTTTGGGAAAATTTCCCCTAATGAAATTATATTTATTTTTTCATATCCCCTTTTTTTTGGCATACACTCTTAAAGATTGTTTATATTCCTTTTGGAGCAACACATATGCGTTTACATCTTGGTAATCAGCATCATCTTCCGGGTTACAGTGTGCCTGGGGGACAGCCCGGCACGGGGGCGGACACCTATTTGGCAGTCCGCCTTTGGGTTGCAGACTATTGGCTCTCCTTGAGATCCTGTGTACTCGCCCATTCACTTCCGGTTGCGTTTCACGCCGGCGGAAGTGACCGTGCTGGTGGAGCGCATCGGCCGCGCGAACTTCCGCTGCACTTCACAAGTGCGCATGTGCGGCGGGGAGTCTGTGCGGCGGCTGCGCACCAGGGAATCCAATAGGGAACTGACGGATTGAAGGACACCTAGTAAGTATCACCAGCTGATTTGTATCAAATCCAATCAACAGCCCTTTTATAAACAGCTCCCCTTCAAAAAGTGAAACATACCATTCACTCGCTGAAGGTGGACGCTTGCTGCACAACTCTATGCTAAACTCTCCAAACCAACAAGGTAATGAAACCTGGACCTATTTCTTGAAACTGCCTGCTTTCTTATCTGCCTGTGAATATTGCTGCATATGCCCGAACTACTTGGTCCGCTACTTCAACGCGGCTCCAATTTTCTTTATAACTAGGATATCTTTATGCAATTTTACTTTTTTATTATTGTTCTACTTAACAACATCAACATTAGAGACAACTATGACTAAGGACTAGCTACCCTTCATATTATATGATCTCTTTTATAGTCGGGCATATACAGCATATTTTGGCAGAGTTGATTTCCAGCAAGGTAATCAGCTGATTTGTTATAAAACAACTTCAATTATACAATCCCATACAATTCACTCTCTTTCTCCTCACCTGGCAGATTTCCCTTGCTTTTTTGGATTTCAGTTGTCCCCAGTCAGCTTCACAGCTGATGGGCGCACACAATTGGAGGGTGTTCTTATGAATATCTCTATCCCTTAAATTGCCTACTCTTTCCAACGAAGTACTCAAATGCAGCGATGAGACCCACCCAGCCATCTGTTTTTAATCTCATTGGCAGGCATATATTCTAAACAGCTATACGGCAGACTCTGTAAGTGGTTTTTTTTTTTTTTGTTTTTGAATCTCTTTTGACATATGGACATTTTATTTGGATGACCTTAATCTGCATTAAATGTCTAATACAGTATTGTATGATTTTCTGTACAATCTATATATTTGTAAATACTTTCCATATATTAATTATCCATATGGTTGACCATTTACAGACCACTATTTTAAGGTTGCCCCTGAAGAAGGAGTTGTGACTTATATCTTTGAAACGCGTTGGGCACTTACCTCAATAGAGCGGTATCCTCCTGTCCATTGACTGTATGAATTGCATCAAGCTTGCCAATTGTTTTTAACCATTTACATTTGTATTTGTATATGTTATTATTTTCAATAAAACATTACTATTATTACATTCTTTTTGTATCTATTTACGTGCCTTAAAAGTCCCACCCCAAGGGGAATTTCCATTTTTGATACCAATATTATATGTGTTAACCAAGCATAATGACAGTGGCCTTCTAAAGTCTTAGCTATACAATACTACACTGGCCAAAACAGGAGATGGAACAGCTTTAGGTTCCTTAACCACTTAAGCCCCGGAAGATTTTACCCCCTTCCTCACCAGGGCCTACTTTGCGATTCGGCACTGTGTGATTTTAACGGACAATTGCGCGGTCGTGCGATGCTGTACCCAAATTAAATCTACGTCCTTTTTTTCCCACAAACAGAGCTTTCTTTTGGTGGTATTTGATCACCTGTGCGATTTTTTGATCATGCGCTATAAACAAAAAAAGAGCGACAATTTTGCAAAAATAACAATATTTTCCACATTTTTTTATATGAAATTCCCCAAAAAAAATGTAAAAATCAAAATTTTTTAACATTTTAGGCCAATTTGTTTCCTGCTACATATGTTTGGTAAAAAAAATCACAAAAAGCGTATTTTGATTGCTTTGCGCAAAAGTTATTGCGTTTACTAAGGGAAAGATTTTTGTCATTTTTGTTGTTTTTTTTAACGAGTAATGGCGGCGATCTGCAATTTTTTTTGCGACATTGCGGTGGACAGATCGGACCCTTGACTGACATTTTTGACACTTTTGGGGGTACCAGTGACATTACTACAGTAATCAGTGCTATACATATGCACTGTAGACAGGTATGTAGGTGATTCTCAGATAATGTGTTACCATAATCCCTTGATAAGTTTATAAAAGAAAGGAAAGACCCCCTAAAAAGGGTGGGACTTTAAAGGTAACTAATAAGGATCTCTCTTGAGAAAGATGAAATTAAGTAAAATAAACAATTTATTAGAACAGTTGTGATTGTAAAAAGGATCAATCAAAATAGTAATGATACATTCAAAATACGATACAATATAATTGCAGATGCATGGCAGAAACCAACGCGTTTCGAAATTGTGTAATACCAGAATCTTCCTCAGGGAATCTGCATGTCTTCCTGGAAAGCATAATCATATGCCACAAATAAATCCAAGAAAACAGGACAAAATATAATAGCATACACTTTGTATATCACATCATCCATATCAGAGTTTCTTGCAGTTGCGACAACATATTATTTCATCTTATGAGATAATGTCACTTATTTGGTTAGTTGTACTCCACCCACTAGCATCACCTAGGAGAGTGGTCTCCCTAAAAGGGGTAGTTACATTGCTTACACCTGCAGTCCCTCACCAAACAATTGAAAAATTGCACTTTTTCTATGTCCCAGATCAATATATGTGCCATTTCCTGTCCTTAGAGAAAATTATCCAATAGGGCATTGACAGTATAAATGAAACAGGTTTTAAAAGATAAAGCTATACCCCAGAACTTACTTACATACAGTACATACAGTATATATATTTTTGCACATATGAACATAAACACTTTACAAAAATGTTGATTGCGCTACACATGATACATATCACTGTGCATGCTGGAGTGAGAGCAATATTTCTGAACCCATTATTTATGGTTACTGCTAAACTACTGACCTATAGGTGCTTTTAAAGTGCCACCTATGAAAATTTGAGGTATCAGGGTTTGTTGCCATTTAACCACTTGCCAACCGCCACACGACTATTTACGTTGGCGGTCAGCCCCTCACAGGCAGAGTGACGTAGGGATACGTCGCTAGCCTGTGAGGGTCTAGGGAGCGAGCGTGCGCCCCGGAGGCGCACTCCCACTCCCGCGTCGTCATGGACCCCCCCACGCGTGTGACCAGCTGACCCGATGACCACCGGTCACTCGCGATCGTCGGGTGGAGAGGGAGAAAGGCAGGCGGCTAGTGTAAACAAGCCGCCTGTCATTCTCCCCTGTGTAGAAACAGTGATCATACGGTTCTACTATGTAGGACCGTTGATCACACTGTTCCTACACCGCAAGCCACAGCCAATCACAGTTAGAATCACGCCCCTAGGGATACACATAACCCCTCCCTCTCAAAAAAAGTTAACCCCTTCACTGCCAGTGTAATTTTACAGTAACAGTGCATATGTATAGCACTGATTACTGTAGAAATGTCACTGGTAACCCCAAAAGTGTCAAAAATGTCAGTCAAGGGTCCGATCTGTCTGCCGCAATGTTGCAGTCCCGCAAAAAAAAATCGCAGATCGCCGCCATTATGCGTTAAAAAAAAACAACAAAAATGACAAAAATCTTTCCCTTTGTTAGTAAACGCAATAACTTTTGCGCAAACCAATCAAAATACGCTTTTTGAAATTTTTTTTACCAAACATATGGTAAAAAAAAATGGCCCAAAATGTTAAAAAATGTTCATTTTTACTTTTTTTGGGGGGGAATTTCATATAAAAAAATGTGAAAAATATTGTTATTTTTGCAAAATTGACGCTGTTTTTTTGTTTATAGCGCAAAAAGTAGAAATCGCACAGATGATCAAATACCACCAAAAGAAAGCTCTGTTTGTGGGGAAAAAAAGGATGTCAAATTTGTTTAGGTACAGCGTCGCACGACCACGCAATTGTCCGTTAAAGTCACGCAGTGCCGAATCGCAAAATAGGCCCTGGTCAGGAAGGGGGTAAAATCTTCCGGGGCTTAAGTGGTTAATGGGGGCACAAAATTTTAAGACTTGACATGTTGGGAATTAATTTACTTAGCTCAGAGTCTCCGCTTTCAGATAATATATACTGTTTTAAGGGTTTTAAAAAAATCTTCAGGCCTGAAATTATTTTTTTAAACATGTGCAAAAATGCGAAAACAGATCTGCAGGGAAAAGGTTAAATATATTTAAGAATTTACAGTATTTGCAAATCTGGATCTGATATGTGTATTTTGGAAACTGCCACATCAGTACATCATGCCCACAGCAAGCTAGAGGAACATTAGCTTCAATGTCCTTTGACTGATCTGGGTCACTGGCTTCTTTAGTGAACTGTAAATAATTTAACGGCCAAGCAGTGCAACACAAAAGCACACAGATCAATAGTGAACTTGAAAGAACATGTAAAGTAATAACAGTCAGAAAAAGCTTAATTTGTTTTTCCAGCACGCTTTCACTGTGGTAAATCAGCTTGAGGATCACTGTAACAGGATTTCATTCTCAGCCCTAATTGTTAATAGAATTTTAGCTGCAGAACTTCTTGGAGGATTTCCTAAAAGAGAAACTTTTATTGAATTTAAGGTGGAAAAAAGAAATAGATAAAATCACTGTTATTACTTATATGGAATGTGTGTGAGTATTTGAAATAACTGATTGTTATTCAATAACCCCATCATTGCTGAACATAATTGGTGTGGCATACAAGCTCCATTCTTGCGCAGTACAGAAAAATAAACAGAGAAGCGTTATCTTAATCCTAGACCTGTTTGCAAATCAGCATTACATCTTTGGGGAATTCTCTGACACTCTGGGTGATAAAAGGGAAGAAAACAGGTGTTCAGAGGCTAGTATGAACTAAATTGTTTAAAGTGTAACAGCCAAACCTTTTTGATTTTTTTTTTGGAGTGGTGAAGGGTTAGAACCTTTGTTAGGTTTTGAAACAGAAGTAACTTTTTATTTTTAACGCACAACTTCTAAATCAAAAAATATTGCATTCCTGCACATTTTAAAACAAGAGCAGCCAAAATCTGTAGCAGCTGTGCATGGCAGCCAAACAGCATCTATCTTTCATTTTTCAAAGCTGATTGACTACTGTTCCAGATTTTGTCTGCTTCGCGTTTTATAAATGACCTTTTTACTGTTATGTGGCTTTTCCAGAAGGTCTCCTGGCTATGCAAACACAGTACAGGACATGGGATTCTGTATGACCCATTGGCTTTAAATCTGCTGGCTGACCCACACAGAGGTCGTTGGCTGTTCATACCTCTTTTTCCAGTATGTTATCATGCTCCTATATTTGAATAATGAGCACTCTAGAGAACAGTGTGAATCCCCCAAGTTCATTTTAGTGAATGGCAGATGATAGAGATGATTGAGCAGGATTAGGGTGGTATACCCCTGCCCTGTTACGTACTCAGTTCCTAGCTGAGAATGAAAAAAAAAGTTCCTAGTAAAGTGCCTATGAGGGAATTTCATTACTTCTCTCAGATGGTAGCACTCCATCAACTCCCACTAATACTCATTAACATATTTACAAGAATGCATGCATGCACAGTTTTTAACTTGGAATTTTACAGTGTTCATAATAAAAAATATACATTACGTTCTGCTTTTTATGTTTTCTGAGCCCTCATTGGGGAGTTTTCCCCTAATGTCCTTTTTTGTTAATTAGAAACAGGGCCGAGCCGACCATAGGGAACAATTGGCATCTGCCTGGTGGGCCGGGGCCACTGGGCCACATGTCCTAACAAGAGCGGCTTGTTAATGGTCAGACTGCACAGGGGGGGGTAAGCGGTGACCGTGGTCCAGACAGAGTTAACACAAACTGAGGCTTCTGCTCAGTTCCCGCTATGTGGCCATGTCTGTGTCTCCTACCCCGGCTCTCCTACCACACCAAATATGTCATCCAATCAGCAGAGCAGGGGGTGAGAGGAGCTAGACATCTGCACAGAGAGCTGGAGTAATCACCCATTTGTTAATATGATCCAGAGACCCTAGAGAGAACACACAGGCCGAATCCTTCCTCTGTCCTGCCAAAGGTACTGTAGGTGTCCAGAAGCTAATTTAGCTAATGCTAATACTCATACAGCTAATGCTAATTCTTATGCAGCTAATGCTGATTCCCCTGCAGCTACTACTCATTACCGTACAGCTATTTCTTGTGCACATGTACCAGCACGCAGACAAGCCTAGGCTAATGGACAGAAACAAGTGACAAAATGAGTCACGTGACCGCGCCTACGTAAATAGATGCAAGCAATATTAGGTTAAATTAAATTAAATAAATATATTAAAAATTATATTCTAATTATTTTGAGCTGCTAGTCATAAACAACATGTGTAGGTGAATAATTGAACAAAGGGAGACAGCGCTCAAAACTCGTGCTCAAATATCAGTGACTAGTAATCAAAATCTATGCATATATTAATATGACAGTGCAAATATCAATAAATAACACATTCAAATAAAGTGACAGTGCACAGTGCAAATAACACAATACCAATAAGGTGACAGTGCACAAAGAGTCTATATATGATTAATGAAATTCCATATATGACATAAAATTATAGTCCTTGTGTGCAAAAATGCAGGTGCAATATATGCAGCAAACAGTTCGGTGATTTAAAGTGCTTAGTGCTCAAAAGGAGTGCTTCCTTATGCCGAAATGGAAAGGAGGAAAGGAAAATCCACCACCAGATGCTCTACACACTTACCGGATGGCCCCTTGGGGTCTAGCATTGGTAAGTGGTATGCTGTATGCAGGATCCCAGTATGGATGGAATGCCGGCCCCAGCTCGTATATTAATCCAAAAATCTGTCTGCTTATAAGGACTGGTAGACTCTTCCTCCAATGCCTCTCCTCAAGCCACAATCAGACTTGGGAAATGGTGTCTCGCTGACCTGGCCTTTCCTTGGCTGGGGTTATGTAGCCTAGGCTAATGTCCAGCGTGCACTGACACATAGGTGCATTTCTGTGCATTGGCGCCAAATGGTCTATTTAAAGAAGACCCTGCTGAAGGCTAGCAGCTAGATGTTCTGCAGCTTCCTCCAATCAGTGTTCCTGTGTTCCTACTTGTGCTGACTGATCTCCTGTTTCCGACCTCACTCTGTGGATTATGACCTTGGCTTGCCTCTGACTATTCTCTGCTTGATCTCCTGGTGCTGACTTCAGCTTGCTACTGGACCTTGCTCTGCCTGCTTCCCCTGTACTGACTCCAGCCTGCCTCCTGACCACGCTGTTGTCTTATGGTGCATGACCCTGGCTCACCTTGGCTATCAGTAGGGATGCACCGAAATGAAAATTTTGGACCGAAACCGAAACCGAAAATGCAGGATGCCCTTGGCCGAAAACCGAAACCGAAACCGAAAATGACTTTTTCCCCCAAATTTTTTTTTAAAATAGATAAAAGAGGGGCATACACCAAAAACAGGTAGTGACGTACACCTGTCGCTGCCACCCTGTCACAGTATATGTACTGTGATGGGTTGACAAGTGGTAAATTTAATTACCAATGGTATTAGTATTATGCAGCATGAGGGGGTTAATGTATTGTCACTGCTGGTCACTCATCTATTAGTGAGCGACCAGTGGCAGGTAATTAACCCCTTTGTGCTGCATTAGTGCAACCAGTGTTAATTAACACTGATACTGGTTGCACTAATGCAGCACAAAGGGGTTAATTACCTGCCACTGGTCGGTCACTAATAGATGAGTGACCTGCAGTGACAATACATTAACCCCCTCATGCTGCATAATACTAATATCATTGGTAAGCTGCCTCAGCTCCCCCCCATCTCCCCCCACTCCCACTGCCTCAGCGTCCCCCTCCTCGGGTGTCCTGCATTCAAAAGTCCTGCCTCTGGCCGGCGGCACCGCCTCTCAATGACGTCCCTACTACGATCTGTGCATTATGAATGGACATACCAGGTCGGGGGGCGGGGCGAGTGGCCGCTATAGAGAGAACTAATGTGATCCTTCCTGTCAGCTCAGCACGTCTATGTGTGAATGAGAACAGAACTGAGCTGACACCGGGGGCGGGGGCGGGGGGGGGGGGGCGGTCATAGCGGCCGCTATTAGCTGTAACTATGTGAGAGCTTCACTTCCTTGTCAGCGGAGATACATGCCTGTCAGTGAAGTGAAGCTCTCACATAGGAGAGGCTCATTTTCGGCCGATAATTTCGGTGGCCGAAATTTCGGTGCATCCCTAGCTATCAGGCTACCAGCAACTGTGCTTCTTTGAGCCATGTACCTCTGTTACCACATTCAGGGTTGCTCAGACCAGAGCAGTAAGGGAAGCCCTCTTATCAACTCGGCCTCCAACCAAAGTATGTGACAGTAGGACTGTGCAGCGGAGGCAGAGAGTAAAAGGGGGCACTGTGATTAGAGAGAAAGGGGGAGGGGAAGGACTTCAAGGAGCACTGTGATTGCGGGGCTGTGATTGCTAGGAGCACTGTAATGTAAAGTGGTACTGTGATATAAAGGGGACCGCAGTGTAATCATTACATTGCCTCTTTACAGTGCATTCCGCTTTGTATCACACAAAGCTCCAAACACCGGCAACACTGTGTTTGGAGCTTTGCTTCATTGTTAGGGTATTCATAACCTACCTTGGTCTTGGGATAACACTGATTTAAAGAATATGTTACCCCAACATTTTATATTTCTGATATGTGTCTGCTGTACCATGTACTTGTAAAAAAAAGTATCCTGTTCTCTCTGTATTGCTTCCCTTGTGTGAAATCCCTGGTGTTCCTGCCAGTCCCTCTGATTTCCTAATAAAAACTGACCACGCCAGGCAGGAGAGCAAACTGTGATCAGTAGATATGCTGGGAACTGCTCTCCTCCAATGATGAGACTTGTCCTGACATCATCCCCCCCGCTTCACTGGGAAGATCAGTTTGCTGCTGTTTCTCCTCCTCCCAGCTCTTTTTCAGCTGATAGCAGAGATTATGTGATCACCTATTGTGATGGACTCCTGACACATTGACTGGGTATCTCTGCCAGAGAGCTGCTTCCTCGACGCTGGAACAGAGGAACAAGGTAATATTGCTGAGAATTGCACCCAAGAACTAGATGACACTATCTTAGGTGCAAACAGTTTTTTTACACTTCAAAAATAGGAACAGTCGCCACATGAACAAGGCAAACTTAAAACAGCAATTCAATCAACAGCTAATAGTGATCTAACTAAACTGTAATCGAATACCAACAACAAAAAATGAATTAACCGGTAAGCACCTAGACAAGCTTTGATTAGTCAGGGAGTGCCCACCCTACACTGTCCGGCAACAGTGGTCCAGCATTCAAGAAGACCCAGGGCTGTCCAAATCTCATTAACCTGCTTTCTTTTCACGACCATCTTCTCACTGAGTTTCAAGTTAGCAAAAACCATCCTAGCGTCCTTGACTGTTAAATGTGTTAATAACATGCCATCTTGCATTATATAACAGGACATCTTCTTTAATGCTTGTAGCTCTCTCAAATGCATGAACCCAGTCAGAAGGCAAGAGGCTACCCTACAGTACCCTCCAAAGCCCCTATTTTTCTGCACTAGATGTATTGTCTTTAGTAAGATACTGAAAAAAGGAATGCAGCCATCCAAAGGGTAGCTGGGATGATGAAATGTTTATTATCAAACTGAGGCTTATAATGTGATTATTGTAGGCAGACTCTCAAACTGAGCACTAAAGTGCCCTAGTAAGTCCTACAGTGTAGACTATTCATGATTTAGGGTTACTTGCAGGTGAAATTGAAGATAATGCATAGCCCCGAATCCTTTTGGATCTTGTTTTACATTGCTAGGTTGAGAAAAGACAAAAGTCACATTTGTATACACTCTTTTTTCTTTTTTTCATTTACATAGAATTTATATGGCACTGGCATTCTTGTATGTATCCTTACATCAGCCATTGCAACAAGGCTGTTAGTCTATATTTACAACGAGGACTGTGCCTAATAAGATTAGACCTAAGGGTCAGATACTGCAGCAATGTCCTCGTAACTGCATTGGGTAAGGGAATAGGATTTATTGAGAGTATTGTATCTTCTCTTGTAAGAAGGCAAACCATATATTAGGATGGAAAAAAAAAAAACTACAGTATATCCTAATAACCACATATCAGGCTGGTAATATCAATTGGATTTTCTTTGTTAATCCATATAAAAAAGTGTAAAATTGCTGCATTTTTCTATTTAATTGCAAATGGCTATTGGATGGGGTATTTTACTGTTAAGTGAGAATTTTATCAGTTCTCCCTGGTTAATTAGGGGAAGTGTCTGAACCCAGTAGATACAAATTGCATTTACCTTATTAAAACTGAAAGTAAGTATTGACTTCTTAAGAGAAAGTACATGCATACATGTGGAATAAAGGAATTAGTTACCTTACTTACATCACCCAAGTACAGATTGTCAATGCGATTAATTATGTGAATTATCCAGAGAAATTATGTGTTAAATTGTTTCTCTGTGGACTGGACAAATAGTCTATTTCAATAGAATGTTAAATGTGTTGGCCAAATTAAACATTTTTGCAATAAATAAAGACATGTTTTAGAAATGTGTTGAAAATTTTAAATTATAAGGAAAGGCTTAGAAAAAGATGCATATAGAATTAAAAGGGAATTGTACACTGTATTAAACTTTTATAAACAAGTCCTGCCAAGAGATATCGGGGTTGATTGGAGAGTGCAAAATCTTGCGTAGATGTGTATGGTAGCCAATCAGCTTCTAACTTCAGCCTGTTCAATTAAGCATTGACAAAATCAAAACTGGAAGCTGATTGGTTTCTATGCAAAGCTGCACCAGGCACTCCCCTACTGTGCACTCCCAATGTATCAATACATTTGTTCAGACAAAACAAAAAACATAAATCCCTTCAATCAAATTAAATACTAATGAGCACAGTTAAAAAAAACAAAACAAACACACAATATTAGTGCACAAGTGTTTCTACTTGAAGGCTGGGTTTACACTGATGTGAATTGGATGTGGGTTTCCCCGCATCCAATTCGCATGACTGTGACCGGCTCTCAATGGAGCCGGTTCACACAGCTGCGAGGGGGCTGCGGTCCGCACTGGAAAAGGGTCCTGTGCATCTTTGGCTTAGTTTCAGGTCTGAATCTAAGCAAAAATTCTGACTTCTGACCTGAAACGGAGAACAGGGACCGCAGCTAGTGTGAACCTGGCCTAAATGTATAAATACAATATACATACTGTATGTGCTTCCAAACAACAGTAAAAAGTCCACAAATTCAAAATCAATTAAATGGTGTCTTCCTCCACTTTGTGCTATGTGATCACTTCAATCATCAACATACATTGGATCCTATTACCTTTCTCCAAATGCACTCACCTCCAATCTTGGAGCAACAGCTCTCGCTATTTGTTCTATATTTGCATGTCCCCTTGGGAATATGAATAAGCTGTACTGTCTCCTCACCTAAGGGTCTTCTCCTTTAAAACTCTTTAGTTTTAGTAAATCAACCCCAGTGTCACCAGATGCCTGCTATTGTTATGCTAGCTTCAAAAGCAGTACTTTTTTTTACTACCAAAAGTATTATGCTGCCCTATTCTTTCTATCCAGCCTGTTTATTACTACAGTTGTTATTTTAAAAAGTGAATATAAAGGAAAAAAAAAGTGGTCAAAAAGTACTTGTGTAGTTTAGCCAATCATTTTGTGTACATTAGGTTTTTGTGGTCCATGTAACTGGGGCTATAGCACGGATGTGCCTTTGCCTAGATATTGGGGTTGATTTACCAAAACTGGAGAGTGCAAAATCTGATACAGCTGTGCATGGTAGCCAATCAGCTTCTAACTTCAGCTTGCTGATGTAGCAGCTGAGGTGCTAGTAAAACCATAGGGGAGGCTCTGTCTGCTTATCGGGGGGGGGGGCTGATTGTTCAGCTAGGCTGTCATGTGTTCTCCAGGTGTGCCTGTTGAGTTTGGGGAGTCTCCCCACTATGTCCAATGAGGGCTCTTATTAGACAGTGGAGGAAACCTGACCAATAGCACACCAGGGCTTGTATATATCCCAGAGGGCAGATTCTGCCGCAATGCATCCTGGGAAGGGGTAAAAGTCTGAGGGGAGCACCTAACAGAATGTCTTTAGCGGGAAGCAGAGTCCCAGGAGGAGGGTGACGGCTGTCTCTCCTCCTGGCAGCGTGAGGAAAGTGTCCTGGGCAGTCGGCCTAGAGGTCAGAAGGTTGAGCTGAGCTGCAGAGAGGGATCCAGTGCGCTGTGGACCGAGTGGAGCTGCTGGGCAGAGGTTTCCAGGAAAGCAGTGTCGTGAGTATTGTAAACTGCACATGGGTCTGCCTAGGACAGGGGACCACTCCAGAAGTTCAGAGGGATCCGGGAGCCAGCTAACCAGTACAGAAGGCTTAGAAAGGGGGTGCCAGAGTCTAAGCCCTGAAGATAAGTGTGTGAGAGAGGATGCCGGTGAGGGCCCTGAAGCGTACAAGTGTTCAGCAGTGCAGAAGTGATAAAGTAGCTACCTCAACAAGGAGTGCCAAAGGGAGCTTCAAATGGACTTTGAGTCACAAGGAGGTGATCAGAAGTTAGTGCAGTCTTAACAGGCAGCAGGCCAGCATTAACCAGCATTAACCGGTGTTGACCGGCATCAAGCCAGCATCAAGTCAGCGCCAACAGGCATTTTTCAGTTGTCCCCAGCAAATTGTGCATAATTGAGCCAAAGGAGTATTCCACTCATCCCTTCTACTATCCAAGTTTCTAAATAAACCTAAAACCCCGAAGATACTGGACTGGTCATTGTCTCAGTGCTCACACTTGGAGAGCATGCTTAAATGGACCCACATCCAGCACAATGGCTGGGAATTCTGCTACACTCAAATAAGCTTTGACAATAAAATCTGAAAGTTGATTGGGTTCTATGCAGAGCTGCACCGGATTTTTCACTCTCCAGTTTTAGTAAATCAACCCCATGTGCTAAAACGTGTCCCTCTTTATCATTTCTGACAGCTAGGAGGTATGGGAATGACATCAGTGATTCCTGTAGTTGTTCATTCTCATTTGGCTACTGGAACCATATGGGAAATAGGGATAGACAGGGCTTATCTAAACTTATGTAGACACACTGTCTTCTTGTGAGCTCAAATGATTACATGAATGCATTGCAGGATTAAAATAATAATAATATATGGTTCCCAGTAGTAAAGACACTAAATTAAACAGGTATGTGAATCAGATACCTTTCTAATTTTCACTTCTTGCCTTTAGTTATGCCATTGCTCCCAGCACAAAGAAAAACGCAGAGGATTATATTTATACAGCTGATCAGTATCTCTGGATATATTAAATAAAAGCTTATCTCGTTAGCTAGCCGGCTTTTCTACCTCTCACGTAACCTCAAATTCCAGCCCACTTTCCTCATTTCAGTTAAACCTTTCCTCATTTCAGTTAAAGTGATTGTAAAATCTAGTTTCTTGTTTTTTTTTTTAAATAACAAACATGGTTTTGCACAGGGATGCCCTAATCCTCCTCTTCTGTGCTCCTGGCCCCTCCCTCCTGTTGAGTGCCCCCACAGCAATCAGTTTGCTATGGAGATACCTGAGTAGAGTCGCAGCTCCCTGTGTCCATTCAGACGTAGAGCCTCGACCAGCACCCCCCCTCTCCTGATTGGCTGACTGATTTACATTGACAGCAGTGGGAGCCAATCACACCATGCTGCTGTCTCAGCCAATGAGGAAAGGAATCCCAGGCAGCTAAAAAAAACTTCTGCAACATCGCTGTATAAAGATGGGCTCAGGTAAGTATTAGGGGGGCTGCTGCACACAGAAGGTTTTTTTTTTATCTTAATACATAGAATGTATTAAAGGAGTTGTAAAAGCAGAAATTTTTTTTTGTAATCTTAATGCATTAAGATAAAACGGCTTCTGTGTGCAGCACCCTCCTCAGCACCCCCTATCACTTACCTGAAGCCCCTCTCTATCCAGCGATGTCCACGAATGCTTCAGCCATCAAGGATTTGCCCTCCTGATTGGCTGAGACACAGCAGAAGTGCCATTGGCTGCCGCTGCTGTCAATCAAAGTCAGCTAGCCAATCAAGGAATAGAGGGGGCAGGGCCGGCATGGGGCCCCATGTCTGAATGGACACAGGGAGCTGGGACTTGGCTAGGGTGCCCCCGTAGCAAGCTGCTTGCTGTGGGGGAACTCAACAGAAGGGATGGGCTAGGAGTGCTGAAGAGGGACCCAAGAGGTGGAGGATCTGGGCTGCTCTGTGCAAAATCACTGAAACAGAGCAGGTAAGTAAAAAATGTTTGTTATTTTTATAGGAAAAAAAACGAGACTTTACAATCACTTTAAGATAAAAAAAACTTCTGCTTTTACAATCCCTTTAATCTAGTGATGGCTCATTATAGCTGCTGTCACTTTCTTCTACTTCTGCAAGGAGACCCAATTGTCCAGTGACAAAATTCCTCTTCCTAAAGAATATCTAAAGTCAAAAACAAAAATGTGATATATAGGAGCTTATCAATCCTTAGATGTGGTGGGTGCATTGGTTTTCTTTTTTTTTTCTGCTTTATTTTCACCCTGCAGTAATGCAAGTAACACACTTCTTGTCGCTTAATCAAGGCTGCCATGATCGTTTTTTAGCTGTGGATGCCCATATCCATGAAATCATTGCTCCGACAGCAAAGCTGACTTAGATCAATTATTCAGTTGTTTGTAGAACAAAGTATTGAACATAGAATACTAGGGTGCTTTTCACTTTTACCAAATGAATGCTTCTTATAACTGTGGGAGAAGTTAAAAGGACAAGGGGAAAAAAAGGGGAGGAAAGGGGATGTTGGAAGGAAGGAAAAAAGAGGGAGATGGGACTTTAAATGAAACTCGTGCAATTGAGTCTCCATCCCTGAGAATGTAAACACATAGTGTTCAAAAAATGTGGGACTTTACATGAGGTGTGGCCAGTATACACATAATGATAATGATATCACATATTAACCTGCTGGTAAGCATATAGAAGCATACGGTTAACATCACGTGTTTATTTATATATCCATAGCAGTTGACATAAAGTACAGTAAATACAAAACAAGTAAAAGGGGACATAAATAAAATACATATGGATAACATGATAAGACCATAAAAAATAATAAAGAATAACAACAAAATAAACCAGAAGGCATAGAGTGTAAGTAAATATTGATAATAGGATGCATGATGAATATGGCAGAAGAATTAAAATGGCCCCCATGGCTCAACGCGTTTCGTGAAAAGTGTTTCACTTCATCAGGAGAAGGCACATTTCTAGTTTCTAAAATATATATATATATATATATATATATATATATATATATATATATATATATATATATATATATATATATATATATATGAGAACAATATTGCATCCAATGGAGGGGTATTTTGAAAAAAATGAAATTTATATAACTTACAATAGAGTATTGGTTGTCAATGAGACGGTTGATCTCCCAGAAAAACATCCCTGTTGATAACTTAGGGGGCACAGTCCCCACACAGAGCCAAAGCGCAAGGTCCAGTAGCATGGTGTGGATTCCTATAGTAGGTCTTGGGCTGGATAATCGGGTAAAAATCTAATAGGGGGTACCAAAGTAATATTGTATATTATAAATTCAACCATAAAATATATAAATATTTTATGGTTTTATTTATAATATACAATATTACTTTGGTACCCCCCTATTAGATTTTTACCTGATTATCCAGCCCAAGACCTACTATGGGAATCCACACCATGCTACTGGACCTTGCGCTTTGGCTCTGTGCGGGGACTGTGCCCCCTCAGTTCCCAACAAGGACGTTTTTCTGGGAGATCAACAGTCTCATTGACAACCAATACTCTATTGTAAGTTATATAAATTTCATTTTTTTTTTTCAAAGTACCCCTCCATTGGATGCAATATTGTTCTCATATATATATATATATATATATATATATATATATATTTTTAGAAACTAGAAATGTGCCTGCTCCTGATTATTATTATTATTATACAGGATTTATATAGCGCCAACTGTTTGCGCAGCGCTTTACAATTTGAGGGAAGACAATACAGTTACAATACAGTTCAGAACAGGAGGAACTAGAGGGCCCTGCTCATTAGAGCTTACAATCTAGAAGGGAGGGTCAAGTGAAACAAAAGGCAATAACCGTGGGGAATGGGTTGATGGAGAAAATGGAGGTACATTTATTGGGGGCTGGTAGGATAGGCTTCTTTGAAAAGGAGGGATTTCAGAGATCGCCTAAAAGCTAATAGAGTGTGAGATAATTGGACAGATAAGGGTAAGGAGTTCCATAGGATTGGAGAGGCTCTGGAAAAGTCCTGGAGGCGAGCATGGGAGGAGGTGACGATGGGGCTAAAGAGCAGGAGGTTTTGAGAGGAACAAAGAGAGTGATTAGGTTGGTATTTTGAGACGAGGCTGGTGATGTAGCTAGGGACTAAGCTGTGGATTGCTTTGTAAGATGTTGTAAGTATTTTGAATTTAATTTGTTGGGTGAGCAGGAGCCAGTGGAGGGCTTGACAGAGAGGAGCAGCGGACACTGTGCGATTGGTAAGGTGGATGAGTCTGGCGTCAGCATTCATGATGTATTGAAGGGGGGATAGCCTGTTTAGAGGTATGCCAACGAGAAGGGAATTGCAGTAGTCGAGGAGCGAGATGACCAGGGAGTGAACTAGGAGTTTTGTTGTGTCTTTGGTTAGAAAGGGGCGTATTTTGGAGATGTTGCGGAGGCTGAGGCGGCAAAATTTGGACAGCGATTGGATGTGGGGTTTGAAGGAGAGTTCAGAGTCCAGGACAACACCTAAGACCTTGGAATGCGGGGATGGGCTGACAGTAATGCCATCGATATTGACAGAGAAATCAGGGGAAGGGGCACGTGGTGGAGGAAAAATTATATGCTCGGTTTTGGATGTATTGAGTTTGAGGAAGTGGTGAGACATCCAGACCGATATATCTGATAGTAAATTAGTGATACGTGAGGAGACTGAGGGAGAGAGCTGAGGGGTGGATAGATAGATTTGGGTATCGTCAGCGTAGAGATGGTATTGGAAGCCGTGGGAGGCTATCAACTGACCCAGAGAGGAGGTGTAGATTGAAAATAAGAGGGGTCCAAGAACAGAGCCTTGGGGGACCCCAACAGAGAAGGGAAGAGGAGAGGAGGAAGTAGAATTGTACGCAATGATAAAGGTGCGGTTGGATAAGTAGGAAGAGAACCAGTGAAGAGTACAGTCACGGAGACCAAAGGCATGGAGTTTTTTGAGGAGGAGGGGATGGTCAACCGTATCAAAGGCAGCAGAAAGGTCCAGAAGTAGGAGTACAGAATAGTGTCCATTGGTTTTGGCCGTTAGTAGATCGTTTGTCAGTTTTAGGAGAGCAGTTTCAGTGGAGTGTTGGGGCTGAAATCCAGACTGAAGGGGATCAAGGAGGCTATTCTTGGCAAGGTGGTTGCACAGTCGATTGTAGACTAGACGTTTGAGGAGTTTGGATGAAAAGGGGAGCAAGGAAATAGGACGTAGGTTGTTCAGATCGGTTGGGTCCAGTGAGGGCTTTTTAAGTAGTGGGCTGACTAGTGTTTAGTGTGACTATGTTTTAGAGAGTTGGGGAAGATGCCAAAAGAGAGGGAGAGATTGAAGATGTGGGTTAGAGAGCCAGAAGGTGAACGTAGCATTTGCGAGGGAACAGGATCCAGAGGGCAGGTGGTTAAGTGGATGTTAGCAAGTAGTTTAGCAACCTCATCTGTAGTGGTGGGGTTGAATGAGGGAAGTAATGATCGCACCTCTGGGCATGAAGCATAAGGCATGGAAGGTATCTGAACAGCAACGATCTCCTTACAAATTGTATCAATCTTCTGTTTGAAGTGGTAGGCAATCTCCTGGGCAGTGAGTGAGTCAGTGGGAGGGGGTAGTGGAGGACAGAGTAGAGAGTTAAAGGTATCGAAGAGTTGCCGGGGGCGTGATGACAGGCTGTTAATGAGAGTGATAAAATAGGTCTGTTTGGCAGTGTGGAGACTGGAATTGTATTTTTGGAGGGCAGATTTATATTGGTTGAAATCCTTCTGAGACCGAGTCTTACGCCATAGGCGCTCAAGAGCACGGCTATGCTTTTTCAGACTTCTAGTGTTATCTGTTTGCCAAGGTTGAAGGGGTCGGGGCCTGATTCGGTGTGTGGTGAGGGGGGCCAGTGTGTCCAGGGAGGCTAAGAGTGAAGCGTTGTAGACAGAAGTGGCTAGGTTGGTGCAGGACAGGGGTGCTATTTTGTCATAGAGGTGGTCGGTAGCAGAGTAGAGAAGAGAAGGGTTGAGGTGGCGTAGGTTTCTGCGGGTAACTGTAAGGTAGCTGGAGGGAAAGGAGGTGGAGGAGAGGGAGAGAGTGAAACTAATAAGGTAGTGATCAGAGAGAGGGAAAGTGTTGTTTGAAAGGTTGTGCGGAGTGCATAGGTGGGAGAAAACAAGGTCAAGCATATTGCCTTCAGAGTGAGTAGAAGCATGTATCCTGATGAAGTGAAACACTTTTCGCGAAACGCGTTGAGCCATGGAGGCCATTTTAATTGTTCTGCCATATTCATCATGCATCCTATTATCAATATTTATTTACACTCTACGCCTTTTGGTTTATTTTGTTATTGTTCTTTATTATTTTTTATGGTCTTATCATGTTATCCATATGTATTTTATTTATGTCCCCTTTTACTTGTTTTGTATTTACTGTACTTTATGTCAACTGCTATGGATATATAAATAAACACATGATGTTAACCGTATGCTTCTATATGCTTACCAGCAGATGTATATGTGATATCATTATCATTATGTGTATACTGGCCACACCTCATGTAAAGTCCCACATTTTTTGAACACTATGTGTTCCCATTCTCAATAAATGTGGGAGAACATGAAATAAACATACAGTCTTTCCCACACAGTAGCAACTCACTGGGGTTGATTTACTAAAGGCAAATAAGCTTTTACATTTGCAAGATAAGTTGCACTTTGAAGAGGAATTTTCCCTAAAGTGGATGTGGTCACATTTTACTTTTCAAATAATACCCAATCATGTGCAAGTTAAAAAAAAAATAGTATTTTTGCTTGCACATGATTGGAAGATGGATGTCCGGAGAACTATAGCCCATTTACTATGCTCTGGGGAAAATTAGGTGCGCACAGGGCCGTTTGAAGAAATTTGGGGGCCCCAAGCAAAATGGACATGGAGGCCCCCCCCCCGACCCCCCGCACACACGCAAAGCCTACAGGAACCACAGCATAGCCATACAGTTTAAGTATCTATCTATCTATCTATCTATCTATCTATCTATCTATCTATCTATATATATATTTACATATATGATCTAGATAGATAGATAGATAGGAAGACTAAGATTAGAAGGGAGATAGAAAAAAAAAGAGAGAATTTTTCAGACCTGTCGGCACTCGGCAGATGTAGAAGCAGAGGGTCCTAGCAGCTACTCACCCTGATGCTATCTGCTCTTTACTCATCCACACCGGCTGCAGGAATTTTAATTGCATTTAGAGCCCTGCTATCTGTATACAGTAGGAGCTGTCAGTCTGCACTGTCCATGGGCTGGTCCATACTCTGCATAAAGTCTAGCTGGTAGGCCAGGGATCTCTCTTGTGTCTGCAGATCTTATCAGACTTTTTACAAACCTGTTGAGGCAGAGAGGGGCCCCCTTAAAGGAGATCCCGATAACAGTGTCATTGCACTTTACTGCATTGATGATCAAAGGGGCGCTCACAGTCTTACACAGTGGCGTTGCATTTATTCTTAACCAGTCGTTGTCTTGGGGCCCCAGGCCAGCTCGGGGCCCCAAGCAATTGCTTGGTTTGCCTGCCTTGTAGCAACGGGCCTGGGTGCGCAACTGGTATTGCGTATCTGCACACCTATGTTAACTAATTTGGTGCCTATTGCACACTTTTTTCATACTCAGAGTAAAGTACTTAGAGTAGACAGAGTAAAGAGTTATGTAACACTTCCTGACTGCAGATGAGGGAGCTTTGAACCTCTAGGCATACTTAAATACAAGTGATATTGAAATTAGTTTCAATTCAATTTCAGTTGTGCTTTGCTTTTATAATTCCATAAACTTTTTTTTTTTTTTTTTTGCATGATTACACATGATTGAGTAGTCTTTGCAATGTAATCTTTCACCACAATCACTAAGGTAAGGGGAAATTCTCTTGCAGATTGAAAATTCCATTGACAAGTGATCAACCCATTTACCTTTAGTGAATCAACCCTAGAGAAAACACATCTCAAATTCATGGACAAGCACCCATGCACACTAGCCCGGCTAAATATTTGTCAGCACAGGTAGCTTCTTTTTTACAGTTGCCTATAGAAAATAATATTAACTTAGGCAAAATACTGCACAGGCTGCTAAAACATTGACCTATATTTAAAATCATAAAATGTATGTATACAGCATTAATTCAACAGCGCACTCTAAAATGAACAGCTCATTACTTTTCTTATCGCATCTTTATGGGGAAAAGGCCAACTTTCTACATCTTAGTCCATAAAGAGAATCAGTAAGACGTTGGCTTTTGCAAAATTTGAATCTTTACTCAACATATCTGTGTAGTTTGTTAATGAAAAATTATATTTTACCTCTTATTTAGCATTATTTACCATGCCTGAAGGTTATAAAGCTAAAAATAAGACCTGAAAGGGCTTCTGAGGTCAGTTGCTGTTCTAATAGTAGCCTAATTTCATGTTTATACAGTAACTAGAGATAAGTGAATTAATCAAAATTATCCCAGCTTCTGATTTGCACAAATCAGACCCAAAATGTGTTATGGTACCAAATATCCACCCACAACATTTTATATCACATTCCTAAAGTAAAGCATTAAAGTGTTTTGGTTAATTGCAAATTGGGACGATTCAGGGCACTGGTCAAGTCAGCAGGCCTAGTAATCAAATCAACCTGGTCATGGATTTGCATTGGGCAATCAATATGAGTAATGAACACCCCATCCAGCTATTATAAAAAAACAGACATTTTTCCAGAGAAGTTGGCAAAGTGGGTTTGATTTACTAAAATTGGAGTGTCCAAAATCTGGTGCAGCTGTGCATAAAAAAAAAGCTTACAGCTCAAAGGGGTTGTAAAATCAGAAGGTTTATTTATCTTAAGGCATTCTATGCGTTAAGATAAAAAGCCTTCTGTGTGCAGCAGCCCCCCCCCCCCAGCCCCCTTATACTTACCTGAGCCCCTCTCTATCCAGGGATGTCCACAAGTGTCTCAGCCATCCGGTACTCTCTCTCCTGATTTGCTAAGACACAGCAGCAGTGCCATTGGGTCCCGTTGCTGTCAATCACACCAAGTTGATATATAAAGTGCAGCGCTAGAAGTGAATAACTCAAGTAATGTCACTTAAATGAGAAAATATATAAAAAGAAGAGTCCCAAAAAAAAACCAAGAGAAAAAATTAAAAATAATGCAGTGGTCCCACAGCTGTGTTGATTAGTAGGAATCCTATGAGAACCCAGTGACAGCTCACATGCTCAGACCCTGCTTACCAGATAGCCAGTGACCCCAATTTAGAGTGGTCAATCTGCGCTCGTGTGTATTCCACCTCACCAGCAAAGACAATGAAATGGTCACCCTTCAGCATATAGCACCATCCGGTATGTAGCACAAACCGAGATAGATGTCAGTAGGGTAAACTCCAAACACTCCAGAGCTCCAAACAGGTTCAGGTATTAAAAGCAAAGATGACCACAAATAGTGTAATACTGCTAAAAAATATTTAATAATAAATAATAAAAAATAATATAATAATTATTTATTAAATTAAGCTAAGATGCACTCACACATTCCCAGATTAATACAGTCATGTAACGGCATTACAGATGCCAGAGACAAAGATGGCTGATCCTCGACCACACATGTGTAGTGGTGTGCGTACGTCCGCCCGATCGGTTTTGTCACAACTGACTTCATCAGGGGCAAGCACGCACACCTTACCACACATTTGCTATAGACACTGCCCCAGAGGAGGATCACGGGGATTGGTTATGTTTTCACTGTCACTTAACCCGATAATTAATCGGAAGTTCTCAAGTTCTCAATGGAACTAAGTAAGCTGATCAGGAGAGAGAGGGGCTGGGCTGAACGGCAGCTCCATGTCTGAAAGAATACACGGAGCTGCAGCTCGGCTCGGGTGCCCCCCATAGCAAGCTGCTTGCTGTGGGGCACTCAACAGAAGGGAGGGGCCAGGAGCTCCAGCCAGGGATCTGAGAAGGTGGTGAAAAACCACTGCATGGAGGAGGTAAGCATAATATGTTTGTTATTTTAAAGAAAAAAAAAAGCGAGAATTTACAATCACTTTAACTAAAGAAGTTGAAGTTAGAAGCTGACTGGCTACCATGCACAGTTGCACCAGATTCTCCAGTTTTAGTAAATCTATCCCAGTGTGTCATATCAAGAGAGAGCTGCATGCAAAGCCATGACTCCAGTTTACAAAGAAAAGAACTGTCAGTTAAAGTATTTTAATAACAAGACAATGAAAATAAATTACTCCTTTCCAACGCAATTTACAAAGAGGAATTGTGAGGGATGTTGTCACCAGAGACAGTTCCCTATCATTCATAGACTGGATGATACTGCAAGTCCTAGGAGGGCAGGAAGCTGAGTAGGAGGAAAAAGAGGTAGAAGCCCTGGGTTTGGGGCAGTCTCGTGGGGGACAATGAGAGGCAGCCATCAGAGGGGGTTGCTGTATTTGAGAACTGTCTGTTGGAGTGTTCACCGCAGTGTTGAAGATAGAGAGAGATTCTGCTGCCACATCCACATGGAGATCACAGCTGTGAGAGATTACCGTTTCAAGGTCTTGAGCCTGTGTTGACATTACTGGTTCTGTGAGAAATCATCATTTTGGGGTGCTAAGACACCACCAGTTCCAGACATTAGCGGGCAGGAGGAAGCGTAATTACAAATAGTTTGGTAGTGAGAGACCACTGGCCACAACTTCATTGCCCACTTTTAAATGGGACAGTGTCATCTTACTTTTGGATACAGTTTGGGTACTCTACACCTGGTATGGTGGGAATCCACTCCAATCTGAGGATTCCAACACAGGAACTTTGGGCTGCAATGATTACAAATACACAGACCATTGGAAGGGGTTTGGGCAAACTGACCTTTAACTTTCGTTACCACTCCTTAGTTAGGACCTCCTTAGTTTCAGGGCACAGGTTCAGAGACATTTGGTCCTCCCGTTGTTTGTGGTGTCATACAAAATTGGTGCCCATTGTTGTTTACTGTTATTGCCATTCTGCTTATTTCTTTGTTGGGTGTGTTGTGCAAATAAGTACTCTTTCTTCAGCCTTGGTATTTCAGAGAGTGTGGTGGTGCCCAGAGGCCATTGGCACTGGGAACAGGGAACCCAAGCAACAGCTGTTCCTTGGGTAGTGAGCACTGCAGGAACAACAAGCCAAGACTCCAGTACACAAAAATAAGACTCACCACTCTCTATAACCCCTCTCTGCAGTATAAAGCACTTGCAATAGTGACCACAGGCCAGGAGTCAGTGCTGTTTCTTCTTGCTAATTTGCACACATGGCAAAATGATCAATACTCGTGAAGCATTGGATCCCTAATAATGTCATAACAAAAAAAACAAATGTGATAGTCATGTAGAAACTTAAATGGCCAGTGGTGGCTAGCTGTTTTTGACAATAATAACTTCACCTAGCTGCAAAAGGCTCTTCATCTGCCATATGTAAGTAAGAAGATACCTGAGAAGTCGACCATGGGAATAAGCATAATGGGTGGGTGCTTTGGGGCCCCTTATGTGAATGAGTATGGGATACATAGTATTTTGGCTTTCATGTGATTGGATGATGGAATTCATCAGATCTTCATCTTATTCACTAAGATAAGGGAAAATGCCCTTGCAAAGTGAGCAGCCTATTTTCCTTTACGTCATTCAACTACATTGACACCTGCTTGCCCTTTCCTTGGCCAGTTTACTTAACACTGCTGCTCTGCTACTTTCCAATTCCAGGCTTTTTGTGCTGTACTTCTTACCTTAGTTGCTCATCATGACCATACCTGAGATATTCTGGTTTCTTGGTACACTCTCTGCGCACACACTCTGTTTTTCATTCCAGTTGCCACTATGCTAGTTAGTGGTACAGTTCTGAATGTGACCCTTTCCTTTGTATTCACCAGATATATGACAGAGCCATCTAGGAACTTGGAGTTGTGGAGAGCTTCTACTAAGTTGCCATACATCATCCCAAATCTATAATATCCAGTAGCTTGCTCTTACTATCATGTCAGAAAGTTTTCAGACTGTGGTCGCAAGTTCATAATTTTTTCTCATTTATAAGTACCTTGGTGATTGAGTTATGGTATTTAGTCTGTCATCTGTTTGCTCTCCTTTAGGTGACTGTGACTGGACTGGGCACAGTGATGTAGCCCTAATGTAGTACACAGCATTCTCAATATAGTACCTACAGTACTATACGGAGGAGAGCTGAAAACAAGGGGCCTTAAAGCAGTTATATATCCAACTGAAATTACACAATAAACACAAAATAAATATGTTTACGCTCTCAATTGTCATGTCACTTGCTTCTTTTTTTAAGGTTGTATAAGGTCTAATTTTTTAGATTGCAATCTATAATAGAAAAGTTTGTTTTTGCTTTTCTTTTATTAAGGGCAAGCAAAAATGACCATATAGTTCACTTTAATTTGTTACTTTTAAAAGGTAATAGATAGTTCTTTCCATATCAGCACAGTACCAAGCCCTTTCAATATTGGACATGTATGGGTACATTTAGAGGGCTAATTGTCCATTTCCACTGCACTGTGTTTCAAAATAGGTTTCAAATACGTTTTCTTTTTCATTCTTTCTCGATGTCAAAGGCTAACCGGTAATGTACTGTATAAAGAATTGAAATTTAGTTATTTTTCCTATACTGCTGGCATACAGTATATATCATTGTATTCAAGAGAAAAGTAAAAGATAAAACATAACATCTTACTGAGTATAAATATATCTCTGATCTCATACATACAAACTTACTTTATTTATCTGTATGACTATTCTGAAGCCAAAATCAATTATACAGTTTTTAAAGGTCTTCACTGCAGAATGACATTTTTTTTTTATTTGGCAGTCTGAAAAAGTGGGATGTCGTAAAACATTGGATCTTGAATAAGCACTTTGGTAGTGATACAGTTTCAAAGATGAATGCAAACAGGATTTATAACAGCACACAAAAGCTTTAATCTTTTTAATACCCACTCCAATATTTTACATGTAAATTGCCTCAGGATACTTCCTGTTGCATGGCTCACATTTCCACTCTGGCATTCATCTTGTGCACATAGTTGCCTTGCTCTCTAAATCCATGTTGATACCCTCATTAGAATAGCTGTGCAGGTCAATGTGTTCCATAGTAACAACAATGACCTCTCTTTGAGCCTACACCAGCCCTTTAATTAGATTTTCTTACTTTAAAACAGTTGTAATGTTGCTTGCATTGGCAGTTCATTCATTGACTTTACTGTTACGTTTATTGTAGCTGGTAAAATAATACATAATGAATGATAGAGCACAAACAATGATTTTTGAGCTATTGAAATCAATGTTTATTGCTATTTTTTTTTTTAAAAAAAAAACATCGTAAGGAATTTAATAGTTATTTCAAATCTGTTGGCTGAATTTTCTCCTAGCCTATCAGTATCTAAAGTGATCTTCATAGACAGCTTCAGCAGTAAATGTCACTCCTTCTTAACAGATGGCCTTAATTATTATTCATTAAAGTGTCTCTTACAGGGCTGACCAACTAGCAGCCTGTATGCATGCCGTAGACCTTCTTTTGCATCCTGTGTGGCCTGCCCCAATTCTCATTCCAGGCCATCGTTCATCTCACCACTATAGCTGGCAAATCTCAGCTTTAATTTTGATGGCCGGGGACTTTGTGTGTAGTGGCTGTGGATACTACAGCTGCTTTTTTATGTGGAAATGCTTTTAAACAGTGTTTGTAATACTGTTCAAAAGCTTAATTCAGAAACAACATATTTGTTGCTATCAACAGCAGATTAAAGGGGTGACCCTCAATAAGATGCTAGGTAAAGCAACCCTTTGAATGCACCAGTAAGGTACTTGTAAAACTACTTTACTTTAAAATACAGCATGCTATAATGTACAGTAGTGTGTTACCTTGTGTTGTGGTGTGGTGCAACACAGGTGCGTTGGTAAGGAGTGTTGGGGTTCCATTAAAAATAAATAGTACTGCAGTGCAAATATGCGTATAAAGCGCATATTTAACCATATTTGAATGCAAAACAAAAGTGTGAACCCACCATTACTATTTGTAAAGTTTCATCAATGAGAAAACAACCAAAAAAAGTGAATAGGGAACACACAGATCTGCTTGGGTGGATGCTGCAAGGTATTGCATTCCTAGAATATCTGGTAACAGGCCCTTTTAAAAATGTGAACTATCACTTCACTACTTGTTCATGCAACACTATAACCAGATTAAAAAAAAATAATAATAATTATTTTTTTAAGACAAATAGAACTTTCTTTGGTGGTATGCAATCACCATTGGGTACTCAATTTTAACTGTTTAAAGGAAAAAAGACTAAACAGTTAAAAAAAAAAAAAAATTGGAAAAAGGATTTAAAATACTGTAAGTGTATATTTATTATTCTGTGTGAAAGTTATAGATTCTGAAAACTATGGTATATACTGACTATTTGAAATGTGTTCGCCTGAATCTTGCATTTCTTGGGACCCTAAAATGTCAGGAGAGTATAAGCACCTCAAAAATGTGCACCCTGTGGCCCTCTCACAGATTTTGTACAACTTCACCCCATTTCTGGCACATTTATTGCTTAATATTACCGTAAGTCTGCCTGTAAAGTGAAAGTTATGGGGGGGGGATATAGACTTCCTGAAGTTTTTGGGGAAAGAAATTGAGGAACGTCCTAATTTTATAGAGCCGGTCATAAGCATGGTCAATTCTGCTAGGGCACATAGAATTGTCCATTGAATTGTATAAATCTCATTATCTTTTAATCATGGTTCCTGGATATGACAGTCTGACAGAGGGTTATAACGACAAGGGTGGATTGAGTGTACGTACAAATATACTTTCAGTTCAAGTTTTAAAGTCCGAAGCCATGATAGGCTTCCAGTCAACTGGTTTGGCTTAAAAGGATTTGGGATTGTTGGCAATGAATGTTTGAGCATAAAGGTTAGTTTGTTCCACAATTAAACTGAATAGTCTGGGGTTGACAGGCACTACTAAGTTAGAGGGTAGCAGCACAGTATTTAAAAGTGCCTCTGGGGCTTTAGTATGGGCTTTCCAGGGCTGCTTTGCCCTAATTCTTCATGGCTGCTGTTGTTGCCGTTGCAACACTCCACTGCTAGTGCTTGCTACTTTGCCAGGATGTACTGTACTGCTGGCGCTTACTGCTTCATTTCACTTGCATGATCAAAGACACTGGTTGTGGCTGACATTGGGATTAGAACACTGTACCGGTGCTGGCTAGTGATCAGGACACTGAATGTGCCCAACACTGGCATTAGAACACTATACTGGTGCTGGCTGTTGATCAGGACACTGGTTGTGCCCAACACTGGCATTAGAACACTATACTGGTGCTGGCTGTTGATCAGGACAATGGTTGTGCCCAGCAGTGATATTAGAACACTGTATTGGAGCTTACTGGTGATCAGGATAATGGCTCTGGCTGGCACTGGAATAGAAAATGTGCGGGTGCTTGCTGGTAATCAAGGCACTATTGCTGGCTCTCACTGGTATTAGATGACTGTACACTAATGTGGAACACTGTATATGTACTGCTGGCACTGTGTAAAGATCTCCTTCTCTTCTCACAGCTAATAGGAGTGTGCGATGAATGGGAGAACTGGCTGCAGACCGCAACCTTTTTTATAATTGCGATGCTCTGTGATTGGTCACAGCAACTATGTGGAAATTAACCACAGGGGAGTCACCCAACCATTTATACTGTATATACAAGGCTGGTCCACTTTTTTTTTTGTTTTTATAGAACAGCTATTGTATAGTGTTGAACAGTTCTGTAAATTACAGATTACAAATCATAGATAGGGATGAGTCAAACATATCTGGGTTTAGTTCAGGGAACATTCACCAAACAGCTCACAACCCAATTGAAGTCAATATGATTCAGTTTTTTACATCAGTTATTACTGTTCCCAGGGTTAATTGGCGTGGCATTTTCAAACAAAATAGCATAGGGGACTGAGCATTGCCAGGGGGGACATGTACCAATGCAAGACATTTTTACAAAATGTTGTTTTGTGGGAAACAGTAACTTTAAAGGATAAGTTTACCTTTAGTAACATGGTACATATTACATGTTACATATAAATACACCTGTATTTAGGGTTTAACATGTAGCAGGTTACCAAAGAGCACCACCCCACACTCTCTTTCCCCCGATCCCCCCCCCCACCATGGCAGGAGATCTTCCTATGCACCCTCTGTCACATTTTACAAACAGCGTAGCTGTCCAGGGCTCCACCCACACAGCCATATCATTCATTTACAGAGTTCTGTGAATGAATGAACTACAAGTACCACGGCTTGTAGTTCTCATTTTACTGCTAGGGCGCTGGTGAGTGCTCTCATTGTTTAATGATTCTTCCAGTTCTCATCAGAAACTGTCTTCCCATATGGGAGTTATGGGTAGACAGCTGTACTGGGAGTTTGCAGGAGCCTGACATTTTACCTGCAATCTGCTGATCATGGGGTGCAATGCTCTGCAGGCTACAGAAAAAAAACGAAATGCCCCTGCAAAAATATGTGCATTTATTATGTTTTTTTAAATATAAACCTAAATAAACCTATCCTTTATGTTGCAAGTGAAACAATGAAAAGGCCTAATCCCTTTTACAAATTCAGGGAATTCCTTAGATCCACCTGTAAAGTAGCACACTTATCAGATGTATGCAATGTATGAATATAGGAAAGCAAAATTGACTTTACAAAGAAAAAAATGAAATTTATAGTGGCGGTAAAATATATATAGGTATGACAGCTTTTTAATTTTCCTTTGTTAAAGCAGCTTGGTGACCCTCCAACATACATACCAGACCCTTAAAGGTCCCCTTGCCAATATTTTGAACCAAAATAAAGTAAGCCCACAGGAAAATGTAATTTAATGGCAAATGCTTTTTGCTTCTTTCAAAGCTGTCGTCTTTGTTTTAGTACATCCTACAGCAAGTATGACAAAATAAGCAAAAAAATGGTGGGGTCTCTACCAAAAATCATACTAAAACCCTTATCATTGAAGAGGGTCTGTTATGGGTTTTAGGGGGAACCCTAAAAAAAAAAGGCATAGCGTCTTCCAAAATTTATACCTAACCCTCATTCGTGCTTGCAGCCTTACTGGCCAGGAAAGGGGGCGGGGGTTGAACCTACAGCATTACCCCCAAATCACACCTAGACACAACCCGGCTTTCTAGCAACCATTGAATAATCCCCACCCAGCCATTCAGCTGCTAAAGGGGCAGGAATGGTGGCTGATATCACCATTTCACCATATATATACCAAATATGGACAGGGTTAGACTTGGTGAGCAGGAGAACACCCCACTTAGTCTGCCCATTCACTGAATGCTAAACAGGCTAGGTTTGGGCCAAATTCAATTTTGGTCAGAACCCATAGCTCATCTCTAAGCATAGATAATACAGAGCAGTGGTAAGTACAATTGTGGTCTATTACCCGAAGCAAAAGAGCTTGTTTGCCACCCGGGTCCCTGTGCACATTGCATTTGTCCCCATTAGGATGTAAGCAGTCATTGTTGTCTGTAGCTCAACCCCCGTAGCCTAGAAATAAGGCATTCCAATTGAAGGAGTTAATGTCAGCACTAAGCCCTGCCCCTCTCCATTCTGCAATACCTGTGTCCCAACCTCTCCTATTAAGTACACACAGAGTTCAGCGCACTGCTGTTCAGAGCACATAGAGTGGAAAATGTTAGCTTGTGAATGATTGCAGCTCAAGAAGAGAGCTTTCAGTTACAAAAAATAAGCTGACAACAGCACACACTGGCTACTACACTGGTCGAAGACAGTATAGTGGCCTATATGATGGAAGATATTAGTTTATAACAAATAAAAGATATACATCACTCTGAACCTCAAATGATATGTGTACATAATTACGGTATTCAAAATAACACCAAACACAGGTGAAGGGTGGTGGTAATCTGAGGACCCCTTTGTTGTTAAAGGGGGCTTCCAGGCTTTGATAAGCCCTCCATCCACAGAACACCAAGATAAGAGTCCGGTATGTGTTTTTTTGATGAACCTCTCTCTTTTTCATTTTTTTATGTGGATATTCCATTACCATCTATAACAGATGGAATACATTCTGCTTATCCCTAATGCCCAGTTCTTATTGACTGTGGCCCCTGTTCTGATCAGTGTCTGAATAGTGCAATTTCTCAACTTTGGGCCAGAAGACCAACCTATTTTAATAGTACCGGCCCAGCACAAATGCCCCCTGAGTCTAGCTCAGTCCTCTCTGAAACATGCTCAGGATTTATGATTTGTTCTGCTTAGTTGAATGGCAGCAAGTCATTCAGGATGACTGATAAGGCTTTTCATTTTCAACACTTGTGCACTCCACTTCAGAATGCCATTGGCACTTCACACAGGCTTTTTCCATGACACTTTGTTGCACCATTTATGTAGAGGGACATAATCCTGCACACAACAGAATCTCTCTTTAACGTGTTTTATTACATATATACTTTCCCCAACTGAAGTTTCTATTAAATGTATTACCATAGTTACATTTTATTCAGTCTCAGGAACATGGCAATCTTGAACGTGTTAACCCCTTCCAACCTGCCATGGCATCCCTTTAAACAGTTCTGAACTTTGGAGAGGAAGGATCGGTGACAAAGTGGTCACATGATGAGAAGTCAGTTCCGCCAGCTACCAAACATTAGTTCTTTGTACTGGGAGTGGTTTTTAGAATATGAACATTGGTTGCCCAGTTATGTGTGTGGGCATTAAAGCTCATCCTTTTATGAGCGTATGGGAATTAAAGCTTACCCTGAACATATGTGTATGTCATAAAGGGCTTAAAGGGTATCTCCACTTTCGTGGGGGAAAAAATAGCAAATTAAGAAAAAATAATATAGCATATACAATTGTGACACAAGTCATATTTAATTGAATGTTATATACAATTACCTTTCCTTTTCAATCTGCAGAAGTCATTTTCTGAAAATGTAATGCAAAATGGCTACCTGGAGGTATTCTGTACACAGAATCTGTACTGACCAAACCCCAGAAACATAATTTCCTGCTTGTGTGATTGGCTCATCAAATTTCCCAGAAGTCTGCCTAAGATACATGTCAGATTTATGGCATCCCCTGCAACAAAAATGTCATTTTTGTGAGATACTCCCAATAGGAACACCTTTAAAGGGATGCAGGCCCAGCAGGTTTCCTCATTAGTGCTCTGCAGGTGTACAGCTAACAGATAATTATGAAACCACTCCCATTAGACCCACTCAGCACAGGAACACAGAGGAACAAAAAGGGATTACTTCAGAATAACAAAAGGTAGTGTAGCAAAGTTTCCAGGCCTGTGGCCTGATGTGAGTCTGCCATTAGTACCGGATTCCTCTCCAGCCCATGTGAGTCCCCAGGTGTGACAATTGAAACAGTGACAACTCCGGCATCTTTGTTTGTGGTTTTTATTATAAATTAAGAAGATGGGAGAAAGGAATGAGTGGGATACTCCTCTCGGCTTGAACTAATTACAATTGGGACTTTGAACCTGGAAAAATGCCCCTTGGCGCTTCCCTGACGCTAGCCAGCGCCAGCCAACACCCACTGACTCTGAGAACACTCTGTAAAACAGAGAAAGTGTTAAATCCCCGACCTATAGTCCAGTAGATCCAAGACTGAGAACTGTAGAACTCCAGACACTGCTTCACTGTATAAATCTTTGAATACTTTTCCCCCGCCTGGCACAGCTTGAGGTAGTATTTTGTAGAACTCCAATAGTTAACACTGTAACTGGCACACGCAATACAATTCAGGGCCCAGACTGCAAGTGCCCCCTTTGCTCCTTTAACTCTTCGGGGTCCACTGACTATGTACCCCCTTTACACTTCAGGGTCCTCAACCTAGGTATCCCCTTTACGGCTAGCTGACCTTGGCTCCCCGAACCTCTTCCGGAGTGGTCCCCTCTGACTCTAGGCAGACCCCCAGGGGCAGTCCTCAGTACTCACGACCTGTGTAGGCTTTCCTGGGACTGGACCCCTCTTTTTCTCTCGGCACACCAGATCCGCCTCAGCTCAACTCAGCACTCTCTGGACTCTCAGGTGACACCCCGAGACATCCACCTTCCTCAGACAGGAGGAGAGACAGCCGCACTTTCCTTCCTGGGACTCTGCTCTCTCCAAAGACACCATGCCACGCACTTCCCCAAAAACTTATACCCACTCCCAGAATCCCTTGCAGCATAATCTGCCTTCTGGGGTAGTTAGAAGCTGGGATGTGTCCCCTGACTGGGCTTCCCACACTGCCCTATGAGAAGCTTCTCACCGGAGCCAGTGGGGATACTTCTCCTCTCAGCAGGCACATCTGGAAGCCTTGATACCCTGACTAGTTAAATCACAGCCCTGCTGTTAGGCAGACAAGGCCCACTATAGTTTTACCTAGCACCAATTTGTAGGGTGCTACAGTAGGAATCTGCAACAAAAGTTGTTATAATTAGAGTTGAGCGAACACCTGGATGTCCGGGTTCGGCGGGTTCGGCCGAACTTAAAAAAAAAGTCCGGGTTCGTGACCCGAACTTAACCCGAACTTTACCCCGATCCCGAACCCCATTGAAGTCAATGGTGACCCGAACTTTTGAGCACTAAAATGGCTCTAAAAAAACATGGAAAGGGTTAGAGGATAGGGAAATAACTTAAAATAACATAAAAAAACATAAAAATAAAAAAGAATCATCTTGATCTAGGAGCACGAGGCCCATATGGAGTAGGAGGTTGAGGTGGCGGTGGATGTGGCGGTGTAGGCGGAAGTGGTGGTGGAGGAGGACGAGGTAGCCAACACTGGTTTTTGTTTTTAATTTTTTTTCTTTTTAAATTAGGGTACACCCCAAAAGAGTGAGAAAGATCAAAAATACAACAATGGCTGGGTAAGGCCGGTATACATGTCTATTCTGCACAAGGTACGGACAAGTCCTGTGGGATCCATGCCTGGCTCATTTTAATGAACGTGAGCTTGTCCACATTGGCTCTGGACAGGCGGTTGTGCTTGTCTGTGATAACGCCCCCAGCCGTGCTAAATACACGTTCAGGTAATACACTGGCTGCAGGGCAGGCCAGCACCTCCAAGGCGTAAAGGGAAAGCTCAGGCCATGTGCCCAATTTGGAGACCCAGAAGTTGAAGGAGGCAGACCCGTCATTCAGTACGTGTATAGTACGTAAGGAACGGTAAGGAACTGTATATGGTGTATGGTAAGGAACGGTGATGGCGGCGGGGGGCCTTTTTTCCCCCTTCTGGGTTGAGTCTGGCCTTGGAAAAGGTATATGTCCCTGATTGTGGGCCGGGCTCTCCCAAAGCTGTCTAAGTTCTGAGGTCTTCTGGTAGGGACAGGGCTGCACTGGTCTTGCCAGGGACCGGGATTCTGAAAAGCCTGTGGTGTATGTGCCCCTGGAGTGGCAGTCCAGGGGTGCCATAATTCACGGTGGATGGCAACACTATGAGTATTGCACCAAGGACCCTGCACTTCCTACACACGTTTTTCACACCTGCCTCTAGGGCCGGGCCTTTTGTTCAGGAGTCAGGACCAGATGAATTTTTTATTCCTGGCCGAAGGGCCTGCCATAATATTGCAACGTGGCACTAACCTTGCACTTCTTCTTCACTATCCCTTTCCCCACTTTTATGTGTTGTGTGTCTCACATTTTGTGTTTTTTATTGTTGCGGTACACTTTATTTTGCACAGCGTGATAAGTAGGGTGTAGGTCCTTGGGCCTGTCCCTGAAAGTCTTGGGAGGGGGTGGATGTGGCCTTCTGGCTTGGTTCTTCCTCTCTCATGGTGTCTCTCTTCTGGAGAGCCCCACCTAGTACTTGGGGTGGTCTGTTTCAGCAGACCTCCTAAAGAACGGGGCTGCCTGGTTTTGGCCAGGTTAGCCAGTGTAAGTACACCAGTCCCTGTCAGGAGCCTTGCGCCCCGGGGGATCAGGGTCAGGGACCATGTGTACACCCTGTGCACTTTTTGTGTTTCACTTTTTTGGTGTGCACTTTTTTATGCACCCACCGGTCGATAGTCTGAGTGTGTTCACACACCACGGGCTTGAAAAAAGAAAACAGCTGGTGGACCTGGTTGTTGTGGCGTGCCGACAAAGCTTTTCCACATTTCATACATGCTAACCATGCCTTCTAAGGTGCTGGCGGTGCCCTGGCTGCGTTGTTGACCTCCTCCTCGTCCTCTGCCTCTGCCTTGTGCTTCCACTGTGCCCCCCCGCTGTCAGGTGGGAATGCCACCAGCATCGCTTCTCAACCTTTTGGCTAAGATCAAGTGTAGTATCTGTTGTTATCAGTTATCTGGGTGCCACCCTGCTGTGAACATGGTTCATCCTCCTCCATCTCCTCCTCCTCATCCTCCACCTCCTCATCCTCCAGAACTGTGCCCTTGCTGGACAATTGTGTACCTAGCGTTTGTGGGTGCAGGAACCCACCCTCGTAACCACTTGTGAATGACTGCCCTGAAAGCCTTGGAAATGATCACTGCTCCGGATGCGGAGGCGGTAGAGGATGAAGATGAGGAGTAGGAGGAGTTAGCAACAGGAGTCAAACTGAAGCGCCCTACAATCCTCGGTGGTGGAAGGAGATGCGCCAAACGAATTTAAAGGGTGTATCTCACAGTAACATAATAACCCTAAATGGGTGTTTATTGAATAGCAGAATAGAACAACAGTATCTAAAAGGGTGTATCTCACACATACAGATACAGACTAAGCTGCAATTTAATATCTTTCTTTCCCCTAAATGGGTGTTTATTGAATAGCAGAATAGGACAACAGTATCCAAAGGGTGTACCTCACATGTACAGATACAGACTAGGCCGCAATTTAATATCTTTCTTTCCCCTAAATGGGTGTTTATTGAATAGCAGAATAGAAAAACAGTATCTAAAAGGGTGTATCTCACACGACAGATACAGACTAGGCCGCAATTTAATATCTTTCTTTCCCCTAAATGGGTGTTTATTGAATAGCAGAATAGAACAACAGTATCCAAAGGGTGTATCTCACACGTACAGATACAGACTAGGCCGCAATTCAATATCTTTCTTTCCCCTAAATGGGTGTTTATTGAATAGCTGAATAGAACAACTGTATCTAAAAGGGTGTATCTCACACGTACAGATACAGACTAAGCCGCAATTTAATATCTTTCTTTCCCCTAAATGGGTGTTTATTGAATAGCAGAATAGAACAACAGTATATATAGGTTGTATCTCACAGTAACATATGCAGACTAGGCCGCAATTTAATATTTTCTCCCTAAATAGGTGTTTATTGAATAGCGGCATAGAACAACAGTATACATAGGTTGTATCTCACAGTAACATATGCAGACAAGGCCGCAATTTCATATTTTTTCCCTAAATGGGTTTTTATTGAAAAGCGGAATAGAACAACAGTGTCCAACTGGTATATCTCACAGTAAAATATGCAAACAAGGCCGCAATTTTTTTTTCCCCCTAAATGGGTTTTTATTGAAAAGCAGAATAGAACAAAAGTATCCAAAGGGTGTATGTCACAATAATGTATGAATGAAAATTTTTTAATTTTTCCCTTTAATTGTTGATTTTTGAATAGCAGATTAGAACAGCAGTGTCTAAACACTGTATGTCACAGTAAAATATGAAGGAACAAAGTTTTTATTTTTTTAAATCCAGATTAAGCAGACACATATGCACTGAGCTTGCATTACATGGCTGCTACACGCCGCACACCTAACAGGTTGGATACTGTTTTTGTTCTATTCCGCTATTGAATAAAAAAACCCATTTGAATGAAAACCTGAAAAATAATTTTTTTCCCCTTAAATTGTTAATTTTTGAATAGCAGATTAGAACAGCAGTGTCTAAGCACTGCATGTCACAGTAAAATTTGAAGGAAAAAAGTTTTTTTTTAAAATCCAGATAAAGCAGACACATATGCACTGAGCTTGCATTACATGGCTGCTACACGCCGCACGCCGCCCACCTAACAGACTGATAAAAGTTTTTTTTCTCCCTCCTCCTCACTGGGCTCAGGTCAGGGCAAAAAGATTGTGCACTGCACCCCCACATAGTAAAATCGATGTAGATCGCTGTCTGATTAAAGAAGATTCTCCTATTCTTTCCCTGAAAGCAATCTCCAGCCTGCCCCTACAATAATCTCCTATCTCTCCCTCATATTAGCGGCAGCAGGAACCTGACCCTACAGTAGTTAGAGCAGAGTGATGTGGGGCACTACGTGACTTCAGCTTATATAGAGGCTGAGTCACATGCTGCACTGGCCAATCACAGCCATGCCATTAGTAGGCATGGCTGTGATGGCTTCTAAGGGCACACTAGTTAAACGCTTGTTGATTGGCTGCCCTGCAGCTGTTGAAACCGCGCCATTAAAACCGCGCCAAAACATTAAAACCGCGCCAAAACATGAAATAAAATTACCAAACAACGGACTGTATCCCGAATATACAGTAAAATGTTCGGGCCCGTGTCCGGGTACCGAACACCCAAAAGTTTGGTACGATCCCAAACAATACAGTCCGTGTTCGCTCAACCCTAGTTATAATCCTTGCAATGTACAGAGATCACTCAAAGGGGAATATTTTATTCTCAACAAAAGTAAAGTTATGCGTTAACCATTATTTACTACAAATATAGCTTTGTGCTATGAAATTTAGGACAGTAATAAACTGAAGTTTTTTTTTTTTTTTGGGGCTTTTTTGCAAACTGTTGTGATTTCTTATTTGTTTTCATGTAAGAGAAATACATATTTTTTTTAAATAACTATCTAATAAATACAGAGACAGTTTAAAGAGTGGCAGGAGTGTTTTATGGTGCAACAACCAATTTACTAAAACAGTGTAATCTATAAGTTGAAGAATAGTTGTTGTTGGTTTTTATTTTCAGTAGAACTGTGAACTAGTTCTACGAAAATTACCTCTACAATGACAATGCAGCAGGGGCTCGGAGATCATGTCTTATCTGGGAACACTCATTCAAAGTGTCCCATTTAAAAACTGAATTTTAGTGTTGGGGGAAACACAACTTTAAATAACCCACCTGTATTTTTTTTGTTTTATATTTCAAACAATGATGTCTATTGTGATTAGATAAACACTTAAGAGACATCACATGCTCAACAGCAACACAGTGATTGTAAGGTTATGCAGCTTGGCACATTAGTTTGGCAGAACATATACTATATGTGCCTTCTCTCTGTTGTTATTGTGGTCCCAACAAATGCAATTTATTTTTTTATGTACTAATACATTTAGGGTCCTAGGACAATGTTAACCTTCAATAATATTGCACAAATACACTTGCTTTCTATATTTCCATCTGTTGTATTAATCTAAGATATATTTTAGAGTATAGTAGATAAAAGGCATTATTATTTCACAAAGACCTGCATAATGAAAAAAATAAATAAATAAATTCAATGTGAATATATTCCAAATAAATATCTACTACAGTTTCAGTATTTACACTCCATTGCTTCTGTTGATTGCGTGGTATGGCATAAGTGGTGTCCAGATGGAGAACAATGTGGCAATTAATGCACATAATTATTTCTGTTCCCAAAATGTAGCAACGTTTACCATCAAGAAGTTTTACACACCATGTAGTTCTCCTTGCATTTATGACCACTCAGCATGTTATTGCTCAAGTACTGTAGTTAACATTAGAGGCAATTCAAATGAATCCGCATAACTCTCTTGCTAGAATTTACAATTTCCTTGACAATCCTTTCTTCAGAGTGAACCAAATTCAAATTAGTGGTTTTGCCCTTTCAGGTCACACTTCACTTTGCCGAAAGTATATTATTAGCAAACTCAACCATACAACTCATTTGATTTACTAATGACAAATAGATTGTTGAACTTGTATGAAAATTTCATTTGCAGGGGAATTTTTCCTTAATGAATAAGGTGAAGCTTTATTGGCTTCCATCATCCAATACAAGCAAAAATTCTTCTTTTTGCACGTGATTGGGTGTCTTTTGTTCATTGTTTATTACATTCAATAAACTAAGGGAAAACTAACTTACAAAGTAAAATTTTTCTTGCAAATTGAAAAGCCTATTTTCCTTTGGTAAATGAACTCCATTATATCTTTATTATACACTTAATAATTCAGCCTGAAATACCAGAAATGTTTCCACCATATCCTCCAGACCCACCAAGACTACTAAAGAGCAAATGTTGCTTAAACAAAAACCACTCTCAATAAACCACGATAGCATTTAATAATGCCTACCACAGGTGATGCAACAAAATCAAGAAACTCAGTTGCCAATTTGACCTAACCAATGGAAGTTTCCTAGTGATCAAGCAATCCCACAACCAATGTAAAATATTGAATTCAACTTAAATTGTCAAAAATTCAAAGTAAATTTCCAAAACGTATATAAAACACAACTTCCAAAACCTTCATGTTGAGCAAATTCTTGGAAGAGGCCAACTTACCCAAGTTGACATCCTCTCAACAAAAAATCTTAAATAGTACCAACATGATGAGGAATGCATCATCCACTAATAAACTGAACTGGCAAATTGTAAGACCCCAAGGCCCCAAATAGCAGAACATTAAAGTGATTGTAAAGTCTGTTTTTTTTTTTTTAAATACATTTTTAAAAAATACCAAACATGTTACACATACTTACCTGACCTGAGAAAGTGGTTTTGCACAGATAACCCGGATCCTTCTTTTTTTGGGTCCCTCTTTAGCTCTCTTTGCCCCTCCCTCCTGCTGAGTGCCCCCCACAGCAAGCAGCTTGCTATGGGGGAATCTGAGCTGATCCGAAGCTCCCTGTGTCCATTCAGATATGGAGCCACAGCTCAGCCTCACCCCCTCTCTCTTCTCATTGGCTCACTGAATTTGATTGACAGCAGAGAACGCCAATAGCACTGCACTGCCATCTCAACCAGTGATAAGGGAGAGTCTTGGGCAGCTGAGCCACTCCTGCAACATCGCTGAATAGAGATTGGCTCAGGTAAGTATTGTGCGGGCTGAGGGGGACTGCTGCATACAGAAGGTTTTTTTTTCCTAATGCATAGAATGCATTAAGATAAAAAAAACCTTCTGACTTCACAACCACTTTAAGTCAGGACAAATTCACCCTATTCTAGCAGATATGAACAGCCATTTTATGTCAGAGCAGTTGCACTTCCCCAAATTCATGAAGACATACATAATGTAAACTCTAAAGCCAAATATTACAGTTGCATTTCACTACTAGGATGTAAGTAAAAAAATCTAAGCAAAAGTAATAGATAACAAACTACATTTTTTCTCTATTACACCAAATTGTCTTTACTTGTAACATGCATTCAATGGTAAGACCAAGGGGGGCATTAGCAGCTGCAATTAGCTCCAGGAATCTTCACCAACGTTCAGTCATTTTTTTTAGCCTAAAAGCTAAGAAGCCCTTTGATACAGCTGAATAGGCCTGCATAATTGTATATTATAAACTAGAGCGTATGGTCCTAAATTCAAGTTATTCATACAATACAATAATTTCTTATCTTTTACTCTTTTAATAATTGACAGCCACTTTTAGACCTGATCTATAGACAAAACTCTTTAAATGATCTAAATAAACCTTTGCACTGGTGTAGCACTGTCCTCGTAGGGCTTGCTGTGTTATGACTTCTTGGGTCTCCCTCTGATTACCTGCAGACAGTCATGGGCTGAAGGGAAAAAAAAGAACATTGCATGTTTGCCCATCATTAGAAGTGGGTGGATGCTGGGAGGTCTAATGGTGGGCATACCACACACTTTCTGGCAGGGATTTCTTTCAACCACATCGATTGATGTGAATGGAGGAATCTGTTAGGTTCTCTTTTTTCATTCAGGCAACTGGCTGCATGAAAAAAAAGAAAATGACAATACATGCTCAACAAGGACCAGCAACATAGTGGTACATCGCTGGACTTTGAGTGGTCATACCAGGATTATGCCTGCAGATTTAGGCATCATCTTGGTATAATTTTTTGCAGCCAGCGGTTGGCTTTCATGTAAAAGCAATCCTAGCAGATAATTAGCAGCTAGACTGCTTTTACAAGCAGTGGGAGGAGACTCTCCCTCACCCACCGCCTTAGACGATTCTCTCGGGCTCTCCTGTCCCACCGGGTAACCTGAGACTGTAGCCGGTGGTGCCATCAACTGACCATAGAGCTAATTGGAGACCAGAATGGTTTCAATCATCTCTATGGCCTAAGATACCAGAAGCTACAAGCATTTCATGACTTTGGTTTCGCCAGATATAAACAGCGCCATTTGGAAATTGGGAAAGCATCTTATCACACCAATTTTGGTGTGGTCAGATCCTTTAAGGGCAGAGGACAGATCTAGAGTCTAATAGACCCCATTTTTTTAAAAAAAAAAAAAGAGTACCTGTCACTACTTATTGCTAACATAGGGGATATTTAAATTCCCTGTGATAACAATAAAGATGATTAAAAAAAATAAAATAAATAAGCAAAATAAATAATAATAAAAAATAATAAAAAAATAAAACAATTCAAGCACCCCTGTCCCCCCATGTTTGCTTGAACACGAATATTGGTCTGGTGTCATATGTAAACAGCAATTGCAGCATGCATGTGAGGTATCGCCACAAACCTCAGATTGAGGTCAGTAATTCTTTAAGTAGACCTCCTCTGTAAATCTAAAGTTGTATCCTGTAAAGGCTTTTAAAGACTTTTAAAAATGTACATAGTTTATTGCCGCTGTACGGGTGTGTGCAATTTTAAAGCATGTCATGTTTGGTATCTATGTACTCGACATAAGATCAACTTTTATATTTCTCTAAACAATTGGGCAATATATAGTGTATTTGTGCATTAATATAAATACATGTTTTTTCAACAAATAGTGTCAGAAAAGGCTTGGTCTTCAAGTGGTTAGAGGAGTGGGTGATGTGTGGCACAAGTTGCTAATATTGGGCAAAAAATACCAGAACAGTTCAAACACCCCCCAAATGACCCCTTTTTAGAAAGTAGACACTCCAAGCTATTTGCTGAGAGGCATGTTGTATACATGAAATATTTTATATTTTGCCACAAGTTTCGAGAAAATTACAAATTCTTTTTTTTTTTTTTTTTTTTGTATACAAAGTTATCACTAAATGATATATTGCTCACACATGCCATGGGTATATGTGGAATGACACCCCAACATACATTCTGATGCTTCTCCTGAGTACAGGGATACCAAATGTGTGAGACTTTTTGGGAGCTGTAAGCCTAGCTGTGTACAGGACCCCGAAACCAATCCCCGGGTTTAGGTTTTCTATGGGCATAAATTGCTTATTTTACTTCCTCACTACCTATCTCAGTTTTGGAGGCCCTGAAATGTCAAGATAGCACAACCCCCCCCCCCCCCCCCCAGATGATAGAGAAATGGTTAGGTCGGACTATACAGGCCAGAAAGGAGTATTGAACACCATTTAAATACATTTTATTAAACAATTGATAAAATTAGAGAAAAAGAAACGCTAATTATGCATTGTATATACATTCAGTAACGCTTTATGAGTATACGATACATGTGGCATGTGGCTAGGATTACGATTTTACAACATGTACTCTGACAGTGGTTCATATAAATCCAACGTGTTTCACTAAGACTTAGCTTCTTCAGGGCTTAGGGAACCAGAGTTCTACCTCTCCCTCTCAGGGTCAACTACATATGTATCAGCATCCCCACGGGCGATGGTGTATATTGGAATTGGTTGACCATGGGAAAAGCTTATTGTAACAGGATCCAGCAAGCGGATTCCTCCCTCCCTGTGTACATGCGGGATATTAGAATATACAGCCGATATTTAGAAGTACATCTAGGATCCTCCTATGTATATGGATGCATAGGCCTATGCATGGAGACAGTAGGCAAGGGGAGGTGTAAATAATCCGGTCCCCCGCTAAGGGATTCACTTTATAGAAGAATATGCAGCCGCCTCCAATTCCCCCAATTTATTTCAACTTATTTCTCCAAGTCTGTCATCCAATGCAATCATTTTAAACCACTGGTGCTGCATCCAGGTGAGTGTCCTTCTTACCCTGGTAATCCCCCCAAATGCCCCCATTTTGGAAAGTAGACACTCCACTCCATTTGCTGAAACGCATGGTGAGTTTATGAAATATGTTATATTTTGCCACATTTGCCACAAGTTTCGGGAAAATGACAACATTTTGTATTTATTTATTTTTTTTTACACAAAGTTGTTACTTAAATAATATAGTGCTAAAACATGCCATGGCTATATGTGAAATTACACCCAAAATACATTCTGCTGCTCCTCCTGAGTACAGGGATACCAATCACCGCCTTCAGGTTTTCTAAGGGGGGAAATTGGGGATTTCACTCCTTACTACCTATCACAGTTTCAGAGGCCATGAAATGCAAAGATAGCACAACTTGTTTGCTAAGAGGCATGGTGAGTATTTTGCAGCTTGTGTTTGTTTTGGAAAATTAAGAAAGAAAAAACATTTTTTTTTAAAATTTTCTAAACTTTGTGACAAAAAGCGTGATCTGCAAAATACTCAACATGCCTCTCAGCAAATAGATTAGGGTGCCTACTTTCTGAAAAGGAGTCATTTGGGGGGGGGGGGGGTTGTGCTATCTTGGCATTTCATGGCCTCTGAAACTGATAGGTACTGATAGGAGTGAAGTCAACAATTTACGCCCTTAGAAAGCCTGAAGGCAGTGATTGGTTTTCAGGGTCCTGTACGTGTCTAGACTGCCAAAAAGTGTCACACATGTGGTATCTCCATACTCTGTTGAAGCAGCAGAATGTATTTTGGGGTGTCATTTCACATACACCCATTGCATGTTTGAGCAATATATCATTTAAATGACAACTTTGTGTAAAAAGAAAAAAAATTGTAATTTTCCCAAAACTTGTAGCAAAAGATAAAATATTTAATGGACTCAACATGCCTCTTAACAAATTGCTTAGGGTGTCTACTTTCTGTAAAGTGGTCATTTGTGGGGGGCAGGTTGCTATCTTTGCATTTCATGGCCTCCGAAACTGTGATAGGTAGTGAGAAGTGAAATCAACAATTTACGCCCTTAGAAAGCCTGAAGGCAGTGATTGGTTTTTTTGGTTCCTGTACGTGGTTAGACTGCCAAAAAGTCTCAAATATGGAGTATCCCCATACTCAGGAGAAGCAGAAGAATGTATTTTGGGGTGTCATTCCACATATACCCATGCCACGTGTGAGCAATATTTCATTTAATTGACAACTTTGTTTAAAAAAAAAAAACATTTGTCATTTTCCCAAAACTTGTGGCAAAATATAAAATATTCCATGGACTCAACATGATTCTCCGCAAATAGCTTAGGGTGTCTACTTTCTTTAAAGAGGTCATTTGGGGGGGGGGGGTTGCTATCTTTGCATTTCATGGCATTTCAAACTGTGATAGGTAGTGAGGAGTGAAATCAACAATTTACACCCTTAGAAAGTCTGAAGGCGGTGATTGGTTTTCAGGGTCCTGTACACGGCTAGACTGCCAAATGTATAGAATGTATTTTGGGGTGCAATTCCTCATGTCACTAGGTGATGGGGGGAGGGTACAGATGTAGAATTAGCCAGCGGGGAGCAAGGTTCAGCAGGCAGCAATGGGGGCATTAGCGGTAGGTTACTTACAGTTCCTAATCCCAAGGTGGGTATGGGGAAAAATCGCAGCCTAAAAACATCGAATGAGGATATAGTATGCAACCGGACAAAATTACGATGTTTGTATACCAATGTTAGAAGCCTGGCCAACAAGATGGGAGAGCTGGAGCTGCTAATGTATGAGGAGGATTTAGATTTTGTGAGACTTGGTTTGACAGCTCTTATGATTGGCTGTTGACCATTCAGGGGTATTCCCTATATCACAGAGATAGAGAAGGAAAAGGGGAGGGGTATGTCTGTATATTAAGAACAGTGTTCAGGTAAATATGAGGGATGACATCACAAATGGAGCTAAGGACAGGAGGAGGTAAAATCCCTATGGGTAGAACTTCAAAGGGAAGGTACTATGGGGAAAGTAATATTAGGTGTATGCTATAGGCCCCCAAACCAGAGGGAGGAGGGGGAGACGGACCTCCTATCACAGCTTGGAATGGCAGCAAGGATGGGAAATGTCATTTTAATGAGGGATTTTAATTATTCGGATATAGACTGGGCAGAAGGAACATCACATTTATCCAAGGCTGGGCAGTTCCTAAAGGTTTTGCAGGACAATTTCATGGGTCAGATGGTGAAAGCACCAACAGGAAACAATGCAGTACTAGACCTACTGATTACCAACAATACAGACCTAATCACGGATATAGAAATATAGGGCGACTTAGGAAACAGTGACTATAGGTCAATCAGTATCAGTATAAATCATAGAAATAGGAAACACAAGGGTAATATAAGGACACTGAATTTCAAAACAGCCAACTTCCCTAAACTGCGCTCTTTGCTAGACAATATCAATTGGGATAGAACCCTGGGAACAAAGAACATGGAGGAAAAATGGGAGCACTTCAAGAACATACTAAATAAAGGGATTGACCAGTGCATTCCAAAGGGGAATACGTTTAAGAGCAAAAATAAACCCTGGGTGGCTAAACTTCAACATAAAAATGCATATTAAAACTATAGAAATGGCCTTCAAAAAATACAAGGCTGAGGGGTCATTGGCAGCATTCCAACATTACAAAGAGTGCAATAAGAAATGTAAAGGTGTAATCAAGGCAGCTAAAATAGAAGACGAAAGACATATAGCAGAAGAGAGTAAAAAAAACCCTAAGAAATTCTTTAAGTATATAAATAGTAAGAAAGCGAGACCTGAACACATTGGCCCCATAAAAGACGACAGAGAACAGAGAGAAGGCGAAAGTGCTAAATACATTTTTCTCTTCAGTCTTTACAAAAGAATTGGGGGGCTACTATGACCAAACCTGTAATGTTAAATTAAATAATACACCTCAGGAAGTACCCCCATGGTTAACAGAAGATAGACTTAGAAACGTAACATAAATAAATGACCGGGACCAGATGGCTTGCACCCAAGGATTCTTAAGGAACTCAGCCAGGTAATAGCCAGACCGTTATTCTTGATCTTTACGTATAGTCTACAGACGGGTATGGTGCCAGCTGATTGGAAAAAAGCCAACGTGGTACCAATATTTAAAAAAGGGCCAAGATATATCCAGGGAAACTATAGGTCGGTCAGCCTAACATCAGTAGTCTGCAAAATTTTGGAGAGGATGTTAAGGGACTATATACAAGACTTTAGTAATGAAAACTGTAATGTTAGTAGTAATCAGCATGGATTCATGAAAAATCGTTCTTGCCAGACCAATCTATTAACCTTCTACGATGAAGTGAGTTGCCATCTAGATAAAGGAAGGCCTGTAGATGTGGTGTAAACAGGGGAAGGGGAGAAGAGAACAATGACACATCAGTGTAGATTAAAAAGGATGGTTTATTGCACACAGACAATTAAAAACTCACATGACATATGTGAAAAGCCAGCATAATAGGGATTCATCTGCTCCGCTGAGGGATAGAGCTAAACAAATAAAAAAAGACAGACAAGTTTGAAAAAAAAAACGTTTTTTTGTTTATGTTATAAAATTTATATGTTTTTCCTGCACTGATGAGCACTGATGAGGCCGCACTGACAGGCATTGATGAGGAGGCACTGATGGGGTGGCACTGATATGCGGCACTGATAGGTAGCACTGATATGCTGCACTGATGGGCACTGATATGTGGCACTGATAGGTAGCACTGATATGCAGCATTGGTGGGCACTGATAGGCGGCACTGCTGGGCACTAATGGGCGGCATTGATGGGCACTGATAGAAGGCACTGATGGGCAATGATAGGTGGCACTGATGGGCGCTGATAGGTGGCACTGATGGGTGGCACTGATGGGCACTGATGGGCACTAGTAGGCGGAACTGTTTGGCAATAATGGGCACTGGTGGGCGGCACTGATAGATGGCAATGATGGGCACTGGTGGGTAGCACTGATGGGGAGGGCACTGGTGGACAGCACTGAAGGGAAGGGCACTGGCGGGCTCCCTGAGCCCTGATTGCCATCCCTGGTGGCAATGGTGGGCTTCCCTGGGGTCATGGGTGGGCATCCCTGGGGTCATTGGTGGGCATCCCTGGTGGTTCTAGTGGCACCCCCCTAAGGGTCTGCACTGGTAATCAATGCTCTGATTACCAGCACAGATTCCCCCCCCCCCTGTCAGGAGATGGAAAAGGACCTGGGGTTCCTAGTTGACAACAGGCTTGGCAGTGACATGCAATGCCAATAGAATACTTGCATTCATAAAAAAGGGGATTCACTACAGAAATAAAGAGACAATTCTCCCACTTTATAAGACTCTGATTGGGCCACATCTTGAATATGCCGTCCAATTCTGTGCACCGGTCCTCAGAAAGGATGTGCTGAAACTGGAGAGAGTCCAGAGAAGGGCAACAAAGATAATTATGGGAATGGAGGACATCAGCTATGAGGAAAGACTGCAAGCATTGAACTTATTCTCTCTGGAGAAGGGACGCTTAAGAGGGGATATGATATCAATGTACAAATACTGTACTGGTGACAATAGCATAAGGAACAAACTTTTCAGAGTAAGGGAATTCAATAAGACATGGGGCCACTCACTAAAACTATAAGAAAAGCGGTTTAACCCTAAACTACATAAGGAGTCCTTTACTGTCAGAACAGTAAGGATTTGGAATTCTCTTCCACAAGCAGTGGCATCAGCAGGGAGCATCGATAGTTTCAAAAAACTATTAGGTGGGTAACTTAAAGACCACAATGTACGGTTAACAGCAAACTCACACACACATTATGGGTTGAACTGGATGGACTGATGTCTTTTTTCAACCTCACTAACTCTCTAACTATGTAATATACCCATGGCAAGCGTGAGCATCATATCATTTAATTTTTTTTTTTTGTCATTTTTTCAAACACCTGTGACAACAAAATTAAATATTCAATGGGCTCAACATGCCTCTCAGGAAATTCCTTGGGGTGTCTACTTTCCAAAAGGGGTAATTTGGGGGTGAGGTTGTACTGCCCTGCCATTTTAAACCTTCAAGAAATGAGATAGGCAGTCAGAAAGTAAAACCTGCATAAATTCCAGTATATACACCATAGTTTGTAGATGCTATGCCTTTTGTGCAAACCAATAAATATATGCTTATTGGGATTTTTTTATCAAGACATGTAACTAAATACATTTTGACCTAAATGTATGACAAAAATTTAGTTTATTGGATGTTTTTTATAAGAAAAAGTAGAAAATGTATTTCTTCTCAAAAATTTGAGTTTTTTCATGTATATCACAAAAATTAAAAATTGCAGAGGTGATAAAATACCATCAAAAGGAAGCTCTATTTGTAGGGAAAAAAGGACATCAGTTTTGTTTGGGTACAGCACTGCATTACTGCACAATTACCAGTTAAACTCACACTGTGCCAAATTGCAAAAAATGGCCCTGGTCATTAAGGGGGTAAAACCTTCTGGTCCAGAAGTGGCTAATTAATTGTAAATTAATTTTACATGTTTTACTAAACTCTTTCTTAATTTGAACCAAGATGTCAAGAGACCTAGAAGCTTTGCCATTTTCCTGAGGTTTCTACATTCAAATGCTTCATTTGAATGACTAGAATATTGATCAGCATATTTGTTTAGGCTGAGTGGTCTATCAATATTATAGTATTTCCTCCCAGTTACTCCAGCAAGTACCCAATGTTTTCAGTTCTACAATACTTCTATTGAAAGCCAATTAGCTTAACCATGTTCACTTCAACCTTTGATATTTTGTTGTGGAAAAATTGATTACATTGTTTATTTCTGTGAAAAATGGATTGGACATTACCTGCAGAGAAAACTAGAATGGAATTAGAAAACTGCCGTTCATTGCTTCATTGTTTTATGCCCTGAGGGTGAAAACTATTACTAGGCAAGCAAGACACAATAAATCTATCCCTGTTATAACAACACAGAAGATATTTGCAGGCTAATATAATAATAGTGCTCTGATTGCCTCACAACTTGGATGTCTATATAATCTTTCTAGCAGTGTTCTATACCTGAATTATTCTAGAAAAAATGCCAAAATACATCAAGAAATTAACAAATTAATCCCTGTGAAACACACCATCCCTGTTACATTCTGTTTTACCTGAGGCAAACTATTTTACAAATCTTTGATATATTTGACAGTCACCCTAAATTATATATTTATCTTACCCATTCACATTGAGCGTTTGATCTTAATCAAATGAACTTCATTTAGTAAAACCTACTGTTTGCAAATCAAAGTTGAATCTGCAATTAATTATTTTACAGCTAAAGGTATACAGTGTAGCTAATGCTTCAGGGAAGATGTTCTATATGTGTTGGTATTTTAAAGAGACTGACTGAAATCAAATATTAGGTATAATATTTGTAAATGTTAGCCCAGCGCAAATTTAAAACTTCAGTTATATTATGTTTCTTAAGTAGAAAATATGATTCAAAAATATTTAAACTTTGTTATATTCAATTATCTGTAATTTAATAAATAAAGTATAGATTTCGTTTTGTGGTGAAAATGATAAATATTTGTGAGTGTACATGCTAATAATGACGATTCAGTTTGCTGGACATTCTCCAAGCAGTTGAAAAGAATTGGGACCCCTGAACCATGATGAAGAATCCCCGTCCTTGGAGTCTGGAACGGACATCCACATAAGCAGAGAAAGATTCCTTGAGAGACAGCTTGAGCATGCTTTCACTCTATTGAGGAGGGGAGGCACTGCATGTTCATGCTAATAGAGGATAATTCCTTGTGAGACAGCTTGAGCTTGTGTGCCTTTTCTTAAGAAAGGTATTTTAGTCTAGCTAGTGCAAACCTGAATATTGTGAAGAAAGCGATTACTATGGATTGTTCTTGGGCGGTGTACAGGAGGACATTTATCACAGGGTGGAAAGTTTTTGGGTTTTTTTTTTTTTTTTTTTAATCTAACTTTTATTATTTTCCAAGAAGTTACAAAGTAATGTAAGCAAACAGAAAACAAAACAAAATATGATAAAATTACAAAGAAGATGCTATAACAAGCAATCTGATGGTACAAGTACCAATTTAAGTTCTTTTTACCATTTCAAAAGGTTTGGTTACCGAAATAATATCTGATTTTGGAGATATTACTGGTATTACGTTTAGTTTCGAAGCTTGTAAAAATAATTTACTAAGGTAATGCACCAGAGCATTAAAATTGCTTTAGTAAGACATTTATAGCAGGATGGTCAAAAAGATTTGCATGATATTTTTACACAGAAGAGAGCAATGTAAAATGTATTTTATAGCTGCAAACATTTCATGGAGTATTGGTATCATCTATTAAAACTGTCATTATAATTTTAATTAAACTTATAGTACTTGGTCACCAATTGTCATTTCAACAACTGCAGCTGGTTCAGGGACTGAGATAGCCACCAGATTAGGTGGATCTCTCATACTTTGTCCAAAATCATATCTATTCTCCAAAACAAATGAAGTTTGTGTATTCCAGACACCTGCAAACTCGTCTTACTGAGATTAAACTAGCTGATACTAGTGTAGATAAAAAAAAAATCTGATTACCCGGTACACGTTTCATAAAAAATAGCACAAACCAGTTATCAAAAAATTTGAATTCTTACCTAAATGACAATAAATAACATTTTAAACAAGTTTAAAGGATCTGCTGTGGGCACCAACCTTCCAAAGCTTTAAACTCACCTCTGATGTTTTGCACTTTAATAAGGTAACATGAAACTATGCAAACAGTCACAGATGTTAAAATGAAAAGACAAGTAAATTTTAATGTTAGAATTAGTAAAAACTTAGGCCATAGCAGAATATGTATTACATTTTAGGTTGAAAATGACATTATGAATAACAATTTTCTATCTGGTACTTTTATTAACATCATTATTACTGTAGACTACCACTTATCTTTAAAAAGCCAATTCTTCTCAAATTACCGTGAATTATATAAATTAGCCATGCCTGTTTTTTTTTTTAATAGTCTGAAAGTCTTGGTAAAATAATATTTTTGTGACTTGGTTTTGTTTCATGCAGTGACCTTCAGGTAAAATGTGGCTTCAAAAAGAACCCCACAGGATTTTAGGGGTAACATTTAGGAATGTTTAAATTACAATCATGAATGTTTATTTTATCACCAGCTAAAAAATAAAAATCCACACATTTGCTCCAAATTGTTGGGTTTTTTTGCCTTTACACGCACATGAACTTTAATGCATCCCAGTCTTAGTCCGTAGGGCTCAATATTGAGTTGGCCCACCCTTTGCAGCTATAACAGCTTTATCTCTTCTGGGAAGGCTGTCCACAAGGTTTAGGAGTGCATCTATGGGAAAGTATGACAATTCTTCCAGAAGCTCATTTGTGAGGTCAGGCACTGATTTTGGGCAAGAAGGCCTGGCTCGCAGTCTCTGTTCTAATTCATCCCAAAGGTGTTCTATTGGGTTGCAGGCCAGTCAAGTTCCTCCACCCCAAACTCACTCATTCATGTCTTTATGGACCTTGCTATGTGCACAGGTGTGCAGTAGCAGTCATGTTGGAATAGGAAGGGGCCAGTCCCAAACTGTTCCCACAAAGTTGGGAGCATGAAATTGTCCAAAATGTCTTGATATGCTGATACCTTAAGAGTTGCCTTCACTGAAACTAAAGGGCCAAGCCCAACCCCTGAAAAACAACCCTACACTATAATCCCCCTCCACCGTATGATTTGGACCAGTGCAAAAAGCAAGGTTTATAAAGACATAGATGAGCGAGTTTGGGGTGGAGGAACTTGATTGGCCTGACCTCAACCAACACCTTTGAGATTAATTAGAGCGGAGACTGAGAGCCAGTCCTTCTTGTCCAACATCAGTAACTGGCATCACATGTGGACAGCCTTCCCAGAAGAGTTGAAGCTGTTATAGCTGTAAAGGGTGGCCAACTCAATACTGAACCCTACAGACCAAGACTGAGATGCAATTAAAGTTCATGTGCGTGTAAAGGCAGGTTTCTCAATACTTTTGACAATATAGTGTATATAGATATATCAACTGTGGGGTGCATACATTTGGAACTATGGTATCATTTGTCTTAATATATTGGGACACAACTGCTCCTAGGCATGGGTCAAATTAGTGAGATAAGAACATCTTTCCCAGTGGTGGAAACCACTCATTATTTACCTGATGGGGGGGGGGGGGGGTCAGTGATGGTCAAGGAATCTAAGGAAACATCTTAGAATAGAGGGATTTTTTATATCACCTTGGTTAAGAATTTGGGGACTGTTGTGACTTTAGAAATGTGGTTATACATTAGACTGTGTAAATTGGAGTTATACCTCAAAATACTTCTACCCTGAAGAAGCATATTTCTGCGAAACACATTGATAACAACATTTTGTCATGATGTGATGTATATTTAGAGAAATACATATTGCAATACTATAGTTTACTATATCTGTAACTTAGTATTAACGTGTTCATATACAGCTGCAAGAAAAAGTATGTGAACCCTTTGGAATGATATGGATTTCTGCACAAATTGGTCATAAAATGTGATCTGATCATCATCTAAGTCACAACAATAGACAATCACAGTCTGCTTAAACTAATAACACACAAAGAATGAAATGTTGCCATGTTTTTATTGAACACACCATGTAAACATTCACAGTGCAGGTGGAAAAAGTATGTGAACCCCTAGACTAATGACATCTCCAAGAGCTAATTGGAGTGAGATGTCAGCCAACTGGAGTCTAATCAATGAGATGAGATTATGAGATTGGAGGTGTTAGTTACAGCTGCCCTGCCCTATAAAAAAACACACACCAGTTCTGGGTTTGCTTTTCACAAGAAGCATTGCCTGATGTGAATTATGCCTCGCACAAAAGAGCTCTCAGAAGACCTACGATTAAGAATTGTTGATTTGCATAAAGCTGGAAAGGGTTATAAAAGTATCTCAAAAAGCCTTCCTTTTCATCAGTCCACGGTAAGACAAATTTTTTATAAATGGAGAAAGTTCAGCACTGCTCCTACTGTCCCTAGGAGTGGCCGTCCTGTAAAGATGACTGCAAGAGTGCAGCGCAGACTACTCAATGAGGTGAAAAAGAATATTAGAGTGTCAGCTAAAGTGTTACAAGAGTCACTGGCAAATGCTAACATCCCTGTACACACAAACATCACTGTAATTTAAAATGGCCATAAGGTGATCAGTAATTAAGTTAAAGTAGAAGTAAACCCTCCTATTGCTTTCAGCCAAGGAAGCTGCCATCTTGGCGTCTGTTTAATCTTCAACTGCCATGATGCTGCACATGTGATCAGTTATGATTCCAGCCATTGGATGGTTTGACAGATTGGTTGTGAGCACAACCAATGTGATAGTTAGAATTCCCTTCATGCCAGGAATGTAACTGTTTTTTGAAACTGTTAAATCAATAGACAAAAAAAGGGATTGGTGCAACAAATTGTTAGCCCAAAAAGAATTACGGACTTTAAAGGCACATTTATGGATAGGCAGAAAAGTTTGTTTAAAACATTAGCATTTTATTAGTAAATTTTAAAAAAACCAAAGATTATGTATACATGTGACAGCACATTAAAAACAAAACAACTGATGGAGGAAAAATCCTCCATATAGATTCATAGTGGATATACAAACATTGCACAATATTTATTTGGAGAGGTAAGTATGTTTACTGGTCTGGAAAGGTCGACGCATTTCGCATTATGCTTCTTCAGGACCACAGACGATTATGTGCTCTCTTAACAAAACAAGCATAGTGAAAGACAAGAATTAATCGACAATACATAATATAATGTGCTTGTATTTATATATCAATCATTATAATAACCAATGGTGAAGGCTAGCACATGAACCAACCTCTTGCGGTGCAGGAGTATTGTGTCATCCACGCCGATCTAGCGGCCAGTGAGGGGAGGGAACCCACCTATGTTACAGGGTAATAAGGAATGTATAAGCTTTAAGGATACTCTAGCTATAAGCAGCATTGTAGGTAACATGTTGTGTCATAATTACCTATGGATCTAATTAGTCTGAAGGGGACAGCTGGATGGCAGGTGGCAATTGCACATCAAAATAAGAATTCCAGGATTTGCTAAAAAATATATATGTATATAACCATAAATAGGGCATCAAATTGAAAGAAGCTTCAAGCCAATGTTTAACTTGCATTTACCTTGTGAGTTGTGCGGATGGAAAAATGCCCAGAAGGCTGTTAACTCCTCCAATATGTCAAAACAGAGAGCGGATAGCTCTAATGTCTTAAGATGGGGATACCCGCCAACAGCCTGTATACAATCTATAATAAAAAGCAGTCAGGGTACGAATCCTAAACAAAGATATTTATGTGCTGTTTAATTATGGAGGTACTATTGTATGTCAGGGTACTTACAGGCCATACAAGATAGACCATGACTGTAGATATGGCTGGACAGGTATTAAAAATGCTGGGGAGATAATCAGGCCAGACTCCGGGAGGAGAAGCAGTCCTCTATCAAAGGCATAGCCTAAGAAGGGTAACCCAATAGCCCATAAAGTGGAACTAGGGAAAAAGGAAAATCATTTAATGCCCAGTTATAAAGTTTAGGGGTATAAAGAAAATATAAGAAATCAGATCGTTCTAAGGAATGATTAGAAAAGAATGACGTAACTTACTTCTGTGTGCATTGCCGTCCGTAACCTGCTGTGCCGCTGTATTCAGTGATGGTATAGTGCCCTAAATAGCCCCATACACACCGGCCGCTAATCGGCGCAGGTGTTGAGCGGTGATTAGTGGCGCACCGGAAGTGCATCACGTCACTGCCGCCGGAAATGACGTTCAATGGAACGCATGTCTACCGGAAGTAGGGAGGCATCTCGGAAGTGACAGACGCTCACCAGCAACCCAAAGGGGTGGGTCATCGCCGCCAATTACACTACCATCAGAAGCGTCCCCAGTAGCGGTATATCTATGGTGTAACCTGACAGTGGAGACACAGTCATGCAACCTGATCGAGGAGGTCCATATGCCAGAGATTACCATATGCATATAGCCATACAACATTAAAAAATCTGCCTACACTTCAAAGTACAGTGATTGTTATACAACATAATATAAATATAATAACAATACCCAAAACTGGAGTATTTTCAAGGCGGACATATTAACTAGAAAGTTAATATTATGTTATTATTGTGTGGGAAGGGAAAAAAATAAGAATAAATTAAGGACATACACATATAGGTATTAATGGTGATGCGAAATCCAATATGATGTTATAGTAGGTATATGTTAAGAGGGAGGAATCACAGAAGGAGACGAATCCTATTTGTCCAGGACTAAAAGAGAGGGAAATTCCTAAGATACTTAGTGATAGGAAAATATTAGAGGAAGGGTTTGAAACTAAGGGCCTCATTTAGGCCTGGACTTGAGGTGGCCAGAAGAGTATAAATCCAGCGCGCTTCACGCTGGAGTATAATCTTGTCAAACTCACCACCTCTGGGATCCTCTAAAATCCTCTCTAATGCTGCAAATTTGACCACTTTTGTATAATTTTTATAATACAAGCCTAAGTGTCTACCGATGGGTGTTTTTAATGTGCTGTCACATGTATACATACTCTTTGGTTCTTTTAAAATTTACTAATAAAATGCTAATGTTTTAAACAAACTTTTCTGCCTATCCATAAATGTGCCTTTAAAGTCCGTAATTCTTTTTGGGGTAACAATTTGTTGCACCAATACCTTTTTTTGTCTACATATTTGAGATTATGGCACACCAGGGCTAGCTCATTCTTCTTTTTGGCTGTTAAATCAATAGGCTTACTTCCATGTTGATGCTTTAAGGTCTTAAAATATGATTTTTAATGGGTGAACTGAATTACACCAAAACTGACAGATTTGTGTCTACAGTACTGACAATAAGTCTGCTTTCTGAACAGAATGACAAATAATGACTATAGAAGCTTTTAGTCTTTTCTGACAGTACACTATTTTTCAAGGTCTACATCTGTCTTTTGTTTCAACTTATTTCTAGTAAGTGGTTTTACTAAAGCTGTCTATTGTTAAACCCATCAATATTATGTTTCGGTAAGTTCAAGTTCTAAAAGTATAAAACAATGGGAAATGGAAAACAATAAGTATGTGCCAATTCTGCAGCCTGCGACCCCTTTTTTGTGCCAATGGTCTGGGTAAATTCTGTAGTCCAAGAAAGGGTATTATGTTGTGACTTTTCAATTCAATGGGTAATATTTTTTTAATTACTTTTTTCATATGGCACTTTACCACAGCCATAAACAGTATTACAGCAAAACTTTGGATTGAGACTAACTTGGTTTGAGAGCGTTTTGGAAGACAAGCAAAATTTTTAAATACATTTTTACTTGATAGTAATAAAAAAAAGTGATGTCTTGATATACAAGTAACGTCACATCACAACTGAGTATAAAAGAGAAGAGAGGTGCCTCTAAGTGTAGCAATATGGTTACATTTAATGAAGGTACAACATTTAGCAACTCACTTGGTAATGATTAAAACAGGTACATCTATGCAGGCATCCGGGATAAAGCTGTCCACGTAGACCGTCCTCTGCACCGCCATCGGTGTCATCCCTTCCACGCTGCGCTCCACAAACGCGTCAAGCCCCGCTTTCAGATTAACCTACTGCGGGGTAGTCTTCCCGGTCATGATTGCAGACTGGGGTGAGAGCCGGCAGTGCAAAGGATGGTCTATGTGGACAGCTTTACCCCAGATGCCTGCATTCTTCGATGTGCCTCTTTCAATCATCAACCAAGTGAGTTGCAAAATATTGTACCTTCATTAAATGTAACCATATTGCTCCACTTAGAGTCACCTCTCTTCTCTTTTATACTCTGTAGCTCATGCTGGATTTTGCTTCTAATCCCCTTGTAGAGGCTGCCATTTTTGGATGGACATTTTATGGTTACACAATCATCAGATTGCTATAATCTTTTTATATGGACTACAAACTGAAGGACTTACGAATAAATGATTGTGGAACGAATCATTTGAGTTTCCATTATTTCTTATGGGGAAATTCCCTTTGATAAAGGCGTGCTTTGGATTACAAGCATGTTCCAAAAAAGAATTATGCTGCCAATCCAAGGTTTTACTGTTACTGTAAGTGCATTACAGAAAAAAACACCTATTTTAAAGTGTTCTTCCTGTAGTTTCATAAAATGAATTATGTTAACTAACTTTTGAAAAGTTTGGTTCGACCACTGCTGCTGAACGGACGTGCGAGGTGAGAGCTCCGCCGACCCCGGACTCTATCTGCAGCAATCCTCCAGCAGGGCGCTTTCTACGGGCCTTTCTTCACCCCATCGGGTTCCATCTGACCCCCAGCAACATCTTGCGACCAAGATTTGCGAGTTTGGGGACATTCTGAAATCGCGGCCTAGTCCCTGACGCGAAGCCGCGGACTTTCCTGCCGCATAGCGCGATCGCGTGCTCGGGACCAGAGGCTGGTGCTGCGGCCGACAGGGTGCTGAGCTGCGGACTTGAGCAGCGCGGGAGCGGAGGCTGACAAGGCGAGGGAGCAGAGGCAGACAAGGAGGACGTGTGTGTGACTGAAGGAGCGAGCGAGTGAGTGAGTGTGAACACCCCCCCCCTCCCTAACAAGAGCGGCGGCGAGCGGTCCGAGAACCCCCCCAGAGGAAAGAGCGTGGTGTGCGGGCAGCGAGCGGTGTGGTAACCCCCCCCGCAAGGGCGAGCGGGCGGCAGACAGACAGACAGAGAGAGGGCAGGGGGGCAGAGGAGACGCACAATACCTGACCTGACAATTGGCAGGGAGAGGAGCTGAGGGGAGACTGATAGGCAAGTGACAGAGGAGGGAGGCAGGAGCTCAAGCGTCAGTGTCAGGCTTAAAGGGACACACACAGGACTGGTCACTGAGGTTGAACACTGAGGCTCTGAGAGTACCTGGTGAGTATCCTAGCGACTGGTGAGCATCTTGCGACTGGTGAGTGTCCTTGCGACTGGTGAGTGTCCTTGCGACTGGTGAGTGTCCTTGCGACTGGTGAGCATCTTGCGACTGGTGAGTGTCCTTGCGACTGGTGAGCATCTTGCGACTGGTGAGTGTCCTTGCGACTGGTGAGCATCTTGCGACTGGTGAGCATCTTGCGACTGGTGAGTGTCCGTGCGACTGGTGAGTGTCCTTGCGACTGGTGAGTGTCCTTGCGACTGGTGAGTGTCCGTGCGACTGGTGAGTGTCCGTGCGACTGGTGAGTATCCTTGCTACTGGTGAGTGTCCTTGTGACTGGTGAGTGTCCTTGTGACTGGTGAGTGTCCGTGCGACTGGTGAGTGTCCGTGCGACTGGTGAGTATCCTTGCGACTGGTGAGCATCTTTGAGACTGGTGAGTGTCCTTGTGACTGGGGAGTGTCCTTGCGACTGGTGAGCATCTTGCGACTGGTGAGTGTCCGTGCGACTGGTGAGTGTCCGTGCGACTGGGAGTGTCCTTGCGACTGGTTAGTGTCCGTGCGACTGGTGAGTATCCTTGCGACTGGTGAGTGTCCTTGCGACTGAGTGTGGTGCGACTGACTGGGCTGTGCAACTGAGTGTTGGGCAACTGAGAGTGATGTGCGACTGACCGGCTGTGCGATTGTGAGTGTGGTGCAACTAAATCGGGCTGTGAGACTGTGAGTGTGTGCGACAGGAGAGTTGTGCAACTGACCGGGTGGTGCGACTGGGAGTGTCGTGAGACTGACCGGGCTGTGAGATTGTGAGTGTTGTGCAACTGAGCGTCAAGTGAGTGAAGCGGAATACCACAGGGTGAGAAGGTAGCGTTAGGAAGCCAGGAAATAGCCACATAGGATAGACTTAAATCGCTGAATCCCATTAGATTAGATAGTAGGTACAATGCCCGGCGGGTGTGGAGATGCGACTCGGTGTACATCTTGTGATATGTATGCGTTCCTCGGACATGTGATCGAGGGCGAATACGAATGCGCAAAATGTAAGCAAGTTGCTTCCCTGGAAGCTCAGGTCCTGAATCTAGGGAAGCAGCTGGCAACACTGAGACGAATGTCCATACCGGAGGAGAGCCAGGATCGTACCAGTCAGGTGCAGACAGGGGTCTGCACAGAGGTGGGCGGAGTATTGGAGGTGCAGGCATCAGAGCAGTTTAGAGGGGTGACAGTTAGGAGGGGTAGAAGGGAACAAGGCAAGGAGGCTGGAGCACCCCAATAGATACGCCCCGTTGTGTGATGTTGGGGAAACCAGTCAGGGACCAGCATTGCTGGAGCAGAGTGACGCCCCTAGCAGCCAGGGGAAGAACTCCTCCAGTGAGGCTGGGAGAAAGGGAAAGGAAAGACAGGTGCTGGTGGTAGGGGACTCAATTATTAGAAGGACAGACAGTGTAATCTGTGACAAAGACCGTGTGTGCCGAACAGTCTGTTGTTTGCCGGGCGCTCGGGTTCGGCACATTGCGGATCGGATGGACAGATTATTGGGTGGGGCTGGGGAAGACCCAGCTGTCATGGTACACGTGGGTACCAATGACATAGGCAGAGGAAGACGGAGAGTCCTAAACGATTTCAGGGACTTAGGCGCTAAGTTGAGGACTAGGACCTCCAAGGTAGTATTTTCCGAAATACTACCTGTACCTCGAGCCACACCAGAGAGGCAGAGGGAGATTAGGGAAGTTAACGAGTGGCTGAGGAGCTGGTGTAGTAAGGAGGGTTTCGGGTTCCTGGAGAACTGGGCCGACTTCTCAGTCGGTCACCGGCTCTTTGGTAGGGACGGATTGCACCTAAATGGGGTGGGTGCAGCCGTACTGGGTGAGAGGATGGCCAAAAAGTTAGAGGGGCTTTTAAACTAGGGAATGGGGGGGAGGGTACAGATGTAGAATTAGCCAGTGGAAAGCAAGTTTCAGAGGGCAGAAATGGGGGCATTAGCGGTAGGGTGTTCGGAGCTCCTATACCCAGGGTGGGTATGGGGAAAATTCAAGAGAGCAGCCTAAAAACATCAAATGAGGATATTTGTAACCGATCAAAATTAAGAGGTTTGTATACCAATGCCAGAAGCCTGGCCAACAAGATGGGAGAGCTGGAGCTGCTGATGTTTGAGGAGGACTTAGATTTTGTGGGGATAACTGAGACTTGGTTTGACAGCTCTCATGACTGGATGGCGACCATTCAGGGGTATTCCCTTTATCGCAGAGATAGAGAAGGTAAAAAAGGGGGAGGGGTATGTCTGTATATTAAGAACAGCATACAGGTAAATATGAGGGATGATATTAATAATGGAGCTAAGGACGAGGCAGAATCCCTATGGGTAGAGCTTCAAAGGGATGGCACGGCGGGGAAGGTAATATTGGGCGTATGCTATAGGCCCCCCAACCAGAGGGAGGAGGGTGAGGCGGACCTCCTTTTACAGATAGGATTGGCAGCAAGGATGGGAAATGTCATTATAATGGGGGACTTTAATTATCCAGATATAGACTGGGCAGAAGGAACCGCGCACTCAGCCAAGGCTAGGCAGTTCCTAAATGTTTTGCAGGACAATTTCATGGGTCAGATGGTGAATGCACCGACAAGAAACAATGCGGTACTTGACCTACTGATTACCAACGATACAGACCTGATCACGGATATAGAAATACGGGACAACTTGGGAAACAGTGACCATAGGTCAATAAGTTTCAGTATTAATTACAGTAATAGGAAGCAGAGGGGTAATATAAGGACACTGAATTTCAAAAGAGCCAATTTCCCTAAACTGCGCTCACTGCTAGAAAATATCAATTGGGATAGAACCCTGGGAACAAAGAACACGGAGGAAAAATGGGAGTGCTTCAAGAGTATACTAAACAGGGGGATTGACCAGTGCATTCCAAAGGGAAATAAATTTAAAAGAGCAAAAATAAACCCTGGATGGCTAAACTCCAACATAAAAATGCATATTAGTGCTAAGGAAAAGGCCTTCAAAAAATACAAGACTGAGGGCTCATTGGCAGCATTTAAGCACTACAAAGAGTGTAATAAGAAATGTAAAGACGAAATCAGGGCGGCTAAAATAGAACACGAGAGACATATAGCGGAGGAGAGCAAAAAGAACCCCAAGAAGTTTTTTAAGTATATAAACAGTAAGAAAGCGAGACCAGCACACATTGGCCCCATAAAAGATGATAAAGGAAATATGGCCACTGAGGACAGAGAAAAGGCGGAAGTGTTAAATCATTTCTTCTCTTCAGTCTTCACAAAAGAATCGGGGGGCTACACAAACCCAGCTTGTAAGGCCGAACTAAATAATACACCTCAGGAAGTGCCACCATGGCTAACAGAAGATAGACTTAGAGCCAAACTAGAGAAACTTAACATAAATAAATCCCCGGGACCGGATGGCTTGCACCCGAGGGTTCTTAATGAGCTCAGCCAGGTGATCGCCAGACCATTATTCTTGATCTTTAAGGATAGTTTACAGACGGGTATGGTGCCAGCTGATTGGAAAAAAGCCAACGTGGTACCAATATTTAAGAAGGGGCCGAGATATATCCCGGGTAACTATAGGCCGGTCAGCCTAACATCTGTAGTCTGCAAAATTTTGGAGGGGATGTTAAGGGACCACATACAAGACTTTAGTAATGAAAACGGTATTATAAGTAGTAATCAGCATGGATTCATGAAAAATCGTTCGTGCCAAACCAATCTATTAACCTTCTACGATGAAGTGAGCAGCCACCTAGATAAAGGTAAGCCTGTGGATGTGGTGTATCTGGACTTTGCAAAGGCCTTTGACACCGTTCCCCACAAACGATTACTGTACAAACTAAGGAAGGTAGGTATGGATCAGAAGGTGAGTAACTGGATAGAGAACTGGCTCCAGGGGAGAGTACAGAGGGTGGTGATTAATGGGGAGTACTCGGATTGGGCGGGTGTGGAAAGTGGGGTCCCCCAGGGTTCTGTCCTGGGACCAATCCTGTTTAATTTGTTCATAAATGATCTAGAGGAGGGGATATCTAGCACAATCTCAGTATTTGCAGATGATACTAAACTAGGCATGCCAATATCTTCTATGCAGGATGTGGAAACCTTGCAAGCAGACCTGAACAAAATAACGGGGTGGGCAACTACATGGCAGATGAGGTTTAATGTTGATAAATGTAAAGTAATGCACTTGGGGGCCAGAAACCAGAAAGCAAGCTACTCACTAGGGGGGGAACCTCTGGGTGAGTCTAGGATGGAAAAGGACTTGGGGGTACTGGTAGACAACAAGCTTGGCAGTGGCATGCAATGCCAAGCCGCCGCAAGCAAAGCCAACAGAATACTGGGATGTATAAAAAAGGGGATTCACTCCAGAAATAAAGAGATTATTCTCCCACTCTACAAGACTCTGGTCCGGCCACATCTGGAGTATGCTGTCCAGTTCTGGGCACCGGTCCTCAGGAAGGATGTGCTGGAACTGGAGAATGTCCAGAGAAGGGCAACAAAAATAATTAGGGGAATGGAGGACATCAGCTATGAGGAAAGACTACAAGCCCTGAACCTTTTCTCTCTGGAGAAAAGACGATTGAGGGGGGATATGATATCAATGTACAAATACTGTACTGGTGACCCGAGCATAAGGAACAAACTATTCAGAGAAAGGAGATACAACAAGACACGTGGCCACTCACTAAAACTAGAGGAAAGGCGGTTTAACCTTAAAGTGCGTAAGGGGTTCTTCACTGTAAGAACGGTAAGGATGTGGAATTCTCTTCCACAAGCAGTCATATCAGCAGGGAGCATTGATAGTTTCAAAAAACTATTAGATGGACACCTTAAAGACCACAACATACAGGGGTATACAATGTACGGTTAAAAGCAAACACACACACGCATCATAGGTTGAACTGGATGGACTGATGTCTTTTTTCAACCTCACTAACTATGTAACTATGTAACTATGTAATTCACTTGACCGCATTCCCTTTTTCTCAAATATAGTAGGATTTCCAGAAGATATACTCCAGAAAAAAAAAAAAACAGAAAAATACCAGATTAAATGCATAAATTGGAGTCCTTAGTCCAAGATAAATGATTTGTTTTTCTGCTCATCCACTTCTACATTTTGCATAGCTCTGCCACACAGCACTGTCTGGAAGGTCAAAAAACCTTCTTCTACTTTGATACTTTAGTGCATGTCTAGCAAAAACATTGTTCTTCATTTTGGATTGATTAAGGAAGGGTTGGAACATCTTTTAGATTTTTATTAAAATCAGGGGCCATCTGTCGTGGATACAGAGGTTTTATCAGACTCGAATTGAGCAAAAATCTGCCACAGGGTCACAAAAAGAAATTGTAGGATTATGTTCTCAACAAATAGAAAAACAATGTAGCTTACAATCATTATTGCTAGTTTAATGCTCTTTTCCATTGTGATTAATAATATGAATAATTAACCACTTAAGCACCGGAAGGTTTTACCCCCTTAATGACCAGGCTATTTTTTTGCAATTTGGCACTGCGTGACTTTAACCGGTAATTGCGCAGTCATGCAATGCTGTACCCAAACTAAATTTATGTCCTTTTTTTCCCCCAAATTCCCACAAATAGAGTTTTCTTTTGGTGATATTTTGGAAAGTAGACACCCCAAACTATTTGCTGATAGCCATGTTATCATTTAAGTGACAACTTTGTGTAAAAAAAAAAAACATAAAATATTCCATGGATTCAACATGTTCTCAGCCAATAACTTGGGGTATCCACTTTCCAAAAATGGGTCATTTTGGGGGGTTGTTTGAACTGTCCTGGTATTTTATGCTTAATATTAGAAGTGTATGCCACACATCACCCACTCTTCTAACCCCTTAAAGACTAAGCCTTTTCTGACACTTTTTGTTTAAGGCCCCATGCACACGGGGCGTTAGAAAAAACGTACGTCAAAGTTAGTTCTGACGCTGGAAAAAGCAGCTGTAAAAACGTGCTTTTTCCATTGGCGTTATTGCATGTTTTGCCATGTTGCTTTTAGCAGCGTTTTTTTTTCTTCCATTCAAAATCAATGGTTCCCTATGGAAGCCTATTGATTTGAATGGAGGTCGCACCGCAACACCGCAAGTCGGATCCGACTTGCGGGGCGACTTGCGCTGTGAGAATCTTGAGGGGGAACTCCACGCCAAAATGGGAAAAAAACGGTGTGGGGGTCCCCCCCAAGGTTCCAAGCCAGGCCCTTTGGGTCTGGTATGGAATTTGAGGGTAGCCCCATGCCGAAAAAACGGCGTGGGGTCCCCCCCAAAATCCATACCAGACCCTTATCCGAGCATGCAGCCTGGCAGGCCAGAAAAGGGGAGGGGATGAGTGAGCGGCCCCACCCCCCTGGACCACACCAGGCCACATGCCCTCAACATGGGGGGGTGTTGGTGCTTTGGGGCAGGGGGAGCTCTGCACCCCCCACCTCAAAGCACCTTGCCCCCATGTTGATGAGGACAAGGGCCTCATCCCCACAACCCTGGCCGGTGGTTGTGGGGGTCTGCGGGCAGGGGGCTCATCGGAATCTGGAAGCCCCCTTTAACAAGGGGGCCCCCCAGATCCCGGACCCCCTCCCATATGTGAATGGGTATGGGGTACACTGTACCCCTACTCATTCACCACATAAAAGGCAGTGTATGGAAATAAGGACAGGAGACGTTTTGGAAAGTTTATTAAAAATCTTCATCCGGCTCTTCTTGTCTTCTCCTCTCCGGGGTCTTCTCCTCTCCGGTGTCTTCTGCTCTTTTGCTGTCCCCTCTTCTGCTGTCCTCTCTTCTTTTCTTCTCCTCTCCGGTCTTCTGCTCTTTTGCCGTCGGCTCTTCTTCCTCCGGTCCTCCCATGACGACGTCTCCGGTGATTATGCCGGTCTCCGGTCTCTGCAGCTTATTATATAGCCATTAGGGGCGTGGCCCCGATGACATCATCGGGAGGCCCCGCCCCCTCATGTCACAGATGACGTCTTCTGTGACATGAGGGGGTGGGGCCCCCCGATGACGTCATCGGGGCCACGCCCCTAATGGCTATATAATAAGCTGCAGAGACCGGAGACGTCGTCGGAGGAGGACCGGAGGAAGAAGAGCCGACAGCAAAAGAGCATAAGACCGGAGAGGAGAAGAAAAGAAGAGAGGACAGCAGAAGAGGGGACAGCAAAAGAGCAGAAGACCCCGGAGAGAAGAACACAAGAAGAGCGGACAGCAAAAGAGCAGAAGACCCCGGAGAGGAGAAGACCCCGGAGAGGAGAAGACAAGAAGAGTCGGATGAAGATTTTTAATAAACTATCCAAAACGTCTCCTGTCGTTATATCCATACACTGCCTTTTATGTGGTGAATGAGTAGGGGTACAGTGTACCCCATACCCATTCACATAGGGAGGGGGTCCGGGATCTGGGGGGCCCCCTTGTTAAAGGGGGCTTCCAGATTCCGATGAGCCCCCTGCCTGCAGACCCCCACAACCACCAGCCAGGGTTGTGGGGATGAGGCCCTTGTCCTCATCAACATGGGGGCAAGGTGCTTTGAGGTGGGGGGTCTCCTGCCCCAAAGCACCAACACCCCCCCATGTTAAGGGCATGTGGCCTGGTGTGGTCCAGGGGGGGTGGGGCCGCTCGCTCGTCCCTCCCCTTTCCTGGCCTGCCGGGCTGCATGCTCGGATAAGGGTCTGGTATGGATTTTGGGGGGGACCCCACGCCGTTTTTTCGGCATGGGGCTACCCTCAAATTCCATACCAGACCCGAAGGGCCTGGTTTGGAACCTTGGGGGGGACCCCCACGCCGTTTTTTTCCCATTTTGGCGTGGAATTCCCCCTCAAGATTCCCACAGCGCAAGTCGCCCCGCAAGTCCGATCCGACTTGCGGTGTTGCGGTGCGACCTCCATTCAAATCAATAGGCTCCCATAGGGAACCATTGATTTTGAATGGAAGAAAAAAAAAACGTATAACGTGGCTTAACGCACGTTAAGCAACGTTATAGCAATGTTATTCAGCTTTTAGCAGCGTCAGGCGTTTTTAACGCTCTAACGCTGGTCCTCAGAACGCGCAGGTCGTGGGTTCTTGTTGCAGCTTAAAAATGCCTAGGCCACTTACAGTTCAAAAACGTCTGAGTGTGCATGAGGCCATAGAATAACATGGAGGGGCGTTTTAGGCTGCAAAAAGAAAACACCTGACGCTGCTTACAGCGGCGTTAAAAACGCCCCGTGTGCATGGGGCCTAAATGAAAAAAAATTTTTTTTACTAGAAAATTACTTTGAACCCCTACACATTATATACATTTTTTTTTAAAGCAGAGGCCCTACAGAATAAAATGGCAGGTATTACAATATATTTTTGTCACACAGTATTTGCCAGTGATTTTCCAATGCAATTTTTTTTAAACAAAAAACACTTTTTTAAAATGTAATGCACCAAAACACAATATATTGCCCAAATGCTTGGTACAATATAAAAGACAATCTTATGCTGAGTACATAGATACCAAACATGACATGCTTTCAAAGTGTGCATTTTTAAAAGCCTTTACAGGTTACCACTTTAGATTTACAGAGGAGGTCTATGGCTAGAATTACTGCCCACAACCACCGCCCAGGGTTGTTGGTAAGAGGCCCTTGTCCTCATCAAAATGGGGACAAGGTGCTTTGGGATGGGGGGGTGCAGAGCCCCCCTATTTCAGTGCAGAGCCCCCCTATGGTCCAGGAGGGGGCTGGGCTGCTCACTCGTGCCCTCCCCTTCCCTGGCCTGCTGGGCTGCATGCTCGGATAAGGCTCTGGAATGGATTTTGGGGGGACCCCACGCCGTTTTTTTCCCCCTCAAAATCCTCAGAGTGCAAGTCGCACCACAAGTCGGATCATCCTGATCCAACTTGGATGCGACTTCTATTCAAATCAATGGGCTGAAAGCCATATCAAAGACAGCTCATAGGCAACCACTGATTTTGAATAGAGCCAGAAAAATGCTGCCAAAAGCTACAGTGGCTAAACGTGCATTAACGCCAATGGAAAAATCTACTAAAAGCACATTTTTACAGCTGCTTTTTCCTGGCGTTAGCAGTGGCTTTGCAGCTCACTGTTTCAGCGTGCATGAGGCTTTATTGTTATCACAGGGAATGTAAATATCCCCTATGATAGCAATAAGTAGTGACAGGTACTCTTTTTTGAAAACATTGGAGTCTATTAGACTCTAGACTTTCCTCTGCCCTTAAATCATCTCACCACACCTAGATCGTGTAATAAGATGCTTTCCCAATTAAAAAATGGCGCTGTTTATATCCGGCGAAAAGGAAGTCATGAAATGCTCGTAGCTTCCGGTATCCTAGGCCATAGAGATGATTGAAGCCATTCTGGTCTCCAATCAGCTCTATGGTTAGCTGGCAGAACCACCGGCTGCATTCTCGGGTTACCTGGTGGTAAAGGAGAGCCCGAGAAAACCGTAGAAGGCGGCGGGAAGGGGTGGGAGTCCCTTCCCACTGCATGTAAAATCAGCCTAGTGGCTAATTCGTTAATTGCTCTTATATGAAAACCTGTAGGCATCATCCCGGTATGACCACTCAAAATCCAGTGACGTATCAGTACGTTGCTAGTCCTTGTTGGGCATATATTGTACAGTGGGCTGCATGAAAAAAAAAAGAACCTAACAGATTCCTCCATTCACAGTTAACAATGTGGGTGAAGAAATCTCTGCCAAAAAGTGTGTGGTATACCCACTATTAGACCTCCCAGCATCCACCCACTTCTAATGATGGGCATACATGCAATGTTCTTTTTTTTTTTCGTTCAGCCCATCAATGTGGATGAAGAAATCTCTGACAGGAAAAGTTTAAAAAAAAATATATGGTGAAGCATAAGTGAGATCTGCCTTCTATGTCAACCTCATCCCCTATGCATCACCATTTTTGCTCTTTTTTAACTGAAATCACCTCCTACAATCATTGATTTATGTATATGCTGAAAGCAAACGCTGTTGCTGTCAGGATAAACAGATCAGTGCTGCAGCTGATGGGCGTACCTGCAAAGCAAACAATTGTTAACAATGAAAAACACAGTAACAATAAAACATTACAATATAATAGGTAAGTAACAAATGTGAGGGCGCTAATAAAATGTGTTGAAAATAGTGCATACAATAGATGAAGAGCTCAAATACTCATAAAGTGCAACTGTAAATAACTAAAATTAATCACCATATTCACATAAAATATTATGAAAAGTGATAAATATTAGTGGTAAAGTGGCTGTGCTGTGAACAGTGCTTATTATGCAGATAAAAATACAGATTAGACACAATAAAAACAAATGAATGTGCAATGTTGAGTGCAGATATCAAATTAAAGTGCTAAATCATGGACTGATTAAAAATTATAGGTGAAATACTAGTGACACTGGTGGTCATATTCTAGTATTTAAAAAGTGACATTGAGCAGTGAATCACTATTAAACACATTTTGTCAGCGCCCTCACATTTGTTACTTACCTATTTTTAACTGTTTAAAAACTTTTAAAACCCCAGGGCAGCAGATAAAAATCCCAAAGTATTCAATCTCACCCACAACTGAGCGCCTTCATATATATTTTTACTTGATTACAATATAATAGTATATAGTACAGTATACAGTACAGTAAAACAGTAGGATGGCGGTATCTGCAAAGCAAACTATGGTTAAAAATGAAAAACAGTACCATTACAGTATAGAAGTACATTTTAAAAGTACAGTAAAACAGTAAGAACAGAAAATTAACTCAATAAAATGACAATTATTTTTGGCTTTTTTATATATTTTTTAATATTTTATGTTTTTTTTTTACTTTTTTTTACACTTTTTTTTGTAACTGTAAAAAACTTTAAATGTTCCAGGTTAGGGTCTCTCAAAATGGATAGCCATCTAACATCTTTCGAGACCCTGTGTAAAAGTGTGTTCTAGACTGTGCCGTGCTGTACCCTATACTAATACTCCATTAGTATTTGGTAGCGACAGAAACAGTCCCTGATGGTTGGCTAGAACAGGAGGAACAAAAATAGCGTGTGTTACGCCTATATCCACGTTTTCCACATACACAGCATCTTCTTTGGGGTGTTCTTTGGGTAGAGGTACCAGGGAGGACATCTGGAAAATGGCTCTCATGCAGCCGGCTCACTGCATCTGGATTGTGAATTTGGGCCACAGCACCTTCTGGATACAGAAGGGCTGTGATGATCTGGAATTTTAGGAAGGATCCACTTCTTCCTGATGCTTTGTAAAGCACATAAGCATTCAGCAGAGCAAATTGGAATAAGTATACAGACACTTTTTTGTACCAGCGTCTGGCCTTACAGTTCCAGCCTCAAAATCGAAAAAAAACATTTTGGGCCATCCGCTTGCTGAGTGTCACCTGAAAAATAAATGGATGCTCTCTATTTTTTTTTTTGTTCACTTACCTTGTTATAGAAGAAAATATACTCACCTTCCTTTAACTTTCTCCCTCAGCAGCTGTCACTTCCGGCTTGCGATGACTCCTGGGAGCTGAACGTCATCGCTCCCAGGAGTCAATGTGCCTGCATTGGCCCTGTTCGTAACTTCTGGGCATGCCCAGAAGCTGTGCAGGGATGCCGCACCTGCACCGGAAGTGACGAGCGGAGCCGGTGCAGGGCATTCTGGGACTCCGACGTCACCGAAGAGGACGCAGAAGATGACGCGCTGGCTTCAGCTGCCCACACCTGAGATGGCAGCGCTGGAGAATAAATTTTCAAGGTAAGTATTTCTTCTAAAAGGTAAGTGCGACCCGGGATAGTTCAGAGGCTATCCATTGTGGAATGCACTAGCCCTGACTGTCCCGGGGGTATTTCTATCTAAATTTCACCCCCGCGGCCGGAAAAAAAGAGAGAAATGAAGAGCCACGCTAGTTCGCAATGAGTTATGTAGGAATAGATGACCAGCCAAAGACCAGCATCTCTCAACTAAAAGTAAATATATTCAAACATGGCAGCCAGCACAATAGGATACGATAAATCCACAAATAAACAAAAAATACAAAAGTGCAGCGGCTAAAGAACAATTAATTGTGCTAAATAAATAAACAAATAATCATTGAGACATCATCATAATGAATAAAAAACATATGGCGTAACTCTCATGAAGGAGTCGATTTGATAGAAACACAAAAAGGAGGACAGCCACTAACGTGGCTAAACCACAGTCTTTTGATAGCTTGGTGTGAACAGAGGAAGTGAAAAAAAGAAGCCACTCCCAACACAGGATAACAGTCCACCACTGTGTTTGATGTAAGTATACTCTTACCGGACTGAGTGGACCCTCAAATTAATGAGCGGTCAAACAAGCATTTATTATCACTCCCGTGGCAAGGCAGCATATAAGGGGGCTATCCTCCGATATATCCACTTCCCCGGTGCGTTCAAGAAACATGGATGATAATCCCTTCTGGCATTTTCTGAATCACCAAAGCTCCAGTATATACATAAACACTGCAAGCTCTTGTAGTCTACTTGTCTTTCTGAGTTTAACGATCATAAGATGCCTGAGCACATGTCTATCACTGCAAACACAGCAGCTAATTCGTTCAACTGTGATGTATATGATTTAATTGGAAAGTACGGCACCATCATCTGGTTATTTAAGTCCACCCCTCCCATGTTAAGGTTGTAGTTGTGGATAAAGAGGGCTTCTCAACAACACCAGACGCCATTGCAATTTGGACTGTTGTATCTGCGTAAATGGAAGACAGAACAAAAACATTCCACGTGTCCTTTCACTTCACTGCAAGCAATTTTTTACACTTTAAGAAGGCTCTATCCCCCCGTCTAAGTTGGGAATCTACAAGCCGTTGTGGGAAGCCACTGCGATTAGGTCGCACAGTGCCACATGCCCCAATTCGAAAATCAAAAAGGGGACTAAAAAGTGGCACACTTGTGTAATAATTGTCCACATATAAATGGTACCCCTTTCTGAATAAGGGTGACACCAAGTCCCAAACAATCTTGCCGCTGCCCCCCAATGTAATCTGGGCAGTCCATACTGCTATCTTTTCACTCGTAATTCCAGAAACGACATGTATAGCCTATTGCCCTGTCATAGAGTTTATACATCTTGACCCCAGATCTGGCACGCTTGCTGGGCAGAAACTGTTTGAAAACAAGGTGGCCAGAAAACCTAATATCGTCACCCTGAAGACAACAGAGTTCATTGTCATTGAATCGCATGAACCACAAGATTTGCTCATATCTAGTCCTGGGCATGGCAGCAGAGAACACAGGCATATGATGAATTGGATCAGTGGACCAATATGACCGCAACCTACTCTTTTTAGTAATGCCCATGATGAAGGATAGGCCCAGAAAGGTTCTAAATTTGGAAACAGTGATAAGTTTCAATGCAAAATCTTTGGCAAGGGTCACATTTTTGTTTGTGGCGATGAATTGATCAGCATATAAATTGCTTTGGTCCACAATAAATGTGTACAGATCTTCCTTGAAAAACAGCTCATAAAAACCCCAGAGGAGTAAAATTGGCTGTTTCCACCCGAATTCCAGGTTGGCCAGGAATGGGCCAAGTACAGGCACTGCAGAAGTGGTGAGCTCCCAATCAGGATTTGCAAGCGCATCAGGAAAGGCACTATGGGCTCTATGGGCCTATCTTCAAATTCTTGGTGGCTGCGGGACACTACTTGTGCTAGCTACCACATTAGCTTGAACTGCACTTATGGGACTTGCCACGTCACTAAATGTTACTGCAGTGCTGGTTTGTCTTTGACCAGGATGTAACAGGCCACTGGTGCCGGTCTGTCAGAGTGCCGCTGCTCTCTACAGGTTCGAATACTGAGCCTAATTCTGATAGTGAGGCTTCCCCCATTGCTCTCATCTGTCGTGCTCAGCTTCGTGTAGGCCTCTTCACTAGTGTACCTCTGTTTGAACATTTGGACCAATACATTTTGAGGTACCTGTGGAGACTCACAGGTAAAAAAGCACCTGTTTGTCTGTTGGACTGTTTGAACCGCTACCAAAAAATGTAACTGCTAGGGCTACCAGAGATCAGGCCTGGCTCTGTAAACGCTGTGGTTTTGTGTGCTGTGTATTGGAAGTGACAGTGACCTGCTGATACTGCACATCCTGGGGACTGGGCAGAGGGGCTAAACGCAGGTGCCCGCAGGTGTCAGGGCTGATCCTGCTAATGCTGAGTTTTGGGAACACTATGATATACTATTGGGGACGCTAGTATAGTTCTGCTGCTAACATTAACTGCAGCCCCCCATGATACTAATACAGTGATCAGTAAAATATATGTATACTGTATATAGTGACACCATGACAGGGAGTGAAAAGGTTAACTGGGGGGACAGGAATAATAAACTTATGCGCGATTTTGAGGTAAGCGATCAAATGGATCTTCCCAATCTGAAAAATAGATGTGGAACTCCTCCAAGCCAGCAGCTGATTCTGATAGTGTCACCACTAATCACAACGTAATTAAAAAATATATAAAGATCAGCGCTCAGCTTTTTAACAGGGGGACCACTAGATCTAATATAAATGTATGTAGAAAAGACGTGCCTTAAAAGAATATTGAATGGTGATCAAATTAATAAATGTGTCAGTAAAAGTGTGTTCAAAAATGCTGAATATATAGAGTGATAATAGAATATGTAAATGTATACAAAATAAATCCAATCAACGATGCAATGCTGAGTGACTGTTCAAGTAAACCAAACTCATGTGCGACTCTATACAAACAAATAAATCCAATTCATAAAAGTGTAGAAAATGAGTGACAGTGACAAAAGTAAAACAACTAAATATAGCAATATTAAGCTAAAGTGCTTCAATAGTCCATAAAGTGCGTATATTAATTTAACAAGTATTCATGATAGCAGTCCCAAATGAAGTAAATAAAGTGCAGTGTGCCAAAAAAAATCTTTCTATATATGGTGATCTTTCCAATCAACTCAAAAAAGTGAAAGGTGCTCTTCAAACACAGCAAGGTGAGTGTATCCCAGTGAGCATACAATCCAGACACCGAGTGCAGTGGCCGCTCACCTCCACAACACTCAGATTGAGCGTTCGATATAACAATCCTGGCAACCCTTTTCAGCTTGTTCGCTAACAACCCAGCGTGCTCCAGCAGCAATGGATACAATAATGGAGATATCGCAGCATAGGAAGCTCAGAACTGCCTTAATCCCTGTGTTGGTAACTTAAAAAGAGAGGCTCTCATGGTGCAGAAACGTAGGGTAATATTTATTCACAAACAATAGTAGTGCAGGCTACTCACATTACAGTCGATAAAACAAAGCAGGTAGTGTCACAAACCGCCGATGCGGTGCAATCCGAAGCTTCCGGTCACGGCCGAAGACCGGAAGTGACGTCGGTACGGCTTACCCTGACGCGTTGCGCTACGAACACCCGTAGCTTTCTCAAAGGGGGAAGCCGTCATAGGATCGTCAACGGAATATATCAGGAATGGTAGCCATAGCAACCACCTAGGACGCGGCCAATGCCTTAACCCTTTGCAGTAAATAACGGTGGAAAGAACAAACTGATGGATATACCAATGACACTTACAAATAAAACCAGGCTGGGTAAAAAATAATCTAATAGACCGCCCATAAAATTAAATGATGCAATGAAGTTGAAAACATTATTTAAAAAAAAATTATATTCTGCTATGTAAATAGCAGAATCTATTAAAACTGAAGGGTTTAAAACAAGGACAGTGTGCTAAGTCCCAAAATACTCTCCATTGGGAGAGTGCACAATTAAATAAATGAGCAATATAATAATATAAAAATACATAGCAACATGTTAAAATATCAGGGAGCTGAGAAAAAAGGAGAAGGAGACATGGAGTGCTCAATAGAGACAGCTGGGAGAATGTCAAGGTGGTCATCAACAATGTCAGTGTGGGGATGAGGCAGTATATCAATGTGTATATGTTGAAAAAAGAAAACTACACAGCCCCAACACCACACCACAAGTGTGGGAGGGATGGGGGGAAGATCTAATTCCTAATAAAAAATCTAAAAAATACCCCATAAAATCCTGAATGGAACAGAGTAGTGAACTAATCAACTAATAATTGGAAATAAAACAGTTCAGGTCGAATTCAATGTTTAGACCTGACGGCGTGAGAGTCTGAAGTTCAAATATCCATCGTGATTCGGCTTGGCTCAATGTTTTCACTTTATTACTTCCTCTCCAATGAGGAGTATATTTCTCAATGCCTATAAATTGGAGAGACGAGGGGTCTTTATGATGAACTTCAGCAAAATGTCTCGATAGACTATGCTTCGGATACCCCTTTTGAATATTTTGAACATGCTCTCGTAATCTTTTCCACAGTGGTCTTTTCGTGCGTCCCACATATTGGATGTGGCAGGAACACTCTAAAACATATACAGCCCCCTCTGTGTCGCAAGTTATAAATTCATTTAATCTATAGCTTTTCCCGTTTTGGTGGAATAAAAAACCTCCTTTTTCTTTTTGTTAAAATTGGTTCGTTTACATGAATAGCAGCGTTTACACGGATAAAATCCTTTTAACTGGAAATAATTAACCTCTTTCTTTTTGGGTGGATCAATAATATTTTTTGCAATAATATTCCTTAAAATTGGTGCTCTTCTGTATGTAAAACTGGGAAAAGGTGGTAAAAAATCAGCTAAAACTTTATCTGCTAGCAGGATTTTCCAATGTTTTTTAATAATCGTTTCTATTTTCTTATGTTGAACATTGAAATTTAGAATGAGCCCTAGATTTGAATAGGCCGCATTTTGTTTTTTTAACTTTTCCTTCAGCAGTAAGTCTTGATCCATTGCTCCAACTTCATCAATTTTTTTCTCAATGAACAAATTCTCGTAACCTTTTTCTACAAACCGGTTTTTTAAAATCGTTGCTTGCTCTTGGTAATCTGATACTTCTGTACAATTACGTCTAATTCTTGTTAACTGGCCCTTAGGGATATTAATTAGCCAAGGCTTATAATGGCAGCTATTTGTGGGCAAATAGCTATTTCTGTCGACAGGCTTGAAGAAAGTTTTTGTTTTTAAAATATCACCATCTCTCCAAATTTCTAGATCTAAAAAAGTGATGGATTTTTCACTAAAACTCCATGATAATACAATATTTTTTTCATTTTGCGCTAAGGTGTCAGTAAATTCAAGTAGCGAGTCTTTGTCACCGGCCCATATAATTATGATGTCATCGATAAAACGTTGGTACATGAGTAATTGTTGGGGTCTATTTTTGTAAATACTATCTTCTTCCCATTTGGCCATATATAAGTTAGCCACACTGGGCGCAAATTTCGCGCCCATAGCTACACCTTGTAGTTGTTTATAGTAGTCAGAATTAAACCAGAAATAATTATGTTCCAAGCCATATCTGAGGCACTTAAGGATATATCTCCTTTGTTTAGATTTTACAGTCCCTCCGGTTCGTAAAGCCCATTTTGTGGCTGTAATGGCTTCTTCATGGTCAATAATAGTATATAAACTGGCTACATCAGCTGTAGCCAATATTAATTCCTCTGAATCAATTTTTATTTCTTTGATTTTCCCCAGTAAATCTTTTGTGTCTTTAAGGTAGGCTTTAGTATTTTGTACTGTTGGCTGCAAAAACCAGTCTATATACTCTCCTAATCTTGCACTGATAGAATTAATGCTGTTCACTATCGGTCTACCTGGTGGGTTACTGCCATCTTTGTGAATCTTTGGAAGAGTATATAGAACTGGTATTACACATGTATCTGGAATTAGGTACGTAGCTTCTTTTTTATTTAATAGGTCTTTCTCCTTTCCTTCTGATATTAATGCTTCCAGTTCTTCCTTGTAGACATTAGTTGGATTTGACCTTAGTTTTAAATACGTTGAAGAGTCAGATAATTGCCTTAAAATTTCCTTATTGTATGCTTCCTTAGTTTGAATTACTATTGATCCACCCTTATCTGCGGGCCTTATAACTATATTCTTTCTTTCTTCTAATTGTTTAATTCCATTTCTTATATCAGCTGTATCCCAGGACTTTTTTACTTTAAGATTTTGTATATCTTGGGTGACAAGTTTTTTGAAAACCTCACTGTGGTCTATATTAATCCCAGATGGATTAAATAATGACTTGTTCTTTAAATCCGTGTGTACGATGCTCGAGCTGTTGTATGTAAGTGTTGAGGAGGCTGGTGGTTTTGATACCATATATTTTTTAATATTTATTTTCCGAGTGAATTTACACACATCAATATATGTATCGAACTTATTGAGGTTCTTTTTGGGGGCAAATTTCAGACCTTTGTCTAAAACTATTTTTTCTTGTAGAGTCAGGTCTACCCCACTCAAATTAAAAATGCCGTCTCCTAATACTCTCTTTTTCGTTTGTTTTCTCTTCCCTGCTCTACATCCTCTTTTTTGTCGCCGCTTTTTCTGTTTCCTCTCTCTGGGGCTGGTGACCGTCTTCTCTCGTTGTCCCCATCTGTTTTTCTTGGTGCTCTCTGCTGATGATCGTCTAAAAAACGACGCTCCCTACTCTGATTTCTCTGGTTATCTCTATTTCTCTGATTATTGGGTGACCTTTCACGATTATCTCCTCTCTCCAGTGCGTCATATCTATTGTATGTTTCAACTTCATATCTTTTTTCTTGATAATGACGCTTTTCTGGTGTTCGTTGCCTCCTTGGAGTTCTCCTATTGTCATGATCATTCCTCCTTGGGCTCCTTCTTACACTTCTTCTTGGACTTCGCCTCACACTGTTTTCTCTGTTTCTGAAGTCTCTCCTCGGACTCCTTCTCCTTTCAAAATCTCTCCTTGGACTCCTTTTACTCTCATCATATTGATGGTATGTGTACTGTTGATGGGGTGTTCTCATATTCTGTTGATAATATCCTCTCTGTGATGCTTGATGGCTTGATGGTTTTTTAACTGGGGGGGCCATCAGGGGGTTAAATATGTGTCTATGTTTACTGGTGTCAGTGTAGTGCTTGTGTTCTCACTGTTGATACTCTCTCTTCGCTCGCTGGAACCGAAAAGAGCTACCAGGAGGGGAGATTGCATAATTTCCTGTGCCTGTGTTTACATTACACAGGCACCAGGATGTTCTGTGAGTCTCCAGAACTGTTCCACAGGTCCAGGCTATAAATCATTGGCCTGGACCTCACGAGTGATTAGTTCTGGAACGAATACGATCATCGCCCGGTCGGCAGGCACCCGCACCTATTCCCTACCAGCAGGCGACAGCAATGTACAGGTATGTCATTTTGCGCAGCCAAGCCACCTAACCACATTAAATCTGCGGCGGGTGGTCAGCAAGTGGTTAAAGTATATTTGAGCCCTTACCTTATAAATCAACCCATTCAGTTTAAAATAGAAATGAAAAGCTAAAATGTTGTGTAAATATACAAAACAAATTATAAATACTTTTTTTTTTTTAAACAAGATCATAAAATCTCTATTCTTAGCTCCATAGGTGGCTTAGAGAGCTGAGAGTCGAGAAACATCAGTACACAGATTTTCCCAGTGATTAACTTTGCAGGGGCATATCAGCACATGTCTGATCATCGGAGAACAGGCAGTCTGTTCTTCCAGCACAACCATAACACTGGCTATGCTGAGGTGGATGTACTGTCATGCCTAGTGTGGTCATTTTGAAATAGCAGAGCAGGGGACTGGCAGAATCCCCAGGTAATTTACATTAAGGAAAGAATGTAAAGAGAACAGGATATTTTTTAACTTAAGCGCATGGTACAACATACACATATGAAGAATATGAAATGTTGGGGTAATAAGCACTTTAAGTTTTTACATAATCAAGTTAAAAGCAGAGTTTTATTAGCATAATAAACCTAGGGGTTTCTTTTTTTACTTTGTGACTGCGCTGTAGCCGAATGGCAGGTACAGCCCAGTCGCACATTTCCTTGAGCTCTATTGATGTTCTTCCGTGATCGCGCTTCCCACATGCCCCCTGCAGCACACATCGGCAGGGATTTGTGATAACTTTGTCCTTAGGACAGAACTGATCACAGATCAGGTAAAGAGCCAATCACAGCTGCTCTTTACCATGTGACTAGATGTGTCCAATCACGATTTGCTGGTTATCGGCATTCCTCTACACAGACTGACAGCGCGTGAGGAGAGGAAAGCCGGTAAGCGGAAATCCACACAGGGGACATCAGTGTCCTGATTATTAGTGCAGTGCCCAACAGTGCTGCCAATTAGTGCTGCCAATCAGTGCCTATCAGTGCTGCCTGTCTGTGCTCATCAGTGTTGCCTGTGAGTGCCTATCAGTGTTGCCTATCAGTGCCCATCAGTGCCACTTATCAGTGCTGTCTATTAGTGCCCATCAGTGCTGCCTATCGGTGCCCATCAGTGTCGCCTATCAGTGCCCATCATTGCTGCCTATTAGTGACCATCAGTGCCGTATATACATGCAGCCTCATCAGTGCTGCCTCATTAGTGTCCAACAGTGAAGCCTATCAGTGCCCATCAGAGCAGCCTCATCCGCACACATCAGTGAGGGAGAAAAAATACTTATTTAAAAAATGTTATAACAGAAACTAATAAATACTTTTCTTTCAAAATTTTCAGTCTTTTTTCATCTGTTTAGAAAAAAAATCCAGTGGTGATTAAATACCACCAAAAGAAAGCTCTATCTGTCTAAACACAATGATAAAAATTTGATTTGGGAACAGTGCTGCATAACAGTGCAATTCTCATTCAAAGTGTGTGTGACAGCACTGAAAGCTGAAAATTGGTCCTGGTAAGGAAGGGGGTGAAAGTGTCCAGTAGGCAAGTTGTTAATTGTTAAGTAGTATAGGCCAGTGTTTCTCAACTCTGGTCCTCAGGGCACACTAAGCCCCGGTTCACACTTCTGCGAGTGCGGGGTTCGCATGTAATGTCGGAGCGCACTGCTCCTTCATTACATGCGATCGGCTGTGCGGTGCGAGTTTAGCCATACACTTTGTATGGCTAAATTCGCACCCGCACCCGCAGCAAACTCGCACAGGACCCTTTTTTGAAGCCGCATCAGGATCGGATCGCACAGGGGTTCACACTTGTGCGATCCGATCCTGTGCGAACTGCACGATCGCACTGCGATATGCGATCAAACTGGGGGTGTCGTTAAGATTACATTGACACCCCCAGCGTATCGCATATGGCAGTGTGAACTGCCGGGGTGCGTGTGCGATGCGGGAACAGGCTGCGAATTCGCAGCCTTCCCGCATCGCATAAGTGTGAACCGGACCTTACAGGCCAGATTTTAAGTATTACCTTGGGGAGATACAGACTCGAATACTGCAATCACTGAGCAGCAAATGATTTCACCTGTGATGTATTTCAGTTTTCTTGCAAACCTGGCCTGTTAGTGGGTCCTGAGGACCAGAGTTGAGAAACACTGGTATAGGATATTAGCTTACCAAAGCAAATGTTGGTGAAGCTGTGTTCACTTTGAATGCTTAGTTAAGTGTGATGAAATTAAAAACAAAATTAAAAAAAATTTGGATTTTTGCTTGCATATGATCTGTTTTTGTAGCAAACACAGATTCACCTTATTTAATAAGCTTAGTGAGCAGTGCCTATGCAAAGTGTAAATTACCTACTCCTTGAGTAAATCAACTCCTTAGAAGAAAACAGAGAGAGAGGAGAGAGAGGGTGTGATATCAATAACTTGTTGTTGGTCCAACTGGAGATTCCTGCCAATAAAGATTCCGTTGGCCAACACCATCATTAGTAAAGTGACTAATTCAAGTAATTAACCTGAATTCCACAGGAGAGGGTCAGCTGAGAATTTTTTTATATCACAGTGTGGATAAGGATATGGGTATTCTTCTGTTTGTTTCTTTTTTGCATACTTTGGATAAACACTAATATAATGTGTAACATTAGGTTTAACTTGATAGAATTGTTCTTTCTTGTTGTGCTCTTGTGCTGATGCAGTATGTGTTATAAATTTTTGAAGGGCATATTTCTATTGTGTATTAAAAACAATGTATGGTTCTGCCAGGCAACAAAGACATGGGCATCTTTTCTATAGCTTACTGCAGTACATCTAATTCAAGTGGATTCAACTCTCATCATTTACAGTGACCCTGCTTGTTAAAAATGAAGCGATTCTGCTGTTAATATGGTTTCAGAAACAGCTAATTGCAGAGCAAACCTTTAGGAGAAGACAGAATAAAATCATATTTGAACTTTTATGAGTGTGGGCTCAAAGCCAATTTTGCGAGCGGCAGAGACAAATCTCTATGATTCAATGCTACTAAACTGACATTAAGCTTGGGGCGAGTTTCAAAGATGCTGAATGCATCATATTTTCTCATTTGAGAAATGGCAGATGTCTAACATTTTAAGGATCAAGCTCTCACTTAGGTAAAAGCATAGAGTCTAAATGTACATAGCATATGAGATAAAAACACATTCTAAAACACAAAGTAGTGCAACTGGCTCTTTACTAAAAAAAAATAACTCAAGAAAAATATAAAAACACTGTTAGATCAAATTAATATTTACTCCTAATAATCATTCTGATCCTTTTTTTTTTTCATTTTATTTATTTGATTTTTCATATCTTGACTTGATATGGTGTCCAGATTGAGGTATACCATGGGTTTTCAGTAGAGATGGGCCAAACACCCCCTGGTTCGGTTTGCGCCAGAACTCTGGAACATCACAAAAGTTCAGACCCCAACCGCAAACCCTATTGAAGTCTATGGGATCTGAATTTTAAAAATCAAAAGTCCCCTTTTTGAAGGCTTATATGCAAATTGTTTGCCATAAAAAGGGTATAGGGGCCTGGATACCAATGCAAAAAATAACTTTTAAAAAAGGTTGTTTTTAAAGGAGCAGTGATTTTAATGATGCTTAAAGTGAAACAGTAAAAATGAAAAATTCCTTTAAATATCGTGCCTGGGGTCCCCCTTAGTCTGCCTGTATAGTGGTGCATCTGTACCATGTATAGAACCTGCTGCAGCAAAACTGACATTTTTAAAGAAAAAAAACCCTGCACTAAAATTTAAATAAAATGGTATGGGGCTCCCCAAAAATCTATGCCAGAACCTGAGAATGCATGCATCCTGAACTATACCAGGCCATGTGCTCTCAACATGGTGGAGGTGCTTTGGTGCAGAGGGGGCTCTGCCTCCCCCATCCTAAAGAACCTTGTCCCCTTGTTGATGGGGACAAGGGCCTCTTACCCAAAACCCTGAGCTGTGGTTGTGGGGGTCTGCGGGCAAGTGGGTTATCCGAATCTGGAACCCAACTTTAACAAGGGGCCTCAGATCCCACCCCCCTATGTGAATGAGCATATGGTACCCTATATTTAAGAACTGTCAGATGGTGAAGCAGGCAGCTGGCGGTTAGCCTTTGTCGAAGGTGTAACTTTTTTTTTCTTTTATTGGGTCCGGCGGTGGTGGCGACGGTGTGATTCACAATGGATCTACATCCATTGAAATTGTTTTTTATTTTTAACAAAATAATTGTCACAAACACTTTTTGGTGAATAGGTAGGGGTACTATGTACTTCATACTCATTCACATGGAGGGGCAGGATCTGGGAGATTCCGATAAGCCCCCTGCCCACAGACCCCTACAACCACAGCCCTGGGTTGTGGGGAAGATCCCCTTGGGGACAGGGTGCTTTGGAGTAGGGGGGTGCTGAATGCTCAGAAAAGGGTTTGGGGGGAGGAACTCCACGTTGTTGTTTTTTTAATTATTTTTTTCACATTTTTTCTATTGCCAGCAATGTTTTTTTTTTTTTCATTCAGCTGTTAGGGGGGAAGCCTATTCACAACGAATGACGCATCTATTGCTAAGGATGCAGTGGCCGGCTTCCCAGTCCGCTCTTTAACAACCAGCTATTGGGCAAAGCTTTGCCCAATCAGGGCTTAGAATGTACTGTGCAGCATGCAAATTCGAGTGCTCGCTAAATGGGCGAACAGGCAATGTTCAGGCCGAACTTTTGTTCAGCTTGAATTGTTCACACAACTCCAGTTTGCAGCAAACGCAGCCAGTTCAAGGTTGGCAGTGCCAATAAACTAATGTGGGATTTTGCCAGGAAGAAAATTTGTTAACCCACAATGCACTGCAAGGTCTTTGAATTTAGATGAGGTTGCTTAGAAGAGCTGGTAAAGGGGACTTTGTGATGTCCCAGCCCCCTCACTGAAAAAGGGTGGACCCTTTCTTGTTTGTTTATTTGGATTTTTATATACATTTATTTCATGTTTACATAATTTTGTTTTATTTTCTACTAGTCTAAAAAAATAGGGTCGAAGTTTAGTGTTTCTAGAGTTTATTTATGGGGTTGTATTTGTTATTTTTATTTTTTTAGAGACTTTTCTTTTTCTTTTTGGACTCGGCAGTGTACACTTTTTGCAGACGCAGGCAATGTTATCATATACTTGTGCAGTAAACTATTGTACTACAAATTGTTATTAAAAAATATGAAGTAGGCCTTAGGGAGAAGCAGTGGAAGATGCATGCGAAGATAGTGCGGGTGAACAGATTCCAAAGGACAAAGCAGAGGTCAGGCCTCACCACCCAAAAGTAGGGCACACATGCCTTTTTCTATCGAAGGCTTCATGTACACTTGCAGCTCCTGGCAGCTTCTAAACTTGAGTTAAGGAGCTTTTGTTGTTTTTTTGTCAAAGCTTATGTGTACACACAGGTACAGGCCACTGCTATGCCCAGGGTCAGTCTGCAAAGCTCTTTACTTTACTTTACTTTACTGAGCCTTTTTCAACGTATCTGCTGCCTTTGTGATCTGCACCAATGTGGGCTGTAGCCTCTACCTGCAGCTTATCATCCACATACAGGAGGAAACACATGACTCTCCACCTCATTACTCTCGTTACACCCCCCCCCCCCAAACATTATCCTGCTGCATCCACTGCAACATCTATTGAATTGATACATATATTGATAATGTACATTCTCAAATTTGGATTTAGAGCTGTTTCAAACAGAGCACTATTAATGTACACACCCTCTATTGCCAGAAGAGCTTACCAACACCTATTGGAACTCTTCCTCAATTATATAAAGGGTCACCCTTCTACCTTCACATTGATTCTAATCTCTGGTTCATTATGTTCTGCATTCTGGTCCATCTGTCTGCCATACAATACTTCCATATAACAATCCTTACCTTAGCCGTTATGAAGCTACATATATATGATATTCATTTTATGTGTATTAGCAAACTCCATGTGCACCAAAAACACCAATGCATTAGCTGGATAATGGCTCCTTTATACAATGTTGTAGTAATCAGTGTGTTTCAATGATGGCCCAGAGACATTAACACTTCAGCAAACACAAAATTTGCTTCACCAACTATGTTCCACTCTTGATGCTTGTACTGTCTGCGCTGCTGGAGACATGCTCGAGGTATGAAACCTCCACTCGCCTGCCAGAATCTCAGTTAATAAAGAAAAACTGTAGTTATAAAACCCCTTGTTTCTTTCAAGACTGTCTTTAAATTTTTTGGGGAAGTTGCTTAAGGTCGATTATTTATAAACACAACCTTTAAGACTTTCTGTTTGGATTAGAACATCACAAATATTCTTGGCTCTTTAAATAGACACAAAATATGTTAACAAATTAACTCTTCCATATATTATTTCTTCGAAAACCCAAATGGTATATGTAAAAGCTAGCGAATCAGCAAGGTTGGATGGTGTAAAGAAAACAAATGATGCAATTCAACTTTGAAAAGGTCTCATAATATAAGTTGACAATATATTTTCAAAAAATCAATAAGGTTGTATTAAACAAAAAACATTGTAGCTTTGGGTCTTGTTATACGAATAGCAATGTTGCTACATATCAATGTTTTCTCACAATTTGGGCGTGTGCACCTGGGGAAACAAAGAAAAAAAATTATGCAGCATTCATCAGTCAAGCACAATATACAACAATTGATTATTTTGTAAGATAATATGTTTAAAGGCAACACTGATAATTTGACATTTGTAGCCTAAATAGCATTTTTTTTAATGAACATGTCCGTCAAACATGAAGTTGCGTGGATCATGTTGTTTCTTTGGCAATTAAAAACCTTTAACAATATGGAAGATTTAAAGCTGGAAAATCAATTACAGGTCTACATGTAGGCAAACTGCATCTTCTTTTAGTAAAGTGGCAATAATCAGCGCAAACCATAAATTAGAAAATACAAAAGTACACACAAGGCTGCAAACAATCAGTGCTAAAACACAAAACACCAGTGATAAATCAATAAATAATATTGTTGGGCCAAGTGAATCAATGTGTCAAAATGAGGTCATAAATCAAATTACAAATGAATCTTAATAAATCAACTCAATTAATAGAAATATCAAGTGATCTTAAAAGTCGCAATTCACAGTGAATCATAAAGTGAAGTAAAAACAAAACTGTCTTCATCTGTGATCATAATAAAAGGTGCTGCATGCTTCACTCCAAGTGCTCCCAGTGAATGGTGGAAGATAAGCAGCTCACCTTAGGATTAGACTCCTGAGAGTCAAACACGCTTTGGGATATATATAAGGCAGCCTGATGTCCCTTCCTTTCACCGCCTCCAGCTCTCCCTCCAAGTAAGTCAGGAATCCGGTGTAAAAAGAAAAACAGATCTAGTGCTCTCTGTTTAAATAAGGCTATTTATTCCTCTTAAAATCAATGAAATTACACTTACATTCGAAAGCACTTATAGCAGCGCGGGCTTTCACAGCATCCCAAACTGTTCCCTGTGTACCTCCAGGAATCAACGTGCTCAGGAGCAGGCTCCTCCCCCGTACGCATTGCATCAGAGACTTTGTCAGCTGAAGCATGCAGCACCTTTTATTATGGTCACAGATGAAGACAGTTTTGTTTTTACGTCACTTTATGATTCACTGTGAATTGGGACTTTTAAAATCACTTGATATTACTATTAATTGAGTTGATTTATTAATATTCATTTGTAATTTGATTTATGACCTCATTTTGACACATTGATTCACTTGGCGCAACAATATTATTTATTGATGTATCTTCTTTTAGGTCTAGAATAAAATATTTTCCTTTGATATTGAAATACTTGACCTGCAAAAATGTTAAACTTTCCAAAAAAAATTGTATATACCAAAATGATTTATTTAATGTTATAATCTTATCATTTATCTTGGCCAATGTTTAGATTTTAAACATGTCCTTTAACTACTACATTTGATTGCTAAATGTGTGCAATGGCCATTTCTATTAAATGCAGATTTGGTGAATGTCACAATCTCATTGTTTTAAATATGTAAAGATATTTATTTCACAGTCAGTTGTAGCCTAACAAGATTAATGTTTTACACTCTGACACAAAATATATGTTTGCAATGTTCAACTTTGAAATATATGCAGCTGTTCTGTGTTTTCAACGTCAGAGTAGGAAACTGGAAAAGAAACCAAACATCCCTTCCACACTATGCAACTAAATATATGCACAAACCAATAAAGGGTTAATGCAACTTTTCCTTAGGTTCCTAAGGTAAGGATACTTCAGTTCTCTTGATAGTAGCCCAAGGAATGCTTGAAGGCTTAAAGACTAACTCCTGGTTTTCTGTCCTTTACTAAGTGATGTAGCCAATGTCACTGCTATATCATACTGTAGTAGCATCAGCCACATACAGTATGCAACATTGTGTTCCAACAACATCTCAGAAGACTTCCCCGCTGCTGCTAATGATGTCACAGCCTTGAGTAAGCCTTGGTATGGAACGCTGAATGGATGTGAGGTTTTCCATCTCTCAAGCCTTCTGGTCTGGCAGCCTGTTAGGAAGGGAAGGAGGGAGACTCCTCCTGTAGCAGGGCAGCTGGCCCCTGCATTGGTTTTTATCACCCCACTATCTGACTGTGTCCTATGTGACCACTTCTCAGCTGGTTTACGTGTGTGAATACAAATTTTAACTTACAGTTAAGAGATATGTTTTTATTGCACAAAAAAGTTTTACACTTCTTTTGTTTCTCTTTTTTATGTGTGTCTAGCTTTTCTGTGCCTAACAAGATCAACAAATTGCCCACTGATGTCACATGTTGGCAATGTTCAACTTTGTAACACATGTAGATTTACCGTGTTTCCATGAATACCCTAAAACATACATTGCTGTGAAGTTTCTCTTTGATGACTGACGTGAATGTACAATGTATATGTAAAGCGCTGTGTAAATTGATGGTGCTATATAAGTACCTGAATAGTTTTTTTGCCCCTCTTCATACCCTTCCCATCTCCTTCCTTCCTTTTCCACTCCTCTATTCCCCCTTTTTTCATCCCTTATTTCTTTCTCTCTTTTCTTCCTTTTTCTTTTTTCCTTAATTGTTTTTTCTTACCCTGGCCTTTGCCTTTACACCTTAGGCCATAGCCGTGGGTTTACTTTGGGATACTTTTCCCACAATTTATAAAGTACCTGAAATAAATAAATAAGAATGTTGGAACATCACATGTGCATGGGCATGTTTGGCATCACACACAAGCAGTTGTGTTCACTAGAGAGAATACAGTGACCTAGAATAAGTTATACATATTACTTATTACTGAACATATTTTTTTTCTTTTCAATAATTTTACTTACTATTCCTCTGTTGTTACTGAATGCCTTGTCCCTATATGCATATTTACCTGAAAAATTTGATGCAACAAGCTGGCAACTGGCTTGTAAACCATCACGTGTTTCTTCCCCCATTTCAGACGGTGGCCCGAAATGTTCCACTTTTTCAGATAAATCTTCTTGTCCTGTGATGGGCCAGATAGTAGCTTTGTTCTGCCAGAATGGTAGGTTATCATACAGGAGTCATGAAAAAATGGTTTTAGTGCTTTTTTCTGCATCTCCTATAGACGGAGAAGAAACAGGTACATTAACATTTCTTAAAACACACATTCTTAAGAGTTTTAGATTGTTGAACCATGATAGCTACCTGGAAAACCAGAGTTTAAACTCATAATCCACATGTCAGGCGCACAGACAATTTCCACATTTAAGGAATGGTAATGTTTTCAATTACAACAAATTTATTTTCCCCAAGGTGGACACAGTACAATGGATACAATCCATTGCCCTAAAGCAGTTGGGCATGTCAGCCACATTGTGGAAGGTCTGTTTTACCTGGATTCAATGTGCTGCAGTTGTTGGGAAATAAATCAATTTCCATTTGTACTTCAAAGCTCCTTTTAACACCTGAGCCAACATTTCTGAAAATGTTGGATGACTAATGCCAAAAGCACAAGATGTTGCTGGTTGAAATCCATTTGCAATAAAATGGAGGACTGCCAGCGTGTTCCTAATTGTTGATATTGTTTGTTTACACTTTGTATTGGACATCAAGTGATTTCAGTAAGGTGCAGCATGTCCAAAACACCCTCCTGATACTGTAGTGTTTGATGATGTCTCAATTTAAGAAATACTCAAAATGGAAATTCTGTATGTGCAAAAAACAGCATTTGCTCAATAAATCCATGTTCTATGTACCAAATAAAAAACAGTTGTCATATCCCATTATCAATAAGTCTGCACCTTGACTTTCATAGACACCAGACATCTTTCCAGCAGGGAAATCTGAGGAGATTGCCAGTAATGAACAAAGACAGTGGGACTTTCATGGCATTGTCAGGGAAGGTGAAATGTGCTCAGGCACAAATGTTGAATTTCTGTTAGTCAGACTCATGCTTGTATTCATGTGCAGCTGCACACGCATTTGCACGCTTGGGCATGCATGTTGGCGCACACACCAACCACTAATACGCGCACCAAGTGGGCTATTCAAATGGCAATGATGTACTAGGTCTTGCCTTATGAACTACAGCATTTCCCCCATATCTGTTACCTGTTCCTGTATCTGATCTCCTTTTGCCAACCTGATTCGCCTTGACCACGTTTAAACTCTGTCCGTACTGACCCCTGGCTTGCCTCAGGACCACATCTCTTTCTGCTCCCTCTGCCTACCTGCCCCACCGTTGCTGACTCTGGCCTGGACTCTGACTACCCTTCTGTCTGCGTTTTTGCTTCTGACCTGCCCACTAGTTACTGACCCAGCTTGCCCTACTCTGATCTGTGCCCTGAACCCGTGGCTATCATCGGTTCTCTTGCAGCTTGCCAAGTACCTGCTGTCTGCCATCTCTGCTGCCCTGCGTCCATGGTCCAGCCTTCATTTGGGTGCAAACAGACAACTCATTTGCATCTGTCTTGGCAAGAACTGTCAGGCGCTCATGCCACTCTGGGCTCTCATGCCTCCTGTTACCTTACCATGGGTACTGAGCTGTAGGTATAAGAGACACCTACCTCTCCATGTCAGGTCTTATCACAAGTTACATGACATCCAAAAACAAATAAAAATCATAAAAAAAGAATGTTTTATTTAATTAGCAAAAATGTAGTAAAAAGACATTCTGGGGAATACATAGAACATGCATGAAAACAAACATAGTTGGAGTACTTCCATCAGTAACTTGTTTGTAAAGGCGTATCTAATTGCAGCAAAAAAAGTGACAATTGCAAGAAAAATAACTGGGTTATATCATAAACTTCTCAATATGTTCTGTGAATACTAGTTCACTTCATCAGGAGAAAGAGTAACTGGCGGATAGTGTTGGGTGAACGGTTTGGCCCGAGCATGAGTTCGAAAAATGGGCACTTTCGATTTTTCCTGTTCGCTCCCATAGACTTATAGGGTTCACCATTTGGGTGAGAACTTTTCCCCTACTCAGGAGTTCTGCTGCGAACCAAACATGGGGATGTTCGGCCCATCTCTACTGGCAACGTTTTTACAAAAAAATGAATGTCATTAAGGATCATAAATTCCAAAAATAATGTATATACGCATAACAGATTATGTAGTTTGCCCAAATATTGTAGACATAAAATGTGTATATATTTTTTTGATTTTTTGATCTCTAATAACATACATTTTTTTGTAGAAACTTTGTCAGTCACACTTTCTCCTGATGAAGTGAATTAGGATTCACGCATTTAGATATTTATGATATAACCCATTTATTCTTGGATTTTTGTCATTTTTTTGTTGCAATTATGTCTGGTTTTACAAACAAGTATCTAATGGAAGTACTCCAGTTCTGTTTGTATTATCCAGAATGTCTTTTTAATAATTTGTACTGATTGAATAAAACTTTGTTTTTAAACAATTTTGATATGTTTATGGCATAGCTCATGAAAGTCTCATAAGCTTTGATATTTATGCAATGGCAATATTTTAGGGATGGAGATATGCCAATCTGTGCATAAGACCATACATTTTTTTGTCCATTGTCAGTCATTAGCATATACCTTCACTTGTCATCATAGGTCATGTGACTATTCCAAGGCCAAGGTTTTTTAGTTAAAAATTATTTAAATTTAGTGAACTTTGCAATAGCTAATTCTATAAAGACACCCATTCTCTACACCTGTGCTACAGAGATAATAGTCACATTATCATTGTGCATCAATTGGTCAATGAATGTTTATTGTATTATCTATGGATTGGATCTATGCAGTGTTTATTATGGGTTACCCCATAATAAACACTGCAGCCGTTTTAGGCCATTAAAAAAATCAATTTTGTGTGTGTGTATTTATTCAGGTTTGCTTTTTTCGTTTGGGGCTCCCGTGTCTCATACCATGGAGTTAGAACATTTCACAGACAGCAATCACTGGTTAATTTGTATGTGGGACAAATCATGTAAAAGGTTTTAGTGGATGACTTGGTGGTGATACATGTTATTGTCTAATATTTGATCACCGCATCACCAATGATATTTCACTACAGCATTAAGAAAGTAAAAAAAAATAAAAGTTCAAACACTAGGGGGGGTTAAGGGCTCTTTCACACGGGCGATCCGATCAGATCCGCCTGTCAGTTTTTTAGGCGGATCTGATCGGATCCTCCATGCAGCTCTATGGGGCAGCGGGTGTCAGCGGAGACACCTCCGCTGACACCCGCTGCCATCCGCATCCGATCCTGTGCTTGAAATCTGGACGGATGGAAACCCTATTTCTCCATCCGTTCAGTAATCGGAGCGGATCGGATCTGATGAGAGCGGACAAGCGGTCCGCTCTCATCCGATCCCCCATAGAGGGCAGCGGGGGCTGAGACACCTTCCTCTCCGCTCTGCAAGCGGAGACGGAGCTGTCATCCGCCCGGCTCAGCAGGGATCGCGGATCGATCCCCGCTGAGCAACACGGATCCGCCTACGGAGCGGACCGTGTGAAAGAGCCTTTACTAAAACAGGAGAACTCAGAATGTGATGCAGCTGTGCATGGTAACAAAAAAGGTTGGGAGGTGGAGGGACAAGAATTTCCCTCCGTGAATGGTTGCAATGAGGGGCTCACAGGGATATAGGTGCAGACAAAAAAGCTTTATTGGTGAAGATATACACACATGAAAAATATAAACAGGTAAATCTAATCAGTAAAAGAGGTGTGGAAGCTCATCAGGTGAACTGTTTGACTCCGTGGACCCCTTGGGGGTCAGAATGGTACAGACAGCAATAAAACACATTGAGGTCCCCACCCAGTGACAAGGGCGGCAATGTCGTTCTGCTCTCTGAGGCTTCTTATGAAATGGAAGCAAATAGACTTCTCTCAGACCAATCCACCTACAATAAACTTAAAGAGACCCCCTTCCCTAAAGTCCAGGCTAAACTGAATGAAAAACTCAAATTTGCCAGAGAAGCATGCCTTATCACGAATAAGGAGCTAAAATTCCTGAAGGTGACTGACTACAATATCCCCACTTTCTATATAATCCCGAAAATACATAAGAACCTTCGGGACCCCCCTGGGAGACCCATAGTCTCAGCAGTAGGGGGTCCCCTGGAGAAAGTCTCTTGAAATTTCTTGATTCCCTCATCAAGGAGTTAGTCTGTGACTTACCCTCCTATGTCAGAGACACGGGTGACGTTTTGAATAAAATCCGGGACTTACACTTTGAAGGGGAAGTGATCTTGGTAGGAATAGACGTGGAATCTTTATACACCTCCATCCCCAATGCTTGGGGCATACTAGCCACCTATCACTTCCTCGAGAAAAAGTTCCCCCTGTGTGCAGCACAAAATGAATTTCTTGTGGACGTCTTGGATTTTGCCCTGTCCCACAATTTCTTTCAGTTTGCGGGCAAATATTATCAGCAAATCAGAGGCACAGCTATGGGGGCACCTTGGGCCCCCTCCTATGCCTGCCTGCATTTGGGACTGTGGGAGGAAGAGACAGTATACGCCTCGTCTATGTACCAGAGCCATGCACTCACATGGCTTAGGTACATAGACGATGTGTTGCTGGTCTGGAATGGCACAATAAATCAGCTCCAAGAGTTTCTGACTGAACTCAATAATAATCCCCGGAATATCCACCTCACCTACACCTGGAATAAGGAATGTATCTCATTTCTTGATCTAAAAATTAATCTGGAGAATGGGAGATTAGTCACTTCCACATTTAGGAAACAAACGGCTGCCAATACCCTCCTTAGAGCTGATAGTCTACACCCTACTGCTCTGAAGAGAGGCATTCCAGTTGGTCAGTTCATAAGACTTAAACGCAATTGTACCAAATACAGTGGATACATTAAAGAGGCCAAAAAACTTTACCAACGATTTAGAGAACGAGGATATTCCCACCGCACTCTTCGCAGAGCCAAAAGACAAGCCGGACAAAGAACACGTGACCAACTCCTTACACCTAATCCCAAGATTAATGACCAAACAATGACACCACCGAGACTAATCACCAAATTTGGTACCCAATGGGGTGAAGTACGTAGTATCCTAGAACGACATTGGCACGTGTTACAAAATACTGAAAGATTGAAGAAAATTGTGGGCCCAAGACCACTTCTAGTGGCCAGGAGAGCCAAGAACCTAAATGATCACCTGGTGCATTCAGAATTCACTAAAACTCAATCTCATGGTAATTGGCTGTCAGACCTACCCAAATTTAAGGGTATGTACCCATGTGGACACTGCCACATATGCAAATATGTGGAAAAAAGCTCAGTCTTCTTTGACTCAACTGGCAAGAAAGAATTCAGGATAACCTCCTTCATTAATTGCAGTACATCTAAACTCCTATACCAGATCACTTGCCCATGTGGCAAACACTACATAGGCAAGACAAAAAGGACTCTGAGAATCAGAATAGGGGAACATTTAAAAAGCATAAGGCTGAAAGAGGACACCCCACTTGCAGAGCATTTCAATGAATATCACGGAGGTAACCCCAGGGGCCTAAGAGTTAAGGGGTTCTGGGCCCTCAACATTTCACCCCGCAGGGGTGACTTTGACAAAGCACTCCTTCGGGCTGAAAAAGCCTGGATTTTCCGGCTTTCCACACTCACACCATATGGGCTCAACAAGGAACTAAGCCTCAAGGTCTTCCTGGACCCCTAAACATAGCCCCTAGCCTCTTTATCCTCACTATTAGGTTTTAGGACCTGTAATAGCTATGGCTAAATCTCCCCCACTTCATGAGTTGTTTGCCCCCTGTCCCCCGTTAATCAGGGGCCGCTTTCAAAATAGTATCATTATTCTCATCATTTGTATATTTTTTCTGCCATCTTGAGTATACACACTGTAGGACAGTACACCCTTTACTCAACTATTAGCATGGTTTAGGCCATCTGACTGTATTCAGTACACTACCTTCTGCCTTGATGACCATGCTCTGCATTAAAGTTGTACCCCAGCTCATGCTAATTCTAAGTGGGAATATGTATTTACCTTAGTGTCTATTTATGTTTCTACTTTATTTATACACTATATGGTTATTTACTAACCTGGTCACTGTTAAGCAAGAGTATAAACTACATAGACCTCGACACTATGTTTTGTGAGATGGCCTTGTCCCCTCCCCCGCCCCCCCTCCCCTGCACTGGACTTTTATTACCCTTCACCGCCAGGTCTTTTATATGGTCAAATTGACCGACATCGGGAACTAATACCAGATTGTACCGCTGTGGTAAAGTGGTGGTAGTACCACATTTATACCACCAGATGGCCTCAGTCTTAACATTTCCGGGAACATCTAATTGCTGATTGCTGTCACCATGGTTTCAGCCTATATAAACGAACCCCGGAGAACGTGATGACGTCCTGAGGAAGCGTGCGTAAGCACGCGAAACGCGTCGACATCACACGTTGACGCCCCGCCCACCCTTCGTCCCCGTAGGAGATCGCACCGGACTGGCTGAACACATCCACCGTGACCCGGAAACAGCACCAGGACTGCACCCGGACACGGAACTGAGTCTGCCCCTGCAGCTTCCTTGATGGTAGAGGCCACAACGCCACTGGCAGTTACAAACCCATTGGACAGCCGAATCATCCTTCATCTGCGTCTGCCTGCCCTGACTGTGACCTAAGTGCGGAGCACGCTACCTCCATCCCTGTTATCTTGGATGAGCACGGGTGATATCTGGTAAGACCAACACTTCCTTTAATACACATCCAACTTTGGATCATCAGTTAAGCATGGTCGCTACACCTCATCCCCGAAACCTTTAGCAGCTCCAGCCAATGGTCTGACCGGGACTTCTCTCATGCAGACTCTAGACTTCTGAGCTGTCCCAGTACTGCCAATTTTTGGATCAGCCAACCAGTGAACAAGCATCTCTGGCGATCAGCCATTATTTGGGACTAAATTATAGTCCTTCCTCTACATACACGGGAGATCCCCTTTAGGAGACAAACATTCACCCATACTGCTGTTTTAGCAAAGTGGCTGGTTAAGCCCGGATCCCCCCAACATATCCCACCTTATTGGTACTTGCTGATTAAGCAAAACGGCTGGTTAAGCCACGATCCCTCCAAGCACCACCATTCCGTGCACTGCCCCGTTGGGCAAGGTTTCCTTGGAGGCTCTCAGCCAGGAAATGAGACTTACACCATAGGGAGCAGGCCCGTGTTGTTTGTTACTACATGAGACAATGATGCTTTATTTTGTCCAATTTTTGTGATGCACTGACGATACTTTTTGACATGACGTCATATTAATACATTTAGTATTTTTTTCAGGTGCCACCCCACACTTTATCGGCACCCCATGTACTTTCCCTCTACGGGCTCACCATAGTTCCCTCCTGGCCATAGCACTGTTGCTCGGGCTTCCAGAGTGATTTTCAGGTCGTGTATCCTCGACTAATCACACTAAGCCCGTTAACAACAGTGCATACTGGGACTGGGTGGGTGGGGACCTCAATGTGTTTTATTGCTGTCTGTACCATTCTGACCCCCAAGGGGTCCACGGAGTCAAACAGTTCACCTGATGAGCTTCCACACCTCTTTTACTGATTAGATTTACCTGTTTATATTTTTCATGTGTGTATATCTTCACCAATAAAGCTTTTTTGTCTGCACCTATATCCCTGTGAGCCCCTCATTGCAACCATTCACGGAGGGAAATTCTTGTCCCTCCACCTCCCAACCTTTTTTGTCCTCATATCTCAGGTTGCGCTGGGTTCCCGGTCCCATCTGACCGTGTGGTACGTACCCAACTGCTTTCTCGCCGACATACTCAGTCTGGCTTGAGAGTACCACCTTAGCTACTCAGTTTTTTATTTATATTTTTTCTGCCATGTTACCCTTATTCCCAATGAATCTACTTTAACTGAGATTAGCTGGTGGTTACTAGCAGACCCTGATGAAGATATTTTGACTCTGTGGACCCTCTCTTAGGGTTCAGACGTGTTCTCAGTGTGTTTTATTACCTGGCGGTTCACAGGTTTTACTGTACTTTTTAGTTTATCATGGCATTTGTCCTTGGGGACAACTTTGATGCAGAGATTAGGGCAACATTTGGGAAAAACTTGACACCTGAAGAAACTATTGGAGAAAACCTTAAATCACAATTTAAGGAACATAAGAAATTACTAGTCAAGTCACTTAACCGAAAATGGGATATTCTTTCCCTTGAATCATATGTAGAACAGGGTATTATCCCAAGAGGTTTAAGGGAAAGAGTGATACCAGCAACACATCTGCATACGGATAGGTTTTTACAAAAATGGAAAACTGTCTGCATACAGCATGGGCTTGATGTAATGAAGCTCATTATTGAGGAAGAGAAAATCCAGCTGGCAGATTTAGAACAGGAGATTAAATTAACTACGGAAAAACTTGAACCACTGAAAGATCTCGAGGAATTCGAACAGCAGAACGAATATCTTAAGAAAGAAATCGAGAAGGTACAAAAAAATCTACGCAGCACCAAGCAATCCAAATTTCAGAGGGACTTAGGAGATTGGGAAACTGGGGAAATCTTCGATCTCACCTCTGGGAGAGGTAGGTCACGTAGAAGAGGTAGCACACAAAGGAACAGATCTTGGAACGACTCGACCTTCTCGGGAAGTGATGACGATGAGAGGTCAGTGACTTTTTTAGGACAAGACACTCAGGGAGATCTGGACAATCACCCTGCGGCCATAAAAGGTATCCTAAAGAAGACATCCAAAAAGGCAGGGGGAAGAGGAAGAGGAAGAGGAGAGGCAAGCGGAGGAGAAAGAGTGGAGATGGGAGAACGGAGAACACGATCCGGGAAGCGGAGATAAATCAACAAAATAACATGCTGGTCCCCGTTGTAACTTCTCTAAATTCAAATTTGAGTTTTAATCCAACCCCGGTCCTCGCTCTAGCTCCCTCCTCGGACTCAAAGGACCAAAAAGTGATCAATCTGTCTGACTTCCCTGTGGATCAGAGACACATTGATCTACTGGAGAAGGGACTCTCCTTCTCACCAGTAAACAATATGGATCACTTTGAGGTATACAAAGATCTCTGTCTCTTCCTAAGAAAAATTTACTACAGACTACTTCACGCTACTGATATGAACACTGATGGTGACCAACAGGGGTCACAATCGAATGACCAGGAGGCCATAGAAATTCTCACATCACTACTTGATGAAAATGAATCCAGTGATGACGAATCCCTGGACTTTTCCCCTGACCTTAGAAAGGCGAACATCCGTATACGGTCTACTACAATGCCCAAGTTTAGAAACAACAAGTGGCTAAATGTCTTTGCCACCCTTGTTGAAGAAGACCTCAAAAAGATCTGTTGGGAATGGTCGCCACCTGACAACCTTACTTGTGACGAGAGAACGGCCCTAAAAGAACTAAAAGAGGCCAAGGGGCTAGTGATCAAAAAGAGTGACAAGGGCGGCAATGTCGTTCTGCTCTCTGAGGCTTCTTATGAAATGGAAGCAAATAGACTTCTCTCAGACCAATCCACCTACAATAAACTTAAAGAGACCCCCTTCCCTAAAGTCCAGGCTAAACTGAATGAAAAACTCAAATTTGCCAGAGAAGCATGCCTTATCACGAATAAGGAGCTAAAATTCCTGAAGGTGACTGACTACAATATCCCCACTTTCTATATAATCCCGAAAATACATAAGAACCTTCGGGACCCCCCTGGGAGACCCATAGTCTCAGCAGTAGGGGGTCCCCTGGAGAAAGTGGGGAAATTTCTTGATTCCCTCATCAAGGAGTTAGTCTGTGACTTACCCTCCTATGTCAGAGACACGGGTGACGTTTTGAATAAAATCCGGGACTTACACTTTGAAGGGGAAGTGATCTTGGTAGGAATAGACGTGGAATCTTTATACACCTCCATCCCCAATGCTTGGGGCATACTAGCCACCTATCACTTCCTCGAGAAAAAGTTCCCCCTGTGTGCAGCACAAAATGAATTTCTTGTGGACGTCTTGGATTTTGCCCTGTCCCACAATTTCTTTCAGTTTGCGGGCAAATATTATCAGCAAATCAGAGGCACAGCTATGGGGGCACCTTGGGCCCCCTCCTATGCCTGCCTGCATTTGGGACTGTGGGAGGAAGAGACAGTATACGCCTCGTCTATGTACCAGAGCCATGCACTCACATGGCTTAGGTACATAGACGATGTGTTGCTGGTCTGGAATGGCACAATAAATCAGCTCCAAGAGTTTCTGACTGAACTCAATAATAATCCCCGGAATATCCACCTCACCTACACCTGGAATAAGGAATGTATCTCATTTCTTGATCTAAAAATTAATCTGGAGAATGGGAGATTAGTCACTTCCACATTTAGGAAACAAACGGCTGCCAATACCCTCCTTAGAGCTGATAGTCTACACCCTACTGCTCTGAAGAGAGGCATTCCAGTTGGTCAGTTCATAAGACTTAAACGCAATTGTACCAAATACAGTGGATACATTAAAGAGGCCAAAAAACTTTACCAACGATTTAGAGAACGAGGATATTCCCACCGCACTCTTCGCAGAGCCAAAAGACAAGCCGGACAAAGAACACGTGACCAACTCCTTACACCTAATCCCAAGATTAATGACCAAACAATGACACCACCGAGACTAATCACCAAATTTGGTACCCAATGGGGTGAAGTACGTAGTATCCTAGAACGACATTGGCACGTGTTACAAAATACTGAAAGATTGAAGAAAATTGTGGGCCCAAGACCACTTCTAGTGGCCAGGAGAGCCAAGAACCTAAGTGATCACCTGGTGCATTCAGAATTCACTAAAACTCAATCTCATGGTAATTGGCTGTCAGACCTACCCAAATTTAAGGGTATGTACCCATGTGGACACTGCCACATATGCAAATATGTGGAAAAAAGCTCAGTCTTCTTTGACTCAACTGGCAAGAAAGAATTCAGGATAACCTCCTTCATTAATTGCAGTACATCTAAACTCCTATACCAGATCACTTGCCCATGTGGCAAACACTACATAGGCAAGACAAAAAGGACTCTGAGAATCAGAATAGGGGAACATTTAAAAAGCATAAGGCTGAAAGAGGACACCCCACTTGCAGAGCATTTCAATGAATATCACGGAGGTAACCCCAGGGGCCTAAGAGTTAAGGGGTTCTGGGCCCTCAACATTTCACCCCGCAGGGGTGACTTTGACAAAGCACTCCTTCGGGCTGAAAAAGCCTGGATTTTCCGGCTTTCCACACTCACACCATATGGGCTCAACAAGGAACTAAGCCTCAAGGTCTTCCTGGACCCCTAAACATAGCCCCTAGCCTCTTTATCCTCACTATTAGGTTTTAGGACCTGTAATAGCTATGGCTAAATCTCCCCCACTTCATGAGTTGTTTGCCCCCTGTCCCCCGTTAATCAGGGGCCGCTTTCAAAATAGTATCATTATTCTCATCATTTGTATATTTTTTCTGCCATCTTGAGTATACACACTGTAGGACAGTACACCCTTTACTCAACTATTAGCATGGTTTAGGCCATCTGACTGTATTCAGTACACTACCTTCTGCCTTGATGACCATGCTCTGCATTAAAGTTGTACCCCAGCTCATGCTAATTCTAAGTGGGAATATGTATTTACCTTAGTGTCTATTTATGTTTCTACTTTATTTATACACTATATGGTTATTTACTAACCTGGTCACTGTTAAGCAAGAGTATAAACTACATAGACCTCGACACTATGTTTTGTGAGATGGCCTTGTCCCCTCCCCCGCCCCCCCTCCCCTGCACTGGACTTTTATTACCCTTCACCGCCATGTCTTTTATATGGTCAAATTGACCGACATCGGGAACTAATACCAGATTGTACCGCTGTGGTAAAGTGGTGGTAGTACCACATTTATACCACCAGATGGCCTCAGTCTTAACATTTCCGGGAACATCTAATTGCTGATTGCTGTCACCATGGTTTCAGCCTATATAAACGAACCCCGGAGAACGTGATGACGTCCTGAGGAAGCGTGCGTAAGCACGCGAAACGCGTCGACATCACACGTTGACGCCCCGCCCACCCTTCGTCCCCGTAGGAGATCGCACCGGACTGGCTGAACACATCCACCGTGACCCGGAAACAGCACCAGGACTGCACCCGGACACGGAACTGAGTCTGCCCCTGCAGCTTCCTTGATGGTAGAGGCCACAACGCCACTGGCAGTTACAAACCCATTGGACAGCCGAATCATCCTTCATCTGCGTCTGCCTGCCCTGACTGTGACCTAAGTGCGGAGCACGCTACCTCCATCCCTGTTATCTTGGATGAGCACGGGTGATATCTGGTAAGACCAACACTTCCTTTAATACACATCCAACTTTGGATCATCAGTTAAGCATGGTCGCTACACCTCATCCCCGAAACCTTTAGCAGCTCCAGCCAATGGTCTGACCGGGACTTCTCTCATGCAGACTCTAGACTTCTGAGCTGTCCCAGTACTGCCAATTTTTGGATCAGCCAACCAGTGAACAAGCATCTCTGGCGATCAGCCATTATTTGGGACTAAATTATAGTCCTTCCTCTACATACACGGGAGATCCCCTTTAGGAGACAAACATTCACCCATACTGCTGTTTTAGCAAAGTGGCTGGTTAAGCCCGGATCCCCCCAACATATCCCACCTTATTGGTACTTGCTGATTAAGCAAAACGGCTGGTTAAGCCACGATCCCTCCAAGCACCACCATTCCGTGCACTGCCCCGTTGGGCAAGGTTTCCTTGGAGGCTCTCAGCCAGGAAATGAGACTTACACCATAGGGAGCAGGCCCGTGTTGTTTGTTACTACATGAGACAATGATGCTTTATTTTGTCCAATTTTTGTGATGCACTGACGATACTTTTTGACATGACGTCATATTAATACATTTAGTATTTTTTTCAGGTGCCACCCCACACTTTATCGGCACCCCATGTACTTTCCCTCTACGGGCTCACCATAGTTCCCTCCTGGCCATAGCACTGTTGCTCGGGCTTCCAGAGTGATTTTCAGGTCGTGTATCCTCGACTAATCACACTAAGCCCGTTAACAACAGTGCATACTGGGACTGGGTGGGTGGGGACCTCAATGTGTTTTATTGCTGTCTGTACCATTCTGACCCCCAAGGGGTCCACGGAGTCAAACAGTTCACCTGATGAGCTTCCACACCTCTTTTACTGATTAGATTTACCTGTTTATATTTTTCATGTGTGTATATCTTCACCAATAAAGCTTTTTTGTCTGCACCTATATCCCTGTGAGCCCCTCATTGCAACCATTCACGGAGGGAAATTCTTGTCCCTCCACCTCCCAACCTTTTTTGTCCTCATATCTCAGGTTGCGCTGGGTTCCCGGTCCCATCTGACCGTGTGGTACGTACCCAACTGCTTTCTCGCCGACATACTCAGTCTGGCTTGAGAGTACCACCTTAGCTACTCAGTTTTTTATTTATATTTTTTCAGCTGTGCATGGTAGCCAACAAGCTTCTAACTTCAGCTTGTTCAATTAAGCTTTGATACTGCAACCTAGAAGATGATTGGTTTCTATGCAGATCTGCACTAGATTTTGCACTCTCCAGTTTCAGTAAACCCACCCCACTGTTTGGAGTGCACCATATTCTCATATTCAAGTTATTCTCAGAGAATATTTCAGATCTCATTCAACTAATGCATCATGCTGAACTATCTGTAATAATATGCTGCAGAAACCTGCTATGAAAGAATAAAGAAGAGAAAAGAAAAGAAAAGAAAAACAACTGTGCAATGCATATGACTCTACATTGGAAAACAGCATTAGTAAAATCCAAATGCCATTTTCTACATCATTTGACAGGGGAACCAATACTGCAACCTGTATAATATTTAAAACCTTTGAAGTACATATGATTTGATAGGATTCAACAAAACAAAGTCATGTATTTACAACGTTCATCAGGGAAACCCATACTATGACATAGAATACTGCAGAATACTAAATGTTATAGTGTAGGTTTCTCTGATGAATCTTGTTGGATAGTTGATTTTATTAGTTTTGCAGAATCCTGTCAAATTAAATGAACTTCATCTTTTTACGGGAATAAACACAGTTTGACAATCAAATGTTACATTTACCCAGTGAAAGACAGGTAAATAATATAGAATACTATTTTGCACACAAGTAATATATTTCGAAGGCTGCTAGTCATGGCTTTTGTGCACAAAAATAGCCGAACAGCTGTTATATATATAGGCTACCTACTGTATATGAATTCCTCTCTATAAACTCAAGCAACTTTTTCAAAAACGTTGGCTTTTTATAAAGATACATTCCAATTCTCCATACTACTCTGGAATTATAGATCTTGCTATGTGGAATATTACTATTTGTACTTTTGGCACCTTTTATTTAAACCATTAGTATAGCCTTGATAAATTTAAGGAAAATCAAGAATAATATTTATTTCCCTTCACCTTCAAGGGTTTCCCCACATCCAATTCGCATGACAGGAGAGTGTAACTGGCTCTCAATGAAGTTGGGCGGCTGCAGTCCGAATTGCAGAAAGGTCCTGTACGTCTTTGGTTCTGTTTCACGTGCAAATTCAGGCAAAAATTCGGACCTGATTCACACCTAAAATGGTGAACAGGGACACACTGGGCCCCATGCTGTGAGCTGTGGCCACAGCAAGTGTGAACCCAGCCTTATGCCTGGTGAAGCCATAGTGACGCTGTCCTTTGTCCTTTTTAGAGATCTCTTGAATTCCTAGCTAGAGGCTGAGGACAATGGAGGGAGAAAGGGCTCCCTATTTTCCTAAACTTTGGCTTTATAGATAGAGGGGTTAGTGCATCTAAGCCTACATTAGCTCAATATCTACACCTTTCTCTTAGCATCAGCCACCCTTGTTTTGAGGGGTGTCTTTTTGGGGAGGAAAATTTAAGAGGTTAATAGTGTCTAAAATGTTTCTATCTTTGATGAGTTAAGCAATTTATTGATGTGAAAACAGCAACACATATATCACATTAATCACTTGACCATCGGCAGGTTTTACCCCCTTCATGACCAGGGCATTTTTTGCTATTCAGCACTGTGGTATTTTTTTAACTGGCAATTACATGCAACACTGTACCCAAATTAAATTTATATAATTTTTTTTCACAGAAATAGAGTTTTTTTGGGGCATATGTGATTTCTAGATTTTTTATTTTTTATATTAAATAAAAAAAAAAAAGTGTACCGGTACATTTAAAAAAAAAAAACAATATTTCTACTTTCTGATATAAAACATATCCAATAAACAAATAAAAATAAATCTAATTCCTTCATAAATTTAAGCCAAAATGTATTCTGTTGTATGTCTTAGGTTAAAAAAAAAAAAAAAAATCCCAATAAGTGTATATTAATTGGTTTCTGTAAAAGTTATAGCGTCTACAAAATATAGTATATATGCTGGAATTTACGCAGCTATAAACACTGTACTGGCAATGATGGTGATCAGCGACATATAGTGGGACTGTGATAGTGTGGTGGAAAATCTGTTGCTAGCAGACACTGACTGGGAGTGACACTAGCTGACTAACTGACACTGACATCAATAGTGACACTAATACAGTTACCAGATATATTAAAAATAGTGACACTGGCTGGGAGGGGGTTAACATCAAGGGGCAATAAATGGGTGTGCCTTACATGTGTAATGTGTGTAATGTGTGCTGCTTTTACTAACGGATCTGGCTGTTTTTTTCTCCCTGCTTTTCAGGGAGAAGAAACAACCAGATTGCTGCTCTGTGTACGCAGAGTTCTGTGTGTTTGTAAATCATTGGCTGAAACCTGCTGCCAAGCTCGTGCAATATTCAATCACAGCGCCAGTCAGCAGGGGGCGCACGTATGCATGCCCCAAACCTGGAAGAAAGCAAGCAAACTACATGTACATTGCCATGCCTGCACCTGCTGTATGCTTGCAGTATATTTACTGTGAGTGGGTCGGCAAGTGGTTAAAGCTATTTTTGTTTTTTGCACAGGTACATTGGTCCAGCTTGGATCAATGTAAGTATGTATGTACCATAACTGGGCAATCCCTGTAGAAGTTAGAAATCACTGTAGGAGGCCCTGCTAGTACGATGATTGCCGCAAGTTTCTGGCTACCCTTGTGCATAGTGAAAACGGGGTTTCTTGTTCGGCACGAGTGTCTTTCAGAGAACACCTTTCATTTACTTAACGCAGAGTATTCTCTGATTGGAAGAGGTGAAGCAGCTGGGCAGTGATGTTGCAATCGCCACCTCATCCAAACAGAGAATGTTAGGGCCACGAAAGAATAAAATAGAGAAGTGGCCCCATGGGATTGTCATCCCTAACACCCATTTGTTTTATAAATAAATTTAACTTTTAATGTTGATTAAGTACATGTCTCTCTATGGCTGCTTTGCTGGTTCTTTTTGTTTTCTGTTTCAGGTGACAAGATGCCTGCTGTTGCTAGGAAGATTTACCTCAGCTGGTGAGCACTGTATTGGTGACAAATCTTTTGGCGGGAAACATCTAGCCAATGAGTGTAACCTTTTACTTATATCCTCTCCTGTCACTGGGCGGAGTCAGCATTTACCTCAGGTCTGTCAGCTGGACTCACCGCTGGGATTCTCCTCAGCCTTCCTTCTGGATATTTTAACCTGCTCTCAGCCCAGAATGGATATTTTACTTCATGAACTACCTCAAAGGACAAATTCCCCTGGAGGAAGGCTTGCCTCTGTTTTTTTTTTATTTATTTTTATTTATTTATTTTTTTCTTTAACTGTTTCCCCCCTCAGTTTTTAGTGGTGACAGCTCTATCATCACTTACATCTGTGGACGGTCAGTATTGTGCCTCTCATTCCTGAAGTACCAGGGCTACCCTGTATACTGATGGTGATAGGTTACCTGAGGCCAGCTAGGGAACTTTTCATCTATCTGTAGGCAGACCAGAACCTGCGGCAAGACCATAGGAGCATCACATCACCACTGGGACCGGGCGGCCATTGGGACTTGGCAGGGACCAGAAGAGGAGGACCGCTGAGTGGAAGTGTCAGCGCACAGGCCAACAGGGCAGGAGCTACCATGAAAGAATATGCAGGACAAGGAGGCCCTAGTCTTCTTCAGACACCCACAGAGACCCTGTTCCTTCCACCATGAGCCAGGTAGGCAGCAGGTCTGAAGCTGCTACCATGGCCTGACAGCATGATCAACACCTCTCCAACAGGACCTTCATCATCATCATCATCACAGGCTAGGGGTGAGTGAAGGCTCTGAGGGCTGGGAATGTACACAGACATCACTGTTCTGTCTGTTTCAGTCTCCTCAGTGTCAGTGTCTTCCCTGCTTAGTGTGCTCTTTAGTCACCCCTTCCTGTTCACTCTCCCGTCTCTAGTGCTTTAAGTTACATTTCACTTATCACCTTTCTGACCTGTGAAATGTTTTGTTGTGTGTTTATTTGCAGCAATTATTGCAGGTACTGCGCTAGACTAGTTAGTGCTTCTTTCCAGTATACAGCATGTTAGGGTTCAAGGCTGTCATTGTTATTATATCAGTGATTGTTAGGGGAGATTGTGTGGTTATATATGTGCCTAGCAGGCTAATCAGTCAGTTTATCCTCATTGGCTTGTCTGAGGGTTGAATTTACTTCCTTTTCAGAAATTAGGGCGTTTAAGGGTTGTCAGTTTTACATCTGTGAAGGAGTTGCCTGATGTTGTGTTTTTATATCTATAGAGTTTTCCCACTTTGTTTTATTAGGAAAAGTAAAAAACATACAGTACACAATGTGTCACAGAACGTGGCATGTAGGCATGATTGTGTTTTATCATTTTCAAAAGAAATTTATGAAGAGAGGATCCTGCCTCATATAGTTCCTCCATTTGGTTTATTTAGGTTATCGCCTCTTGTCTGTGATTCCTGAAGAGTCCAATGAGTTTAATCATTTGTCAGTTTCTAAGTGTTCTTTTTCTTTATTGATCTAATGCTGATAGCCTATTCTTATTGATATATCTAAATCTACAGTATATTTTTCTCTTTTTGTGATTAGACCATTTGGGCCAGATAACCTGTTAGTCAAATCTGACATTACATTTTTTTTTTTTTCTCTTTATTCTTTGCTTTTGGTCTGGAGCTTATAACTCCCTGGTCATTATCTTCCCGCTTCATCTCAAATGTATTTTCCTGATAAGCAGGATGAAGATTCAATTGTGAAGCTAAATTACCCCTTTGGGGCTCAGCCACAGAGATGTGCATTCTCCAATGCTCCTTCTCAATTCAGTACAGGGCTCTGCTTTTCTTTTAGTAAATCACAGTGCATTTCTACTATAGTGCTGCAAGGAAGTTTGTTCTCAAAGCCAGAGTCCAGTAGGCATGGGGAAAGTGATCCCCTGGTCTTCCAGTTTGATGGTTAATGCAACATATCATGTCCCTTTGTCTGCTGAATCACAGTTCTGCCTTGTTTCACGTTTATTACCTGGATGTTGGTATAGGATATGCCAGGAGAGAGTTTTAGACTCCTACAAAAGACAATGTACCACCTTATCGGAAATTAGTATACTGTTTATGTGATTCAGTTTTTGTTTTTTGGTTTTTTGGTGTTTGTATCACACATTATGCCTATGAGCAGAATTTTACTAGTGGGATGGGTGCTTGTCATCTCAGGCCTTTAATTCCCTTATTGACACCATGTTGGTTATGTTAGAAGGTTAAAGAGTATCTACTGGTTTTGGCGCAAATGTATTTCAACTTAAAATGTTAGCTCTATGTGGCAGGTCAGAATTTGTTTTAGATTAGCATTTTCTGTTGTCTACAAATGCAACAGAATCTATTGAATGTGGTCATTTCTGCTCTGGTAAATAGTGTTCAGCATTTTGACCAGACTATTGTATTTTCACAGTATCCCTAAGAATTTTGTTCACTTGGGCTCTTCCTTGTTGTTGTGGATGTGGCACTTTGGTACCAGCAGTTCAGCTTCCAGAACCTCTTAGTGATGATTGTTAGAATAGCATTGTTATGCAATTAACTGTCTAGGATATCGGGTCCTTCTTGGCCTTCATTTTATATTTAGGTTAAAATAAGAGATTTTCAGGGTAGCAAAACATTTAATAGCAGATGCTTTGTTTGCCTTGTTCCAAGTGTTTCAGGACACCAGTTACCACCAGTTTGTTTTTTGCATGCAGTTATATGCAATTTGAAATTCAATTCCCTTGCTGAAACAACCTACATTATCTATGCCACTGGTTGCATCTCCTTTTAGGACTTTTCAGAACTCTTTTGGCCTTTATATGACATGTATCAAAGTGGTTGTTTCCACTCTTCTTCATCAAAACTGTTAGTTTGAGACACAATGACTTTGAATATAATTCTCGCTTTTGGTAAGAAGTCCTGAAACAGACTTTAGAAGCTATGTTTATATGCTGCTATTGGGTCACAAATTGAATACATGTCATGTAATTTCACCACTGCTATGGAATCAATCTCTTCTTCTGCATATAAAACAGAACTGCTTTCCCATTCCGTTCAGTCTGGTTAGTTGAGGTAATTTGTAAACTTGCTGGTCAGTGTTTGCAGAATCGGATTAGCAAGACAAAGATAGGTAGTTATCACTTCTTGCATTAGGCCATTCGCATTGCCCAATAGAGCTGATTCAGCAATTTTGACTATTCGCAAGGCTTTCCTTTCTTTTTCTGTTCCATGTAAATGTCTCTCCTCTATCAGAATCATAATTTAAATCTGTTCATAAAAGATGTTGATGGTGCAGGATATGCAGCTGCTACATAGGGAGTGCATCAGGACATAGATGGGTGCCCTGCTCTTTATGTCCGTCCTGCTCTTTGCATTTATTACGCGCGTCCCCATCTTTTATAATATTAATATATAAAATACATTAATAGTATGAATAGTTGATATTCATATGTTTTCTAGTGCAGAGGATGTTATTTTTCCTCCTGTTAAAATTACAGCTCTCCTGCAGGGTATATGGGGATGCTCATGTTCCCTATTTGCAAGTGAACTGTGTTGGATATCCTTGTTGTTCACCTGGAAGGGAATGATTTAGGTGGATTCAAAATATTAGACCTTCTAAGTAAAAGGGAACCGTTTTGTCTACAATTAATGGTTTTCTTGGCCTGGGCTTCAGTTCATGGTAAAGTTACCACAAAATGTGCATTAATTAATATGCTGATTTCCTGTATACTCATTATTAGTGACTTTATTTTTCTCTGTTGTGAACTGAAGAGTTTCATCAGAGATCTAGCAGTGTTTGGCATAGAGCCCAACTTTCATACCTTTGCGACCAAATCCCTCTGTCTCTCATGCAGTTTCAGTTGTCTCTCGTTTTGGTCTGATGTATACATCTCTATACAAAATGTACAGTTTTACTGCCAAAGGTGTTATGCTGCACTAAAATTTTTATCCAGCCTCTAGATTACTGCATTTGTTATTTTGGAGGGCCATTATTGTTGAAAAGTACAGGTAAGAAAAAAGCACTTGTTTTGTTTAGTCAATTATTTTCTGCATATTAGATCTTTGAGGTCCCTGTAACCAGGGATGTGTTCTTTTCTACTTACTGTGTAAAAGGGTGTCCCTCTTTAGAATTTCAGAAATTTGGGAGGTATAGTTTTAGTAAATTTTCTCCAATATTGGTAATTGCATTTTCAGTGCTGGATTGTAAAGAGTGATTGTTTAGGCCGCGGTGGTGGGGTGGGGCCAGGTTGATAACCTGGCTTTTGGGTAATGTCGCCCACTTTGTGGGTGGACAGTGGTTGGTAAACTGTTATTTGGTTGGTATAAGATATTGCTGCTTGAGTCTTAGTGACTAAGCATGTTGGTCTGTTAATGGTTAACAGCGGTTCTGTTTGGTATTAAAAGTTAAAGTTCATTTCATAATTAAAATTGTTTTAAACCCAATAAAGGGGCCGCGGCCTAAACTCTTCCACAATCCTTGTTGTGTGTTTATTTTATATTATAGGTATGTTCTTATGGTATGATGGGTGTTAATGGGGTGTACAATCCCATGTTAGGGCCACGAAAGAATAAAATAGAGAAGTGGCCCCATGGGATTGTCATCCCTAACACCCATTTGTTTTATAAATAAATTTAACTTTTAATGTTGATTAAGTACATGTCTCTCTATGGCTGCTTTGCTGGTTCTTTTTGTTTTCTGTTTCAGGTGACAAGATGCCTGCTGTTGCTAGGAAGATTTACCTCAGCTGCTGAGCACTGTATTGGTGACAAATCTTTTGGCGGGAAACATCTAGCCAATGAGTGTAACCTTTTACTTATATCCTCTCCTGTCACTGGGCGGAGTCAGCATTTACCTCAGGTCTGTCAGCTGGACTCACCGCTGGGATTCTCCTCAGCCTTCCTTCTGGATATTTTAACCTGCTCTCCCACCCTCCCTCCCCCTTTGTTATTTCCCCTCGTCGCGGTCCACCTTTATGTGGGTAACGTCGCCCACTTTGTGGGTGGACAGTGGTTGGTACGCTGTTATTGGTATAAGATATTGCTGCTTGAGTCGTAGTGACTAAGCATGCTAGTCTGTTATTAACAACAGTTCTGTTTGATATTGAAAGTCAATCTTTTTGGGTAATGTCTCCCACTTTGTGGGTGGACAGTGGTTGGTAAACTGTTATTTGGTTGGTATAAGATATTGCTGCTTGAGTCTTAGTGACTAAGCATGTTGGTCTGTTAATGGTTAACAGCGGTTCTGTTTGGTATTAAAAGTTAAAGTTCATTTCATAATTAAAATTGTTTTAAACCCAATAAAGGGGCCGCGGCCTAAACTCTTCCACAATCCTTGTTGTGTGTTTATTTTATATTTTAGGTATGTTCTTATGGTATGATTGGTGTTAATGGGGTGTACAATCCCATTGGATACTAAAAATCTGTATTGAGACAAAATCACAGATTCAGCTATGTGGACAACAATTTGGAAAAGGCATGTCTGTATGAGATAACCTATAAGCACGCTTTACTAGAACTTTCACTAGCAGTAACCCATATTCACACATATTCACATTGCTTTGTAATAGAAACTGCCACTGTATAGTTTACTTCTGTGATCAAAAAGAAGGGATACACCATCTGTATAACACTGGACTGAACTTCCATAGGCTGTGAAATACTCAGCCATCATCATATTTTGCCTTCTGCAGCTATTTCCTAACTGCCAAAGTTTCCAGTTCTTTTTTTGAGTATGCTTTGATATCAACAGCATATTGTGTGATCTAACTCTCACTCATGATAAATAAATGACATGTTAAAGCTAGAGCTCATTCACACTAGTCTGCACACTAACATGGGGGCTGGTTGGTGTCTGTTGTTTAGCTGCAGTAAGGGGGAATGCCTTGTGCTGTTACAACACAAAGCACTGTTTACTTTTTTTTTTTTTTTTACTTTATTGAAACGTCACAAAATGACAAAGTATTCATTTCTATACGCTTCAGATGCAGTGCAGGGAGCGGCAGTGATGGGAAACATGTCTGCATTTTTACACAATGCAGCACAACCTACCTTGAGGCAGCATTGTGATGTGAAAAGGCCACAAAGGAAACATTTGTTTAATATTTGCCCTGGTATATCTATGCAGACCAATGTAGCTCAACAGAAGTGGAGTGAATGAGCCCTTAAAGCATTTGTTACCTCGACACTTCATTTTTCTGATATATGCCTACTGTACCATGTACTTGTATGAAAAAGTCTCCTGTTCTTTTTGTATTGCTTCCTTTGTGTGAAATCCCTGGTATTCCTGCCAGTCCCTCTGCTTTCCTATTAAAAATTGACCACACTATGCAGGAGAGCACACCATGGTCAGTTCTCTAGCTACGCTGGGAACTCATTGCACTCTCCTTCAATGATTGTCAGCTACCCTGTCTCAGCATGGCCGTTCATTGGTGGCATAGTAGCTCCATGTAAGCTATTTAATGAAAGCTATATAATGGATTATCTTTTCTTCTTTTCTATTTACTTTATCTTTTGATACCTTAATGTATAATTAGATTTATTGGTATGTTCATCTTTCTATAGATTTAGAGCAGCATCAGCTCTTGAAGAAGTGACTCAGATCACGACATGCGTAGAGCTATACGCAATGCAGCCGTATCCTATTGAGATGTAGCCCCACATATCCATTCCATTACTGTACAATATATGGAGTACTACCAGTGTTGGTTTATTTATTGTTCCATGCTTCATGCTGCTATTTTGTATTTTGTATGCACATATATGAATTTGAATCTAATATCTAAGTTAAAATGCAATGTTTGACTATTGACATGTATATATTTTAATGTACCATTATATGACATTAAATCTTTATTACTCACTCCAGTATCAGACTTTTTTCAGTCGCCTCATTTAAAGTCCCAATTCCTTCCCCTCATTACTCCTCCAATGATCAGACTTGTCCTGACACACCCCGCTGCACAGCCATTCACTAGGAAGATCAGTGTGCTGCTGCTTCTCCTCCCCAAGCTCTTATACAGCTGAGAACAGAGGGAAGGTGATCACTTATAAAAAAGTGTATTTATAATTTATATATATATATATATATATATATATATATATATATATATATATATATATATATATATATACACACACAAATGTTTTGCCTTTCATTTCTATTTTAAACTGAATGAGTTGTTTTACAAGGTGATCATTTACAATCACTTTGATGTTACTAAAGTTATTGTTTATACTACTGTATGTTGTGCTTTATGTTGGGCAGTAAACTATCCACATCTCACCTCAACATTCTCCTTCATTAGTGCTGGTTAAAGTGGTTCTAAAGCCTAAACATGTTTTACCCAAATGCATTCCTTGCATTAAGGTAAAAAATGTTTAGGCATCGGTATCCCCCTTACCCCACTTTTTCTTACCTCATCGTCCTCATTGGATTCAGCGCTGTGCACATCTGCAGCTATTCACTCCCCTCACTTCCGCATCTCACTGGTTTTGTTGGGGCGCCAGGAGCCATTGACTCCCAGTGCTGTCAATAAAAACCAGTGACAAGGAAGCGAGGGGTTCCGAGTCCGGTTGTCTGTGTCAATGGATGCAGCAGTGGGGCTCGGGAGCAAGTATGCACAAGTGTCCCCATGTAAAGTGGCTTCCCATGGGGGAACTGGATAGAGAGGAGGGGTCAGGAGCACTGGTAGGGACCCAAGAAGAGGAGGTTAGCGGCTGCTCTGTGCAATTGCATTGCACAGAGGAGGTAAGTATAGACATGTTTGTTTTTTGTTTTTTTTTCCTTTACAATCACTTCAATATACATTTTTTTGTACTATACTTTATGCTTTATTGATGATTTATCACACTATATTGCTGTAACGTTCATTGCTATTTCGCTTTTTTTTATTTCTGTGTATAATGTAATAATCAGTAAAGATTTGCAAAAAAAATGGCAGATGCTACAGAATTACAAGATCTTATGTGTTGTTACCCCTGGTTCTATTTGATTATATAGCACACTAGATTTATATGGGTCACAAGAGTATGTGCATTACTTTACAAACCTTTGGCAGGAAAACAGTCCCTGTACATATGCATTTCAGTTGTGTACCCAGCTGTCTCAACGGAATTGCCCTTTACTATTTAATATATTGCTCTAGTTTACAAATGTTTAATTGTATTATATAGATAATGCATGGGAAAACAATGATGGTGTAGCAGATTGCTGAAATTGTAAATGGTAACTCAGCATGCACATATACATGAATTTGTATGATTACTCACACTTAAACCATGTATTTTACTTAATCTGTAAAAAAATAAAAAATAAAGCCCTACAGATTCCTGTAAGCTAAGCAATGGCTGGCAGAGGCACACATAGCCAGATGGCTCATTGCTTTGGATAGCTCAGCTCTGCAATTACTCACAGCATGAACAGAAGAGGTAAAATCACACATATTGGTTTGTATTTGTTGGTGTTAGATAAAATATATTCATGTTAGTAATAGCCACCGTTCATGTTGATACCAACACAAGAGAAATAAAACGTCAAACTATTTGTATCTTTATTAATTATGATGATAAATATTTTAAGCCAATAACACTGATTGTAACAAAAATGTGCATTGCCTAAACAGCAGTTGTATTTTCTCTTTTATCATGTACATTTTTATTAGTATTCAACTAAGACTGCCTTTTGCATCTACACTACACCTGCAGTGAAGTGGCAGTCTGCCATTTTTACCTTTTTTGCATTTCTTCAGTTTATTTTCACACATAAAAAAAAATAACTCATGTAAAATAAAACACAAACATTCCACAAATCAGTTAGGGGAGTTTGTGATAAATGCAAACCTGTTACAAAATTGTCTAGGCTTCATTACTGATGGGATGTTGAATCTTGTAATTACATTTTAGGTTACTCAAATTACTAAAATTGTCTGTTAAACAAAAAGGAAATATTATCATTGAATATTATATGAAAGTTATATTAATGATGATGAGCAATAAAGGGAAAAAAATGGGTAAACATACAAGACAAGATTTAAATTGAAACATAAGTATATCAAAAATTATTTTTGTCTTGGATAGTAAGGAAAGGGTTAAAACCCTTGTTTGTTTAACCACTTAAGCCCCAGCCCTATTTCGGACACTTTTTGTTCACAAGTTAAAATCAGTATTTTTTCCTAGAAAACTTTTGTTCACAAGTTAAAATCAGTATTTTTTCCTAGAAAACTACTTAGAACCCCCAAACATTATATATATTTTTTTAGCAAAGACTCTGGAGAATAAAATGTCGGTCATTGTAATATTTTTTGTCACGCGGTATTTGCGCAGCGGTCTTTAAAACGCCATTTTTGGGGGAAAAATTTTGAAAAATCACATTTCACTGCATTTAAAAAATACTAAACAGTAAAGTTAGCCCATTTTTTTCTATATTATGAAAGATGATGTCACGCCGAGTAAATAGATACCCAACATGTTACGGTTTAAAATTGCGCCCCCCCCCCCCGTGGGATGGCGACAAACTACGGTCAATAGAGATCTCAATAGGCGACGCTTTAAATTTATTTAACGGTTACCAGTTTAGAGTTAGAGTGTAGCTCTTTTAAATTATTGCACACGCTCTGGCGATCGCGGCGATACCTCACATGTGTGGTTTGAACAGCGATTTCATTTGCGGCTCGACTTCCGTATACGTTTTTTTTTGTGCGCGAGCTAACGGTGACGGGGGCGGCTAATTTTTATTTATTTTTTTCCCATTTATTTTATTTTTTTTAACTTTATTACAGTTTTTTTTAAAAAAAAAATCTGATCACTTTTATTGCTGTCACAAGCAATGTAAACATCCCTTGTGACAGCAATATGCAGTGACAGGTACACTTTATGGAGGGATCGAGGGTCTAAAAGACCCTAGACCCCTCCACTACACTTCCCTGTATGCAAAACGCCAAAAACTGTGTTTTTGCATACAGCCGTTTTTCAAATTTGCCGCCTTTTGCAGCACAGTAACCCCGAAATGACGTCATGGACGAAGCAGTTTCCAGCATTGATCGGGACTCCATCCAGCCGGCGGACGTGCTGGCTGGGTGCTCGGGGCTCCCGGTGGGACGGGAGCCCCGGTAAAAGCCAAGGAAGGCGGCGGGAGGGGGGAACGTCCACTCATGCCCCCCCTGGTAACAATTGAGCGGCTCCCGAGCCGCATCGGTCAGTACCGACGGAAAGCCAACCGTCGGCTCTAAACAACGGTACTGGGATGATGCCTCTAGCTAGAGGCATCATCCCGGTACACTACCGCAAAATTTACCGCCGTCATATGACGTCCACCCAGGGATAAGTGGTTAAATTTTGTTGTCTGTGTTAAATTTGAGAGATTTCCCCTCATTTCTTGTCCAGAAGAAACAACGGGAAGTGAAAATAGGATTTTTTCTTCAACTTACTTGTAAAATCCTTTTCTTGGAGTACATCACGGGACACAGAGGTGGTAATAATGACTATCTGTCAAAGATAGTTTGAAGATAGTCATTATTACTGGCTCTGTCTCCCGTGATGTACGATAAAGAAATGAAATATCTACAGAGTGAGAGGAATTCCTGTACTAGATAGTTGTCACCAAAACCGGTGTCCCCATTGGAAGATTTACTTTAACCTCTTATTCTTGTAAAAACTCACATTTTGGATTTCCCTTCACTCTCTGTCTTAGTGATAATGGTCATCATGACAAATAGGGAGGGTGATTTTCCCCACAGAAGTTAAAACTTTTGAGGAAAATGGAAAAATAGAACTAGACCGAAAAAGTTATCTCACCTGTATTGAGAATAATAAAGCATTGATGTTGATGTTATTTATCAGGGTGAAGGCGCCTAGTTTTCGTGTCTAGCCCTATGTAGGGTGTGGGATACCTGCTGCCCTTTTTTTTTTTTTATGGTAAAATACCAAAAAAACAACAAATGTTAAAACTAATGAAAAAAATGAGCGCTGGTAATATAGTGGGCTTGTGTGTATATCTTGTGATGATAAATAAACATATATTCAAGATAAGTGATATAAATAGCATCTGTATCAAAAATGTATAACCAATGTATAAATAGTTTATGATACCTAATAAAATGATAAAATATACCAAATAATATACGCACTGTAGTGATATATATTGTGACTTAGGTGATGATTTAAATCATAAATGTGGCAATGGTGATAAAATATAAATAATTAAATTACTGTATTTGCATAAAATCGCATACTGTATTTGCATAAAATCGCATATGACTGACAGTAAAATCCTTAATATATAAAATTATTAGTGCAACTGGTGAAATAGTCTGTGATAGTAAATAAATAAATAAATAAATAAAATCTTCAAAGTGCTTTTGTGCTCCAATTTTGTGCTCTTGGTAAAAGTAGGCAATTTTTGCTTCTTACCAGATCGCTTTAGGTCGCAAGGACCTAAATCGCCTTTGATCCCTTTAACCACTTGCCGACCGCCGCAAGTACATATACTGCGGCGGTCAGCCCCTCACAGGCAAAGTGACGTATTGGTACGTCACTAGTCAGTGAGGCTCTGGGGAGCGAGCGCGCGCTGCCGGATGCGCGCTCCCGGATGCGCGCTCCCGCTCGGTCACGGACCCCCCCCGCGCGTGTCCGCCGGGCACTCGCGATCGTCTGTTACACCAGGAGAAAGGCAGGTGGCTAATGTAAACAAGCCGCCTGTCATTCTCCCCTTTGTAAGAATAGTGATCATACGGTTCTACTATGTAGGACCGTTGATCACTGTTCTTACACCTCAAGCCACAGCCAATCACAGTTAGAAACACACCCCTTGGGACACACATAACCCCTCCCTCGCAAAAAAGTTAACCCCTTCACTGCCAGTGTCATTTTACAGTAACAGTGCATACGTATAGCACTGATTACTGTAGTAATGTCACTGGTAACCCCAAAAGTGTCAAAAATGTCAGTCAAGGGTCCAATCTGTCCGCCGCAATGTCACAGTCCTGCAAAGAAAATCGCAGATTGCCGCCATTACGCGTTAAAAAAAAAAACAACAAAAATGACAAAAATCTTTCCCTTAGTTAGTAAACGCAATAACTTTTGCGCAAACCAATCAAAATACGATTTTTTTTACCAAACATATGTAGCAGAAAACAAATAAGCCTAAAATGTTAAAAAATTTTGATTTTTACATTTTTTTGGGGAATTTCATATAAAAAAACGTGAAAAGTATTGTTATTTTTGCAAAATTGACGCTATTTTTGTTTATAGAGCATGATTAAAAAATCGCACAGGTGATCAAATACCACCAAAAGAAAGCTCTGTTTGTGGGAAAAAAAGGACGTCAATTTCGTTTAGGTACAGCGTCGCACGACCGCGCAATTGTCCGTTAAAGTCACACAGTGCCGAATCGCAAAATAGGCCCTGGTCAGGAAGGGGGTAAAATCTTCCTGGGCTTAAGTGGTTAAAGGATGGATCAATCCTCCACCAAACTTGTCCACTCCAGGTGAATAGTTGATGTTCTAGTTTGGATAAGGGTCAGGATAGTGGTCTCAGGCAGATGTATGTGAAAAGAAATGGTGGGGAAGCCAAAAAAATAGTGCAATTCCGTTTTTTATTAGAGAAATAAAATAAAAGTAAGAATTGGCTGCTTACAATGTGAAGTGCATAGCCTGGCACTGGTTGGAAGCGCTGTTTGCAAATTGGGATTTGTGGAGATGACACTCTAGGTGTTTATGTCCCAGACAGTGTCTCACACACAGCCTCTGGTGGCGTGGCAGCGGTGGCGTGCGTTCCAGACAAAGCATTAGTGACGTCGCTGGCTCTCTCGATTTCCGGTTTACAGAAGACCACAATGCATTTCGCGTTTATCGCGTCCTCAGGAAGTCTGCTTCATTCCGGAATAGGCTGCTATTTATGGGGCTAGCTGCTCAGTAATTAGTAGGATAATTAACTGATCCACCCCATTCTTTAACTCTATATTGGCATGATTTCACATAGGGAAAATGCCTGGTTGTACCCCGCAGCAAAAATATATATATGACACATTACTTTTATAACCTAATGCGAATATTTGATTGAATCTTGTTATCATTTAAATGGGATGGCGTTCTTCCAAAATTCATTAATATAAGAAACCGGAGCTATGTGATTGTACAAGGCTAGGCACTTCACACTGTAAGCAGCCAATTCTTACTTTTATTTTATTTCTCTAATAAAAAACGGAATTACACTACTTTTTTGGCTTCCCGACCATTTCTTTTCACATACATCTGCCTGAGACCACTATCCTGATCCTGATCCACCCTAGAACATCAACTATTTACCTGGAGTGGACAAGTTTGGTGGAGGATCGATCCATCCTTTAAAGGGATCAAAGGCGATTTAGGTTCTTGCGACCTAAAGCAATCTGGTAAGAAGCAAAAATTGCCTACTTTTACCAAGAGCACAAAATTGGAGCACAAAAGCACTTTGAAGATTCTATTTATTTATTTACTATCACTGACTATTTCACCAGTTGCACTAATAATTTTATATATTAAGGATTTTACTGTCAGTCATATGCGATTTAATGCAAATCCAGTAATTTAATTATTTATATTTTATCACCATTGTCACATTTATGATTTAAATCATCACCTAAGTCACAATATATATCACTACAGTGATATATTATTTGGTATATTTTATCATTTTATTAGGTATCATAAACTGATTATACATTGGTTATAAATTTTTGATACAGATACTATTTATATCACTTATCTTGAATACATATATATTTATCATCACAAGATATACACACAAGCCCACTATATTACCAGCGCTCATTTTTTTCATTAGTTTTATGATGTTGATGTAAATTAGTTGGTTCTCAGACATGTGGCTTCTACACCTCAGAGGTTCTTCATGGCTTGTAGTGTCTTTCAAGACTTCTACTCTCTTCACATTGTTGTCAATCAAGGCTAGAAAGGGGGGGGGGGGACTCTTGGACCCCCAGAACATGTTGGCCTCCTGACTGTTACTGTCATAAAGTTGTATCTGCACCTCTTACCAGTGGTGTGGTACTTCAATTTCTATTTTTATTACATTTAATTATAGGTAAACCCATGCTAAATGAGGTTAGCATGGGATCCCTGAAACTAAATTCTGAATACTGGAATAATTACACTACAGTATAAATAAAAATTAGGACGCAGTCCCTTTAAATTTGATTACTAAACAAGTACAACTAAATATTTTACATACAAAATTGCATACAAATACATTTCATAAATTTATGTGCAATAATGAAATTCATAAATGTGCAGAATGAATAAACTTACCATCAAAAAAAGTACATAAATAATGAACTCATAATAAATCATAATATATCCAAGTGCATCCAAAGTGCTCAGTGCTTCAAACGTATATAAAGTGCTCAAGTGCAAATAAGGTGCTCTTCCAAAAAAAAAAAAGTTTTGTTGGCCTCTTACCAGACAGGGAAGGTCTCAAGTAATGACGACACACACTAGCTTCGTCCGATGCGTTTTCCCAAAACTGCCGTCTTCTGGGATTGGATGCAGACGAAGAACACAGTTGGGGTGTCAGAGAATATTGTCACAAATTTTGAACTGTTTTTGCACTGAGCACTTTTTGTGCAAATGTTAGTGCACTACATTGAACTGCACAGACATTTTTAATGTGTTTAATTGCACTTTATGGGCATTTTTTAAGTATTTCATGACATTGTATTAATATTTGACGACTGTCACGAACCGGCAGGACTGGTAGTGGATCCTCTGGACCAGAGAGGCGATGGCGCGGGTTGTACTAGAGGACCGGTTCTAAGCAGTTACTGGTCTTCACCAGAGCCCGCCGCAAAGCAGGATGGATTTGCTGCGGCGGTAACTACCAGGTCTTGTCCCCTAGTAACAACTCGACCTCTCTGGCAGCTGATATGGCGTGGTACACAGGGAGTAGGCAAGAGCGTAGTCGGACGTAGCAGAGGTCAGGGCAGGCGGCAAAGGTTCAAAGGCGAGTAGTCGGTAGCAACGGGTTCGGCAACAGGCAAGGTAAACGAACACAGTAGGGAACGCTTTCTCAGAGGCACAAGGCACAAAGATCCGGCAGGAAGCTGTGGGAGGACAAGGTATTCATGGGCAGTGCACAGGTGAAGCCTAATTAAGTCAGCACTGCCTCTCACAAACCTTAACCCTTAATAACCACTTTGGGCTAGGCACCAATCACTGGTGCACTGGCCCTTTGAATCTAAGAGTCCCGGCACGCGCACGCCCTAGAGAGCGGGGATGCACACGCCGAGACGCTGGAGTGCTGCCTGGAGGCATACGCTGTGAGTGCTCCGAGGCCAGCAGGGGGCCCGGAGCGCTCAGCGTAACAACGACATTGTATTGATATTCTTTATTTTTAAAATATATGAGAGCACGGTCAGGAATTTCAAGGAAAATCCTTTTTATTTTTGAATACTTTTATTATATCCATGTAATTTAGGTTTCAAATGAACAATACTTCAACATTCTTTTTTCTGACATATAAATGATTTGCAAGTTTGTTTTTTTTTTAAATAAGTAAAGCACTTGTTAACATTTGACATGAACCAGCATAGTGGTAGCATATAAACTGTAATATTTAGGAGTCTGCAGTGAATACCAAATAGGAAACTGTAATGAAATCCCATGCATCCATCAACTGAAGGCTAAATATAACTGCATCAAAAATATATAATCAGTAATGACAGTAGAGAGAGTGGGCACTGTTAAAGACAATGAATACATTAGTCCAGCCTGACTAGAAGAGTCAAGAGTTAGGAGGGATTTCTGAAAATGTTAATTAATAGCCAAGATGTTATCACCGATACTAAAATCTGGTTTAAAAAAATATTCTATTCAAGTAAGTATTCTTAAAGTGTAAGTCTACCCTCAAACTAAAATCCCAGCATCTATAGACATCCACAATCTAACACTAACCTATCTAGCCCTGTACAGAATAAATCAGTACTGATCACTTCCGCCTACTCGTGGAACGCACGCCAGCTAGCGATCCCGGAAGTGGACGCAAGATATGTTCTGATGTGGTTTTCCCAAACGCTGTCTTATACTTCTACATTTGTGAGTAGGTTTTTTAATGATATTGATTTAAATACATTTTTGCGGGCTTCACTATGTCTGGCTCTTTCCCTTCCTTTTTGAGTACCTAACCAAGAGGGGGCTATTATCAAAAGTTGGAGGCTTGTTTGGTGGTGTGCTGATCCATCCATTCCCTGGGCTATCTTGGAGAATTACTGCTTCTAAGGCTTGATTATTCCTAGTATCTGGTGAGTGGATCCCCAAAAAGGTCATTTCGGCGTTTCGGAGCACTTATCACTGTGTGGAGCACTACAAGCACTTTTCGTCCAGCACTTTATTTGACAATTCAGTGAACTCATATTTTTGGACTGCACTTTATTTTGCACAATTTCACTTCAGAACTTAGCATTTTTTATATATTGCAATATTTTTATATATATTTATTGATATGTATATATACTTTTTATCATTAAGTGCACTTTATATTTATGAATTAGATTGTTATATTTATTTATTGAAGGATTTTATTTATCACTTATATCACTTTCCTGGTAGCACTGTGTTTTATAACGTCCTTTTAGAGCATAGTTACATTCGTTTTCCATGGTACGTAGCCAGTCTCTCGAGCTCACTCCTGAGATGGTCTATGGCAGTGAACATTGAGATCTGGTTTAGACGTTAAAGTTTGTTTTACCTTAGACATTAGGGGGGTTATTTACTAAAACTGGGAAGTGCAAAATCTTGTGCAGCTGTACATGGTAGCCAATCAGCTTCTAACTTTAGCATGTTCAATTAAGCTTTGAAAGAAAAAAACTGGAAGCTGATTGGTTTCTTTTTTTTTTTTTTTTTTTTAAATTTTATTTATTTATAACAAAGAAACAAAAGAGGTTCATTTGAACAACATTCACAAAGTCTGATCCATTATAATCATTATGCCAACATATATAATTGCTTCTGTGATTGTTTTTAACCACTTGCCTACTTTGCACTTAAACCCCCTTCCCATCCAGACCAATTTTTAGCTTTCAGTGCTCTCACACTTTGAATGACAATTGCGCGGTCATGCAACACTCAACCCATATAAATTTTTCGTCCTTTTTTTCATAGAAATAGAGCTTTCTTTTGATGGTATTTATTCACCGCTGGGCTTTTTATTTTGTGCGCTATAAATGAAAAAAGACCGCAAATTTAAAAAAAAAACGTTTTTTTTTTAGTTTCTGTTATAAAATTTTGCAAATTAGTAATTTTTCTTCATAAATTTTGGCCAAAATGTATACTTCTACATATCTTTGGTAAAAATAACCCAAATAAGTGTACATTATTTGGTCTGCGTGAAAGTTAGAGAGTCTACAAGTTATGGTGCTAATCATTGAAAATTGATCACACCTAATGTACTGACAGCCTATCTCACTTCTTGAGACCCTAACAAGCCAGGAAAGTACAAATGACCCCCAAATGACCCCTTTTTGGAAAGTAGACATTCCAAGGTATTTAATAAGAGGCATGGTGAGTTTTTTGAAGTTGTCATTTTTCCCACAATTCTTTGCAAAATACATTTTTTTTTTTTTTTTTTTTACAAAATTGTCATATTCAACAGGTTATTTCTCTCACATGGCATATGAATACTTACAACTACACCCCAAAACACATTCTGCTACTCCTCCTGAGTATGGCGATACCACATGTGTGAGACTTTTTTACAGCCTGGCCACATACAGAGGTCCAACATTGAAGTAGCACCTCCAGGCGTTCTCGGAGCATAAAATACACTTTTCATTTCTCAACCACCTATTACACTTTTGAAGGCCCTGGAGCACCAGCACAATGAAAAAGCCCACTAAATGACCCCATTTTGGAAAGCAAACACCCCAATGTATAATCTATGAGGCATAATGAGTCTTTTGAACATGTCATTTTTTTCCAGAATCTTTCGGAAAATGTGGAAAAAAAATGAAAACGCATTTTTTTTTACACAAAGTTGTCCATTTATAAGATATTTCCAACACATAGCATGTACATAGCAAAAATGACACCCCAAAATACATTCTGCTACTCCTCCTGAGTATGGCGATACCACATGTGTGAGACTTTTTTACAGCCAGGCCACATACAGAAGTCCAACATTGAAGTAGCACCTCCAGGCGTTCTCGGAGCATAAAATACACTTTTCATTTCTCAACCACCTATTACACTTTTGAAGGCCCTGGAGCACCAGCACAATAAAAAAGCCCACTAAATGACCCCATTTTGGAAAGCAAACACCCCAACGTATAATCTATGAGGCATAATGAGTCTTTTGAACATGTCATTTTTTTCCAGAATCTTTCGGAAAATGTGGAAAAAAAATGAAAACGCATTTTTTTTACACAAAGTTGTCCATTTATAAGATATTTCCAACACATAGCATGTACATAGCAAAAATGACCCCCCAAAATACATTCTGCTACTCCTCCTGAGTATGGCGATACCACATGTGTGAGACTTTTTTACAGCCAGGCCACATACAGAGGTCCAACATTGAAGTAGCACCTCCAGGCGTTCTCGGAGCATAAAATACACTTTTCATTTCTCAACCACCTATTACACTTTTGAAGGCCCTGGAGCACCAGCACAATGAAAAAGCCCACTAAATGACCCCATTTTGGAAAGCAAACACCCCAACGTATATTCTATGAGGCATAATGAGTCTTTTGAACATGTCATTTTTTTCCAGAATCTTTCGGAAAATGTGGAAAAAAAAATGAAAACGCATTTTTTTTACACAAAGTTGTCCATTTATAAGATATTTCCAACACATAGCATGTACATAGCAAAAATGACACCCCAAAATACATTCTGCTACTCCTCCTGAGTATGGCGATACCACATGTGTGAGACTTTTACGCAGTCAGGTCACATACAGAGGCCCAACATGCAAAGACACATAGCATGCACATACCATGAATTACCATGAATTACACCCCACAATACATTCTGCTGAGCAAAGGGTAAACAAAAGCTTCCCTGTAGTTTTAGAAGCGCAGTTGTCCACAGGAGTTGAGTCCAGGCAGCAGGCAGGGACTTGATCAGCAACAGTGCATGCAATTCTCCAGGCAAGGATACCAGTCCAGTGTCAGTGCATGCGGTAGGCAGAGGCATGATGGCAGTAAGTCCTGCAGGCAGAAGTAGGGCCTCTGTCGGGATAGAATGGGGACAGGGTAGAGGCTTCTCCCACCCAAATCGCTTTGAAGCCTCCGGGATCCAGACCCTAATCTGAGAAGAAGAAAAACAAAAAAAATTGTTTTCTTCATCCAAAAAAACATTTCTGGTCCCCTCACATATGCGAGACCCCTGTGGTATGAATCCCACTACTTCCAGAGGCAGGCAAAAATCGTGGTCAAACAGTCCAGGGTCAGTTCCAGAGCAGGCAGAGGTAGGTACAAAATCGGCAGGCAAAGGCGTGGTCAAATAACAGTCCAGGGTCAGTTCCAGATCAGGCAGAGGTATGAACAGAATCAGCAGGCAGAAGCATGGTCAAAAAACAGGCCAGGGTCAGTTCCGGAGCAGGCAGACATAGGTACAAAATCAGCAGGCAAAGGCGTCGTTGTATAACAGTCCAGGGTCATTTCAGGAGTATACAGTGGCATAAGGGGTGAAAGTGGAGGACTACGTTTACCATACTAATAATTTAGACAAGTATGGTAACGGCGGAAACAGTCGTCTACACAGAGGCCTGGTTGGGAAGGACACTGGGGACAGTAATAGCGGGTGTCTTTTCGAATTCCTGCCTTGGTACACACCCTACATTTTTTCTGCCGTTTTTGGTCTCTTTGTGTGGGAGGGATTTTACTTGGAAAATGGCGTTCAGACAGTCTGCTTATTACGTCAGATCTAATGTTTTCTGGTGGGCCGTTTGGAAATATGAGGGTTGTGAAGATTTCCTCCAGGTAATAAAGGAAGGGTTGGGGGCTTTCGGTGGATTTGCGGTATAAAATGTAGGAATTGTATATGGCCAAATGAAAAATATAAATTGCTACTTTTTTGTACCAATGATAGGTACGTCTTGTGGGTAGATAGGGTTCCATCATTTGGTCGTTGAAATCCACTCCCCCCATGAATAAGTTGTACTCATGTACACATGTTGGCTTTCGGACTGGGCCATTCCTTCGTCGGGATTCCACATAGTTGTCATTGTGGATCGAAGACAACATGTACACGTCTCTTCTGTCCCTCCACTTCACAGCCAGAACTTCCTCATTTCTCAGACTCGCCGTCTCCCCTCTTCTCAGCTTGGTGTTTACTAGCCTTTGAGGAAAGCCTTTCCGGTTTTTTCGGACCGTGCCACATGCAGGAGTCTTCTTTCTGTGAAGGTTTCGGAACAGGGGCAAACTGGTGTAGAAATTGTCTACGTACAGGTGGTAGCCTTTTTCAAGGAGGGGGTAAATGAGGTCCCAAACGACTTTCCCGCTTGATCCCATGTAGTCCGGACATTCAGGGGGATGCAGCTGGGTGTCCTTCCCTTCGTACACCCTGAAGGCATAGGTGTACCCTGTGGCTCGGTCACATAGTTTGTAAAGCTTCACCCCATAGCGGGCCCGTTTGCTGGGAATGAATTGTTTGATGCCCAGCCTGCCAGTAAATTTCACAAGGGACTCATCCACACATATATTTTGGTCTGGGGTAAATAATTGAGGGAATATTTCTGAAAAATAATTTAGAAGTGGCCGAATTTTGAACAGCTTGTCAAATGCTGGGGAATTTCGGGGAGGGCACTGGGTATTGTCGTTGAAATGTAGGAACCTCATGATCATCAGATACCTGGCCCTGGGCATTACTGCAGAGTAGATGGGCATATGGTAGATTGGTTTGGTTGACCAATATGCTTGCAGTTCGTTTTTTTTATTGAGTCCCATGTTGAGGGTGAGGCCTAAAAATATCTTGAACTCCTCCACCGTTAGGTCTCTCCACTCAAAGGGACGGGAATAAAAAGATGTGGGGTTACTCTGGATAAATTGATGTGCATACAGGTTGCACTGGGCCACAATGGACGTCAGCAGGTCCTCCGTAAAAATTAAACGGAAGTAGTCAATTGGGGCAAAGTTCTCAGTGTTGACCTGGACTCCTGGCTGGGCAGTGAAAGGGGGGATGATGGCTTCTCCTGAGTTGGGAGGAAGCCACAGGGGGTTCAGAAGGGCATAGGGAAGGCTGGCGTTGGTCCTAACCCTTTGGGGGCGAGGTGACACCCCACTTGAGCTTGGCCTTTCTTGCCGAGGCACTGTGGTGCTGGTGGATGGCACTGCGGAGCTGGTGGATGGCACTGCGGAGCTGGTGGATGGCACTGCGAAGCTGGTGGATGGCACCGCGGAGCTGGTGGATGGCACTGCCTCCTCCTCACCAGAACGCCTTCGTTTGGCAGGCGGGCAGTATTCCTCCTCGTCGGAGTCGGTCTGCGTCCCGCTGCTAATGACCGGCTCGTAATTTACTTCGGAGTCAGACTCTGACTCCGAAGATTCCGAAGCAGAAAGCTCCCTGTCCATGTCCTCACTGATTATATTGAAGGCCTCCTCGGCTGAGAAAAATTTTTTTGCCATCGTTGGTGACACTGATGGGCACGGTGACACTGATGAGCACTGGGCGGCACTGATGGGCACACTGGTGGGCACTGGGCACACTTATGAGCACTGGGCGGCACTGATGAGCACTGGGCGGCACTGATGAGCACTGGGCGGCACTGATGAGCACTGGGCGGCACTGATGGGCACACTGGTGGGCACTGGGCACACTTATGAGCACTGGGCGGCACTGATGAGCACTGGGCGGCACTGATGAGCACTGGACGGCACTGATGAGCACTGGGCGGCACTGATGAGCACTGGACGGCACTGATGAGCACTGGGCGGCACTGATGAGCACTGGGCGACACTGATGAGCACTGGGCGGGCACTGATGGGCACTGGGCGGCACTGATGGGCACTGGGCGGCACTGATGAGCACTGGGCGGCACTGATGGGCACACTGGTGGGCACTGGGCACACTTATGAGCACTGGGCGGCACTGATGAGCACTGGACGGCACTGATGAGCACTGGGCGGCACTGATGAGCACTGGGCGGCACTGATGGGCACACTGGTGGGCACTAGGCACACTTATGAGCACTGGGCGGCACTGATGAGCACTGGATGGCACTGATGAGCACTGGGCGGCACTGATGAGCACTGGGCGGCACTGATGAGCACTGGGCGGGCACTGATGGGCACACTGGTGGGCACTGGGCGGCACTGATGAGCACTGGGCGGCAGTGATGAGCACTGGGCGGCACTGATGAGCACTGGGCAGGCACTGATGGGCACAGGTGGGCACACTGGTGGGCACTGGTGGGCACACTGGTGGGCACTGGTGGGCACACTGGTGGGCACTGATGAGACTGGGCACACTGATGGCACACTGATGGCACACTGGTGGGAACACTGGTGGGCACACTGGTGGGCACACTGGTGGGCACTGGTGGGCACTGGTGATCACTGGTGGGCAATGGTGGGCACTTTTTTTACCACTTACGATCTCTCCTCTCCTCACACTGCAGTCTGTGTGTGAGGAGGGAGAGCTGGCAATGAGTGATGATCTCAAATGTTTACATTTGAGATCATCTCTCATTGGATGCCTCGATCATGACGAATGGCCGCTGTGATTGGCCATTCGTCACGATCTGTGATTGGCTGTGTCCAAGGGACACGGCCAACACAGATTATCCCCGGTGCGCGCTCGCGGGAGCGCGCGGGGAGTCTGTTACTACCGAGGCAATGACAGATGATCTCATATGTTTACATATGAGATCATCTCTCATTGGATGCCTCGATCGTGACGAATGGCCGCTGTGATTGGCCATTCGTCCCGATCTGTGATTGGCTGTGTCCAAGGGACACGGCCAACACAGCTTCTGCCCGATGCGCGCTCGCGGGAGCGCGCGGCGGGCGTGTTTATGGGAGGCCGTTTAAAAACGGCCTCCCGAAAATTCAAGTCCGCGCTGCAGCCGTATATAGGCTGTAGCGCGGATGTGAGCAGGTTAATTTATTATTATCTATAAATAACCAGCATTTCTTTTTTTTTTGGATCAGTCTGTCCTAACTATCCTGATTTGCCCAAGCCTCAAAGACATTTTTAAATTTTTTCAAAAAGAAGAGAAAAGAAAGAAAAAAAAAAAAAAAAAAAAACCTAAAAAGAAAAAGAAGAAAAAAAAAAAAAAGGAAAAAATATATACCGAGAGGGGAAGGGAACAGGGACAGGGGGGGTATATTAGGAAGGGGGATTTCCCCATAGCTAGTTCCACATCTATATTAAGTTCCTCATTGTTTTATCTTATCATGGCGCATAATATAAGTGTCTAAATGCCTATTTTCCATATCTAAAACCTCTAGAGTATTCTCTTATTGGGATAATTGGGGTTCTTCTGAATAAGAGAAGTGGCGTGGGAGAGGAGGGAGAGGGGGAAAAAAAAAAAAAGGGGAGGTGAAGGGTGTGTAGGGAAAATAGGGGGGTTAGTGAGAAAACCTCCAACTGTACAAGATGCAAAAATGTTTTCCCAATGGACTTGTGCATAAATCCTAGATCCTATATACTGTGTCTTTGTGTCTGTGTTTATCTCGTGCCTTTCTTTCAAACCATCTCATCTTTTCATCAAAAAGCATTTGACCGGGTTAGTTGGAAATTTATGTTTGAAGTGTTAAAATATGTGGGGATTGGAGATAGGATGATAGATTGGATATCTCAACTGTATTCAAATCCAACAGCCCGGGTCAAAGCAAACGGAGTACTGTCTGAAGAATTTAAGATCTCAAATGGTACAAGACAGGGATGTCCACTGTCTCCTTTATTATTTACCCTTACTTTAGAACCCTTTCTTTGTACTATTCGGAACAATCCAGATATCTGGGGTATAAAGACAGCAGGCACCCAGCAAAAAGTTTCTGCATATGCGGACGATATGCTTTTCACGCTTACAAATCCTTTGATTTCTTTACCAAATCTACTGCAGGAATTCCGTCAATACGGGGTATTGTCCAATCTGAAGATCAACTTGGGCAAATCAGAAGCGATGGGAATTGGGATGCCCACTTCTCTTAGATCACAATTACACGCAACTTTCAATCTAAAGTGGACGGGAAGGGCGTTGAAGTACCTGGGAACTTTCTTGCCTCCAGAACCTTCCCAGGTGTATACATTCAACTTCCCACCACTGCTGAGTGAAGTGGGCGATCAATTAAATAAATGGCAAACAGGACTAAGTTCCTGGTTCGGGTGATGTAACATACTAAAAATGGCCATACTTCCGAAATTCCTGTATCTGCTTCAAGCTTTGCCCATTTCGATCCCGCCTACTTATTTTAGACAGGTACAGATAGTATTCTCAAAATTTATATGGAGACAATGCAGACCTAGGCTGCAGAAATCACTAATCTTCTTATCCAAGAGCCATGGAGGATTGGCAGTCCCGGATATATCAAAATATCATCAGGCAGTGCATTTGGGTAGATTTCTAGACTGGTGCCGTCACACGGAGACCAAAATTTGGCCCAATATAGAACAGGCGCAATGCGAAATACCTCTGAACAGGACACCATGGTGCCTAGGTACCCTGACTAAGGGAATAATGCGACATCCGACAGTAGGAACAACGATCAGGATATGTGCAAAGCTATTTCGTAACCCAGCAATTTCCACAAGATATTCACCACTCTATCCCGTATTGGGGAATCCACTATTTACCCCAGGCTATCTGGATAATCATTTTCACAGATTGAGAGAGCAAGGGAAATTTCAAGCCTCCCATTTTTTAAGGTCGAGGGCTTGGGTAACCTTAAGCACTTTGATGGACTCAGGAGGAGGTTTTGGGTTGGACTATTGGAGAGCTATGCAATTGAAACACTTTTTACAATCTTTACCTACCCTACCTACCCTGCCCATAGATAAAAGAAGGTGATTCATTTAGATTACCCTCTGGTAAATTAAGATATATCAACAGACATGTGACATGCCAAACCTCAGCTGTTGTCTATATAATGCTTTGCAAATGTGGCGCCTTTTATATCGGTAAAACGAACCTTTCTGGAAGAGAATTGACGACCACATATCCTATATCCACAGCGGTCAGATTAATACATCAATAGGGGGCCATGTAGGGTTAAAGCATAAATTTGACTCATCTTATATCAAATTTACCATCCTAGATGTTATTGCACAGGATGGACGAGGAGGTGACATAGACAGGCAAGTATTGGCACGAGAGATGAGGTGGATCTTTGATTTAGGAGCCACCCAATACCCTGGCTTGATTGAATGCATTAGTTTCAAACCTTTCTTATGAGATAACGCATGTTATATACCATCAACACAGTTGAAGATCTTTATTATTTACATTCGGAAGATGATGCTTTAACTCTAGTGAATGAGCCCCCACAAACACCATCATGCCTCCCTCCCTTCATTGTTTCTATCTCATATAACACTCCTTCCATAATATATAGGCCCTATCAGCCGTCTTTTTCCTTCCCCCCACCTCCCCCTCTTTTCTCTATTTGTTCTTTCTATTTGTTATTTTTTGTCAAGAGAAACTAATACCGTATATGGGTTGTAAGCAGTATCAACTGATAAGCATATGGATACACTTAATAAGAATGTAAAGAATTTGTGTTGCATGCGAGCCCCTGATGCAAAATAGTTGGCACAGAGACTCCCATTTATATGGATTCAGGCACCATATAGGTTTTCGAGCGGCTAAATTACATATTTGTCTGTTCATTTGAATTCCTCCCAGATTCCTTAAAGAATGGATTACATAACTATTTGAAGTTTGTGCACCCAGCAGCAATGGATAGTTAATGACCTTTTAATACAATCTTCTTTAATTCACAGTGACCGTAGTGGACAGCAGTTAATGTACTTCCGCCCTTACCCGCGGTGTCCTCTCAGTATGGGCAATTGTGGTATTGCTTTGGCCAAATGTTTATTCATGTATCAATTTGTTTCACGTATAAACTGTGGGCAATAGATCCAATAAATCCCCTATATCCACATAATGTGTGAGGATAGAAAATCGTGACCCTCTGAGTCTGTTCTCCCCTGCTTTGAGGCAGCTGTAATATACGGCGGCGGGTATACTTCCGCCCTCACTTGTTCAGGCTTCCAGCTGTGGGCAGCCGTTATGCTGCTTCTGGTAGAGGAAGGAAATTAACTAACGTCCGGCAGATATGACGCAGCGGATATGACACTTCCAGGTCACGGACGCCGAAATACATGGCGGGAATTACCACTTATATAAAAAGGACAACATACTATACTCACACATGCAAGTCATGCTACCAGAGAGACACAAAGGGGGTAAGTCATCTCCTGACATATTGAGTTTTACAAAATGTTTCCAAACTCAGGAATATAATTAGACATCTCTTCTTATGCCCTAAGGTCATGCTCTCCCTTGCACAAATAAGGACACCCAGGATTATTGCATATAGCATTTCCAGTCTACTTAACTAGGATATGACTTGGATGCCTGGGAATACCTCATATATATGATTACCTGCATAATCTATCCTGTATTAATGAAAAGGTAAATTACACTATATTGCTGCTGTAAAGATGCATATACTCTTAATTGAAGATCATGCTCTTACAAACTCTCTATCTATGTTTTCTCAACCAGGAAGCTGCATGTTTGTCTCCCTATGGTGGTGTCTGAATGGCCATATATTAGTGCATTTGGACCTATATGATACAATAAATCAAATATAACAAGCATATTGATAATTTTACAGTATATGCACTAACATGTCCTATAAACTTCAATTGGGATATACGGTCCACGTCTACTAGACATTTATTATCTGTGAGCTCTGGCTGAACTACGGGTCCGCATCATTTGGGGTTAGTATGCAACATATCTTCTACTATCATAGCGACTTAAATGTTTCCCTATGATGTATATGCCACAGTTTCAAATATACTATGTTATATGATGTGTATTATGTATATATATATATATATATATATATATATATATATATATATATATATATGCAAATACTTATTGGAATCTTCTTATATAACCTATAGAACACTAGCTGGTTCTCTGGTCTCTTAAGCCCTGGAGAAGCGAAGTCAAGTGAAACGCGTTGGCTGTACAGGAACCATATCCATCCTTTTGACTGAGACTCCACCATCTGGTTACCTACCTTGTGTTCCTAAATTTTTAATTATATGTGGTATATGTATGAGTGTCTTTTAGGCAATTTGTCTTTATGCCTTTTTATAACTATTAGTCAATAAAATGTATTTTAACTTTATCATTGTGAGGCGTTGGATGATTTGATCACCTCATTTGAGCCTTGAAAACACCACTTTTTGTCTATTTTTTGTTTATTACTACATAGGTGTGTGGCTCATATCTTACGGCATTTGTTTTGTACAGGGTTCATTAGTTCTAAAGGTATACAGACACAGCGTCTTATGTTATCAGAATACCCTCCCAAATCCTTCCATTCACAATCAGTATGTACAGGACAGGGTCACATAAACAACAATTTCTTCAAAGCAAAAACAGGTAGGAATATGCAACAATGTTTGTTAACTCAGAGGGAATGGTTATTTTTTTCTCAACAAAAGTGCAGTTCATTTTTAAAATGCAAAGCCAGACATACAGAGTTATATGCAAAAAAGAAGGCATTTTGGAGGTTGCAGTCATTCCTTCTCAATGCCTATCAGCCACCGCCTCTCTGTGACAAGCAAACCATGATATCACAAGTGTAAACTGGCCCTAACACTTGTTTGTGCTCACTTGAAATTCCGCATTTAGATTTATTGGAATTATTTCCTATTTTTATAAAACAAATCACACCTTTGGCAAATTAGGCTATAATGTAAGCCTGCTTTTAAAGTAATCTCAGTGCAAACTAGTCATACATAGGGTGTATAAATGCATTTTCTTTGTCATCATAAAGTCACTGGGTTAATATATTTCATCACAAAATTAAAATATGAACACTTTGCAGCAAATAACGTTAGCTAGATATATCATAAATGTTCATAACCCTTATCATTTCAATCTAAGTTTAATTACTGCTTTAATTAAAGCACTAGCAGCCATCTGGTTCAGATATTAAATACAACTATGTGTGCAAATAGCCAGTTTTCACAGGCATCCAGTAATTGCTAGGGTCAGCTTTACATTACATTATTCTTGAATGATATGGTTTGTCCATGAATTAATAGCTGGGTTATAGCCAGAACAAGTGTATGACATATGTTAACTGTAAACCTTTATGGTTTGTGATTTCTTACTATTTATTTTTTTTTATTTATATATTAGTAACAAGGAGGCATTAATAAAAATGTTTTTTATTAAAATGAGAGCCAAAATACCATTATTCCTGTAGGAGAGAAAAACAAGAATGTGTAAAGAGGTGTAAAAAATAATAATAAACTAGTTTATTATATAAATCATTGAAGCATGATAATAATAATTTTGACAGGTTTGCAAAAAATAAAAAAATTAAAAAAAAATAAGAAAAAGAACATTTATTAAAAGTTTCAAAGGGAGTCTATAAACTTTCTTTTATTATCTAAGATATGTGCTGTTTATGCCCTTCCTGTTCCAACATGACTACACACCAGTGCACAAAGCAAGGTCCATAAAGACATGGATGAGCGCGTTTGGGGTAGAGGAACTTGACTGGTCTGTACAGAGTCCAGACCTCAACCCGATAGAACACCTTTGGGATGAATTAGAGCACAGACTGTGAGGCAAGCCTTATCATCCAACATCAGTGCCTGACCTCACAAATGTGCTTCTGGAAGAATGGTCATACATTCCCATAGACACAGGCCTAAACCTTTTGGACAGCCTTCCCAGAAGAGTTGCAGCCATTTTAATTGCAAAGGATGGGCCAACTCAATATTGAACTCTACGGACTAAGACTGGGATGGCATTACAGTTCATGTGCATGTAAAGGCAGGTGTCCCAATACTTTTGGTAATATAGTGTATGTCACCTCTACTCAAACATAAAGACATCCAGAGGCTGAATTAAAACATTTATTTTGAGGGGGTGTATCATGTACCTGGTAGCAGAGCCTGATATGATGAGGAAGGCCTCTCTTACACCTCTGACTCGGGGCCCCTGATAGTGTAAACAGAAGGCACAGCAGTCCAGGGTGGCTTGAGTTCCTGTAAGCCTTGCTAGCAGCAGAGCAGGTGTCCACGCTGGGAAGATGAAGTCTTCAGGGGTCTTCAGTAAAGCAGACAGACTGGCAGGTAGCCCAGCAGTGGACCGAATAAGACTGATAATGACGACAGTGGGTAGATGAGTGTCAGGATCAGTGTAATTACGTGGGTCACCTGCTGGTGGCACTGTTGTTCCTGGAACTGAGGGGCGCAGTTCCAGGGCCCACCAGCGGGTGTCTCCCAGCAGCTGGACTGTTCTTTTAATTAAGCTACACCTGAGGACTGCTGAGGGAATATAAGCCGCCCTTCACTGAGGCTCAGTGCTTCAGTATTTTCTCTGCAAGCCGTGTCCCTGTCTGAGCCTGTATCCTGAAACCTGTATCCTGAAACCTGTATTCTGATCCTGTTCCCTGTACCCTGCTTCCTGTACCTGGCTCCCTGCTTTCCTTGTCTCCTGCCCTGTCCTGTCCTGCTATTGTTTGCTCCATCCTTTTGTATATAGGTTGTTAGGTTCTATTGGGGTTTTGTACTGTTATCATTAATATTTTGTTTACTTGTTTATGGTCACTGGTGTTGGTATTGGAGTATGTCATTTTGCTTAATAAACTTATTTACATCTTTATTCATCTGGGTCCTGATTCCTTGGTGCAGCCAACTGATCTGATCACCCTTGCTGGATGCCTGCATGTGGTATCCCTGACAGAATACTGAAGCTACTAACGATCAGATCGGTTGCACCTGGGAATTAGGAATTTTCTGGTTGTTGCAAGATGCAGTCAGAGGAGGTCTTTTATTTTTCTTTGCTTGTAACAGAAGACAGGGAATATTGTCGCCAAATTTTGAAAACTTACACTAGCGAGCAGTTGTTGGAATGCATCCGTCTGGCCCACTCGTTTGTTGACCAAGGCAGAGTTTTGTTCAAAGAGATTCAGCCACTTATTCAGCTCTGTGCAGAGTTGGATTTATCTAATACCCCTAAGGGTGGTGATGATTATTCTCCTCCCTTTAGTGTCTCTCAGGTGGTATCTCTTGTGTGGCTCTTGGAAGATGATAAACCCTATTTTATTGAACATTATTCAGTGTATTCTCCAGAGGCCCTGTTGGATTGCATGAATGCTGTATATTCTCTAATCAGACAAGGGGGTTGTAAATTGAGTTTTGTTCAGGCCTTACTGCAAACCTGGTCAGATCTTTCGAATTTAGCATCAGCTAACTCACACCAATCCACTCCTGCCTCTGGACACCAGTTTTCTCAAAGTTTCTCCTCTCCGTTACCCGTAGCAACCACAGCTGCAGTTAGGTATGGTTTGCTTTCCACTGCTTGTTCATATCCTGGCTTAACAAGTTGCACTACTACTCTGTTGCCCCTAGCAACCTCTCAGAAATTCTCCTCTGTAACTGTCTCTCCTTTTCCACCATCTCCCAATACTGCCATTTCGCTCCCATCTACTTCACAATCTATTCATAGCCCTGCAACCACTAGCAAGATTCCTGTATCTAAACCTAAAAAGAAAAGGAGATTTTTCCCAACACGTACAATTATACCTGTTACCCAGCCTGCTGATCCGGTGCCTGTTTCTCAGCCTGCTGTCCCAGTGCCCGCTGTTCTGATGCCTGCTGTTCTGATGCCCGCTGTTCCAGTGCCCACTGATCCAGTGCCTCCTACTGAGCCTGCTGATCCAGTGCCCGCTGATCTGGTGCCTCCTACTGAGCCTGCTGATCCAGTGCCCGTTGTTCTGATGCCCGCTGATCCAGTGCCCACTGATCCAGTGCCTCCTACTGAGCCTGCTGATCCAGTGCCTGCTGTTCTGATGCCTGCTGATCCAGTGCCCGCTGATCTGGTGCCTCCTACTGAGCCTGTTGCTCCAGTGCCCGCTGATCTGGTGCCTCCTACTGAGCCTGCTGATCCAGTGCCCACTGATCCGGTGCCTCCTACTGAGCCTGCTGATCCAGTGCCTGCTGTTCTGATGCCTGCTGTTCCAGTGCCCGCTGATCTGGTGCCTCCTACTGAGCCTGCTGGTCCAGTGCCCGCTGATCCGGTGCCTCCTATTGAGCCTGCTGATCCAGTGCCCGCTGTTCTGGTGCCCACAGATACGGTGTCTCTTACTCAGCCCGCTGATCCAGTGCCAGCTGATCCCGTGCCCGCTGTTCTGGTGACCACTACCCAGTCTGCTGACCCAGTGCTTGCTGTTCCAGTGCCCGCTGACCCAGTGCCTGCTGTTCCGGTGCCTGCTGATCCGGTGTCTCTTACTCAGCCCGCTGATCCAGTGCCAGCTGATCCCGTGCCCGCTGTTCCGGTGACCACTACCGTGCCTGCTGATCCTGTGCCTGCTGATCCTGTGCCTGCTGACCCAGTGCTTGCTGTTCCAGTGCCCGCTGACCCAGTGCTTCCTGTTCCGGTGCCTGCTGACCCAGTGTTTGCTGATCCAGTGCCTGCTGAGCCACGGTCTGCCGCCCTTTTTGATGTGCCACTGTCTGTTGCCCAGCCTGGTGTCCCACTGCCGGATATCCTGCATGCCGCTGGCACTCCCCTGCTTGATGTCCAGCTTGCCTTCAGTCCCAGTGTTGGGACATGTGTTGCAATGAGGGCAGGTGTATCCCTAATGTTACGCCTCTTCAGGAACTTGACCTGTGGGGTGCCTAGACGGCTTCCAGACCCTGGTGGTGGGGCGCATGATCAATTGCTGGACTCTGGTGGCACGCCTTCCGGCAAGTTAAAGGACTTTGGCCTAGAGAGTGCTAGAAGACCCACAGACATGGAGGGGAGACCTTTTTGGACTTTCGGGGTAGAAGCACAATGGAGCATCTGGAGGCCGCTCCTTAAAGGGGGGGAACTGTCAGGATCAGTGTCATTACGTGGGTGACCTGCTGGTGGCACTGTTGTTCCTGGAACTGAGGGGCGCAGTTCCAGGGCCCACCAGCGGGTGTCTCCCAGCAGCTGGACTGTTCTTTTAATTAAGCTGCACCTGAGGACTGCTGAGAGAATATAAGCCGCCCTTCTCTGCTAGCCGTGTCCCTGTCTGAGCCTGTATCCTGAAACCTGTATCCTGAAACCTGTATTCTGATCCTGTTCCCTGTACCCTGCTTCCTGTACCTGGCTCCCTGCTTTCCTTGTCTCCTGTCCCTGTCCTGTCCTGCTATTGTTTGCTCCATCCTTTTGTATATAGGTTGTTAGGTTCTATTTGGGTTTTGTACTGTTATCATTAATATTTTGTTTACTTGTTTATGGTCACTGGTGTTGGTATTGGAGTATGTCATTTTGCTTAATAAACTTATTTACATCTTTATTCATCTGGGTCCTGATTCCTTGGTGCAGCCAACTGATCTGATCACCCTTGCTGGATGCCTGCATGTGGTATCCCTGACAATGAGACAGTTGCTGGTAGCAGACTGTAGGTCAGCAGGAATAGCAAGGAAGTAGGCAGGTACTGGTAACAGCAGAGTAGCAGAGTAAAGCAGGCCAGGTCATACACTAGCAGGACGGATCAGTTACAAGGGCACAGGCAGAAACATGCTCAGGGTACAAGCCGGGTCTAGAACCAATCAGTGAAGCAGAAGCCAATCGAAGACAGGAGCGGAGGTCAGAGGACAAGCCAAGGTCAGTGCAGGCAGAGTTCAGAGGGTAATCAGGACAAGCAGGGTCAGCAGCTGGAATCAGGATACAGGATCACAGGAACGCAGGGTACACTGGAGGCTGAAGACCAAGCAGCACTGATCCTGAGCACTGGCACAGTTTAAATAGCCTGTCTTACATGAACATTTGTCACGAGTGCACATGAGCACACCAACACGTACACGTATGCGCACGGGTATACGCATATGTGTGCGCATGAGCATATGCCCAATTCTTGCATGCACAAGAAGGAATATTTATTAGCCTGCGAATGTACACAGAAGACCGTACAGAAGAGCCATCTCATTTACTGGCATGCCCTTCCTGACTTTGTGTTTACCCTGGATTGCATTAGCTGCAGTTATTTAAATACCAATTTGGGGCTAGAGATGGTTCGAACACCCCCCCCCTGTTCGGTTCACACTAGAACTCCCAAACAGAGAAAAAGTTCTGACCCGAATGGCGAACCCTATTAAAGTCTATGGGTACGAGCTTGAAAAATCAAAGTCCCCATTTTGAAGGCTTACAGTGCCTTGATAAAGTATTCATACCCCATTTTTCCATATTTTGTAATGTAACAACCAAAAACGCAAATGTATTTTATTGGGATTTTATGTGATAAACCAACACAAAGTGGCACATAATTGTGAAGGAACAGGAAAATGATAAATGGTTTTCAAAATTTTTTACAAATTAATATATCTGAAAAGTGTGGCATGCATTTGTATTTAGCAAAGTCAATATTTCGCTGCAATTAGAGCTGCAAGCCTTTTTAGGTATGTCCAGCTTTGCACATCTAGAGAGTGAGATTTTTGCCCATTCTTCTTTTTAAAGTAGCTGAAGCTCTGTCAGATTGGATGAAGAGTGTCTGTAAACAGCAATTTTCAAGTCGTGCCACAGATTCTCAATTGGATTTAGATCTGGACTTTGACTGGGCCATTCTAACACATGAATATGCTTTGATCTAAACCATTCCAATGTAGCTCTGACTACAATTGTGACTGTCCTTAGTAAAATTTCTTCAAAAATGTAAAACTGTGAGGCCCTGGTGTCCCAGTGGTATTTGGCTATCTGTGGTGACATTAGATGTAAGCTGAGTCTCTCCTGAAATGAAGACATTCCAAATAAGCTGTGAGGTGGCCCAAAGTCATCTGGTGAGTGACCCCCTTAATTAAGGCGGAGGAGCACAAAAAAGGAGCACTTGTTAAGAAGAATATAGAGCATTAATATGCACGTGGTGTTTTGAAGAAATTTTCACATATTGTTACAGCAACAGCACTGTTTTTTTAATCGTATATATTTGTTGTTTGTTATGTGGACACACATTAATATTTAACCACTTTACCACTAGAGGATTTTGCTGTCTTACGTCTGGGCCACTTTTTGCGATTCGGCACTGTGCAACTTTAACTGACAATTGCGCGGTCGTGCGACACCGTACCCAAACAAAATTTATGTCATTTTTTTCCCACAAACAGAGCTTTCTTTTGTTGGTATTTGATCACCTGTGCGATTTTTACTTTTTGCGCTATAAACAAAAAAAGAGCGTTTATTTTTAAAAAATAACAATATTTTTAACATTTTTTTATATGAAATTCCCCCCACAAAAATGTAAAAATCTAATTTTTAAAAAATTTTTGGCCAATTTGTTTTATGCTACCTATGTTTGGTAAAAAAAAATCACAATAATAATCACAAAAAATAGTATTTTGATTGGTTTGCACAAAATTTATTGCATTTAGTAACAAAGGGAAAGATTTCTGTCATTTTTGGTTTTTTTTTTAACGCGTAATGGCGGCGATCTGCGATTTTTTTGCGGGACTGCGACATTGCGGCGGACAGATCGGACCCTTGACTGACATTTTTGACACTTTTGGGGGTACCAGTGACATTACTGCAGTAATCAGTGCTATATATATGCACTGTTACTGTAAAAATGACACTGGCAGGGAAGGGGTTAATTGTATTGGAGAGGGAGGGGTTAATGTATGCCTGGTGCTTACTAACGTGTGTGGGGGGAGGTGACTGTGTGACACAAGGACAGATCGAGGGTTCAACTATGCTGAACCCTGCAATCTGACCCTGCCTGTCACTTAGGAGATCCGCCAGCTTGTGTTTACACAAGCAGGCGGATCTCCACACTCGATTCCCCGACGATCGGGGAAGGGCAGCGGCGATAGCCGCTGCTCCTCCCCTGGCCCGACTCCCGCTGTGACTGAATACAGCGGGAGAAAGGGAAAGGGGAGTGTCTGGCGACGTAGGTCTATGTCGTCAGACGATAACAGACCACTTTGCCGCAGTAGGCTCAACGTGAGCAGACGGCAAGTGGTTAAGCTACAATATTTAAGTATACATGAGGCCTTAAACTTAACAACTTTATCCCTGACCTGTCTGGTGTGTTCCTTGGACTTCATGATGCTATTTGTTCACTATAGTTCTCTAACAAACCTCTGAGGGATTTACAGAGATGTCTCCCGCACTATCTTGGATAATGTTGTATGATAAACAACGCGTAAGGGCAGAGACGGAGTATACCCGGAAGGGACGCCCACACCTACACAAAGCGCCAGCTAACAAAGTCTTATAAGTGAGTTTGTATGTTACATTTCATGCCTAATAAATTTGATTTACTACACCATGAGAGGTCTTCTTGTAACCCCTTCCCAAAGAGTCAGATTTTTGGAAAAGAAGGAGTAGTGGACACGAGAGATACCGAGTGGGCTCCATTTACCCAGGACCCCCTGGAGACATCCATCTATATACAAGACTGTTTTACAAGAAGGTGAGAGGCCAGGCACACCATCCCTTCCTTCTAGACACCCACAAGTGAAGGATTCACTATATATTTTTTGCACCCCCTATTGGGACATTTATATATTTCAGTTTGCACTTTTGTGGAAGTTTGTTCACCTGTCTGTATATTTTTACACCAAACTGATGGACTTTTATTGGTGACATAGATAAAGGAGTTTCATATATTTAATTTCCTCACCCTATCAATGGACTTTTATTGATCACACGGACAAATGTGGAGATATTTTTTTGTTTTTTGTTTTTACATACTACCTCAAGTATCACTGTGATCACACTGTTCTCAGCACTGAGCACTTTATTGTATACTCTACACATCACCTGGTCTTTTAATTTTCTTCACATTTTATTTTTATTTTTACAGCAATATTGCAGTTTTGCACAATGTATCATGATATCTATTTATGATTTTATCTGCAAGTATATATTATTATTGTGAGTTTATATCATTGTATTCAAATTCAAATGTAAAACACACCAAACACACTGATACAATGCAAAATAAAAAAAAAATCACATTAGTTTGCCCCCCAGTGCCCTTTCCTGCAGTTTTACTGTACTTTTTATGTATATATATGTATATATATATATATATAGATATATAATCTATATATATATATATATATATAGTTTATGATTTTGTGTTTCAAACTTTATCATACCCGAGATGTTATAAAGAAGAATGCACAGTAAAAAAAATCATATGTAAATAGTGGGTTTGGGCTGCTCATTCTTAAGAATTTCATGCAAAATATTGGTACCGCTTTCAGCACCTAAAATCCAAAAGAATCATACCACCAGGGAGGTTAAGAAGCATGAAAATAAGCACAGTTTATGAGTACTGAGGGATCCTCACCAATGCAGACTGAAGGGTTCGGGGGTGATCCAGCAAAAGGGGAAAGCTAATTTTAAATTTTCCTAAGATCATTAAGTCCTCAAATGGCACTTTTCCACTGCAAGTACCGGCTCGGCTCTACTCGGCCCTGCTTGGCCCGGTTTGCTTTTCCACTGCTGGTACCGCATGGTACGGTGTTGGAACGGTTCGGTACGGTACGGTATGGATTGCTTTTCCACTAAAGTAGTACTAAAGTTAAGTGGGTGGGATAACAACGGGGTGGGTGGGATTCTCTGACCAATCAGTGGCTAGTAGTGACTGCATGCAAAGTATTATGGGATATGGTACCGGGTATGGTACCCGTTGGAACCACAATCGAGGTGGTACTGTTTTTGAGAGCCGTACCGTTCGGTTCCATGCAGTGGAAAAGCGCCGCCGTACCGTACCGTACCGAACTGTTCCTACACTATACCATGTGGTACCAGCAGTGGAAAAGCACAAAAGCGAGCCGAACCGTTCGGTTCTATGCAGTGGAAAAGCGCCAAAAGAGATTTTGAATGGGAAAGAGCCCCCAACCCTTACAACAGGGACTGTGGACCTGAAAATGTTAACCCTCCTGTAAGAGAGGGCTAAAAAGAGCAAGAAGCAGTCATCAGGGGTCCATGAAAAATAAAAAAGAAGAGGGAGAAGCGCTCTAAGTGCAGACAGTTTTTATTGATCACAAAGTAAAGTTAGTAACAACTCACTAGATGTGAAGCATAATGAGGCTGTGTCACTCCAACGACCTTGCAGCCATCCTCTGGGGGGTGTCATTCATTCCCATAATGCCGTCTGCAGCTCTATCACTGGTGGTGGGAGGAAAGGAAGCCGGCTGCCTCCCACATCAATCAGCGGTGAGCGGTCCGATGTCTCAGATCTGCGGCTACAGTGTGCGGGTGATGGCTGGAGACACTCTCCTTACCAGGGATGGTTGGGTCTGTCAGCTGGGTACGGCATGCACCATCAGGGGTCCATGAGGTGTGATTTGGAGTAGGATACCCTGGTGAGAAAGAATTGTGTGCTGTCTGTAACTGAGACATAGATGAGCTGGGGTAACCTCTACTTTGGGATCCCTAGAGCAGGCGGGAACTTTAAACCCTGGGTGGGACAAAGTTTTGCTGGTGGGGGGCCAAAGGTTTCATTTATATCAGAAGTTGATGGACTGTTTTGTTTATTCTGGAAGCCTGTTGGCCTGGTTTGTTTTGCCTGATTTTGAAAATGAAGACTGTTGCTTTTACGAATATGGCTAGCTGGTAATCCTGGGCCCCCTGTACAAAAAAGTGGAAACCACCCCAAACTGTAATTAGCCTCTGCAGTAAGGTGCAGAGGTTTAGCTGATCATTTTTGGGCTCCTGATTCCTGCTGCGTATCTACAGTCTATCATCTTCCAAGCCTATGCCAGCCTCCAGCCATCCTGTTGTCTCATCTGCCTGCTGTCAGCTGCTCTGTCACCTGGTACCCTTTCAGTGAAGTATCGGCTACTGTCAGCACAGACTACTGGACTGATTATAGATGCTCATACCTCACCGTGCTCTTGCAGTTACTGTCAGACTATCAGTGGCCTTCCAGCCAGAGCTGTACAAGAGGCCTTTTTTTGCACGTTAGGCTCATTGATCAGGTATGTGACAGCAGGTGTGCCTGGAGGAAGCCCACCTATAATTAGCCTTTACAGTAAGGTACACATGGAAGGGCAAAACACATCACCAGCAACTAAAATTTTTCCCAGCATCCTTACCAGTCAGCCTGCAAAACAACCAAATTGACCCTGTTTACGATGTGTGTTGCCATTCCATGTGCACCTTACTGTAAAGGCTAGTTATAGGCTGGGTTGTTTTCTGCTTTTTTGCATCCCGTCCCTTTCCCTTAAGGAGGTGCCAGATTTAACAAACAGCTCCAACACTAGCCACAGTCACTAAAACTAAGTATTATTTTAAAACAATGTTAGGAAAAGCAATGCAATGGCAGAACTTATTAAAAACTGCCAAGAATTTTAGTGGTTAAAAAGAATTAGTACATTTTCTCCTTTCTATGAGGCTTTGTAGGATGGGTTTATATGCATTTGTAGAGCTAATAAAATTAGGCTTAAAAAAGATGAAACGTCAAGATGATAATTAAATGTAAATGCATAGTGGTGAAGTTGCACAGTTTTGGAAAATTGAAAAAAAAATGGAAAAGCAGAGAAAACCTACTTATGTCAACTGTCTTGTTATTTAAATTATTAGGATATGTGCCTGAAATGTGCTAAGTGCAATAATGATAAATTAAAAACGAATGTAGAGAGGGAGCATTATATTAATAATTATTGCGATACAGGATTGATAATACCTAAAATAGTATTTGTATAAATCTGTGTTAATTTTTATATTGTGTAATAAATAAAAATATTTACATATTTCATTGCTTTGGCTTTTTTCCTTCCTTTTTCCTTAACTTAACATTTCTTTTTTTTGCTCTTGTTTCTATTCAAAGCTTTTGAACACAATTTTTTGCATAATTGTTCTTACAATGTTTATACGTATGTCAAAAAAAAAAACATACTTAAACTATACCATCACTTTTTTTAAGAAAAAAAACATTGCAAGTATTTTAACAAATGTTATTGCAGATGCTTATCTGTTTCCATTCTTCATCTGTTTCTGAAAAAAACATCATGTTCTTTACCGATTGATTCCTGAATGGGAGAATCTGCATTTGTTAAAACCACCTGAGCAAGTGTACATGTTTTAATGAGCAAAGTTGCAAATTCTTCATTTCTTTAGTAGACATGCATTTTAGGTACTATCTCACCAAAACTGAAATTTCTTTTGCTGGGGATCCCAAAAATGTACTTGTGCCTTAGTGCAGACTTCTGAGAAAATCAGTGAGCCAATTACAAAAGCAGAAAATGATATGTCTTTGTTAACATTACAAGACGGGTTATCACCTGATTGGTGGCCATGTTCTTAGTACTGATATTTTTATGAATCTGGTTTTCTGGGTGTGGGAGGCAGTAAGAAGCATGTTCCAGAATAACTAACAGGTGTGTTCCAGGGTCATCAGCACTAAAGGAATTTGGGGGGTATGACTTGTGCAGTACAGCAATACATAGATGAAAAACAAGACTAATTATCGGTAGCCTAGGTTCCTACTATGTAACTCAGAGTTTAATACGACATTCTGCGGACATTTAGACCATGTTCCTCCTGATGCTAAATCCCTACATCGTTATTGAACTTTTATATCCCAGAGCTTTGACTGGCAAACACGGAACTGTCATTTTATAGACGAATGGCTCAGGGTGGTCAAGACAATACAAAAAGTTTCAAGGGCCACCAGAGAAACAGGAAAACGAATCTGAACAAAATAACTAATAATTGGTGCTGCTTTCCATGTTCACTTAAAAATATCCTGTCTTCATCCATTAAATTTAGCAACAATCTTTCCATTATGTTATGTGTATTTAACACATTTTAGGCTTGATGTTTACCTATTAATGCCTCAGTTGTGTAGACATCCAAAAGCCCCAAGACTGCTGCTGGATGCCTCCCTCCTAGATGTGATATCAGCAGGCCCAGAAGACACAGCTTTGTCATTCAAGTCACACTCCACAGTATTCCCCTATGCTTTTTCCCTAGCTGCTACATATAGGGAGGTGAGGGCCAGAGGAGCTTGGCTAGCACAGTTAGTAATTACATGCTTTCAGAAGAAAAAAGAGATATGATGCGGAAGGTGGAAGGGAGTTGTAATAGTGAATTTACACTTTCTGGAGTGCAATTTCCCTAGCAATTTCAGAGCCACATTGCAATTTAATAAAAATGATTTGTGGAAAGAAAACTCTGCAAGTAAGCATTTCAATTACTTGATTTTTTCTGCTTTCGTCTGCATTTTTTAAGATAGTGAAGTAATTTTTTTAAACACACCTAATGAAAATTGTAAACTGTGGAAATAAATGAAACAGGTAACATACAGAACAATTTGTATGAATGGGAATAGTAACAACTGCAAAGTCAAGAAAACCTATGGAAAAAAGGTTTTTTTTGTTGTTGTTTTGTTTTTTTAATTAATTTTACTTTACTAATCCTTTAATAATCCTTTAATGCATGTTTTTATCTGTTTTAAACAATATATTAAATATGGAGTAGTTAAAAAAAGAAATCTGGTCAATAAATGATGAGCCGATCATGCTATAACACTGAATAGAATAATTTATAAAACAATTCCACAGTGTGGGATAAATGTAGTGTTAACATGGTGTGAGTATTAAAATCTGGAACAATTCTGACAGCCAACAGCAGGCAAAATGACCCAGGTCATGACTAGAAATATTATTTTAACAATGATTTATTTAACTTTGGTGATTAAATTTGTTAGCATTAGGCTCGGTGACATCACTTCTTCTTAGTAGGTAGAAAGTGAAGTGTTTTTTTCCACTCATATTTCCAAATTGCATGCTTGCTCTGATGTTTTTGTTGGATGTTGCACTCCGCTACAATGACACTGAGATATTGAAAACATTTCAAAATATAAGCTAATTGAAAATTCAATATTTAATTGCACCATTCACTCAGCAGAGCAATTATCTGTGTTTTAAGCTGTTCCACCACTGAAAACTATTGAAACCAAGGAGACAAAGAAACAAGATGTTGTATTCAATTGAACCAACTTTACTAAAGCAACTTGTGTGTCAAACATGGTTTTACAAGAGAGCAGTTTCTTATACCATCTCTGAAATTACACAATAAAAATAATTATTTTTTAGTGGTAGGTCCAGTGCCCAGTGTATACAATAGTAACTTTCAGGAACCTGGGACCCCGTCTCCAGTGTCTGATGCAAAAGCCCCTAGAGGGAACAGTGCCAACTCTTTTGAAGAAAAAGGAACTTGAATTGCTATCATGGGACCTTACTGCTGCTCTAATAAAATGGTCTTGGTTGCTCATTAACAGAGCATGCTGCACAGGAAAACCCCAAAGCCAGCATCTGTGTCCTGATAAAAATATAATGGTGGTATGGCGCTCATAGATAATGCAGGGGAATATGCAATACAATACAAAAAGGAGTGGTATGTCTAAAAATAAATAAATAAATGGCCAGGACAATACTCAGCGTGTTGTGTTGGGCTGTACTGACACTTGGCACTAGGTGGGGATTAAAGTTCATAGTGCAAGTCTCTGAGGATAAAGGTAAATAAAAGACCTGGAATCCAATATAGGATAAGCAGACACAGGGTAGATCCACGGATGGATGGATGGATGGATGGATGGGTCACAAGGCACTCAGGGCTGCTGTCCAGGAGAGTGAAGTCGACTCTGAGCAGTAGATAAAGAGAAGAGGGAAGCGCCTCTTGAGTGTGGTAAACAGCACAATTTATTACAAAGCAATTTAACATTAAACTCAAATTCCCTCCCCCGTCCTATCCCCTCTTTCCCACCCCCCAGTCCCACCCACCCACATACCTCTCCCTACTTACATGTGTTGTTGTTGTTATTATTCCAGGCATCTCCCCATTGCCCAACACACCACTTACCACCACTGGACCCCCTAGTTACCACACTCAAGAGGCGCTTCCCTCTTCTCTTTAGCATCTGTGTCCTGAGAACACTGGAAGGATTGAAGTTAAGCTGACCACACATATTTCCATTCTGCTTGTACAATCTTCTTTAGATTTACCATCAAATATGTAATGCAAGGTATGTCTCATTTTGAATAGTTTGTTTAGGTAGAAATTGTTTTGGCAAAAATACTACAAGCCCAGGCCTGTTTAAATATGCACCCCCTAGGAATGTGCCCATGACAACCAGGACTTAGGCTGTCATGTAATTCAAAGGCTGATGACATCTAGTAATAGAGAAGGATTACTGCCAAGTGAAGCTCCAGGTAAAAGGTGAGTACTGGAACTTGAGCTGATTTTTTTTTTAACACTAAACAAAATGTTGAACGCTTTTGTTTTTGCCCCCATTTTTCAATAGCTGAACTCAAAGATCTACGACTTTTTCTATGTACACAAAAGGCCTATTTCTCTCAAATATTGTTCACAAATCTGTCTAAATCTGTGTTAGTGAGCACTTCTCCTTTGCCGAGATAATCCGTCCACCTCACAGGTGTGGCATATCAAGATGCTGATTAGACAGCATGATTATTGCACAGGTGTACCTTAGGCTGGCCACAATAAATGGCCACTTTAAAATGTGCAGTTTTATCACACAGCACAATGCCACAGATGTCGAAAGTTTTGAGGGAGCGTGCAATAGCCATGCTGACTGCAGGAATGCCCACCAGAGCTTTTACCCGTGAATTGAATGTTCATTTCTCTACCATAAGCCATGTCCAAAGGTGTTTCAGGAGAATTTGGCAGTGCATCCAACTGGCCTCACAACCGCAGACCACATGCAACTACACCAGCCTAGGACCTCCACATCCAGCATCTTCCCCTCCAAGATCATCTGAGACCAGCCACCCAAACAGCTGCTGCAACAATCGGTTTGCATAACCAAAGAATATCCGCACAAACTGTCAGAAACCGTCTCAGGGAAGCTCATCTGCATGTTCGTCGTCCTCATTGGGATCTCAACCTGACTTCAGTTTGTCATTGTATCCGACTTCAGTGGGCAAATGCTTACATTTGATGGTGTCTGGCACTTTGGAGAGGTGTTCTCTTCATGGATGAATCCTGGTTTTCACTGTACTCATCTCCCTCTAGGATGAAAACTTGTCAGATTCCCATGCCTCCCATTTGCATAATCTGTATACAAGGCTTAACTTTTATCCATGGGTCTTTGGGGGAGCCAGTAATCACGCCTCCATCCTGCTTAATAATATCAACACAACATAAAATAGCCTACATTAAACCAAGCTTGCTCATCTAATTAACTCAGTGCCAACAGATAACAGTGAAAGTGCTTTCCTCAATCTCTCACCAACTCCAGAACCCACTGCCACCTCCAGCGTGTCACCTCCAGTTTTGGCTCTGACGTCACTTTCAGTTGCCTCGTTTTGCCTCATTTTCATACTAGAGGGAAAGCTGCCTCACATTCACAAGTGGTGATTACAAGATTTTCTGGTGGATGTTTGGATCACATGGTTTGGACTTCTTTGGACTTTTTGTTTCACATTGTTCACTAAGTTGAACTCTGCTCTTGTTTTTAAGTTTCCTGTTATTGATTTAAAATGGAAGTAAGGTGGCTACCGTGAAATTCTTTTGTAATTTTTTTATTTTCAATATTTTATTTTTTCCAACAGTGGAATACTGCTCTTGTTTTTAAGTTTCATGGTACATATTTAACACTAAATTGTTCCAAATTCCCTTTGTTTGACAGTATTTCCCATTTTTGTTTCATTATAATCTTCAAATTTTTAATTACTTTTCTGTTAGCTTTTTATGACTCTTTAATTAGCTGTGGACTTATAGCACAATTTTTCAAATTTCATTTGTTGGTAAAAGTTGCTTAATGCATTTTGAATAACATAAATGCGGCAATCATCCTAACCTGTTTGAAACTGCTAGTCATGCACAGCGCAACTTGCAGCCTCATCAGCACAGAAAATGTGCATACATTGAAATCTGAGAATTGGTCTTTATTTTTCGCTCAACCCAGTATTAAAGAAAACTGTCTATATGGAATCATTGACGGAATTAAAGTGCTAAGAGTATTAAAAAAAATAAGAATTTGTATATAATAAAATACATGAGCCCATTCAATATATATTTTTTCACACTGTATACAACTAGAGCTTAGTTATAATTAAATGTAATATACAATAAAAGCAAGAACAGAAAAAGGAAGCTATAGAGGTTTTCATAAGTGGCATTATAGATTTTTGTATTGCCAACATCTTCTGCAGCTTTGTACAGAATGAGTACATAGAGGGACATAAAAATAGCATATTTGCAGTGGAATGTGATTTTGCAGCACAAAGATGAAGAAGTAGAAAGAGGGTTAAAGCATTTTGACCAATCGTACTATATTAGTTTGTCACTAGCTCACAAAAGAGTTAGCACCTTGCTCTGAAAAATTACTGAGTTTTAGTCAGTGTGGGCTCTGATGTCACATTCCATTCAGCCATTACATATGACATTTACACTTACACCATCTAATGTAAAGTGTAATAAACATGGTGCCAGTGTAGGGTGTACACTCCAAGAAGATTTCTGCATGGAAAGACCTGGGCTATGGTGCTAGTTTCAGCAAATGTTGATCAATCATTGTTCCCACAGAAATATTGGGCACCTTCTGTTGTTTTATTTTAAAAAGTCCACTTGTGTTTTTGATCCCAAATACAATCCAAAAAACGGATCATCAATAGGAATATGGTTTGTATTTGATGCAATGTGGGTTCCTGATGAATTCAGAGGATTAAGGTTCATTGTTTCAGCACCTTTATGGTGAGATTTCTTGTACTGAATTTTAAAGGACCTATAATGCTGTGGCAACTAGGGTTAGAATGATGAGTAATTTGGGATTTGTTATGTGCCAAACCCCTTTAAATAAATGGGTGGGTTTCCAACAGCCATTTGTCAGCTGACAGTTTGTGTAGGGAGAGTTGACTGCTATATCGTGCTATACAGGGGTGTATTTAAGTTTTGTGCTGCCCTAGGCCTGACTAAACTTGTGCACCCCCTAATTTAAATATGACCCACCGTTTCCTGTAAAGGCCACACCCCTTCTTTTTTATGACCCGCCCTGTCATCTGTAAAACACAGACCACAACCACAGCCAATCAGGGCAGCCTCATCAGCTCTCATAAGTTCAGCCTCATTAGTGCCCATCAGTGCAGCATAGCAGTGCTGCCTTATCAGTGAAGCCTCATTAGTGCCCATCAGTGTAGTTTATCAGTACCCACCATTGCCGCCTCATCAGTGGCCATCAGAGCAGCATATTATTGCCCATCAGTGCAGCATATCAGTGCCCATCAGTGCAACCTTATGTCACTGGATTAGTAAGATTACTCCTTTCTTTTAGGATATTTGGACTTGTGTTTGCTGCCACTGATTGTAATCAAAGGCTTATTTCACTTATTTGTATAATGACCAGGAAGTCCATAGTCATTATACAAATAAGTGAAATAATCAGTGGCACCAAACACAAGTCAAAATATCTTATAAGATAGGAGTAATCATACTTTCCCTGTGACATATTGCGATAACACATATGAGGTGAGCAAGTCCAAAATATTATTGAAATCGTATAAAATTAAAAGTCTTAATTGTATATGATGCAATTCAATATACTGACTCAAGGACAAGGATGTTTAAAGAAGTTGAAATGATATGAAATTATATTATTGACATGATGCCTGCCATACCTGGGGGTAGAGGAGGGTATGTGGAGCATTAGGCTGCAGCGCCACACTTATTAGCATTGGCGGCCATCGGGCCAGTTGAATTAAGTGTGGTCGGCAGCCTGCGGTCTGTCTGAATGTCCTCACCGGCCGGTATTATCATACCGGTAGGTAGCAGTGTGACCGCCTTATGGGGGTGCCAAACTGATTTGTCTCCTGGACCCTGCCCTCTGGCCCAATTCACCCCATAAGACTGGCATTATACTAAAAGTGTAGTGCAAGCCGGCGGGAACCCTTTTCGTATGGGAGCTGGGAGGAGGCTGTTTTTTTTTGTGCGGGGTGCAGCTTTTTTGCTGCCCCCCCTGCAAAGTGCCGCCCTAGGCCTGGGCCTTGTTGGCCTAGGCCAAGATACAGCACTGGTGCTATACTGTACTATCTGGTAGATTGCATTGTGGTGGACTATATATTTCTGTGTACTCCCCACGTTCATAGTTCAGAGACCCAATGGTCCTTTTTAGTACTACTTTCATGTGTGCTTAGCTTCTGTACCCCCTTCCTTCACAGTTTTTGTTATTGGGCTTTACTATTTTCTCTTATTTCTCTTTCATGTATTTTTTTTTTTTTTTTTTTACATTTTCCGCTAGGTGAAATAAATTGGCTGGGGTTTTTTTTTTTTTTTTTTTTTAATATTTTATTGTCTACTGAAAAATATACACTAATAATTTTGTGGTATTAATAAAAGTCTTTTATATCCAAAACACATATACATACAAACAAAGTCCTTCTGCGAATCTATTCCACTGCTGTGCTTTTCTATAATCTTCTTATTAAATGAACGTGTTCAGCCACCACCTGGTGAGATACCTCCTCACCTCCTAACTGATAATCACAGCCTATTCATTACAACTCCCGCCGATCCCTCTGGGATGGTCACCTTTCTTCCCTCCTGGGATCAAGTGCTCCTTTCAAAACAAATGTTCCTCACACAAAGCACATACAACAAAAAGGCAACTACATAGTGCTCTCCATATAAAATGATTTATTAAAACGCCCCAAATAAAAGACACTTACAAGAAGTATATTGTAAAAACTCTCATATAAATATCCTGTCAGCTAGCTCACCACCCAACTCAGCTCACGGTGGCTGCGTGACATCACGGATTGGGCTCTTCCTTTCTATATGCGTGTCGCCCTCTGATTGGGCTTCTTCATGTATGATTGATTTGTTTTACCTGAGAAATACTGTGCATTTAAAGTGATACTATACACACACTGTTTCATATACATTATCCCTTCTTTTTCTGTATGTGGATAATGCAATTGTAATTATTTTAATTTTAGAAAATACCACTACCTTTTTTCCTAATCGATATACACCTGTCACATGAGCTAGCTCTTTCCCAGCCTGTCTGTAGGGCATGGGAGCTCAACCTGTGGCCCTCCAGCTGTTGCGGAACTACAAGTCCCATCATTCCTCTGTCTTTGGGAGTCATGCTTGTAACTGTCAGCCTTGCAGTGCCTCATGGGACTTTTAGTTCCACAACAGCTGGAGGGCCACAGGCTGAGCACCCATGCTGTAGGGAAACAGTGGCAGGAGGAGCTTCTACAGTAGCAATGTTTTAATGGGCATGTGGTGGAGGAACACTGTGGTGTGGTGTCTAAAGGTGTGAAGAGCTGCACCTTACTTCAGTTAAGGGATGATATTTCACAAGAGATTTTGTTTTCACATTTCACTGACTGGTGGACTTTTATATACTTATTTATTTTGAGTATATTTACAGTATTACCTTCCACTTAATATCAAGTGGATTTTAGTTTTTTTCCCCCAGTATACTGTGTTTTCTTGAGCCCAAGGCTTACCTTTTTAATAAGAAATCAATTTGCCTTACATGTTCTGATATTTTGTTTTCCACAAAAATGTTTTTTTGAAAAACATCACAGAGCATTAAAAAGTATCGGCTTTAGTCCGGTACAGTTGTCTATTACAGAGGTAAGGCAATACATGGTCAAAAAACAGTGTATCCACTACAAAAATAAAACAGAAGTAAAATGCATTTAAACATGTGGTAATGCTGGGAACATGAAAAGATGAAGCACAAAAATTGTGGATTGAGCTCCAGTAGTAGATTCCAATGGGAGATGTCATGGGACTATATGCTTATAACCTGTAAATGGGGCTAGCGAGCCCGTTGAGGAGACCAAGTGAACTTATAGAGAGTTAGAAGAGTACATGTAATAGGGGCATATGTTATATTCGGACGGGACCAAAGTAGCGTGAAGTTATTGTTCAGTAGGGCTCTATACTAAATCTATTTCGTAGCTGTAGCCAATAATAGGACATGGAAAGGGGTGAGGTAGGAGGAGAGACTGAGAGGGTTTGGGAAGAGGGTGGGAGGGGAAGGAACAGGGGGGAGAGAGAAGAAGAATAAATAAAAGAGAGGGAGAGAAAAAAGGGTGGATACAAGGAATTTCTCTTAATGTAAAATCTATTTTAACCTCCCCGATCTTTCCCGAACATGAAGAATGGGTCAACTTTGAAGTGATTTGGGAGGGAGATACATATTAAGCTTGGTTGGTTTTCAGTCTTTCTCTTAGAAACCTGATATTTTTTTTTTTTATCCAACTGATTGTTGTTTGCACTGGAAAGGCTGTTTATTTTGGGATTCTCATTCAATTTAAAATAGTCAATGAACCTGTTAGGAACCATGAATCAGACTGAGACAGAAAATGCAGTAAAATCACATCTTTAATGTAATGGTAAAAATGGCACAGAACAGTAAACGTAGTCAAAACATAAGCCAAGGGTCGGAACCCAAAACGGTAAGTCAGACGAGCCAGTGATCCGGAAACCAGAAATCAGCTTAGTCGGAGGCAGAGGAACAGGATCATGTCGAAGGGAAAAAGGCATGATGTGTCTTTCATTTGCTGAATTAAGTTTCCTTGGCGAACCACTGCATCTAGGGTCCTCAAAGTTGCCCATTGCTTCTTTAAAAGAGCTTGAAAAGCAGATCTTGAAACCCTTGTCTCCTTTGAAAGCTTTGCCTAGGAGAGACCTTGCTAATACAGTATAACTACCTTGTGTCTTGCTGATGTGCTTAGTCTTGCCATGGCGTACGCCATGTAATATAAAAATATCTTCCACAACCTCATCTTAGTAGCAGAGTTTGGCTGTTCTTCACCAGGTTTTATGCCTCCTACACAGTTGTTTCTGTTTCAATTAATAAATAATGATCCTTAGCCCTTGTTTGGTATAATTGGTTGAGCATAAACCTGACTAATCCTACAAAAGCCTTGACTTTGTGCAAGTGTACAAAATGGGTGAGTATAAAAAATTGATTCTGGTTTGAAGCCAAAGAATAGTCACACCAAATATTGATTTGATTTAGATTTTTCTTCTGTTCACCCACTTTGCATTTTGTAAATTTATAAAAATAAACAATTATAATATATATTTTTGAAAGCATTCTTATTTTACAGCCCTGCTTCACACCTGCCTAAAACATTTGCACAGTACTGCATATTTGCTTGCTTACAGTGGACTGATTAAATATTGCTCACATTTAATTCTAGCTACAGTAACTGATTATCCACTTTGCATCCAGACCAATTCTGACAGTTTTCACATACATGTTAAAATCAGCATTTTTTTTGCTAGAAAATTACTTACGGTATATTGTAACATTTTTGCCCAGCTGTTTATCAAAATCTAATTTTCATGAATAAATATACCTAAATGCATTTTAGTGCACACAAACACAATAAAATACCCAATTTTTTGGTAAGATATAAAAAAAATTATGCTGCACTGAGAAAATAGATACCAAAAATTTCAAGATTTGAAAATTTTTTTATGGCCATGTAATGGCGACAAACCATGGTATCTAACAATCAACATGGTCAAGACTTTAAAAGCCTTTATATTTTAGGAGTTTAGAGTTAACCATGAGTTCTGGAGCTAGAAATATTGCCCCCACTCTGATATTTGTGGTGATACCTCACATGTGTGGTGCAATCACCATTTACAAATGCGTGTTACAAATTTTTTCATCCTGTAGTCACGAAAGAAGAGATTTTAATTTATTTTGGATGAATAATTACAAGCTATTCTGTGAGGCCAGACTTTGTTGAGTGTGTTAGCCTCTCTTTTTTCTTGGAATAGGCTAAAAGGGTTATGATGACCAAGCACAAGATGTGTAAAACATGTTAACCTTCTGTTTATTCCTGTTTTATTATTTCTGTTTATTCCTGTGACTGCATCTGTCTACATTACAACAATGACGTTTTTATTGGTATCCTGTTGCATTGTGCGGCTGCCTATTGCAAGTTTCCTTATTTGTCACAGTGGCGAGCTGGGCCAGCACCTGTGGGGTTACCTGCTGTGGGATCTCCTCGGCTCACATGGCTCTCCTCGGATCACATGGAGCGGTAATTCTGCCTTCCTTTCTTTTTTCTTGCTTTTTTTTCTTGTGTTTTATTTTATCCCCCATTGCCATTGCTGCTGGTAAATTTAGGCAATCCCTTTTATTAAAAAAAAAATATATATACATATCAGGCAGGTCTAAATGTCTAAAGTGAGAGACAGAGGTTCTGCATGTAGAGGTAGTAGTGGGAGAGCAGGTTCTATTTAAAGATTAGAGATGAGCCAGTAGTTCAGTCTGAACCAATATTTGGACCAAATTTTGCTTGTATGGAGGTCCAGCAAACATTAAACTAACTGGGTGCTTAGTAATGATAATTTTAAACCTTCAACTGCAGCAGGAAGTGAAACATTTATCATCCGCTAAATTGTAAATGTTTATTGCAGGGTAAATCCTGCTGTAGCCCTTAGAGTTTGTGGCCTATTCCTTTGGTCCAGCACTCCCAAGGTGCCACAGAATATTCTGCAGCTCGACCACAGATTCAACATTTCTAATGTTTGTTCCAGGGTTAATCATGCACTATGCCTTAAACTTTTCAGCCTATTCTGCTCCAGCACTGTAAAGGTGTACTGAATACGTTTCCTCAGCTCTACTACAGCTATGACATTTCTATTGTTTGCTAAAGATTAAAAACTGCTTAGTGCCCAAAAGTCTGGAACCCATTCTGGTGCTCCAGCACTGTAAAAGGTGTCTAAAAATGTTTGCAACACTACAGGCACCAACAAACTGCTCTAAGATCTAATCAATATTCTAACTGAGCTACAAAGTTGGGTTGAAGCCTAATACCCATGTGCTTCATATAGAAAATGTTACTCTGAAGAGCAGTGTGTCCAGCAAGCTATCAACCTTGGAGGCACTTGGTTTTTTTGATTGGGGGATATTCCCTAGGACTACCCATTATCTTTTTGATTTAATTCTCATTATGTTGTTCAATTTATCTATGAGTGAACAAGAACAATTGACATGGGATTTGGATGTCAACCAAGTACAGTATACATACAAAATATGTGATGCCAGAAAAAGGTGATACTGATGCTATCCATGAAGATCGCACTATTCCTTGTCACCACATACAGTTTAAAGGCATCCCAAAAGCATTTAATATGGAATTTTATTTTTTTTTTCTTATGTAACCCTTAAAGCTTCATTACCTGTTGCATGGTATTTTTTTTTTTAAATGTGTTGTTTTGTTAAACATTCCCCATAGCAATGCCCAGCTCCCCAAGCCATGTTTTAACATTAATTTGCAGATTAGCCCACAAAATGGGCAAAGTTTAACATTCACCTTCCAACAGGCTTTAATGCATTTGCTGCAAAGTTTTAGTTCCACCAAACTTCAAACCAGTATCACTGTAGCCTAGACTAATTGAACCTGGGCTGATTCGCCCATCATTAATCACTAATAGGGGTAAGGTTTGAATTTGCGGTGAAACAGGGTTCACTGTAAACTGTTTGCCAAACAGATTAACTCAATAGTCTGTTTCACCGCTCACCAATTGAAACCTATAATTTTTACTTGAATTTATACTTTTTTTTTTTTGATTGCATTACATTGACTTGTGTCTTTTTTTCAACCTGATTAATTACGTAATTACTACCACTACTAAATGTGACAGCTTTCTGCTTAGGGCTGTGCATACATCCTTTGTCTTTGGTTGCTAGAATGCTTGCAGCCTACTATGCAATAAAGTTCACTAATTGCAGATTTTTAGACATGTTCGCTGAACGCATCCATTAATGGAACTTAAGCAGATTCACCCATCACTAATCATCAAGCAATTAAACGAGAAGCATTTACATAACTGAAACAAGACAGAGAAGACAGGAAGGTAAGATGAAAGTGATTGATTACTTTTTCGATTTTAAGTGGAATATAATAAAGATTTACACTTTTTAAAGTTAATATTATTTGTAAAATGGCTTGCATAGTGTATTTAAGGACAACATTAGTCATTGGGGTTGATTTAATAAAAGATACCTAAGCTTAGTGGGTAAGGTGAAGCTGAGGTTACTTTGAAAACCCAATCATTTGCAAATTAAAAGAGGCACATCATTAAATGACTTAAAGAGTAGCTTCACTTTCATGGAAAAAAACAATATCAAATAAAAAAAAAAATAGCATATACAATTGCTACACAAGCTATGTTGTAATTCAATGCTACTTAAAATTATTCTTCCTTTTCAATCTGCAACGTAATTTTCTGCAAGATTCAATACAATATGGCAACCTAGAGGTGTTCTATACATAGTGGATGTACAGAACACCTCCAAAAATGTAACCTCCTGCTTGTATGATTGGCTCACTGATTGTCCCGGAAGCCTGCACTAAGATACAACTCAGGTTTTAGGCACCCCCTGCAATAGCAATGTAAGTTTTATTGAGATACTCCCAAGAGTTAATCACTGCTAAAGGGATGCAGACAATGCCGCTTTCCACATTTAAATGCAGAAGGTGTATCAGATGATTAATAATGAACCAGATCCTGCCATTCAGAATGAGTATGTGATCAGTTTACAAAGTGAACAGAATCGTCTGCCCACTGACTCCCAATGCAGCCACATCGCATTTAAATTTCTAAGGGAGTAGACACTGTTCACTTAATATAATAAATTACTGCGTTCCAATGTAAATGTTTACCTATAGCTTAGCGAATACGATTAAGCTGTGTTCACTTCAATCACTTAACCATGTTTAAAGTAATTGTAAAGTCTTGTTTTTGTTGTTGTTGTAATTAACAAACAAGTTATACTTACCTGCTCTGTGAAGTGGATTTGCACAGAGCAGTCCAGATCCTCCTCTTCCCGGGTATTGCTTTGGTGTTCCTGGCCCCTCCCTCCTGTTCAGTGCCCCCACAGCAAGCAGCTTGCTATGGGGGCATCCAAGCCAAGCCACAGTTCCCTGTGTACATTCAGATACGGATCCGCAGCCTGGTCCTGCCCCCTCTTTCTTCTCAGTGGCTTACTGAATTTGATTGACAGCAGTGGGAGCCAATGGCGCTGCGCTACCATCTCAGCCAATGAGCAGGGAGAGTCTCCGGCAGCCAAGACACTTGTGCAGCGTCGCTGGATTGAGATGACCTGAGGTATCTATTGGGGGGGCTGAGGGTTGCTGCTGCACACAGAAGGCCTTTTATCCTAATGCATAGAATGCATTAAGATATAAGAAAACTTATGACTTTAAACCACTTGTTGTGGTTTGCTTTTTTAATTTTCTTTGCAGATGATTGAGTGTTTAAAGTGAATACATCTTTAATTATTTCACTTGCAAAATGAAAAGTCTTTGCCCCTTTGATAAATAAACCCCTTTGTGTATTGCAGTGTTACTGCAATAATATTCCCAGGGCCAGCGTTATAGCTGGCTTGCAGTTAGTTAGTTGCATTCCCAGTCCAGCAAGGCCAAGTCAGAGATTTGGGCACATTGCATTGGGGTTAGCATCAACAGGCCCTCTTAGTCTAGGGAAAACTGATACTATAATGCAAAGGCTATTTACTGGTAGGGACACTTTATTATGTTTCTAGTTCATTGTTTAAAAGCTGTACATGATCAAATTTTATTTTTTAGTTTTGGGCAGATTTGCAAAGGGTTAGAATCTCAAAGACCCCTAATGATGTCTGTGTCTCATTCTGGAGCATTCTCCAGACTTCCTGTTGCTACATGAGACCCAATGTGAAAGATTTCTCTTCATCAAGGACATAGACAGTAATATGAAAAGTGTATTTAACCACTTGCCAACCACCAGCAGTACATATACTGCGGCAGGTCGGCTCTGTCCCATGAAACGACGTAACTGTACGTTGCATGCCCGTTCGCCACAGGGGGAGCCAATTAGCGGGTTCGGCAGACTCCATTGCCGGCACCCGTGATCGCTCCTCATGGAGACAGAACTGGGGTCTGCCATTGTAAACATTGCAGACCACTGTTCTGTCAGTAATGAACACAGGGATCCTGTGTTCATCTTATCTAGGAACACGGGTCCCTGTGTTTATTCAGTAAACACATCCCTCCCACAGTTAGAAAGCACCCCCTAGGGACACATTTAACCCTTTGATCGCCCCTGCAGTTGACCCCCTTGCCTGTCAGTGTCATTAGTACAGTAACAGTGCATATTTTAGCACTGATTACTGTAGTAGGGTCACTGGTCCCCCTAAAAGTATCAAAAATGTTAGTTATGTGCCTCATTAGTCCGCCACAATGTGGCAGTCATGCTAAATCGCTGATCGCCGCCATTGCTAGTAAAAATAAATAAATAAATAAAAATGACATAAATCTTTCCCTTAGTTTGTAGACGCGATAACTTTTGCGCAAACCAATCAATATACACTTATTGGGATTTTTTTTTACCAAAAATATGTAGCAGAATACAAATTGGCCTGAAATGATGAAACAATTTGATTTTTAAATGTTTTTTTATTGGGAATGTTATATAGCAGAATGTAAAAAATAGTGTTTTTTTTTTTGTCGCTCTTTATTTGTTTATAGCGCAAAAAATAAAAATCGCACAGGTGATTAAATACCACCAAAAGAAAGCTCTATTTGTGGGAAAAAAGAACATCAATTTTATTTGAGTACAGCATCGCACGAACGTGCAAATGTTAGTTAAAATAACACATATCAGAAAAAATGGCCTGGTAAATAAGGGGGAAAACCTTCTGGTCCAGAAGTGGTTATAAATCAAGCAAGGATTATAAACACTGTAAAAAAAAAAAAATATTGCTGTCTGTTACCCATCACTTTCTGTCCAGGAACTGAGATTCTTAGGCTGGCCATACACTATACAATTTTCTTATTCAATTTCCTTTAGATTTACCTTAAACTATGTAGTGCAAGGGCATGCCTGATTGAATACAAATTGAAAGTGTTTAGGTTTGACCCTATATTACATGGTTTTGGTAAATCTAAAGGAAAGTTGAACAAGAAAATTGTATAGTGTATGGCCAGCCTAAATCTGACCCACTCCAAAAGTTTTGGCTGGAGTTGCACTTTAGTGCCTAAACAAGTCGTCATCAAGTGCTGTAATTCTGAAGGAAACATCAAGGGTATTTTTTGATTAGTTAAATAAAGGAGCGCAGGATTTCACATGCTCATATTTTGTGTTTCCCATGCATTAAACCTTTGACAGATTTCTGCCTAAGCGCTGAAAGACGTTTTAATCTCTACTTACCTTCCATCAAAATACATGCATAGTAACATTTGTCTTTCATAATGGCAATGTTAGCTAATCTGATCACAAAGTCACAGGCTGTTAGCCTTAGCGAAGATAGTGATTGAGTGGATGTGTTTCTAGTTTCATACTTCATTTCGCCTATGTTCGCTTTTCCTGTGGCTAATCCCAGCCACATTTCACAATGTTGTATGTTAATTTGTGAAACATGAATGAGAGAAAGTTTAAAAGTTCACATGCTGAATATAACAGAGTTTGAATTGCATCAAGCAATTTCATCATAATCAGACTTGCAATTCTAAAAGACAACCTGGATCTAATCCCTACAGAAAATGAATACTAGAGCAGCATTGTACTATGTGATAAATTTGTAATTAATTTTGGATTTTGCACAGCCATTCATATTATCATTTAATTACCTTTACCTCAATATTAATAAGTCCTATTATATTCTACTTTGAATTTTATTTGCACAGCTTTATTGGTCAAATGGAATGTTCATTCTTGCATTGCCGAAAATTAAGTTTTGGCTCTGTTGGGATTCCAAGCAATTGCACAAATTTAATTGAAGCTACATTAAAGATTTTCATAAATTTTGTCCTGCTTATAATACCTGTTCTGCAAGAAAAACATGACATAGGAAAATGAAGAAAGAAAATGGGAAAATAAACACAGTGAAGATAAAGAATATATATACATGTATTATAAAATAGTTTATTCTAGATAATATAGGTGATTACATAAACATAGGTTGCTGCACCCAGGTTTGCCCCACTGGTGACAGTGTTATTAAAGTGTTACTAAACCCAGAACCCTGCATTCACTACATCTGGTCTCTCACAGTACACAGAAAATGGAAATCCAATAGTTTTAGTAAATATAAACTGCTAAATACCTTTTCTCATCATCAGTAATAGCAGTCTTATGACTTCTGTCAGTGTCTGGTTAAAGCTTGTAGGAGGAGTTTTAATTCTACTCTGACTGTCCTATGAGGCTGCATGACCCCTGACCCTCTGTCTGGACAATGCTGATTGGCCCTTTGATGATCGCATGCACTCTAACAACAGAAAAAAAAACTGTAGCATTACACACTAAATTAAGCATGTGCAGCTTGCCCCAAGGCTCCGTTCTATCAGGAGAGGGTTTGGAGATAGTGATAGAAGGGGAGGATCAGAAAATACAAGATCAAACAGCCTTTTTACACAATGTGGAGGATTAACCCCTTAAGTTCCACAGTGAGTATAGCAAGCATGCTTTACTGCAGTGGTCCTCAACCCTGGTCCTCGGGGCCCACTAACAGGCCAGATTTTATGTATTTACTGGAAAAGAAGGGTGGCGCTCACTGGTGTCTATGTAAAGCTTCGCTCTATGGATAATAAACTGGAGAGTGTCTCTTGAATAATAATAGTGATATTTATTGAGGAAAATAAAGATAAGCATAAAATGTAAAAATGTGCCAAACCAGGTGGAGGATGAAGATCCCCAAGCGTCACTGTAGTGAACTCCAGCTGGAGCGGGCACTGCGCGCGGCCGTCACACAGACCCAAAGCCAGGTGGAACTTCCCTACGCCGGGTTGTCGGATCTGTCGGATCTTCCGCGGTGACCGGAAGTGATGCGAGGATCGCGTCGCCGGAAGTGACGATCAGCTGATGATAGGAAGCTGGGCTGGTTACGGGCATCAACACACACGCTTTCGGGTTGCCGCAACTACATGTTTCCAGCCCGGCTTCCTATCATCAGCTGATCGTCACTTCCGGTGATGCGATCCTCGCGTCACTTCCGGTCACCGCGGAAGATCCGCCGGATCTGGCGACCCGGCGTAGGGAAGTTCCACCCGGCTTTGGGTCTGTGTGACTGCCGCGCGCAGTGCCCGCTCCAGCTGGAGTTCACTACAGTGACGCTTGGGGATCTTCATCCTCCACCAGGTACCATCTGCTGTTTCAAGCATTCCCCCCGGTCACATCAGGGAATCCTACAGCACTCTAAGGAGGTCTGGGAGCTTCGGGACTGGTTTGTCACATTTTTACATTTTATGCTTATCTTTATTTTCCTCAATAAATATCACTATTATTATTCAAGAGACACTCTCCAGTTTATTATCCATAGAGCGAAGCTTTACATAGACACCAGTGAGTGCCACCCTTCTTTTCCAGTATCTACAGTTTGTGACGTCATCCCATGTTAAGGGTTTGGCAGCCTTGGTTCTGAACAATTTAATTGGTCAGTGTCACGTTACCACTTTTTTTTGGGTCCATGATTACCTAGGGACTTCTCTGCAGGATCAGCGCCTGGACTATTTTTTTGTGTTCAGATTTTAAGTATTACCTTGGGGAGATGCATGCTAGAATACTGCAATCACTGAGCAGCAAATGAGATCACCTGTGATGTAATTTAATTATCTTGCAAACCAGGACTGTTAGTGGGCCCCGAGGACTGGAGTTGAGGACCACTGCTTTACTGGATATACAGACTGATTTTACTGTTGTGGGTTTAGAAACACTTTCAGTGCAAGACTAAAGCCGGTACACACTATGCAACTTTTGTTGTTTGATTTCCTTTAGATTTACCTTTAACTATGTAGTGCAAGGGCCAGTGGCGGCTGGTATCCATGTGTCCAGCCCCCTAATCTACATGCGGGTCGTCGGAGGCATGGAGTTCAATGGGGCTTTTTTTTTTAACCATGTGATTAGAGCCAGAGGCTCGCACAGGCTAAAAAAAAGGATGGGCTTGGGGCGCAGTGCAGTGTGCACCAAGCCCATCCAGCTGTATGACAATAGCGGATGAAAATTTGCCATTGTCACACGGATCCTCCTCCTGGCCAATCAGGAAGCGGGTTTTGAGACCCGTTTCCCGATTGGCCAAAAGGAGAAACCATGCCATTGGGCATGGAGGAGGAGGGAGGAGACGCAGAAGACAGGGGGAAGAAGCCAAAGCCAAAGCCGCCTGCTGCTGCATCCATAATTCAGCAACATACACAGAATCATGCCTGTGCTTAATTGATTGTGTAAGTTTTAAAGTAGAACTAAAGGTAAAACCTTCTTGTCATATTAAATAAATTCATAGAGGGTTATAACCCCTGTCAGTATTTTTTTGTTTTGCCATCTGTGTCCTATTGGGGAGATTTCCCCTAACTTTCAGTCCCATATCCATATCAGGAAGTGAGAGGAAATTCCTTCAAAGCAAGAGAATCCCTGGTATTAACCAGGGTCAACAAAACTAGTGTCCCTATTGGAAGCTTACCCCTCTATTCCTGTTTTAGTTATAACACAAAATGTGGGACTTTCTTTCCCTTTCACTTTTGGTACTAAAGCCTCGTACACACGCGTCGAAAATCGGCAGGGAATTTTCGTCCGACGACCGATCTGCCGATTTTCGGCTTGTTAGCATGATGCTTCCGACAACCGTCTCCGACTTTTCGGCCGAAAAAAATCTGATGCGCAGGCTATAAAATTTTTGTCCGCCGTCAAAACACGGCCGATTTTCGTGCAGTCAGTACAAATTTCGACAGGGAAAAATCTAATGAGCAAGACTGGGCATGCTCAGTGAAGAAAGAACACAAAGAAAGAAAACCAACACATGACATCACTTCTGAAGTAGAATTTTGTCGGGCGAGAAAATTAATGTGCAGTCTAGGCACATTCCAACCAACAAAACACCACTCTGGACAAAAGACGGACGATCGGTCGGCCGATAATCATTGCGTGTGTACTAGGCTTAAGAGTAAACAGTACAACTAGAGCGGGTGAATGTCCCTAATAGGGACACAGCAATAAAAACCTGACAGATCCCTCTCCACTCTATCCAAAACTAATAAAAAAAAATGTGCCTTTAGTTAAACTTTAACTAGACTTTTTAAGTGGTCACTTCTAACGTGAGCACCAGCATAACATCCTATGCCCGCAGATCAGTCTGTTTAGGAGTATTCTTGAGTCAATTTAACATTCTGCCATTTTACTCAGCCCTAATGAAGTGGGATTATGTAGCCCCAAAATGCATTGGCTGTCTTTTGCACTGCTAGTTATAACCAGTTAAACAATAAAGACTTTGGAATTTTTCATCTGGCGCTCCCTTATTGCCCTTGGCTGTTGTATTCTGACAGCTGGCACACATGACTGTCAGATACATCAAACAGTGACTGTCGCTGATTGGCTGCAGTAACTGTTCATCTGCCATTTTCCATCTCTTTTATCTCTCATCTGAAGTTGTACAGCTGGGTGATGGTGGCAGGGCCACCCATGGCTTGAAGTTGGCCAATTCACATAAAATTTGCCAAAACTGTGAGTTGTATATTAGCAGCTTAGGTTGAGCTTTTGTCACTGCAATGGCATAGGAAAACACAGAGACTTTCCAGGACAATAGCATGTTTTTCCTAACCAGAGTCTGCACAAAATACATAAACTCAATATCTGTGGCAAGGGTCCTTTTTACATTTATCGCACATATATATAATAAACTTCTTCGGTGGTATATATAAAGGGATATTAAAGGTTCAAATTTATTACGTTAAAATAAAAAACATGTTATACTTACCTGTTCTGCCCAATGGTTTTGCACCGAGCAGCCTCAATCTGCCTCTTTTGGGGTCCTCTGCCAGCGCTCCTGGCTCCTCCTCCCCCCACCGAGTGTCCCCATAGAAAGCTGCTTCCCATTGGGGCACTTGGGTGGGCTTGCTCCTGAGCCAGGCTGTTTGCATCTATTCATACACACAGACCCACCCCCCCCCCCACCCGTCCTCACTGATCACAGGTTTTGGCTAACATTAGCAGGAGCCAATGGCCCCACTGCTCTCAGCCAAGCCTATGAGAGCTGGGAGAAGGGAGAAGAGCTGCTGCAGAGTGCACAGTGCTGGACTGAGAGAGTATTTCGGGGGACTGTGGGGGGAGCTGCATTTAAAAAACTTTTACCTTTACAACCACTTTAACATGCCCAAGGGGAGCAAACATAGGAAGTTCATTGTTAGAGTTTATGTTTAAATTAACTTTAAAGAAAACCACATTTAAAAATGTTAAGTGAATCTGTAGATATAGGCAGCTAAAACTTTATTCAAATCTTGACTTTTCTAGTATATGTCAAGTTTAGTTACTCCCTTCGCAAGTGTAGTAACCCATCGCAACAAAGCACATCTGTTGTCAGACAGACTAAGTTAGTGACTTATTTAGTGCAGTAAAGAAAAAAGTGAGGTGTTGGAGGAGTGCCTGAATCACAAGACTGGTTAAACGGAATTACAGGAGACCGGGGAACCAATGGTGCACCACCAAAAGTATGTACCCTCTAGGACCAACCTGCAGCTGACCATTCAAGCTGAGCCATGCAATAGACAGCAGAGCACAGTGTGGAAGACAGCCACCTGCCTGGATTAATAGACAAACAACAGGTAAGTCCCTGACAAGTACAAAGTGGAGCTTTTCAAACAGGTATAACGTGCTGCTTTCTTTAAAGTGATAATAAAGGTTATTTTTTTTTTCTTAAAATAAAAAAGAGGTTATACTTACCTGCTCTGTGCAATGAGATTGCCCAGAGTGGTACCTTACCTCCTCTTTGGAAGTCCCTCGCCAGTCTTGTCCGCTCCTCCCTCCCTCCAGCCTTATTAGCAAGCTGAGAGCTATGGGAGCACCCACTCCCAGGCCGGGCTGTTGGCATCTATAGACACAGTGCCAGTAAGCCATGCTTTCGCTCCCTTCTTACAAGAGGTTGACTGACAGCAGCAAGAGCCTATGGCTTCCATTGCTCTTAGTGTCTCCACTGATATCATGAAGAGAGGAGAACATTTGCTAAAGCCGAGACAGTGCTGGAGCAGTGAGAGGAGCCAGATAAGTGTTTAGGGATGTGGCTGATAAGTTAGTAGGGTTTTATTTTTACCCTAAAGTGATACTAAAGTCTTGTTATTTGTTTTTTTTTTTTGTTTAAAAATAAAATACATGTTATACTTACATACATGTTATACTTACATGCTCTGTGCAATGATTTTGCACAGAACAGCCCAGATCCTCCTCTTATTGGGTCCCTCGTCCTGGCCCCTTCCTCCTGCTGAGTGCCCCCCCACAGCGAGCAACTTGCTGCTGCTCTGTGTGTCAATTCAGACACGGAGCCGTGGCTCAGCCCCTTCCCCTATCTGTCCTCATTGGCTCACTGACTTTGATTGACAGCAGCAGGAGCCAATGCCGCCCGCTGCTGGGTCTCAGCCAATTTGCAGGGAGAGCCCCAGACAGCCGAGTCTCTCGTGCAACATCGCTGGATTGAGATGGGGCTCAGGAAATTTTAGGGGGGGGGGGGGCTGAGGAGGGCTGCTGCACACAGAAGGTTTTTTTTATCTTAAGTATAATTAAAGGCAAAACTTTTTTTTTATGTTTTGGATAAAGTGGAGAGGGATTAGAACGCCTGTCAGTTTTGTTTTGCTGATTGTGCCCCCGTAAAGGAGATTCACCCCCTCTATTTGTCCTGTATACCATTGTCATTAAAAGTGAAAGTAAAAGAAAATCCTAAAGTTTGGGTTGTCCCCAGAAAAGTAATAGCAGCAAATGTTCCAATGGGGACACTAGTTCTGGTGACCTGGGGGTCCCCAAGGAATTCCCTTAATTTGCCAGGATTTCCTCCCACTTCCTGTTTGGCTGTGGAACAGGAAGGGAAGTGAAATCTCTGCAATGAGACACAGATGTTGAAAAAAAAAAAAATCTGACAGGGGTTGTAACCCTTCCTTACTCTTTTAAAAATGAAAAAAATAGTTTTTCCTATAGTTGTACATTAATGCATAAAATGCATTAAAAAAAAAAAAAAAACTTCGGCTTTTAGAACCACTTTAATGTAGAAAATGCATTAAGGTAAATAAAAAAAAATAGACTTTAGAACCACTTTAATACCTAAACATACTGAGCTCTTTAACAAATAAATGTTGTCTTGTTAATAACAGTTAAAACGTGACTGTACTGTGCTAGCTAAATGAAGAGGAAGAGACAAGTGATAGATTTACTTGAAAAGTACTCCTAGTTATCTTCTGAGAAGCCCCTAAAACATAAAGATCCTGATTGCATTCAGAAAAGATGTGTTTGCTGTTAATCAAAGTGCTGTAACTTGTTTGATTTTAATTATTACCTCATCCACTCACGAATGAAATTGTGCAGGTGCTCTGTTTAAGTGGTATACTGTGGTTCTGCTAAGCTTCATGCATTGATTAATATCTCATTTCCATGAATCAAGTAAAGAGCTAATCAAACTTTAATATGCTGATCTTCTTTTTTTCAGGTTTGATTAGTGACACTCTCATCGCTTCTGAAAATTAAATATTAAATAGATGTCGCTACAAAAGACATGTCTTGACGATTTATTACTAGATCTTTTCCTGTTCATAGCTTTTAAGTTTGTTCATCTAGCAGAAATCGGTAAACACAACTGACTGAAACAACTTATTTGTAATTACATTATTTTTTAACATGTCGGTGGCTTAGGATTTATTAATCCTGGAAACCTTACATTTCTATCACTACAGGTTGCCTTTTGATTTCAGTGTAGACGGTTCTTCCTTTTGGTATTAGCTCTTTCACCCTGGCAACCATGGCACTCATTTCTGGGGCTGTGGTCAGAATCACAAAGTAGCAATCCATTACAATACGTCAATGTGCATTATGTCGCATGTTAATGCACACTGCTTTAAGGTAGCCTATTCACTATGAATTATCTGCCAATGCTCCACAATGTAATTAAACATAAATTTACTTTTTTTAAGCAACACCTACCTGCATCCAAGATGGACTGCAGTGCAATGTGCTCTACTGTACAACGAGTTTGGGTGTCATTCACAATGAATAGCACAGCAATACGTAGAACAGGTGTATTGCTTTAACATGCACATTTTAGTGTACACAAGGTACAAGTCTAAAGCCTCGCACACGCGTCCAATGTCCGATCTGCCAATTTTCGGCTTGTTAGTATGATGCTTCCGACAACCGACTTTTCGGCTGAAAAAAATCTGGTGTGCAGACAATAACATTTTTGTTGGCCGTCAAAACACGGCCGATTTTCATGCAGTCAGTACTGATTTAGACAGGGAAAAATCTTATGAGCAAGACTGGGCATGCTCAGATAAGAAAGAACACAAAGAAAGCAAACCAACACATGACATCACTTCAGAAGCAGATTTTTGTTGGGCGAGAAAATTTGTGTGCAGTCTAGGCACATTCCAACCAACAAAACACAACTGTGGACAAAAGACAGACGATCGGTCGGCCGATAATCGTTGAGTATGTACGGGGCTTAACTCGTAGGAAACTGTAGTGCATCTTACCCCTGTTTTTTGCCTCCAGTATAATTGCAGCACTACATACCTCTGCTGTTTAGAAACTAAACTTTGCACAGACAGCGTGTTTTCTACCTCTGGTGCTCTGACCTGCATTAAAGCAACTCTCTTTCTACAATAAAATATTTTAAAATATAGGCCTCCCTATAACAAAAAGAAGGAATAATACCTGCTCCTGCTGCTGATTTCCAATCTCTTGGAGAGCAATGGTAGTTGTGCCAGATACCCGGTTCCCAGTTGCAGGCTGTGGTTCCATCCTTCAACTGCCAAGTCAATATAAGACACATTAATGTCTTCCTACTGAGGAGGTCCACACACAAGACGTAACATGTATGGGGGAGGAGCCTTATTGCTTACGTCATCCCAAGGCCATCCTTAGCTATCTGGTGGCAAGCCGATAGGATTGCACGAACCTTATTCAACTGGCATGGCTCAAGTGCCATTCCTTCTAAGTGTAATCACACATTTTTAATGATAAATCATTTTTACAATACAGAGAGCACTAGATATTGTATATTTTGTTTCATATACAATCATCTCTCGAGTATATCTAAGATGCGAGGAGCCTAGCAAAGGAAAATGGAAGCCTAGCATGCTATGTAGACTAAACCATATCCCTAAAGGGAACAGCTTGTTATGACTCTCTGGTAAAGAAGGGGTCATAACGTGAGGTGAGCAACAATAGAACATAGGTGGAGGATTGCACGGACACTTTTCCGTTTCTTTTGCATTATATGCACAGAGGTAGAAGATTTTTTGGACTAATATTAGTATTTAGTTTTGAACAAAATGGACACTTGACACGGATTACATAATAAGTGATTTATTAATACAGTTTATACATATGTGATATTCATTTTGATATTTTGCACTGGCACTTTACTCCATTGATGGTGCGGTGTGCTGCACCAAGATTTTTTTGAATATTATTTTTGAACCACATGGACACGTGGCACAGATTATATCAATTCAAGTGATTTATTAACACAGTTCATGCATACAGTGCCTTGCTAAAGTATTCGGCCCCCTTGAACTTTGCGACCTTTTGCCACATTTCAGGCTTCAAACATAAAGATATAAAACTGTAATTTTTTGTGAAGAATTATCAACAAGTGGGACACAATCATTAAGTGGAACGAAATTTATTGGATATTTCAAACTTTGTTAACAAATAAAAAACTGAAAAATTGGGCGTGCAAAATTATTCAGCCCCTTTACTTTCAGTGCAGCAAACTCTCTCCAGAAGTTCAGTGAGGATCTCTGAATAATTCAATGTTGACCTAAATGACTAATGATGATAAATAGAATCCACCTGTGTGTAATCAAGTCTCCATATAAATGCACCTGCACTGTGATAGTCTCAGAGGTTTGTTTAAAGCGCAGAGAGCATCATGAAGAACAAGGAACACACCAGGCAGGTCCGAGAGACTGTTGTGGAGAAGTTTAAAGCCAGATTTGGATACAAAAAGATTCCCAAGCTTTAAACATCCCAAGGAGCACTGTGCAAGTGATAATATTGAAATGGAAGGAGTATCAGACCACTGCAAATCTACGAAGACCTGGCCTTTCAGCTCATACAAGGAGAAAACTGATCAGAGATGCAGCCAAGAGGCCCATGATCACTCTGGATGAACTGCAGAGATCTACAGCTGAGGTGGGAGACTCTGTCCATAGGACAACAATCAGTCGTATGCTGCACAAATCTGGCCTATGGAAGAGTGGCAAGAAGAAAGCCATTTCTTAAAGATATCCATAAAAAGTGTCGTTTAAAGTTTGCCACAAGCCACCTGGGAGACACACCAAACATGTGGAAGAAGGTGCTCTGGTCAGATGAAACCAAAATCGAACTTTTTGGCAACAATGCAAAACATTATGTTTGGCGTAAAAGCAACACAGCTCATCACCCTGAACACACCATCCCCACTGTCAAACATGTTGGTGGCAGCATCATGGTTTGGGCCTTTTCTTCAGCAGGGACAGGGAAGATGGTTAAAATTGATGGGAAGATGGATGGAGCCAAATAGAGGACCATTCTGGAAGAAAACCTGATGGAGTCTGCAAAAGACCTGAGACTGGGACGGAGATTTGTCTTCCAACAAGACAATGATCCAAAACATAAAGCAAATTCTACATTGGAATGGTTCACAAATAAACATATCCAGGTGTTAGAATGGCCAAGTCAAAGTCCAGACCCGAATCCAATCGAGAATCTGTGGAAAGAACTGAAAACTGCTGTTCACAAACGCTCTCCATCCAACCTCACTGAGCTCGAGCTGTTTTGCAAGGAGGAATGGGAAAAAATTTCAGTCTCTCGATGTGCAAAACTGATAGAAACATACCCCAAGCGACTTACAGCTGTAATTGCAGCAAAAGGTGACACTACAAAGTATTAACTTAAGGGGGCTGAATAATTCTGCACGCCCAATTTTTCAGTTTTTTATTTGTTAAAAAAGTTTGAAATATCCAATAAATTTCGTTCCACCTCATGATTGTGTCCCACTTGTTGTTGATTCTTCACAAAAAATTACAGTTTTATATCTTTATGTTTGAAGCCTGAAATGTGGCAAAGTTCAAGGGGGCCGAATACTTTCGCAAGGCACTGTATATGTGATATCTATAGGTATTTGAATTTGCACTTGCACTTTATTGATAGGTGTGTTGCGCTGCACTAAGATTTGTTTAAGAATAAAGATGTAAAGGCTGGCTGATAAAGCCACAGCACAAAGCAGAGGACCAATAAAGAAAAACTGCCATGAAAAAAATACAGGATCTGCTGTTGCTGGCTATCCTCTAAAAATGTCTGGCTATAATACATTCTATGTTGCCGACCTGGAAAAAGCAAATACAAACTGAAGTCAGAATTCATGATCTACATACTTGTTCCAGGTCAATTACTCAGAAATCTCAGAAACTACAATGAGAGCATGGCGGACAGCATTTTCAGAAGGAGATCAGGAATCTCTGGCAATTTGTGAATAAAATGTGCTGCGCCAATAAATAGAAATCAATTTAAGATAAATTAATATAATGTCCACTAATGCAAAAAGTCCACATTGGTGCAAAAACTAAATAAATAAATGAGCGTGTCCAGAGGAATCCAACTAATGAGCGCGTCCAGAGGAATCCAACTAGTTAGTCAAAACCTAACACCAAGCCCAAACAGAATCTAGATAGTGGACCAACATCAAAAAAGAATCTTCACCACCAAAGGACACAAATGCAGGCTTCCGAAAAATCTATGACTCTCTTACTACAGAGAAGTCATGGACAGCGTGTGGAATCAGTGTCAAAGATTAGCTAAATCTTCAAACACACTTTCCAAAATATGACGATTACCCCAAGGTTTCAATGTCACTATACCTCCTCCGTCAGTTTCCACATCTCCCAGCACACTCAGAGGAAAGATAGGAAAAAACACTTCATATAATGTGTAAAACTTTAAAATGCACTTATATCAGGAAAACAAAACAGTGTGAATGAAAAACAATCATAGCCAGCAAACAGACTGGCTTCCAGGTCACATCCAGTAGCATGACGAAGTCAGCATGAGGCTCCACCCTACGCATTTCGTGAAACAACACATTTTCCGGAGCATTGGCCTCTTATATTTCTTTCATGACAAGTATCCCGAAAATCTCTATGTATGCCCCTAGCTATAGAGAATGATGGCCATATCCATCTTTAGCTCTGTACATGCCTAATGTAGAAGCCATTATTACTTATAGCCAGCCCCACCAAGTGAGCAGGACACTGTGCAAGCCTGTGTGTGATGGAGGTGTGAAAGTGTGGAGCAATACGCCACTAAATAATGATTTTCTGCAAAGCCTGGGGTTTTCTGTGGCAGGTAGGAGAATGGGATATTTTGTTTGCTTATTCGCCAGTGGCAACAGTTGGAGTTTAGGCTGAACTCTGCATTACCCCGAATGTGAACATCATTCCGAGTTATCACAACAAGTGTATGTACTGAAAGATTTTCCTTCTATTCCTGTTATTTAGACAATTTAACATTTTATGTTTCCCATCGCTTCTTGTGGTCACTAATACAAACACAGAAGGCAAATCTCCCCAGTGGGGACACACAGAAAAAAATGTTATAGATGTTCCACACACAATAAAAAAATAGAAAAAAATAGTTGCATTAAATACAACCCAGGGGCTTATTTATAAAGCAACAAATTCAACTTCCACGAACCATTTAGTCTATGTTCCCACTATGCAACTCCAAAGTCGTGGGATTTAGAGTGCGATTTGATCCGACTTTACACTCTCTGGATCAAAGTCACATCAAAGTCACATCAAAGTAGTGCAGGTACCTTTTAAAAGATGCTGCGACTTTAGGTCGCACTGATTTGAACCGATTCCATTCAAATCATTGGGCTTTAACTTGTCATGCAACTTTATGTGTCCAAAGTTGCATGACAGGTCGCACTAGTAGAAACAGAGCCTTACTAATGGAACATTAATTACTGTCATTTAAAACACATGCATCAGGAAAATTCACTAGCAGTGAATGTTTTGTGAATGTCAGATAAAGGCCCCTTTCACATGGGCTTTCCCATCAGGTCCGCCTGTCAGGTTTTCAGGCGGACCTGCTCCATGGAGCAGCGGATGTCAGCGGTGACACATCACTGACACCCCTTGCTATCTGACCCAATCCTGTTTGTGAAATCCAGACAGATGGAAACCCTATTTTCCATCCGTCTGGAAAATCTGATCAGATAGGATCAGATGAAAATGGACAGGCGGTCCGTTATCATCCAATCTCCCATAGAGGAGAGCGGGGATCTGACAGGTCTGTCTCTGTAAAGTAAGCGGAGACAGACCTGTGATCCACCTGCTCAGCGGGAGAAAAATGGAGCCTGCCAGGCGGAAAGCCCGTGTGAAAGGACCCTTACTGCTTTGTAATTATGTAGCTTAAAGTTTTAATGACAAATTCTCTAACTAAATATTGTATATATTTATGTGTGTATATAATCTTTTTATGTAAGCCATGTGCTCAACATTATTTTCAATAAACTGTTCTACTGTTATTTAATTGTTCATTGAGTCATAGTAAGCTCTATCCCACAGATGAAGACCACTGTTCTGTCTCAGCATCGATTGTACCTGTGACCCTCTTGTAGATACCCAGTCTGTAAGTGTGTGCAGCAGGTTGAATGATGGCTTTAACAGATAGTTTACTCAATGAATAAAGACTCCAGAGGTGTTCTCCAATGCTTCTTTATGCTTCAAGTTAGCAAAGACATAAACATAGAGGCTTTTCCATAGTTAAATTTACAATGAAGTTACACAGCTTCCACACTCTGCAGTCTCCTCATAACAACTAAACAAAATGGCAGTTACAGCAGGAAAATGGAGATGGGAGAAACCATCTAGCCAGAAACAGCAGGGGTGCTAGGAAGATACCAATATCATAGCATAACATAACATGTAATAACAACTGCTAGACAGTTAAAGCTGCGTGGCAGCACACTCCCCGCCTGGTATCGTGAGATACCACTACACAATTATTTTCCATAAACATACAATTAACATTGCATACAGTAGAATGCTATGTAGCCCTCTCCTCTAAGCTAACTATGCTAGAGATCTAAGTGACTCCTACACATAACACTGAATCAGAATTTTTGGAAGCAGGCATAATTAGGACTGTCTCAGTGACTGGTCTCAGGAAGGTTTTTGGGCTCCCGTCCTTTACAATCCTGACTTCCACACTTCGGACCTTTCCATCATCACTAGCAATGGCCTTTGTAATAACTCCAACTGGCCACTGGATCCGATTGGTTTGCTTTTCTTTTAGAAGAACCAGGTCCCCTTCCTTTAAGTTAGGCTTCTGGGTTTGCCACTTTTTACGTCCTTGAAGAAGTGTGAGGTATTCCCTCCTCCATCTGTCCCAGAAACAATCTGCAAGGTATTGAGCATATCTCCATTGACGTTTATATATGTCCTTTTCATCAAAGATGCTCTTTGGCGCTGGGATCTGTCCAATTTTCCGGCTCAATAATGCAGCTGGAGTTAAAACAGTTGGACATTCTGGGTCTGTGGATACAGCTGTCAGCTGTCTTGAGTTGATTATTGCTGCGACCTCAGCAAGGAATGTAGTAAGTACTTCATGGGTAAGACGTGAAGAACTCACATCAAGCAACATAGAATCCAGTATGCGCCTTGCCATCCCAATCATACGTTCCCATGCTCCGCCCATGTGTGAAGTGTGTGGTGGGTTGAATTTCCACTGGTTTGCAGTGGCGGAGAAAGTGGCCCTTGGAGGTGGCTCTGTCTGAGAAGCTCGCTCCCGCAGGGGTTTGTTAATGCTCTGGGACGCTCTCTCGCTATAATTGAACTGGTTGGTCAGTTTTCTCTCCTTCTTGTTCCTGGATGGTATTTCCTCACCTTCTGTCCATTCTTCACTAGCCTGAGCGTCAGACCTCCCATCTGTAACTTTATCTCCCGGCTCTGTGGAGTCGTTGGTCTGAGTCTCTTCAATGACTCCCAACTTCGCCATCTGTCGCCGCGCTTCATCAAAGTCTTTGTGTGACATGTTTCCTTCCAGGGAGAAGTGTACGGCCAGCTGGTCCACGATGCTAATGGGTTTGTAGGCCCGTTCCTTAAAACTGTACCTCACAATGTTCTGGGGGGCATGAGGGTTGTTTGTAGTCAGGATACGAGCGAATTTCTCCTTAAGTTCAGCCTCGCTGAGTTCCAGCTGGTCCGGAGGCTTAACCAGAGTCTTGGCCTGCATCCATTCATCAGCTCCATCCCCCATATCTGTGGAGTCATCTTCATCCTCCAAATTTCTTCTTGAGCAGATGTTGGAACTCAATGCTACAACTTCAGGCCGGATTTCCGGATCAGTATCTGGATCCTCCAGGCGGAAATCGATATCTTCTTCTGAGTTTGTAGAAGACTGGTCCATTAAAAACTTGGGTCCTGAAAACCAAATGGTTTGTGTGAGGACAACTGCTGGCACTAAAATCTTCTGCATGAATGCTAGAAAGTGCTCTCGCTTCTCAGGTTTGTTACGGAGAGTTTTCTTCAGTGCAGCAAATCTGGTTAAAGCTTGTTCTCGATTGTTAGGGAGAGTAAGCCTTGGTACTCGGAAGGGTACTGGAGCTACCCAACTGTTGGAATTGTCCTTGAAGAACTCTTCATCCATAATCTTGATGAACTCCTTGTCTTCGACTGAAGGAGCAATCTTGTTGTCATCACAAGTAGTCTGGTACACTGAATCACCAAAGTCCTTTTGAGAAGTGAGCTTACAGTTAATACTTTGAAGTGCTTGATATGGAACTCCGTTTTTGAAATCAAGTCTTTCCTTCACATAATAATGCGATGGACATTTCATCAATTGACAGGTAACATTCGTTTTGTAGGAAGCTACATCCAAGAGCTTGTGAGATTGGTCTAAACAGACTTCTCCTATTATCACCCATCCAAGATCCAGTTTCTGGGCTTGAGGAGCATCATCTGGACCGTTACATAACTCTCTTATTTTATGAACTCTAGGAATGTCTCTCCCTAGTAGAATCAAAATCTTAACATCCTTGTTAAGTGGTGGAATGTAGTTAGCAATGTGGCTCAAATGAGGGTGATGACGTGCAACCTCTGGTGTGGGGATTTCTTCTCTGTTGTTCGGTAGCTGATCACATTCGATTAGCGTTGGAAGAGAAAACTCTGTGTCCTCATATTCTGATGCGACTATGAAGCCATGGGCTCTTCTTCCAGAAGTATTGACCTTTCCTGCACATGTCTGCAAGGTATAGGACCAGGCCTCTCCTTGAATGTTGAATAGGTCAAAGAATTCTGTACTGGCCAATGAGCGATTGCTCTGATCATCGAGTATGGCGTACATTTTTATGGATTTTTGTGGACATCCTTCAGGAAACACTCTTACAAGACATATCTTGCTACAAGACTTGCTATGAAGCCCTTCTCCACATACCTCTGTACACCTTGTGGTTACGGGGTCGGCATATTGCTCAGTTCTCTCCCCGCCATCATCTGATGTAGTCTTGGGGTTGCTGCCGGGTGAAGGTTTCCTTTTGAACAGGTCTGAATGAAGAGCGTCCACATGTTTGGCACTGTTGCAGAGAGAACATCTGATGGCGATCTTACAGTCTCTAGCTAAATGATCGGAGGATGCACAACACTTAAAACAGATATTATGCTCTTTGAGAAATGACTTGCGTTCTTCAATAGGCTTGTCCTTAAATGCACGACATTTGGAGAGAGAGTGTGGCGCATTATGAATAGGACACTGTTGATTAAGATTGCTAGCTTTAATGTCTGTAGCTAAGACGTTGGATGCTATTGCAGTCTTCCTCACGGCAATAGGATGCCTTAAATCCTTGAATTTACTGTTGGTGGCAATACCCCTTGAAGTACTTAAAGGAATGGTGGTTGTATCTGGATAGAAGAAGCTTGGGTCATTCTTGGATCTTGCAACCTTCCGCACGAACTCTGAAAAATAAGAAAAGGGAGGGAAGGAAACACAATGCTCATACTTATACTTTGATCCTACACTAGTCCACTTTCCCTGAAGATGACTAGGCAACTTTGCTACAATAGGATTTACGCCCTGAGCAGTGTCTAAATAGCTAAGACCTGGTAAACTAGGATCTAACTTAGCAATTTCAAGTTCATGAAGGAGGTCACCTAACTCTCTAAGCTTATGATTGTCCTTAACAGAGATTTTAGGAAAGTCGTTAAGTCTCTGGAATAAGGCAGATTCAATGACTTCGGGGCTCCCATAGTCTTGTTCTAGACGTTCCCAGGCAGCATCAAGGCCTGCTTTAAAGTTATAAATGTAGACAGATTTAAGTCTCTTTACTTGTTCTGAAGATTGACGCCCCAACCACTTTATTAGTAAGTCAAGTTCTGCTTGAGGATCAATGTCCAAGTTCTTGGTTACCGCCTTAAATGTAGATCTCCAACTCCTGTAGTTCTCTGGGCGGTCATCAAATCCAGACAGTCCAGTTGTAATCAACTCTCGTCGAATCATATACTTGCTGAACTCTGCAATGTCAGTGCTTTCAGTTTTTATAGCCACAGGGTCTACTGATGGTGCGCCGTCTTGGACCATGGTTGGTATCTGATGTTGGCTGGTAGGTAGAGAGAAAGGTGTTGCAGATGGGTTTAATTTAGGTAAGGGTCTGTCGTCTGAAGGTCTCTGAGCATTTGAAGTCAAAGAGAGCTGTATCAAAGGGGGTATAGAGTTCATTCTGTAGTCTTCTGCTGTGCCCTTGTAATCTCTATGCACATAGGGTTGTGGTGGCACATGAGCTGCGTAGGTTGATTCACTTGATTTTGTGACGTGCGGTAGTTGTGGAGGGTCTCTGTTAGTAGGTGTGTCTAGTTGACCAGCTTGCTTTGGCGACACATTGCCTTCTGATCCACTTGCTTGATGATTATGAGAAGAATCTCCAACTGTAGGTGGGACTGTATTGTCGTGGTTCTGAGTTAAGACAAACTGTAGGGTCCTTTCCACAGGGTCTTGAAAAGCAGCCAAGCTGGTACAAGCTGCTCCTTCTTCTTCCAATAGGGCTTGTTCCAAGACAGATAACTCTGCTAAAGCTACTTCCTTTTCTCTATTCTTCTGAAGAATTTCTAGCTGAGCCTCTGTTTCTGCTTGTATTCTTGCCTGAATGCGTTTAGCTTCTGCTTCCTTGCATTTAGCTTCTGCTTCCTTGCATTTAGCTTCTTCTTCCTTGCATTTAGCTTCTGCCTTGATGGCTGCTTCTTTTTCAGAGCAGGCGGCTTGAACCTGGGCTACTGCAACCTTTTGGCGAGCTTTGAGAATTTGGTCGCTCAGTATTGACCTTATAGAGCAGGACCGCAATGACTTAGAAGAAGATTTATGATATGAGCGGGCAGACCTAGAAGATTTTCCTGAGTGTCTTGAAGAAGCAGAGTTACAGGATATAGTCTCATATAGCTGTGCCAATCTCCCTTCTATCTGTGCCTTTGCTTCAAGATATGTACTATGCCTCTGCTGGTCATTAGAAGTAAAGTCCTTTAATTCCAATGCAGCTTCCTCTATGTTGGAATGTGACAATAGAGAATAGTACTTCTCAGAAAGTCTTTTATAATTCTCAAATGCCTTCTTAACCCTTGAGAGAGCAGTGTTCAATTGCTCAGAATTGTTGCTAGTTACATTAGTGGCTGTTATACAACTTAAAGTCTTTTCCCATAATGCAGTCAGGTTACTAGAGGTTTCTTCCTTACTTGCTTCATAAACCTCCCTTGCCTTCAAGGATGGATGAGGGGCTCTGACAGGACGAGCAGAATGAAGTAAGGAGTCTGCTTTATCTTGACTAAATGCAGGTAACTCTGTGAGATCTCTGTCAGACATAATAAGTACTGTATTTCTGGTGTCTTGTTAGAAATCTGCCAGAGCTCAGCTCTGTAAGTAGTGACTTCTGTTATTAAGCAGGCTGGCTGAGGTATTTTTTTTTTACAATAGTGGCTAGTGCTGGAACTAGTTCAAACTGGATCACCTCAGAAGGCTGTAACAGTAATGAAGCAGTAATAGGTGGCTGGTTTCATATGCAGAGTAATGCTTCTGGTGACTCACAGACAAGTTTGGTACTTACAGTTCTGAAGCTGTATATTACCATGGACATTTACTTCAAGTACTTTTTGGAACTGTACTCTCTGAAGCTGTGTATTCCTGGAAATTTACTTTTTGAAGCTGTGTACTCCTGTAAATTTACTTTTTGAAGCTGTGTACTCCTGTAAATTTACTGTTCTGTCTCAGCATCGATTGTACCTGTGACCCTCTTGTAGATACCCAGTCTGTAAGTGTGTGCAGCAGGTTGAATGATGGCTTTAACAGATAGTTTACTCAATGAATAAAGACTCCAGAGGTGTTCTCCAATGCTTCTTTATGCTTCAAGTTAGCAAAGACATAAACATAGAGGCTTTTCCATAGTTAAATTTACAATGAAGTTACACAGCTTCCACACTCTGCAGTCTCCTCATAACAACTAAACAAAATGGCAGTTACAGCAGGAAAATGGAGATGGGAGAAACCATCTAGCCAGAAACAGCAGGGGTGCTAGGAAGATACCAATATCATAGCATAACATAACATGTAATAACAACTGCTAGACAGTTAAAGCTGCGTGGCAGCACAACCACCTTTTCAACCCTTAAATTAACATATACAGCAATACACGCCCAAGCTATTTTTTTCTTCAAGAGAAAGTGAATATTGATCAACTTAGCTACCAGTGTGGCTTTGACTCTAATAAATCAGGCACTCAGTGCCATTTGCTCTAGGCTTTAAACTGTGGGAAAGACACAACAATCTGTTGGCATTTATGAAAACAGGTTTCTCTTCTCGTTATACCAACTGTCGCTGTAGTGCTGTTTTTGAGTTTAGAACTGGGCATGATGGTGGATCACGATTCAGGATCCTACAGAGGATCATTACAGCTGTAAAGCAGCGTTATCTCTTGATGAGCCATTCTGCTGTTTTGCCTCTTGTTAGTGCTGATTTTATGGACCACAATCTGTTGTGTGAGCTTTTTAATTTTTATAGCAGCAGCACCATTATAGCATACTGTTAACTGTGCCAGCAGAAGGAAAGAAAATGCTTAAAAAGACAAGAGCTCCAATATGTGTTATCGTTACACTTCAAAAACAGTATATAAAAAACATGCAACCCATGAATCTCTGCAGTGGCAAAATGCATCATTAAAGTAGCTGATCACTTCTGATAGACAACTTTACTTTACTTTATAAGTAGAGTCAAGCCAACTTCCCAAGTCTTACTTAAATTTTAATTTAGTAAAATTAGCACAAAAGTATAGCAGAACAAGTGGAAGTTTATTTAGTGTCCAAAACGTCTTGGTATGCTGACGCCTTAAGAGTTCCCTTCACTGGACCTCGGGGGGCAAGCCCAACCCCTTAAAAACAACCCCACACCCTAATTCCCCCATCCACAAAAGGATTTGGACCAGTGCACAAAGCAAGGTCCATAAAGACATAGATGGAGGGGGGATGGAGGGGGGATTATGGTGTGGGGTTGTTTTTCAGGGGTTGGGCCGGGCCCCTTAGTTCCAGTGAAGGGAACTCTTAGGGCGTCAGCTTACCAAGACATTTTGGACAATTTCATGCTCCCAACTTTTTGGGAACAGTTTTGGGAATGACCCCTTCCTTTTCCAACGTGACTGCACACCATGGATGAGTGAGTTCTGGGATGAAGGAACTTGACTGTCCTGCACAGAGTCCTTACCTCAACCCGATAAGTCACCTTTGGGATGAACTAGAGCGGAGACTGAAAGCCAGGCCTTTTTGTCCAACATCAGTACCTGACCTCACAAATGCACTTCTGTAAGAATGGTCAAACATTCCCATAGCCGCACTCCTAACCCTTGTGGACAGCCTTCCCAGATGAGTTGAAGCTATTATAGCTGCAAAGGGTGGGCCAACTCAATAATGAACACTACCGACTAAGACTGGGATGCCATTAAAGTTCATGTGTGCGTGAAGGCATGTGTCCCAATACTTTTGACAATATAGTGTGTGTATATATATATATATATATATATATATATATATATATATATATATATATATATATATATATATATATAGTATACTGTATAGAGAAAGAGATTGTGGCATCATTCCTCTACCTCTCCACCTCATTCAATCAGTGGAAGTCTTGTATTCATTCATAAAATGCAATGTTTCCTGTAAATGGCTGAGAAGCAGTCAACCCAACTCAATTTTATTACCAGAATGGAATTGGAAGTCCCTGTAGCACTGCACTGTATGAAGCTGATGCTACACACAGTTTATACAGTGCTGACACTTGGTACATAGGTTAGTAAATAAAATATTTCATTTGCACCAGCTTGGCCTAAATGAACTATTTAACCACTTTACCACCAGAGGACTTTGCTGTCTTACGTCTGGGCCACTTTTTGTGATTCGGCACTGTGCGAATTTAACTGACAATTGCGCAGTCGTGCGACGCCGTACCCAAACAAAATTTACGTCCTTTTTTTTCCCACAAACAGAGCTTTCTTTTGGTGGTATTTGATCATCTCTGCGATTTTTATTTTTTGCGATATTAATAAAAAAAATGCGACAATTTTGAAAAAATAACAATATTTTTCTACTTTGACAGTTAAAAAATATCCAATATATTCAATTTTTGTCATATATTTAGGCCAAAATGTATTTTGCTACATGTCTTTGACAAAAAAAAATTCTCAATGAGCGTATTTTTAACCGCTTTAAGACCGGAAGATTTTACCCCATTCCTGACCAGGCCATATTTTGCGATTCGGCACTGCATTAATTTAACGGACAATTGCACGGTCGTACGACGCTGTACCCAAATTAAACTTATGTCCTTTTTTTCCCCCACAAATAGAGCTTTGTTATTTTTTCAAAATTGTTGCTCTTTTTGTGCTATAAACAAAAAAAGAGCGGCAATTTTGAAAAAATAACAATATTTTTCACATTTTTTTTATATGAAATTCCCTCCAAAAAAATGTGAAAATCTAAATTTTTTAGCATTTTAGGCCAATTTGTTTTCTACTACATATGTTTGGTTAAAAAAAAACGCAATAAGCCTATTTTGATTGGTTTGCGCAAAAGTTATCGCAGCTACTAACTACGGGAAATTTATGTAATTTTTATTGTTTTTTTTTTAACTAGTAATGGCGGCGATCTGTGATTTTTTTGTGGGACTGCGACATTGTGGCGGACAGATCAGACCCCTAACTGACATTTTTGACACTTTTGGGGGTAACAGTGACATTACTACAGTAATCAGTGCTATAAATATGCACTGTTACTGTAAAAATGACACTGGCAGGGAAGGGGTTACTTTTTATTGGTGATCAAAGGGTTAATGTATGCCTGGTGCTTACTAACATGTGTGGGGGGAGGGGACTATGAGACATAGGCACAGATCACAGGTTCAGCTATGCTGAACCCTGCAATCTGTCACTGTTTGTCACTTAGGAGATCCGCCCGCTTTGTTTACACAAGCGGGCGGATCTCCACACTCGATCCCCAACAATCGGGGAAGAGCAGCGGTGATCACCGCCGCTCCTCCCCTGGCCCGACTCCCGCTGTGACTGAACAGCGGGAGCGAGCCTCCGGTGGCGCGCGCACGCCGCCGAGAGAGGGGAATGTCTGGTGACATAGGTCTACGTCGCCAGACGATAACGAGCCACTGTGCCCGCAGTAGCAGCACAGTGAGCAGTGTTAAAGTGGTTAAAGTTAAATAAAACCTGGACTTAGGCTTTAAGCTTTTACAAAGTGAACACTTACAAAGTGAACACTGCTATATGAAAATGATCCTGCTCTCTTCGGAGGTCATGAGATGAGACTGTCAATTTCTCACTTTGACAAAATATCTACAGAATACATTGGTGGCAGGTCAGCGTTTCTCAGATGCATTAAGCCTTATGATAGGACAAAATCCAATCACATGACTTTGGCAGGTCAAAAGACCAGGTTCTCTTCCAAACCTTTTTTTATTTATTTTCAGATGATTTTAAAATTAAAACACCAGCAAAGCATAATGCACACTTATCAATCATATTGCTATGTTTACAAATGTGCAGTAGTCTTTTTTACTTCTTTCTTTCATTAAAGCAGCAGCATGACTGCTGTAGAATTATGGGCCATACACACTATAAGATTTTCTGAAGACTTTTTCCTTCAGACTTACCAAAACCATATAATATGAGGTCAAACCTAAACACTTTCAATTTGTATGCAATCTGGCAGGCCCTTGCACTACATAGAAAAGGTAAATCTGAAGGAAAAAGTCTTCAGAAAATCTTATAGTGTGTATGGCCCTTTTAACGGTTGCTAGGGCATCTCCAGCAGTTCCTTCTTGACTAGCAATACTACACAATTATTGATTAGGAAACAAATCCCCAATTAAACCAATCTGTACCCCCTTTCGTTGGTATAAAATGAATATGATTCTACATTTCTATAGCTGTATTACAACCAGTACAGTGCATTGAAAAAGTATTCATATCCCTTGAAATTTTCCACATTTTGTCATGTTACAACCAAAAACGTAAATCTATTTTATTTTGATTTTAAGTGATAGGCCAACACAAAGGGGCACATAATTGTGAAGTGAAAAAAAAATGAGAAATGGTTTTAATTTTTTTTTTTTTACAAATAAATATCTGAAAAGTGTGGTGTGCATTTGTATTCAGCCCCCCTGAGTCAATACTTTGTAGAACCACCTTTCCCTGCAATAACAGCTGCAAGTCTTTTCGGGTATGTCTCTACCAGCTGTGTACATCTAGAGAGTGAAATCTTTGCCCATTCTTCTTTGCAAAATAGCTCAAGCTCTGTCAGATTGGATAGAGAGCATCTGTGAACAGCACTTTTCAAGTCTTATGAAAAACTGGCTGCCAACAGGAAGGCAAGCGGAAGCTGACCCAAAAAGTTCCAAGGCTACATAGGAGAAGTTCTGGTCCTGTAAAGATCCCGGGCAATGTGCAATAATTTTGAAGGTCTATTATTATCTGCAATCTGGTGAGTGGGGAACCTTGAGGGGCACCATATCACTCTGCAAGCACCTTAATTATTTGGCACCTTGGCACCTTAATTGGATCACTTTAAGGACTCTTTTCAAGCACTGAGTATTTATTTGGACTATTTCTAACCACCTATTTTGTTTATTGTGCACTAATATATTTATCTATATATTTATTTGGTATTGCTTAGAGATTTTTTTAGCACATAGCACTTTTATGTATATTTGATCATACAGTGTGCACTTTATAGAATATTGAATATTGTATTTATATCACAGCACTTTACACTTTATTTGAGCTAGCGCTGCATAAATTCGTTTTTCATAATTTTTCCTAAGACTTTCTTAGTGTCTGCAGCAGCTGCCCATTATTGCATTTATTCTTAAATTTTCACGTTGTGTAGCGCGGGTTTTAATTTTGTTTTTTCACTTTTCAAGTCTTGCCACAGATTCTCAACTAGATTCAGGTCTGTACTTTGACTGGGCCATTCTAACTCATGAATATGCTTTGATCCAAACCATTCCATTGTAGCTCTGTCTGTATGTTTAGGGTTGTTGTCCTGCTTGAAGGTGAACCTCCGCCCCAGTCTCAAGTCTTTTGCAGACTCTAACAGGTTTTTTTCTAAATTGCTCTGTATTTGGCTCCATCCATCTTCCCATCAACTCTGACCAGGTTCCCTGTCCCTGGTTAAGAAAAGAATCCACACAACACAATGCTGACACCACCATGTTTCACAGTGGGGGTGGTGTGTTCAGGTTAATGTGCAGTGTTAGTTTTCCGTCACACATAGCATTTTGATTTTAGGCCAAAAAGTTCATTTTTGGTCTCATCTGACCAGAGCACCTTCTTCCACATGTTTGCTGTGTCCCCCACATGGCTTCTCACAAACTGCAAACGGTACTTCTTATGGCTTACTTTCAACTATGGCTTTCTTCTTGCCACTATTCCGTAAATGCCAGATTTGTGGAGTGCATGACTAATATTTAGATTATCCCACCTGAGCTGTGACTCTCTGCAGCTCCTCCAGAGTTACCATGGGCCTCTTGGCTGCTTCTCTGATTAATGTTCTCCTTGCCCAGCCTGTCAATTTAGGTGGACGGCCATGCCTTGGTAGGTTTGCAGTTGTGCCATATTCTTTCAATTTTCAGATGATGGATTGAACAGTGTTCCATGAGATGTTCAAAGCTAGGGATTTTTATTTTATAACCTAACCCTGCATTAAACTTCTCCACAACTTTATGACTGACCTGTCTGGTGTGCTCCTTGGCCTTCATGATGCTGTTTGTTCACTAAGATTCTCTAACAAACATCTGGGGGTCAAAGAACAGCTGTTTTTTTACCGATTAAATTACACACAGGTGGACTCTATTTATTAATTAGGTGACTTCTGAAGGCAATTGGCTCCACTGGATTTTAGTTATGGGTATCAGAGTAAAGGGGGCTGAATAGAAACGCACGCCACACTTTTCAGATATTTATTTGTAAAGAATTTTGAAAAACATTCATTATTTTCCTTCCACTTTAACATTATGTGCCACTTTGTGTTGCTCTATCACATAAAATCCCAATAAAATATATTTATGTTTTTGGTTGTAATATGACAAAATGTGGAAAATTTCAAGGGGTATAAATACTTTTTCAAGGCACTGTATGTGTCCATAAACAGCTTTGCTTGATAACATTTAATAAAACACAATAATTGCTTTTGAGTTTGTACATTCCTAGAGTAATCAGAAAATTGTAGAAGATGATCTTTACAAGACATCAACAAAAATGTCAGATGCGTCAGATGCCTCAGAAAGCAAAATCACTGGAGAATCACAGGAGTTTTACAGATACATTTCTTATTGGAAATTTAAACAGCCTTTTTCCAATCTGTGTTACCGTAAAGTTTTGTGGCTTAGGGGTGATTTATCAAACTGTATTATGTAGTAACACATCCCCGAAGCCACAAATCTCATTTAGGGGACTCTGAAACTTCTACATTAATACACAGTCAAAAATATTTTGCCTCTTAAACCAATAAAACGGTCTAACAGCCAGAGGATATTTATGTGTGCAGAAAATTAAATGATTTTAACATTGCGTTTACCAGCAATGGGACAGAAAAAAAATCTGAAAAAAAAGTGACAACCTAGTGTAATGAGGTGTCTGAATAGGGCAGGATTAATCCCTTTGGGTCCTGTGCTGCTTTGTGACTTTTCTGGAAACATGCTGAGGTTTGTTTCTGGTTAGCAACTGCTTCCTGGCACTTGACCATTTAGGAAAAAGTAAGTATGAAAAAGGAGATAAAGGGACTACTCCATGAGAGTTTAGGATAGTAGAAGGTGTACAGATCCTACAGTGAAAATAATGGAGCCAGGTACCTTATGACATTAGAAATTTAGGGGAGATTGTTTGATACCTCCTAATTCCTAAGTAAAGCAAACAGATAATTGAAAATACCAAACAGGCCAGGTGTGAGGTTCTGTGTTTTTTAAGTGCCAACAGGTAGATAAATCTGTTGTCAGACAAATACAGCAACATTTGCTAATCATACCAGGCAGGAAGAATGAGAAAATGTTCTTTGTGATAAGTTTTAGCACTCTAAAAACATTATAAAACCGCTACCCACTTCAAGTCTGGCTTATTTTAACCCCCCCCCCCCCCTCCAGTCTAGGCCATTTTTCAGATTTTAGTGCTACTACACTTTGAATGACAATTACTCTGCCATGCCACATTGGGGTTGATTTAATAAAGGCAAAAAGATTGTGCACTTCGTAAAGTGCAGTTGCACTCCGCAAAAGCAGCTCAGAGTTTGAAAACGAAGCATCCTACAGACTAAGGGCCCTATCCCATCAGAGTGCTAAATGGTAAAATGAAAGCAATATATACTTTTACCTCAACAATAAATGAGTTAATTACGTAATTTTGGTTTTGAAATACGCCTTTCCTATTCGGAAATTCGTTCAGCCTCCTCCATGAGAGGAGGGTCATGCTCTCTTATTTATTAAAGCAAGCATTCTCCCTGAGTTATTAAAAACACAAATATGGATAAGGAAGACAAGGCAGGGAAGCCAAGAAAAAGTGATGAGAAAGAAGCAGAAAGGGGGGGGAGGGGGGGGTAAGGGACTCCGCGCTCCAACCCACACCTTAGATAAAGTATCCTAATCAGGTATAGTTTGAGGGCTACTTGATCCATGGATCCCATCTTTTTTCACACTTTTTAATTTTGTCATTTAAAATTGCAAATAGCCACTAGTTTATCGTAATCCAGGAAAGTTTAAGCTTGAGCTGTTCCAAAGGTCTGATAGCTAACTTCCAAAACTTGGCAGTAGTGATTTTTGCAGATATACAGTATCTCACAAAAGTGAGTACACCCGTAACATTTTTGTAAATATTTTATTATATCTTTTCATGTGATAACACTGAAGGAATGACACTTTGCTACAATGTAAAGTAGTGTGTACAACTTGTATAAAAGTGAAAATTTGCTATCCCCTCAAAATAACTAAAATACACAGCCATTAATGTCTAAACTGCTGGCAACAAAAGTGAGTACACCCCTAAGTGAACATGTCCGAATTGGGCCCAACTAGCCCTTTTCCCTCCACGGTGTCATGTGACTGATTATTGTCAATTAGCCATTGGCGTCCACTGTCCCCGCGGAGATCCTTTCTACACACAGGCGTGACGCTGGGATCACAGTGCTTGGCGGTTCCTTGGTGGGTATGAGGCACACATGATTGGAGTCTGGGGTTTATCTTTGGTATATTTTCTTTTGTGACATCTTCTTTTTGGCTCTCTATCATTTTGTTTTTTTTTACCACCGTTAAGATTTTGGCTTTGGTTCTTTTTTCCCATTTTCTTTCATCTCTTTCTCAGCATTTCCCCTGGTTTTCACTACTCAATATATCCTTTTGGGTCTTTATTCATTTGTGGGTTCTGACCGATCACGATGCTTCAGATATACTTTCTCTGGTGTCTGGCCTTGTGTCACCTTCATATTCGTATTCACCTCATCTTTTTTAACATTTATATTTGTTTTCCTTGTCTCTACACATTATTTCACTATGCAAGTAGCATTATGGATTTCAAGCAAGAATACACATATATTCATTATATTTCTTATCTATTTTTTATAGATATCCTTTTACGCTGCTACATGCATCATTTTTCACCCTATTAATTCAAGCCCACACTCCCCATGCCACAAACAACTTGAGCGGTAATGTAAGTTTTGGGAATTTGGGTGCTTTGTCTCCCTTTCCCTCCCCTTCCCACTTTTTACTTTATCATCATGTTTGCAATTTCCTTATATATATATTTTTTATAAATATGTATCATACATCCAATCCTGATGAAGTGGCGAACTCGGTCCACGAAACGCGTTGAGTCTGTTGAAGCAGTGATTATATCAAATTACTCTACTACTCCATGGAATTTTGCTATGTTGGTTTTTATTATTTGGATTTGGGGACCACTTACCAGCTCCTTTACTACATTAGTCATCCAATATTTTGTAACATGTCATGTTTTCATATTTGTATGTACTAATAAATGTGTAATTTATTTCCTACCAGCCTTGTCATGTCTCTCATTCAAAGTCCCAACTCCTTTCATTTTCCATTAGTGTTACATGGTCTCAGGTGTGAATGGGAAGCAGGTGTGTTAAATTTGGAGTTAGCACTCTCATTCTCTCATACTGGTCACTGGAAGTTCAACATGGTACCTCATGGCAAAGAACTCTCTGAGAACCTGAAAAAAAGAATTGTTGCTCTACATAAAAATGGCTTAGACTATAAGAAGATTGCCAAGACCCTGAAACTGAGTAGGGATGATCGAAGGGTTCGGATCGACCATCGGTTCGACCCGAACATTGACTGTTCGAGGTTCGGCCGAATTCCGAACTTTTTGCAGAAAAAGTTTGGAATTTGGCAACCAGAACCGACCAAAATGCAATGGGACAGGAACTGGGCTTTAAAAGCCCATGATTGGACCAGAACCATCATTAAAAGCCAATTGAGGGGGCAGGAGAATGATAGGAATGTGATTGGAGTGACTAGGGGGTCCAGAGGCCAATCATTAGTGAATACGCCCCCCAGTATATAAGATAGCCCCCGCCAAATCTCTACCATTTTATTACAGAGCTGTGGAAGAGAGTGGAAGCAGTTCTGTTACTTCTGCTTCAAAGTGTCATTTAGCAATTATTAGTGTGAGGAAAGGGATATCTAGTGTAGGTAGGGTACTATTTTCCACTATAGTTAGATTTAATAATCTAGTTTCTGTAGGGAAAGTGTTAAGTGTAAGGAGACCGTAGTGTAGTGTAGGGTTAACTGACTCTGACTGCTATGGCAGGGTGACAAAACCCTTCCATGTCAGGGTGACCGCTATAGAGAAAAGATCGTTTCTCTTAGAACACTTATAGAACCGGATAGTGGCTTCGCCCCTGTCACCCTGCTTTTTGCTGCAGGCGTTTATAGGGCTTTTTTGAGGACATGTTTGGAGTCAGGCATGACATCTGAACTTCTGTGTAGGGGTATATATACACACACACATGTATGTATATATACACATACACATATATAGGTGTGAAAGTAGCAGAAACCTATGCTTGCGCTAATGAAATAATTAACACCCATATGGCTTCTCTGCTATAACACCTATATGTGTGTATGTGTATAAATACATATAAGTGTGTGTGTATATATACCCCTATACAGAAGTTCAGATGTTTTGCCTGCCTCCAAAGACCCCCAAAAAATGCCCAAAAAAACGCCTGCTGCAAAAATACACCTGGGCATTTTTGTAGCTGGCGTTTTTTTGGGCATTTTTTGGGCGTCTTTGGAGGCAGGCATAACATCTGTACTTCTGTGTAGGGGTATATATACACACACACACATGTATGTATATATAAACATACACATATATAGGTGTGAAAGTAGCAGAAACCTATGCTTGGGCTAATGAAATAATTAACACCCATATGGCTTCTCTGCTATAACATCTATATATGTGTATGTGTATAAATAGATATAAGTGTGTGTGTATATACCCCTATACAGAAGTTCAGATGTTATGCCTGCCTCCAAAGACCCCCAAAAAATGCCCAAAAAAAACGCCTGCAACAACACACCTGGGCGTTTTTTTTGGCGCAGGCGTTTTTTTGGGCATTTTTTGGGGGTCTTTGGAGGCAGGCAAAACATCTGAAATTCTGTATAGGGGTATATATACACACACACTTATATGTATTTATACACATACACACATATAGGCGTTATAGCAGAGAAGCCATATGGGTGTTAATTATTTCATTAGCGCAAGCATAGGTTTCTGCTACTTTCACACCTATATATGTGTATATATACATATATATGTGTGTGTGTGTGTATATATACCCCTACACAGAAGTTCTGATGTTATGCCTGCCTCCAATAACCCCCAAAACATGCCCAAAAAAACGCCAGCTACAAAACCGGCAAGGTGTGAAAATAGCGGAGCCACTATCCTGTTCTATATTAATTCTAATACAAACTAACTTTTTTTTCTGGTTCTGGACATGCTACAGAGCTGAAACTTCACAGGTACACTTTTTAGACCCCCCCCCCCCCCCAGACACTAAATCCAAAGAAATCTTTTTTTTTTTTTTTTTTCAATAATTTTTTCAATAATTGGCTCTCTATCAAAAATTACAATTTTTAAGAACTTTTTTTGTGTGATTAATAGTCCCTGGGGCATGACCCAGAACCCTATGCACTTTTTAGGGGCATTTATTGGGTTTTATGGCTTCAAAATGGTGTTTTTTGATTACCGAAGTTCGGGTCCCATTGATTTCAATGGGGTTCTGAAATCTGGGCCGAACTTTCGTGAAGTTCAGGTGTTCTGGTCAAACCGAACTTTTGAAAAGTTCAATCATCCCTAAAACTGAGCTGCAACATGGTGGCCAAGACCCAACAGTGGTTTAACAGGACAGGTTCCACTCAGAACTGGCCTTGCTATGGTCGACCAAAGAGGTTGAGTGCCCATGCTCAGTGTCATATCCAGAGGTTGTCTATTGGGAAATAGACATATGAGTGCTGTCAGCATTGCTACAGAGGTTGAAGGGGTGGGGAGTCAGCCTGTCAGTGCTCAGACCATATGCACACTGAATCAAATTGGTCTGCATGACTGTCTTCCCAGAAGGAAGCCTCTTCTAAAGATGATGCACAAGAAAGCCTACAGTTTGTTGAAGACAAGCAGACTAAGGACATGGATTACTGGAACCATGTCCTGTGGTCTGATGAGACCAAGATAAACTTATGTGGTTCAGATGGTGTCAAGCGTGTGTGGCGGCAACCTGTTGAGGAGTACAAAGAAAATTTTGTCTTGCCTACAGTCAAGCATGGTGGTGGGAGTGTCATGGTCTGGGGCTGCATGAGTGCTGCCGACACTGGGAAGCTACAGTTCACTTAGGGAACTATAAATGTCAACATGTACTGTGACATACTGAATCAGAGCATGATCCCCTCCCTTCGGAGACTGGGCCACAGTGCAGTATTCCAACATGATAACAATCCCAAACACACCTCCAAGATGACCACTGCCTTGCTAAAAAAGCTGAAGGTAAAGGTGATGGACTGGCCAAGCATGTCTCCAGACCTAAACCCTATTGAGCACCTGTGGGGCATCCTCAAACGGAAGACGGAGGACCAAAAAGTCTCTAAAATCCACCAGCTCTGTGATGTCATCATGGGGGAGTGGAAGAGGACTCTAGTGGCAACCTGTGAAGCTCTGGTGAACTCCATGCCACAGAGGGTTAAGGCAGTTCTGGAAAATAATGCTGGCCACACAAAATATTGACACTTTGGGCCCAATTTAGATGTTTTCACTTAGGGGTGTACTCACTTTTCTTGCCAGTGCTTTCGACATTAATGGCCATGTGTTGAGTTTTTTTAAGGGGACAACAATTTTACACTGTTATACAAGCTGTACACTCATTACTTTACATTGTAGCAAAGTGTCATTTCTTCAGGGTTGTCACATGAAAAGATGTACTAAAATATTTACAAACATGTGAGGGGTGTACTCACTTTTGTGAGATACTGTACATATAAAGGTGATAAGTCTTCTCTAATGTCTCAGGGAATCCTCCACCATGCAACCCAGTAGAGCGTGTATTGGAGCTTTGGTCAAACTAACGAGTTAGGGTATAAAAAAAATTGTACACTCTAAACCAAAAATGTCTCACCTTGGGACACTGCCACTATATATGAGATGACATACCTTCCTGACAACAGCCTTGGAAACATTTGAGTCACCCCCGGGTCATAGGTAGCCAGTCTGGCTGGTACCATATACCATCTTTATATTTGTCTCGATGATGAAAGTATGGACAAGAGTCCTCGAAGCTTCCCGAGCTATCGAGATGCCATTAAGAAACCTCTTATCAGGCCACCAAACAAATGTTTGGGGGGTGAGGCCCGAGATAAAGGAGCCAAATGACTATGGGTAGATTTAAATTTGTGGGATTTAAAGAGTCTGTCCCTTACTCCTAGCAAACATGAGAGGGAAGGGCACAGAATTGGAGGTCATTCCTTCACTGGCAGCCACATAATATGGGAAAGTGGTTTTAGAGCCAGGAAAAAAAACAATGGGGATAGAGGACAGCCCTCTTTGAATAGCGAGAGGGCTTGAGGAGTACCCCTTTACCATTAAGGATGTAATAGGTGTACTGTATAATACTTGAAGTGTTGACAAAATTAAGTGGCGTTTCCTCGTTTTATCTTTTTTATGCATGCAGAGAGTGCCATTGGAGGCACTCTAAAATGTAAGTAAATAGTTTTTTTTTTTTAATTTATATCTTTATTGGTGATTTTTTATATATACATACATTTCAAACAAACATTGTCATGATCTGACCAAACCCCACCCCCATTACCTCCCCCTCCCTCCTCCCCCCAATTAAACCAAAAAAAAAAAAAAAGAAAGTTTTTATACTTTTATGCACTCATTCCCAACATTTCTTCGTATGAAGATGTATTCCATACTATATTACCGTACGCCAGAAGGGGTATGGGGACCGTCCCTCCGCAGCCTGGACCAGGCTCCGCTCAGGATGACCCTCTCTTAAACTCCCTTTAAGAAGAATTGGCTTCCAAGTATTGCACCCAGGGTCTCCATCTCAACTTAACTTGATCCTCTGAATTTCCCAATATGGCGGACAGCTCTTCCATCTTATAGATCTCGTTGACCTTCCCACACCACAACTCGTAAGTTGGGATCACTGTCTGTTTCCAGAAAATAGGTATGCATGCCCTTGCTGCATTCAACAGACGCAGAGTCAGGGACTTCCTGTAGCTCCGCACTGAGCTTGATGGGACTCTATACCATCTGGTTAGAATTTTATACCCTGTCTCAGGATCTTTTTTATCTGCTCTTTTGACCACACGGTGTTTAACTCCTGCTCCCATTTTTGGATAAACGGCAATTGTTGGTCTCCCTCATCTTCTGACAATTGTGTATAGAACCTTGAGATCAAATGGCCCGTCGCGTTACCTGTTCTACACATATTTTCCAGATCCGTTAGCTCTCGTGGTGCATACCCTTTCTGCCGAACTGATCTAATATAATTATACAACTAATAAAGGCTGAAATAATCTAGCGATTCTCCTGCACCTGTCCTAAGTTCTTCTAGGGAGGGCATAGGCCCATTTTGCCATATATCACCTAGGCGCCTTTTACCATTCTGAGCCCACCTACGGAGTCTGGCATTTATACACCCCGGGGGAAAATCCGGGTTCCCCAAGATCGGTGTCATCGGAGATATACCCGGGGCTACCCTCCAATGCGACTGAATTCTCTTAGTTTCTTTTATAGTCGCTCCCACTGTAGGATGTTTGAGAATAGCGTCTTTTGATTCGAACACCGACCATGGGGCTGGGGGGGTTAGCTGACCTGATTCCTCATTCTCTAAATCCACCCATCGTTTGGTAAGTTTATTGCAGTGCCAGTCTACCACCCTTACTATATGGACCGCCCTGTAATATCTCAGGATTAGTGTTGAGCGAACACGGACTGTATTATTCGTGTTCGTACCGAATAATTGGATTTTTGTTACCCGAACACGAACACGGACACTTTACTGTATATTCAGGTAAAAATCCGTGTTCGGTCGTTTTATTTCCGGGTTTTGCATGCTTTGGCGCTCTTTTCATGGCGGGCTTTCAACAGCCAATCAACAATCGTTTAACTGGTGTGCCTTAAGCCATCCCAGCCATGCCTGCAAATGTCTCAGTAGCTGTGATTGGCCGTCTGAAGCATGTGACCAAGTCTTTATAAGTTCGAGGCAGCCGCAGCGGCGTCATTATGCTGCTTAGATCAGGGACAGAGCACACATCAACGTGCTGACTACTGATTAGGGAAGGATAGGCAGGAAAAAACCATTTGTGTCCGGATAGAATTGAGGGACAGGTCGGAGTGTTTAGGCAGGGCGAGTTGTAGGCATTTTAGGGATAGAGTCTGCTGAATTATAGGGTCAGTGTGTTCTACAAACTACAATCGATATTGCTGTGTGGGGTGGGGTCTGCACTTAGTTCTCCTGATCTACGATCTCTTCTCAATCCTGTTAGGGACAGAGTCTGCTGAATTTTAGGGAAAGTGTGTTCTACAAACTACAATCGATATTGCTGTGTGGTGTGGGATAGGAGATAGGCAGGTGTCAGTGATCCACATCCATTTTTCTGTGTGTGGGCTGCAGTGAACACAATCTTTTTGGGGTGCAGTGAACACAATCCTTTTGGAGTGCAGTGAACAAAATCTTTGTGGGGTGCAGTGAACAAAACCTTTGTGGGGGTACAGTGAACACAATCTTTGTGGGGTGCAGTGAAGACAATCCTTGTGGGGTGCAGTGAAGACAATCCTTGTGGGGTGCAGTGAACAAAATCTTTGGGGGGTACAGTGAACACAATCTTTGTGGGGTGCATAGAAGACAATCCTTGTGGGGTGCAGTGAACAAAATCTTTGGGGGGGTACAGTGAACACAATCTTTGTGGGGTGCAGTGAACAAAACCTTTGTGGGGTGCAGTGAACACAATCTTTGTGGGGTGCAGTGAAGACAATCCTTGTGGGGTGCAGTGAAGACAATCCTTGTGGGGTGCAGTGAACAAAATCTTTGGGGGGTACAGTGAACACAATATTTGTGGGGTGCAGTGAACAAAACCTTTGTGGGGTACAGTGAACACAATCTTTGTGGGGTGCAGTGAACAAAACCTTTGTGGGGTACAGTGAACACAATCTTTGTGGGGTGCAGTGAACACAATCTTTGTGGGGTGCAGTGAACAAAACCTTTGTGGGGTGCAGTGAACACAACCTTTGTGGGGTACAGTGAACACAATCTTTGTGGGGTGCAGTGAACAAAACCTTTGTGGGGTACAGTGAACACAATCTTTGTGGGGTACAGTGAACACAATCTTTGTGGGGTGCAGTGAACAAAACCTTTGTGGGGTAAAGTGAACACAATCTTTGTGGGGTGCAGTGAACAAAACCTTTGTGGGGTACAGTGAACACAATCTTTGTGGGGTGCAGTGAAGACAATCCTTTTGGAGTGCAGTGAACAAAATCTTTGTGGGGTACAGTGAACACAATCTTTGTGGGGTGCAGTGAACAAAATCTTTGTGGGGTACAGTGAACACAATCTTTGTGGGGTGCAGTGAAGACAATCCTTGTGGGGTGCAGTGAAGACAATCCTTGTGGGGTGCAATGAACAAAATCTTTGGGGGGTACAGTGAACACAATCTTTGTGGGGTGCAGTGAACAAAACCTTTGTGGGGTACAGTGAACACAATCTTTGTGGGGTGCAGTGAACAAAACCTTTGTGGGGTATAGTGAACACAATCTTTGTGGGGTGCAGTGAAGACAATCCTTTTGGAGTGCAGTGAACACAATCTTTGTGGGGTACAGTGAACAAAACCTTTGTGGGGTACAGTGAACACAATCTTTGTGGGGTGCAGAGAAGACAATCCTTTTGGGGTGCAGTGAACACAATCTTTGTGGGGTACAGTGAACACAATCTTTGTGGGGTGCAGTGAACAAAACCTTTGTGGGGTACAGTGAACACAATCTTTGTGGGGTGCAGTGAACAAAACCTTTGTGGGGTACAGTGAACACAATCTTTGTGGGGTACAGTGAACACAATCTTTGTGGGGTACAGTGAACACAATCTCATACTTCTGAAGCTTTGAGGGTGCTGCCTGTTCTATACTCCTCCTCCTCCTCCTCATCCATCCTTTTAGGTGTACAAACAATAGTAATTGGGGCCTAGTGTGCTTCTGTACGTGTGAAAAACATACACTTTTTTTGATCATATTTCCTATTCCGTTATTCAATAAAAACCTTTGGGGCTCAATTAAATTGCGGAATAGTCTGTGTCGGTACGTGTGAGATCCACCTTTCCAAGTTTTTGGGGTTCATCTCATACTTCTGAAGCTTTGAGGGTGCTGCCTGTTCTATACTCCTCTTCCTCCTCTTCCTCATCCATCCTTTTAGGTGTACAAACAATAGTAATTGGGGCCTAGTGTGCTTCTGTACGTGTGAAAAACATACACTTTTTTTTGATCATATTTCCTATTCCGCTATTCAATAAAAACCTTTGGGGCTCAATTAAATTGTGGAATAGTCTGTGTCGGTACGTGTGAGATCCACCTTTCCAAGTTTTTGGAGTTCATCTCATACTTCTGAAGCTTTGAGGGTGCTGCCTGTTCTATACTCCTCCTCCTCCTCCTCCTCATCCATCCTTTTAGGTGTACAAACAATAGTAATTGGGGCCTAGTGTGCTTCTGTACGTGTGAAAAACATACACTTTTTTTTTGATCATATTTCCTATTCCGCTATTCAATAAAAACCTTTAGGGCTCAATTAAATTGCGGAATAGTCTGTGTCGGTACGTGTGATATCCACCTTTCCAAGTTTTTGGGGTTCATCTCATACTTCTGAAGCTTTGAGGGTGCTGCCTGTTCTATACTCCTCCTCCTCCTCCTCATCCATCCTTTTAGGTGTACAAACAATAGTAATTGGGGCCTAGTGTGCTTCTGTACGTGTGAAAAACATACACTTTTTTTGATCATATTTCCTATTCCGTTATTCAATAAAAACCTTTGGGGCTCAATTAAATTGCGGAATAGTCTGTGTCGGTACGTGTGAGATCCACCTTTCCAAGTTTTTGGGGTTCATCTCATACTTCTGAAGCTTTGAGGGTGCTGCCTGTTCTATACTCCTCCTCCTCCTCATCCATCCTTTTAGGTGTACAAACAATAGTAATTGGGGCCTAGTGTGCTTCTGTACGTGTGAAAAACATACACTTTTTTTTGATCATATTTCCTATTCCGCTATTCAATAAAAACCTTTGGGGCTCAATTAAATTGCGGAATAGTCTGTGTCTGTACGTGTGAGATCCACCTTTCCAAGTTTTTGGGGTTCATCTCATACTTCTGAAGCTTTGAGGGTGCTGCCTGTTCTATACTCCTCCTCCTCCTCCTCCTCATCCATCCTTTTAGGTGTACAAACAATAGTAATTGGGGCCTAGTGTGCTTCTGTACGTGTGAAAAACATACACTTTTTTTTGATCATATTTCCTATTCCGCTATTCAATAAAAACCTTTGGGGCTCAATTAAATTGCGGAATAGTCTGTGTCGGTACGTGTGAGATCCACCTTTCCAAGTTTTTGGGCTTCATCTCATACTTCTGAAGCTTTGAGGGTGCTGCCTGTTCTATACTCCTCCTCCTCCTCTTCCTCATCCATCCTTTTAGGTGTACAAACAATAGTAATTGGGGCCTAGTGTGCTTCTGTACGTGTGAAAAACATACACTTTTTTTTGATCATATTTCCTATTCCGCTATTCAATAAAAACCTTTGGGGCTCAATTAAATTGCGGAATAGTCTGTGTCGGTACGTGTGAGATCCACCTTTCCAAGTTTTTGGGGTTCATCTCATACTTCTGAAGCTTTGAGGGTGCTGCCTGTTCTATACTCCTCGTCCTCCTCCTCCTCATCCATCCTTTTAGGTGTACAAACAATAGTAATTGGGGCCTAGTGTGCTTCTGTACGTGTGAAAAACATACACTTTTTTTTGATCATATTTCCTATTCCGCTATTCAATAAAAACCTTTGTGGCTCATTTAAATTGCGGAATAGTCTGTGTCGGTACGTGTGAGATCCACCTTTCCAAGTTTTTGGGGTTCATCTCATACTTCTGAAGATTTGAGGGTGCTGCCTGTTCCATACTCCTCTTCCTCATCCTCCCTTTAGGGTAGGAAAAAATTTAATCGGGCCTAGTCTGTGTTTGTACGTGTGAGATACACAGTTTTTTTATCCTATTCCGCTATTCAATACACACCCTTTTGGTGTAAAAAACATTAAATTGCGGCATAGTTTGCATATTTGACTGTGAGATACACCGGTGCGATACTGTTGTTCTTTTGTTCCGCTATTCAATAAAGACCTTTCTAGGGCAAGATCTTAAATTTCAGAAATATGAGGAGAGCGTCAAATAGGGGCCGTGGCCTGGGTCGTGGTGGTGCTGCTGCTAGAGCTCATGTTGCAAGGAGAGGACGTGGTCGATCTGTGCCAGCTACACGCACAAGTGAAACACCTTCCTCAAGTGTGAGTAGGCGACAGAACCTGCATCAGTATTTGGTAGGGCATCATACGCCCCTAGAAGTGATGAGGCCAGAACAAGTGGAGGCGATAGTAGATTGGTTTGCTGCTGACAGTGCCTCCAGTTCCTTCACATTGTCTCCCACCCAGTCTACTGCAGAAAGGTCACAGTTGGCACCTGCAGCCGATGTCCAACCGTCTTTCACCTCACCCCCTTGCAAATCAGGCAAGCAGTCTGAGCCCCAAGCCATACAGCAGTCTCTTCTTCTTTTTGATGACTCTGTCAGCAGGGTTTCCCAGGGCCATCCACCTAGCCCTGCCCCAGAAGTGGAAGAGATTGAGTGCAGCGATGCCCAACCACTTATTTCTCAAGATGAGTACATGCAAGGATCATCGCAGCACGTCTCCGATGATGACGAAACGCAGGTGCCAACTGCTGCGGCGTTCAGCATTGTGGAGACCGACAAGGAGGGCAGGGGTGAAGACTGGGTGGAAGATGATGTGGAGGACGATGAGGTCCTCGACCCCACATGGAATGAACGTCATGCAGGTGACCTGAGTAGTTTGGAGGAAGAGGCGGTGGTCGCACAGAGCCACCAGCACAGCAGAAGAGGGAGCAGGGTGCAGAAGCGGAGCGGCCGTGCCCTAGACACTACGCCCGCTACTGCCCAACGCAGCAAGGGAACGAGCGCACCAAAGTCAGCTCAAAGGAGTTCTCTAGCGTGGAAGTTCTTTAGAAAATGTGCTGATGACAGGACACGAGTGGTTTGCACCCTGTGCAATCAGAGCTTGAAGCGAGGCATAAACCTTCTCAACCTGAGCACAACCTGCATGATCAGGCATCTAAGTGCAAAGCACGAGCTGCAGTGGAGTACACACCTTCAAAACCAAGAAACGTCTCTGGCTCATCCTGCTTCCTCTTCTGCTGCAGTCTCGGCCGCTCCAGCCACATCTGTAGTGATACCGGCACCTGCCACCCCGCAAACAGACGATCTGTCAGCAACACCACCACCTGGGTCACCAACAACCATCTCCACAATGTCCCGTGGAAGCGTTCAGCTTTCCATCTCCCAAACACTTGAGAGGAAGAGGAAGTACCCCCCTACCCACCCGCGATCCCTGGCCCTGAATGCCAGCATTTCAAAATTATTGGCCTTTGAAATGCTGTCATTCCGTCTGGTGGAGACGCACAGTTTTAAAAACCTTATGTCGGTGGCTGTCCCACAGTATGTCGTGCCCAGCCGCCACTACTTTTCCAGGCAAGCCATCCCTTCCCTGCACAACCAAGTGGGGGAAAAAATCAGGTGTGCACTGCGCAACGCCATCTGTGCCAAGGTCCACCTAACTACCGATACGTGGACCAGTAAGCACGGTCAGGGGCGTTATATCTCCCTAACGGCACACTGGGTAAATGCAGTGGCGGATGGGCCTGAGGCTGATAGCAATTTGGCGCATGTCCTTCCACCACCGAGGATTGCAGGGCGCTTCAGTTTGCCTCCTGTTCCTAACTCCTCCTACTCCGCTTCCTCATCCTCTACCGCCTCCTCATCCGGACAGCGTAACACCTTCACCACCAACTTCAGCACGGCCAGGGGTAAACGACAGCAGGCAGTTTTACAACTTGCCTGTTTGGGGGACAAACCACACACCGCGCAGGAGTTGTGGAGGAGCATGGAACAGCAGACAAATAAGTGGTTGCTGCCAGCGAGCCTCAAGCCCGGCCTGGTGGTGTGCGATAACGGGAGAAATCTCATAGCAGCTCTGGGCCTAGCCGGTTTGACGCACATCCCTTGCCTGGCGCATGTGCTGAATTTGGTGGTGCAGAGGTTCCTTAAAAACTACCCCGATATATCAGAGCTGCTGCAGAAAGTGCGGGCTGTTTGTGCGCACTTTCGGCGTTCTCACCCTGCTGCTGCTCGCCTGGCAGCGCTGCAGCGTAACTTCGGCCTTCCCGCTCACCGCCTCATATGTGACGTGCCCACAAGGTGGAACTCCACCTTGCACATGCTGGAAAGACTGTGCGAGCAGCAGCAGGCCATAGTGGAGTTTCAGCTGCAGCACGCACGCGTGAGTCACTCTGCGGAACAGCACCACTTCACCACCAATAACTGGGCCTCCATGCGAGACCTGTGTGCCTTGTTGCGCTGTTTTGAGTACTCCACCAACATGGCCAGTGGCAATGACGCCGTTCTCAGCTTAACTATCCCACTTCTATGCCTCCTTGAAAAAACAATTCGGGCGATGATGGAAGAGGATGTGGCACAGGATGAGGAGGAGGAGGAGGATGAAGAGGTAACATTTCCAAGGCTTTCAGGGCAGTCATTCGCAAGGGGCTCCGAGGGTGGGTTCCTGCACACACAAACGCCAGGGACACAATTGTCCAGCAGGGGCACAGTTCTGGAGGATGAGGAGGATGAGGAGCTGGAGGAGGAGATGGAACCATGTTCACAGCAGGGTGGCACCCAGGCCAGCTCATGGCCATCACTGGTGCGTGGCTGGGGGGATACAGAGGACACGGACGATACACCTCCCACAGAGGACAGCCTTTCGTCGCCTCTGGGCAGCCTGGCACACATGAGCGATTACATGCTGCAGTGTCTCCACAACGACCGCCGAGTTGCCCACATTCTAACTTGTGCTGATTACTGGGTGGCCACGCTGCTGGATCCCCGTTACAAGGACAACGTACCGTCCTTAATTCACTCACTGGAGCGCGATCGCAAGATGCGCGAGTACAAGCGCACGCTGGTAGACGCGATGCTGCTGGCATTCCCATCTGACAGCGGGGCCACAGTGGAAGCACAAGGCAGAGGAGGAGGAGGAGGAGGTCGCCAACTCAACCAGGGCACCGCCAGCACCTCAGAAGGCAGGGTTAGCATGACCGAAATGTGGAAAAGCTTTGTCAGCACGCCACAACAAACAGCAGCACCAGCAGCTCAGATGGAACGTCTTACCAACATGGTGGAGCAGTATGTGTGCACACGCCTACATGTAGTGAATGAGGGGTCTGCCCCCTTCAACTTCTGGGTCTCCAAATTGGGCACATGGCCTGAGCTTGCCCTTTACGCCTTGGAGGTGCTGGCGTGCCCTGCAGCCAGTGTATTATCTGAACGGGTATTTAGCACGGCTGGGGGTGTTATAACAGACAAGCGCAGCCGCCTGTCCAGAGACAATGTGGACAAGCTCACGTTCATTAAAATGAACCAGGCATGGATCCCACGGGACTTTTCCGTACCGGGTGCAGAATAGCAATGGATACCGACCTTACCCAGCCATTGTTCCATTTTTGCTCTTTCTCACTCTTTTGGGGTGTACCCTCATTTAAAATTTGTGAAAAGAAGCAGTGTTGGCTACCTCGTCCTCCTCCTCAGGGCCAGATTAACGTAGGGGCTATTGGAGCTGCAGCTCCATGCAGGCCCCTACCTTTTATATAGGCCCCGGGTTGGCCATATTCACTGTGACCGCTCTTCTGTCACTTGTAAACACAGAAGTCTGGCTTCTATGCTCGCTTCCCCAGGCAGCACCCTCAGAACCTCCCCACACAGCGCGAAGGCCGGACAAGGAGGGACAGTTGCCGATGCATGGATGTGTTTATGGGCTTCAGAGACAGCATCCCATGTTGAATTAGGCATGCATGGCTGCACCCTTCCTCCTCTGGGTGCATGCCAAGGCACGGCCCTTAAGGCCCTTCAAAATCCTCAGCACCAAGACCATGATGCTCTTAATCCGGCCCTGGTCCTCCTCCACCGCCGCTTCCACCTACACCGCCCATAGGTGTGCGCAGCCTATTGCATTAGGGTGTGCACCCCAAAGTTGAAATACACATGCATGTGTTTGCCTACATGTACATGGCCCCGATACATTACTCTCCCTGCTGGCAAAGAGAAATAGAGCAGAGCAGGTGCGAGGGAGATCTTTCCCATCTCCTCACTGGCAAACAGAGCGATAATGCTATGTGCCCTAGGTGATTAGGGTGTGCCCAGGTACACCAGGCACACCCTGTGCGCACGCCTATGACACCGCCACATCCACCACCACCTCAACCTCCCTCCTACTCCATATGGGCCTCGTCCTTCAGAGATGAAGAACATTGTTTTATTTTTCTGTTTTGTTTTTTGTTTTAAGTTATTTCCCTATCCACATTTGTTTGCAGAGCACTTGCCATGCTCTTAACTACGTTTTGCTGCCATTTGCAGCACTCTAGCCCTTTCCATTGGTGTTTTAGAGCCATTTTAGTGCCTTAAAGTTCGGGTCCCCATTGACTTCAATGGGGTTCGGTGTCCGGGAAAAGTTCGGTAAAAGTCCGGGATACTGACCCGGACTTTTTTTTAAAGTTCGGCCGAACCCGTCGAACACGGACATCTAGGTGTCCGCTCAACCCTACTCAGGATATCTGGTAATCCCATCCCACCTCTTACTTTGGGTAAGGCCAACGTCTGCATCTTAATTCTCGGGGATTTGTTTGCCCAAATATAGACGCGGAGTATGCCCTTGATTGATTGAAAGAATTCTTTTGGAACTACTATTGGAATTGTCTGCATTAAATACAAAATACGGGGTAACACATTCATTTTAATAACGCTACAGCGCCCAAACCACGTCACTGCCAACAGCTGCCAAGATCTGCTTTAATCTTTCCTACAAGCGGAAGGTAATTCTTTCTATAGAGATCCGCGGGATCTGCCGTTAACTGTATCCCTAAGTATTTCAGCGTATCTGAGGCCCATTGAAACGGGAACGCTGTTCGAAGTGCTCTCTCTTCTTGGTCAGATAACGATATGTTGAGTGCCGCTGATTTAGTTACATTAATTTTATAATTAGAGAACCCACTGTATGTTTTCAGGGCGTCTAGAATATTTGGTAATGAAAGAGAAGGGTTAGTAGCAAAAAACAGCAGGTCATCTGCAAACGCGGCCACCTTGTGTTGTTCCCCCCCGCTTTGGATTCCCGCTATATCCGGAGAACTCCGAATTCTTCACAATAGGGGTTCCAGACACAACACGAATATAAGCGGGGATAGAGGGCACCCCTGCCGTGTGCCATTAGAGATAGGGAAGTAGCTCGACCTCCATTCATTTACCCTAACCGCAGCAGTAGGGACCGTATAAAGTGCCAGTATAAATTGCAGCATTTGTGGTCCCAGGCCTTTGTATGACAGGGTGGCCCGGATAAAATCCCACGCCACCCTGTCAAAGGCCTTTTCCGCATCTGCTGCGAAGAGAACCATCTTCTTCCGTGATGTAAGTGCCCGATGTATTAAATCTATGGCTCGGATTGTATTGTCCCGGGCCTCCCGGGTAGGAATAAAGCCCACTTGGTCGAAATGGACCAAGTCTGCCATATGTGGTAAGAGCCGATTTGTTAATATTCTTGCGTATAGTTTCGTGTCTACATTTATCAAAGATATCGGGCGATAGCTGCCACAACACAGGGGGTCCTTCTCCTCTTTAAGTATTAGAGTAATATGCGCCCGTAAAGAATCCAACGGGAACGCTGCTCTTCTTCCCACTTCATTGAAATGTGATAGTAGGGGGTTCTTTAAACGCTCCCCAAATTTCTTGTAATAACTTAAAGTAAAGCCATCTGGGCCAGGTGCCTTATGTGCCTTGGTCTGTGAAATCGCAGCGGCCAGCTCTTCCCCCGATATCTCGCCTTCCAAAGTCAGTACTTGGTCTTCTGAAAGTGTGCGCATGCCCGAGTCTCGTAAATACTCCTCTATCTGCTTCCCCTTTTCTGGACTTTTCTTGCTCCCTATTTCCGGTAGGTTATATAGTGACCGATATTTTTATTCTAGGCCATGTATCCACAGACAGCAGCTATCTGGGTCATGAAGTATCCAATTTAGGGTGTGTCCCTATCCTTAATTGCTAATTGAGTGAGAGGACTGGGAAACAAGGATTTCGGGCACAAATGTTTTTTTAAAAACAAATTATTTTATTCAAAACATATTTAAAACCAAAGAAAAGTACAGGCATATAATTGTGTGTTAAGGACCAAACCAGACCCATAGATGGTCTATACTGTGGTGTATCTTAATACATACAGTTTAGAACAATGGTTTACATACATCTTAAAGTACAGAACAATTAGTAGTCATATCATTCTCAGGACTATTCACTCACGATCAGACAAAAACCACCGGCGGACACCAAAATAGACAAGGTGTCGGTCCGTGGGATCAACTGAGAGTGTGAATTAACTTCCACCATATAATATTTGACCTTTGCTCGACATGTTTCGCTTTCTTAGGAGAAAAGCTTCATCTGGAGCATATCATTTCGTTTGTCTGTGTAAAGAACAATACTGTTTAGACATGTTGCATGAAGATAACATTATTTATGATGTTTCATAATACCGTGTCCATTATTCCACTTAGTTAAAAATATACACATATATTGCATTTAAATAGGTCCTTATATTTTTTGTATAGATATATCAACACAATATATCATTGAGTCTTAAGTTGCGTCTAGCATCCAAGGAGGTATTCGGTTGGGGGAGATCAAGCGCCGGGGATTACCAAAAGCGAGGCATATGTGGGGACCCACCCCGTAATTACATTGTCACCAAGATATAAAAAGTGGTACATATGGTAAACAGAGGGGGGGACATACATACCTGTACAGTAATAGTCAGGCATAAATCTCAATTCCGTAGGGGAGTTTTTTAACGAAGAGGACTGTTGTGCGTTTGTGGAAAGCACCGTATTTTGGCACCTATATGAGCATGTAGTAGTGAGGGTAATCACTCCATATTTACTAGATAGATAAGAAAAAGAAATAGATGTTTTTTAAAAGGGACCAGTTAGTATATTAGTTCTATAATTATTATTGAAAGATCGAAAAAAAGAGTATGTGCTAGCCAAGAGGGCTGGAACATTCCAGGGTGACAAAGGAAAAAGATAAAAGAGGAAAAAATAATAATATATATATATGTATACTGCATGCATGTGAGTAGAGTGCATAGATATCCACAGAGACCCAGTAGTTGTCCCAGAAAAGGGTGATTAAAGAATTCATATTGACTTAGTAAACAGAGATAGGTAATTAGACATATAATTGGAACAAGGTAACGAATCCATATATGGGAACTCTCCGTGCAGCAATGGGCCACTCATGGAGTATCCAACATCTTAATTTGTATTTTTAATATATATAAATATCCATGTGTATATAAATCCTTATACATAGGATGGAGTTAAATCTTAGGCATGGTATCAAGTTTGTACCCGAGTAAACGTTTCTATAATCCAGTGAGTGTAACCCAAATTGCATATGCACGGATGATTCCATCATGGAGTCAGAATGCATGCTGTATTAAACTAATAATAGCAAAAAGGAATGATGATAGGATATCATAGGATACAATAAATCCATCTGGGGTAAGAGAACCCGAGATATGGACATTCAGAACAGCTCACCAGACCTGGAGAGGACGGGAGCCTAATGCATGTAGCGTGTCCCTTATGGTTGTCTAAACGCTGTATAACAGGATGAAATTAAAGTAAGTATGTGAGTCCCAACAAAAGTAAAATAAACGTTAGTGCCACATGCTAAGGGTGAAGCTGTATCACTTACTCCGTGCCGCGCTATTCCAAACTTGCACACAGTCCTCGCCGGATGGGGTAATGCCGCCATACAGGGGTGTGTAGCCATCGCCCTTAAATGGCGTGGATCCCGGGCGGTTCGTCAGCAGACGTCACCGCCCCGGCCACTCCCCCCGGAACATCGCCAGAGAGCAGGCACGGGGACACCCCGCCAACGCTCTCCACCATGTCCGAGGTGTAACTGGACCACATGAAGGCAGGAACTGCCTCCGTAGTCCATACAGGTGCCACAGGAAGTTCCGCCCGAATGGGCGGAGCCGCACTGTGGCCCGTCTGGCCGCACATATCTCGCTAGTTTTGGAGAGTCCTCAGCGCTTACCCACAACGCCCCCTCAGGATCTGTCAGCAATTACATGGAAAAGAACTAATGCCTGTAAAGAGAACACAAATAGATAATACATATTAAAAACATCCATATACAAATGCATATATTTAACCACATATTGTTACAGTACATGATATGTTCCTGAAAAAACAGGATAGATACATCAATCATTTTTCAAAGGTATTTCATCAATATTAGTTTGTTGTATAATATAGAAGAACAATAGGGGCATTCTACAGTGGTTGCCCTAGTGAAAGGATAGGGACAGAACTGCCCCCTACTTAAGACACTCTCATATTTTTTCTCTCAACAACAAATGTGTATATATGCTACCACAAGTGCAAACATATATTTCCTTAAGGAAATAATTTTCTTACGTCATTTAGATTTTTTAAAACTGGTCATGGACATCATGATGGAATGGGAAGGATACCAGAAGATCAATGGTTGAGCATATCGAGGAGTCGTATGACAAGAGCTGGCATAGGCAAAATAATAGCTCATATTAAGATTAAGATCAGTGAGGTATCGGGAGGAGGAAGAAGGTCACGCCATAGAAACCAGGCAGACATCACGACCAAAACACCCCATATATATGTCCATTCCACATCCAGAGCGTGCATCTCCGGACACTGGGCCCACCCCCAATGGGCGAGTAAACAGTCTTCATAAAAAAGGTTTGTACGATTGGGTCTCATTCAAACCAGGTCTAGATGTGGCACTGAGACGCTCTATCCAGAGAGTTTCTCTCTGGAGAATTTTCTTGTCCCAGTTGCCACCTCGAGGATCCTGAGGGATAACCTCGAGTACATAGAATCTTGCCTTTTTTGGATTGAACCTATGGTATAGGTCGAGATGCCTGCTCACGGGCGTAACCATTCTTCCCCCTGCCGACACGTACACATGATCCTTCATCCTCTGGCGAAGTTCTCTTATAGTTTTACCTATGTAGAACATACCACAGGTACAGTGCATTATGTACACAACTCCTCGAGTGCTACAATCAGCCCGGAATTTGGGACTAAAAGTTTCACCGTTAGGCAAGACATATTGAGTTTTCTCCTCTATCCAGGGACAAAGAGCGCATTGGTGGCATTTATAAGTACCCCTACGTGTTGTTGTATTATTCCTAATAGGTTGGTAGTGGCTGGTTGTTAACTGGTCCCGCAGGGACCTTGTTCTCCTAAATACGATTTGGGGATATTCCGCCACATATTTGTTGATAACTGGATCATCACGAAGGAGATGCCAATTACGCTCAAGAATCCCTCTCAAAACATTTTCATGGGCAGAGTATTTAGTTATGAATTTAACTGTCGGCTGTGTATTCGGAGGTTTGGCTCTAAAGATGAGACTATTCCTATTTTGAGCAAAAGCTTTGTTAAAAGCTGCTCTCAATATTCGTTTACTGTATCCCCGAGCTGTTAGGCGTTCTCTCAACAAGTTGGCCTGGATTTTGAAGTCCCTGTCAGATGTGCAATTGCACCGTAGGCGTATATATTGGGCGTATGGAATACTACGTATGAGTGCTCCTGGATGTGCACTGGACGCATGTAGTATTACATTTCCTGACGTCTCTTTTCTGTACAGATTGGTCGTGAGGTGTCCATCTGTATGTTTCGACACTGTCAAGTCAAGGAAATTTACACTCGAGTTATCAATTGTAGAAGTTAGCTTTAAATTAAAGCTGTTAATATTCAATTGAGTAATGAATTTCTCTAGTAATGATCTTGAACCTGTCCAGACCACAAAAATGTCGTCTATATAACGAAACCATATAGCTACATGTAAAAAGAAATGAGATAAACTTTCATCAGATGTTATTTGTCGCTCCCACCCCCCCAGGTACAGGTTAGCGTAGGCCGGGGCACAACAAGTGCCCATGGCCACGCCCTGCACCTGGAGGTAGTGGGACCCATTGAATGTAAACCAATTATGTTTCAAAATAAAAAATAAAAGTTCAAGTATGAAATCACAGAATGGCCAGGTGTGATGATCTTGTTCATATAAGAAGGTGCGTATCGTCCCGACGCCCTGCTCGTGAGGGATACTGGAGTATAGCGCCTCCACATCCAGAGTCACGAGCAGGGCGTCGGGAGGAACCACCATATCTTCGATCATCCTTAAGAACTCGAGTGTATCCTTGACATATGACGGTAGCCGCACTACATGTGGTAGTAAATAATAATCAACCAAACGACTAGCATTTTCGGTCAGGTTTCCAATGCCCGATACAATAGGCCTACCTGGGGGAGATGTTAAATTTTTGTGCGTTTTTGGAAGTGAGTAGAACGTCGCCTGTCTGGGAAATTTGTTATTAAGATAATTGTAACAGTCCTCATCTATAAGAGCCCTTTGATAGGCATTTCCAATTATGTCCAAATACCTTGATTTAAATTCTGTTGTGACTGATAGGGAGATCTTTTTGTACCATGTGCGATTTGAGAGAATGTCGAGACACATTCTCTCATATCCTTCCCGAGTCATAAGTACTAAGTGGAATACTACGTATGAGTGCTCCTGGATGTGCACTGGACGCATGTAGTATTACATTTCCTGACGTCTCTTTTCTGTACAGATTGGTCGTGAGGTGTCCATCTGTATGTTTCGACACCGTCAAGTCAAGGAAATTTACACTCGAGTTATCAATTGTAGAAGTTAGCTTTAAATTAAAGCTGTTAATATTCAATTGAGTAATGAATTTCTCTAGTAATGATCTTGAACCTGTCCAGACCACAAAAATGTCGTCTATATAACGAAACCATATAGCTACATGTAAAAAGAAATGAGATAAACTTTCATCAGATGTTATTTGTCGCTCCCACCCCCCCAGGTACAGGTTAGCGTAGGCCGGGGCACAACAAGTGCCCATGGCCACGCCCTGCACCTGGAGGTAGTGGGACCCATTGAATGTAAACCAATTATGTTTCAAAATAAAAAATAAAAGTTCAAGTATGAAATCACAGAATGGCCAGGTGTGATGATCTTGTTCATATAAGAAGGTGCGTATCGTCCCGACGCCCTGCTCGTGAGGGATACTGGAGTATAGCGCCTCCACATCCAGAGTCACGAGCAGGGCGTCGGGAGGAACCACCATATCTTCGATCATCCTTAAGAACTCGAGTGTATCCTTGACATATGACGGTAGCCGCACTACATGTGGTAGTAAATAATAATCAACCAAACGACTAGCATTTTCGGTCAGGTTTCCAATGCCCGATACAATAGGCCTACCTGGGGGAGATGTTAAATTTTTGTGCGTTTTTGGAAGTGAGTAGAACGTCGCCTGTCTGGGAAATTTGTTATTAAGATAATTGTAACAGTCCTCATCTATAAGAGCCCTTTGATAGGCATTTCCAATTATGTCCAAATACCTTGATTTAAATTCTGTTGTGACTGATAGGGAGATCTTTTTGTACCATGTGCGATTTGAGAGAATGTCGAGACACATTCTCTCATATCCTTCCCGAGTCATAAGTACTAGGTTACCACCCTTATCTGAGGGTTTTATAACTAAGTCTGTATGATTTCTTAATCTGTTCAGCGTTTGAAGTTGTTGTTTCGAAAGATTATTCCGTGTTGGATTTAGTTCACAATTTTTTATCTCGCCTACCACTGTGGTTAGAAACGCTAATAAATCAGAGTTTGTAGTCAAGTCAGGGAAACTATTAGATTTTGGTTTGAAGGAAGTCTTTTTTGAGGTATTTGTTTGAGTGCCTTGACTAGGGGATTGAGAAACCGTAGTGTCATTCTCCTCCAATAATAAAATTAAATCTCGCAAAACGCGGAACTCTTGCATAGTATAATGTTTTATTTTTTCCGAAATCTCTTTGTCTTGTACATTGCGTTGTCTTTCCGGGTCGTATATATATTTATATGTCAGGTTTCTTATGAACATATAGATGTCCTTTATGGTCTCATACCTGTCCATGGGAGCTGATGGACAGAATGTGAGGCCCAATTCGAGGACTTCTTGTTCCTGAGGAGAGAGGTGATAGGGAGTTAAATTTATAATCGATAATTTCAAGTGGGAGGGTTTAGTGGTGTGCTCAAGGGAAAATTTGAAGTCTGTGCCTGTGAGGCCGCAAAATGGCCATCAATGGTGGTTTGTCTAAAGGGGGTGGTGCTGGGTGTATTAAGGGATAAAGTATTCAAAGGAGTGAGTGCGGTAGCACCTAGTGTTTGTGTTTGAGGATTAGAAGTGGATCCCTGTATCAGTGAATTCGTTGGGTTAGTGTTGGTGGGTAAAGGTTGCAACATCTGTATTGCTTGGAGAGCAAGGCCCCCCAAATAGGGGTCCTGTGCCTCCAAACTCTCTTGTGTTAGTATGTCAGCAGATTTATAAATCTGTCCACCCTGAAGACCTCCAGTTCCTGATGATTGGAACTTAGATGTTTCATCAGGTCGCTTTTTGGAGCGCGGTGTATAGTTGGCTCCTTCCTGTTGTCCTCGTTGTTGTCCTCGTATAGTGACCGATAGAAAGAGCAGAACTCTTCTGCTATGTCAGCTGAAGTGTGAACCTCCCCACCTTTTGTATTTCTAAGACGTAAAATTTGAGTTCGTCTTTTTGGGCCCCTCAATGCTCGTGCCAGCATCGCCCCTGGTTTATTTGCGTATTCATACAGGTGTCTTTTCAACCATAACATATTTCGTACTGTCTTTTGGAAAAGTATCTGATTCAATTCCTCTCTTACCCGCATGAGAGGGATCAAGTGAGCTTCCGCAAGCGTTCTCTTATGCTGTCTACTCAGATGTTCAATTTTAGTTAGATATTCTTTAATTTTTGCCTCCCGCTCTCTTTTACGCTGTGCACCCAACTGTATCAGAACCCCTCTTATCACGCACTTATGCGCTTCCCAGATCGTGGAAGGTGAGAGCGACTCCGATGTATTTTCCAAAAAGTAATTATGTAACGCCTCATCTATCTTCCCCTCCGTTTCCGAGGATTGTAATAAGGCCTCATTTATGCGCCATGATCTTGGACTACAGTTTTTTGATTCCCATTCTATACTCACATACACCGGTAGATGGTCAGAGATTGAAAAATCTCCGATGTCTGAGTCTGTCACTAACGGCAGGTCTGCCTGGGTCACTAGGATTCTGTCTATCCTACTATATGCCTTGTGGATTGGAGAATAGAAAGTGTAATTTCTCTCCCCTGGGTGCATCAACCTCCATGGGTCAATGAGGCCCAGGAGGGAGATCTCTTTTTGTAGCCTTCGTAATTTAGCAAATGACATATATGAACTTCTTTTGGAGGTATCCAACAGAGGTTCTGGGGCATAATTAAAGTCACCTCCCATCACTAAGTGCCCTTCCCGGAATTCCAAGACAACTGGAATCATTTTCTGTAAAAACATTACATGCTCATAGTTGGGAAAATAGACATTTACGAGGGTTACCTCGACCCGTCCTATCCACCCCTTCACCAACACGAACCTACCCATTGGGTCAGCCAATTCTTCTTTCAGGGTCCAATTCATAGCACTTGATATTAAAATGCTCACACCCTTTGATTTAGCAATAGGGGATGTAGCGTGTTAAACCCATGGAAAGTCTTTATTGTACAATTTTGGTACTGCATCTTTGCGGAAGTAGGTCTCCTGAATGAAAGCTATTTGTGTAGCATCTCGTTTTAGATCTCCCATAAGTCTCCTACGCTTCTGTGGGGTTGATAGTCCCCTCACATTATAGGTCGTAATCTTACAACCTGCTGCTCCCCCCTGGGTCGCCCCACCTCCAGCCACCATTGTGGAACGGTCCCCTGCCCCCTACGGCCACACAACCTATGCGAGAAAAAAAAATTAAAAAAATTAATAAAATAAAAAAATATATATATTTTTGACAAGAAAAGAAACCCCCCTTCACCCACACAAGTATGTATATACTGTTTTTTACCCACTACCCCTACCCCCCTCTAATGGTTATCTAAACCAGCGCAACCAGGCGCTACCTACTGAGGGGGCCGTTGTTCCCAAAACCCCGCGAGCAAGCCACTGTACCTGGACACTCTCCTTCAGGAACACAAGAGGGAAGAAAAAAAGAAGAAAAGGCTGGGCTCCAAAAATTGGAGCTAAGAAAATGGGCTCTACTCCCTCTCACCCCTACCGTGATGGTAAGGATGTAGTCCCTATCTTATCACTGGCAGACAGTAAAACTATAAATTTAAAGTGTCCAGCTAGAGGAGCTCTAACTCGGCGGACGATCGCCTCCCTTCACATAATGTCAATGTCCTACTCCCCCCCCCCGCCCCAGAGACCCCCTCTTACGCCTCCCGATCTAGTCAAACTACCCCGAGCCAGGTCGCAGATAAAGGGGACTTGATTGCTATATGTCAGATCCCTTGCTTGTGCCTTCTACTCCTATCACTCTATGGATTCCCCTCCCCCTCCCCCTCCCCCTATCTCCCTTCCTGAGGGCCCCCTCACCCCCCCTTCTGCAAAACATCTACCCTCCCCTCAACTCCATCATAACCCTTCAGACTTGCGCTAGGTCCTGGGAGGATCTCCCTTACTCACTTCTAGTTGCTATTAATCATAACTATTCCCTGAGTCACTATATCCTCTGTATACACCCTAATAGTGATTTAAATTCGGTATTATTAAGTCTCACATATCTTCTTTTTTATGTCTTAAGCGTGTCCCGCACGAAGTGAGGGAACACTCTCAAATTACCTCTACCTCAGTGCCCCCTTCCCTCTTAACCCTTAAGATCGTGCTCCAGCCCTCCATGGCTGGCGGGGGCACGAATAGAAACAAAAAAAAAAAAAAATTATAAAAAAAAAACACCTTGTGAAGTTATAGTTGATTTCTACAGATACAAATATATAATATCCAACTTTCCTGTGAAAAAAAAAAAATAATCCAAAAACGCACACCACAAATCCCCCATAAGAAAAACATGGAAAAATAACACAAATCACACTAAAAGTAACCCCCCCCCTTCCCCTTCGAGGGTGACTCATATAGTAAGGACATATAAAAAGTAAAACAGAAAAAATGCAGAAAAAACGCCCATATCTTGACAAAGCAAATGTTCGAGGCGGGTGTGGGGATACCAGGGACCTCCACACATCTTAACTTTCCCCCCTCCCAGAAAGAGAGGGAGAAGAGGAGATAGGGAGAACCCCAGAAACAAACAAAAGAAAAAAACGGAAAAATAAATACAAAAAAAAGAAAGAAAAAAACATGGAATAGGCCAGGAACCTGTGTGCAGCACTTTTAGGTTCGTTGTATTATTGTCTCCTTGTCCTGAGCATCTGTTTTGCTCCCACACCTATCTGCTCCAAATTTCACCCATGTTGTGTGGTTCAATTCATGTAATAGTTCACAGAGTTTCCTAGGACATCTATCCAGTCACTCACATGGATCGGGGCGCACCCCAAAAATGTAAAGAGCCCGGGGAGCTGGTCTGGCCATTTCAATAAGAACGTTTCTCTGTCTTTCACCACTTTCAAATGGAAGGGGTGTCCCCAAAAATAGGTTGCTCCCACTTTTCTTATGACCTCTAGGAGGGGTTTAATTGCGGCTCTCATCTTTAGGGTCCCCCGTGAAAGATCTGGCAACAGTTTAAGCTGAGAACCTTCATACTCAATCTGCCCTTTTGCCCATGCATGTCTCATTATGTCTTCTTTAAGTGAAAACAGGTGAATCCTAATCAGGACATCTGGGATTAGTTCTGTTACCGTCCTTCGGGGCGCTTTAACCCTGTGCACTCTGTCAATTTCCATTTTTTCCATTTGGGGTCTCTCCAACACACCATTCAAAATACCCACTACCGTGGTTCTGAGCTCTGGGCCCTTTACGGATTCAGGCAAGCCCCGCAGTCGAATATTATTCCTCCGGCTGGGGTTCTCGGCATCATCCTGCTGCAGCCACAACCAAGTGACTTGTTTTTGCAACTGTGCTCGTGAACTTTCTAATTCAGAGATCCTGACTTCAAAATCGCATTGTACTGACTCTGTATTCACCAATCTGCCTTCAATTTGGTCAACTTTTTGTTTTAAACCACATATTTCCATTTTAATGTCACTCACGATTGCTGCAGCCATATCTTGGATATCCTGTTTCGTCGGGATCAGCTTTACAAACTCACTCCACTCCGCTGTTGATGGTATTTGGGGCTGTTGCGGCATAATCGGGGACTCTTTGGGCTCTTCGTTCCTTTGTTCCTGCGATATATCCATTACTAAAGGCTTCTTCCCACCAGAAGAGACCCCAATAGATTGAGTGTTTGTAGCTTTGGGCCCTTTCTGCTGAACTGCCATTCCTGAGTTTGTTTGGCGTTTCTGTGATGCTTTGGTCCCAGCAGTGCTTCGTGATGCCACTGTGTGTCTCAGAAAATATGAGGTAATGTCTGTCCTTCTCTCTAGGGCTTGTTTCTGCTCCGGGCTGGCTGCTTGAGTCATATATACAGGGAAGACCAGCGACCTCCGCATCTACTGTCCCAGCTGGCACTCGACCCCGACTCTCCTCCTCCACAGCCCCTCAGCCCCGTGCCGACCCGCACGGTCTTTCACCCTATGCTGTACCTCTCTCACTCTGAGGCAGGGTCCCGCACATTCAGCGTATGACCGCCTGCTTCCTTGCCACCACTGCTGCTTTATGGCTCCCCGAGCCTGGATTTCCCCATTACCATCCTCCGTGAGCCTCGGGCCCCGCTCTGCACCTAGCGGGGGAGGGGGGGGAGAGCCGACTCACTCACTGCACGGCGCTCTCTTCCACCAAGCAGAGCTCCTCACTGCTCGGCCTCTCACGGAGCCATTGACGAACCACGCCCCCGAGTAAATTGATTTTACTTGCCTTTTGATTTTTAAATAAAGAACATCGCACAACAAAGACTTTCTCATTTTCTTTTGAGAAAACTTACCACTGGATTGTGATATTCCCTCATGAGACCCTGGCTACCTTAGGAGGATTTGCTTTCCAGATAGTGAGACACTACAGGCACTATAGGTCCTTAGTGGCCTGACTGCTTTTGGTGAGTGGCCAATCTTGCACTAAGGTGGTGGACAAGTAACACCAGCACAAAGTTTTAAAAATAAGAACACCTATCACTTGGCACAACTGTTTTGTGGATTTTAAGTATTGATCACATATTGTTTGATTCTGACCCAAACTTTTGAAGAAGTATCGGGCACTCACATCACTTTCAAGAAGTGGAATTGGGTGGTGCATGAAGACATTTTAGCACTTTACCTATTTTTTGAATATAGTCATCTGCAATTTATATATATATATATATATATATATATATATATATATATATATATACATATATATATTATTTTTATTTTTTGGATACAGTTTTTTGCACTTTATATTTACATATTATCATTTTTTTTTGCATATTTACACAATAAGCTCATATCTTGAAGATTTTGATATATTGCATGATTTCATTTTTATAATCTATCAAGTACTTTTTATTGCACTGAATATAGCACTATATATTTTTTTATTTATCTATTTAACCAGCAGTATTGTCTTTCACATGTTGTTTCTGGGATGAGTTACATCCAATTTTTTTGTCTATACATGTTTGTCATACTATGATGATGGTTTTTAATTGATTTTTGTACAATAAATATTGCACCTTGTGTGCCTCTTTTTAACCACTTGACCCCCGCCCACCTTACATATACTGTGGCACCCTGCCACTGCTGGGCAAAGCAACTTATACCTACGTCGCTCGCACAGGCACCTGTGGGGGGCGAGCGCACACCGCCGGTGGTGCGCTCCCGCCCCAGCTCGTTTCTTGGGGAGCTAGCGCGTGTGACTGGTGGCTCCGATGGCCGCCAGTCACTCACGATCTCCAGCAGCAGAGGGAGAAAGACAGACGGCTGATGTAAACACAGCCGTCTGTCATTCTCCCTTAGATCATCACAGAGGCTATGCGATCCTGCTTAATAGGATCGCATGTCTCTGTGATGATCTAACAAGCCACACCCCCTGACAGTTAGAATCACGCCCCTAGGGTCACACTTAACCCCTTAATCACCAATAAAGTTAACCCCTTCCCTGCCAGTGTCATTTTCACAGTAACAGTGCATATTTATAGCACTGTTCACTGTAGTAAAGTCACTGGTACCCCCAAAAGTGTAAAAAATGTCAGTTAGGGGTCCGATCTGTCCGCCGCAATGTCGCAGTCCCGCAAAATAAATCGCAGATCGCCGCCATTACTAGTTATAAAAAAAATCTTTCCCGTAGTTAGTAAGTGCAATAACTTTTGTGCAAACCAATTAAAATACACTTATTGCAATTTTTCTTTACCAAAAATATGTAGCAGAAAACAAATTTGCCTAAAATGTTAAAAAATTTTGATTTTTACATTTTTTTTTGATAATTTCATATAAATAAATGTGAAAAATATTGTTCAAAATTGTCACTGTTTTTTGTGTATAGCGCAAAAAATAAAAATCTCACAGGTGATCAAATAACACCAAAATAAAGCTCTGTTTGTGGGGGGAAAAAGGGCGGCAATTTTGTTTGGGTACAGCATCGCATGACTGCGCAATTGTATGTTAAATTCACGCAGTGCCAAATCGCAAAATAGGGCCTGGTCATTGAGCCTCCGGGGCTTAAGTGGTTAAGGTACCATTAAAGTCCTTTATTATAGTTTTAGGTGGTTTCATTTTGCATATACAATCAGGATGTGGTACCTGGATGCTATATGTCCAACAAGATAGCATTAATAGCACCCTCTCCCTATTTCTTTACTGTTATAATGTTTTACATAGCTACAGTATATCTGCAAGGGGCCAGCCTGAAGTAATCTAGCAGGACTTCATTTTCTGACCAAAGTTCCACTTTAAAGCTGACTCTAGATGAAATAAAATTTGTCCAGTTCAGCAGGGACCAAACGTATTTTTATCCATCTGTTCCCACTAGAGTGATGTAGATCTAATGATCAGCTTCTCTCGTACGGGAATTTTGGAAATTTTTCATTCAATCAGCACTGCAGCCAAGTGACTGCAGTACTGATCAGTTTTCTGACAGCCAAGTCCCCACTGTCAGAATACAATAGCGCATGGGGAAGAATTCCTTCATCCACCTTCTTGAATGTCTGGGTGAGAGAACCCATTCATTTTTTAAAAATGTTTTGGTTAGCCAGCTGGCTGATATTAAAAAGAAACACCCATGTATGACCATCCTAAAGGAAAGTCCACCCTGACATTAAAATTCCTGCATCTATAGATCTCCACAATCTAACACTAACCTATCTAGCCCTGTAAAGAAGAAATCAGGATACTTGCCTTTTTTTTGAAGCCGTCTTGACCGAATCCCACACTGAGCTGTAAGCTGCGGCTTCGCTGTGGAGGCGAGTGCAGATGGCACAGCCGGCAACAGAAGCCCCATAGTAAGTCTATGGGTGACGTCACTTCCCATTCATTTCACAGCCATTGTCGGCCATGTCCTCTGCAGAGCTTCTGCTGCTGGAGATTAGGTCAAATCGGCTTCAAAAAAGGTATGTATACTGATTTCTTCTTTGCAGGGCTAGATAGGTTAGTGTTAGATTGTGGATATCTATAGATGCAAGGATTTTAGTGTTAGGGTGGACTTTTCCTTTAAGGCTGGATCACATCTGTGAATTTCTATCTTCACAAACAGAGTGCAATGTTTTGGCGTCATTCATTTTCAATGGCACCCCATTGCACCTCATTAGCTCAACAATTCAATGACTGTGAGTGCGATACATGCCAAATAAACACACATTATTGCGTGAGTAGTAATGCACAACAAATGTGTGAATCGCCTGTGTGAAAAATGTGTGAAAAAGCAGATGTTTTTAAAAAAGCAAACAAAAAAAAAGTATTGTTGGAGTTATTTGTTCACATAGTGACTAATAATTCTGATAAATGCAGTGTATATAAAGTCCTGAGTGGAAAGCTGTCACATTTAGAAAAGACAATTCAAACTGAGAACCCTAGTGCTACAAGGCAGAAGTGCTAACCCCTAAGCCACTGTACTGCCCTATATATCTTTATATAAATTATTTTTTAAAATGCATTTTAATAACTACAAAAAAGGGAAAATTATTAACAAAATGCATTAGACTGCGATTAATTATGGTAGCTACTGAAGTGCATATCATATTGCATAATGTATGAAAAGTTTGACAGAAGCATTCTACATATACCATTACAAATATATGCAGAGATATAAATAAGAAAGGTTGGAATATAAGACTCGAGTCCCCAAAGATTGCTAATTGTTGAAATAAAGGATGTAAGCCTAACTTCCATTTATTTTTTTGGGGTATATTATTCTAAATTGAAAGAAAAAAAGAGAAAGTGAGGGAAAGGGCATTAGGGGCACTTAAAATGGTGGAGGAACGTTGCTATTCCTATAGGGAAGGCTGGAACTGATACATGAGGTAGGAGAGAAGAGGTATAGTTATGGAGGGGAAAAGGGGAGAAGTACATGGAGAAGAAAATAGTGGAGGAAGGGGAGGAGGCAGAGGCATAGATGTAAGTCGGTGGGGGGGGGGGGGGGATTCCTGTAGTGGTAAGTTTCAACATTTTTCATAACTTTCAGTAGCATTTATTTTCATGTGTTCTCATATATTTATTTTTATATTATCTACCTTATGGGAACTGTTGAATTCCTCCATAGGTTTAATGTAATTTATTAAATTGAAACATTGTTGCATGGGTGTGACTTTTTCCAGAGGGCAAGTATACATGCAGGTGCAGCATTTACTCAACGCATAACCACCAATCGTATGTAAGGTTTGAAAGAGATGGAGTTGTGATGTAAAAAAGAAAGCAGGGTCTGTTGGAATTATAAAGTCAGTACATGTCTGCATTCTGACCTACATTCAGTCTTTCAGCAGCACTTCAACCCCAGCAGCACTGTTCCTTCACCATCTCATAAGACTTCACTGTCCAAAGAGCATTTTGCATCTTCAACAATGTACCCCTGAGCAGTATTTAAACTGTCTTAGAACCAATTTAATACAAATACAAAAATATGTGCAGCGCTAGAAGAAAAAATTTCCCAACAAAATAAATTGTCCAATCGCAGGAAGCATTCCACAAGTAACATAAACAATGGATGGTGAGAAAAAGTCCAATATATAATGGTGCAAATCATATATAAGTGCAGAAAATCCCGTCACCAGTGAAGGTAGAAATATATTGCGCTCACCAGATGGATGGGACCCCAAAACACCTTATAGTGTAGGAGTCAAACAGGCTTAAGAATGATGGAGTATCCCCACAGATTTTTCACCGATTCCAACGGCAACCATGCAAATCTCCGGTAGATGAAATAATTCAGAGATTCCCCTTCCACATGGTGGGTGGTAAAACCGAAAAAAATGGAGGGACATATAGCGTAATATTGCTAAAATCAATTTAATATCAATAAAGCTGATACACTTACAGACATCCGTGAAAGACAGGCATATAAGATGTAAAACAGCTGGGCTGACCAAGTCCTCTTTACATGTTTTGGCATAAATGCCTTTTTCAAAAGATAAAGTTACTTTACTCCATCATTCTTAAGCCTGTTTGACTCCTACACCATAAGGTGTTTTGGGGTCCCATCTATCTGGTGAGCGCAATATATTTCTACCTTCACTGGTGACGGGATTTGCTGCACTTATATATGATTTGCACCATTATATATTGGACTTTTTCTCACCATCCATTGTTTATGTTACTTGTGGAATGCTTCCTGCGATTGGACAATTTATTTTGTTGGGAAATTTTTTCTTCTAGCGCTGCACATATTTTTGTATTTGTATTGATTTATCACTCTCCTTAGTTCAGTGATTGATGTCAGCTGCTTACATTCTTTAAGTTAGCGCAATAATCTCTATTTTATTCTGTTAGAACCAATTTAATTCAGTAATATTGTACAACATGGCAGTGCTCATTTACCTCATGTTCACAGTAGTGTTTCAACCCCAGCACAGACAGCCACAAAAGACTGTGTACCTTTTGGACACAATAAATAAAAAGAAAAAAGGGGTAGGTATGGCGCTGCTAATAGTATGCAACAAATTAAGTGTGCAAAAACTAAAAAAAACTCAAAACCAATTAACGTGCCATAAAACATCAATTTATTAACCAGAGAAAAAAAACAATATATGTCAATTGTACACAGAATAAATAATAAATAAATAATAAAGTTCTTAAGCATTAAATGAATAAGGTGTATTTTAGTACAACATAAAGTCCATTGGTGAAATTGTGTCAAATTACAAAAAAAGTCCTTGAGACAAGTGAGTGAAGAAGCTGCAAATTCCACACAAACGAGCGGTGTCCGTGTATCACTCCTGCTCCCCCCTCTGTAGTTGCACTCACCAGATGGATAGCCCCCATTCACAGTAACAATGACTGTCTGTGGATTTTTTCCATGAGTGCCTCTGTTTCCTTAACGTACTTTGCCTCAGTGGTAACATGTAAAAGTAATAGGAGCCTCCATAGTGTGAGTACCGTAAACCGTATTTATTTAAAAGGTAAATATTGCACTTACATCAAGATAAAAAGCATTGGGCGTTCATATATGTGAAAGACCAGGAAGTCTGGAGATCCCTGCACTCCACGGACTCAACCTGGATGTGACACAATGATGCTCTAGTTCCGCCTTACATGTTTCATCAGTCAAGACGTCATCAGAAGAGGCCGCTTCTGATGACATCTTGAGTGATGAAACGCATAAGGCAGAGCTAGAGCATCATTGTGTCACATCCGGTTTGAGTTCATGGAGTGCAGGGAGCTCTGGACTTCCTCGTCTTTCACATATACACAGCTAGTAAGCCAATCAGGAGACGGAGGGGGGGGGGGGGCAAAACATGGTTCTGTGTATGAATGGACACACAGAGCCACAGGTCAGGAGACCAGAGAGAAGGAGGATCTGGGCTGCTCTGTGCAAAACCACTGCACAGTGATATAGTTCAGTTTTAATCACAAATTATTGTGATTTTTTTTTAAAGCGGTTGTCTACTTCTATAGAGGAGCAATTTATATTTTTACCAATTGTATTCCTTTATTAAGTTTGGCTTTGGGTGACACCATATATTGGCTAACTAAACAGTTCGTAGTGCCAGCTTTTAAGGCACACTGGCCCCTTCCTCAGGCAATATGAGCTGATGATAAGAAACATGACTAACACGGTATAGAAATAACTCTACTGCTGCATGAAATGGATGAGAAATAAAGGTCTGCATGTATTTAAGTTTTCTGGTTTTGCACACTGTTTTTTTGTTGTTTTTGAATGTCTAACTTATTGGACACCAACTCTTTCAAAGGACAGAGTGCTAGGATAAGAATGAATAAAAACCACATGAGGAATTCCCAGAGGAGCTACAAACACATGTACAGCTGTGGTACAATTCTTGGTCAAAAGCATGCAGTGACATCCAGAACAGCTGAAATAGCATCATAAAAATTTTGACTGAAGGTAGCTATAATAGCATTTAAAGAATCCCTGTAATAGGTTTGCTATCAAGCAGGGAGGTTAAAGAGCACATTCATGACTTTCAGTCCCTCCTCTGTCTGTCCATTCATTTGTCATACCTAGATCCAACCCAAAGCCAGGTTGACTCATAGATTTTGTGGGGAGCTTTGGCAAGTGAATAGGAGCAGGTGGAAGGTAATATTTGCCCCTTATCCTCCCTGCTCTAAAGCAAGCCTTTAAATTTGCCCTATATTAACAAAGTACAGGTTTTATTTGAAGCTAATCTGGGGCCAGGCTTTGAACCTTCAAGTATTTAACAAGCTGTAAATGAGTTTAAAAACATAATTGACCTCTGTACCTGTTGGCACTTCGGCCTAATGCCATATCAAAGAGAACAGCAGAAGCACTGAAAGTGTAGGTAAACCTGTAACAATAAACATCTCTTATTTTCTCCTTTTTGGCCTGTTAAGTATATCATTGGGAGCACTTTGTTATATATTTTTGATGAGAAAAAAAAATGTTAAAATTTGTAGAAATTTAGACCCGTTCTCTGTCTCCTACGCATTACTTTTGTTAACTCAAAGATCCCTCCTAGTTCTCTTTCTGAACCAAAGAATGCTTAGCCTTTGTGTTGTAAAGATGTGAGAGTAGGAGAGGTTGGGTAATTTAGCAAAAGACCAAGGGAGAGCTGACAACACTCAGTCCACAAAAATGCTGTATGATGTCAGTCTGCTTCTACCTATCTGTCTAACCTGTATAAAAAAGATTTGTGTACTTACCTATTTTTATTCTGCTCCAGTCCAATCACATGATCCCACAGCTCCGGCTTCCTGTGTCAGTGAGCGACTGCTGCAGGGGAGAGGAGGAAGTGTTGAAAATGGCTGGGCCATGGGAGACTATGGCTGACATCATGGCTTCCAGGATTCACAGCCGATACCCAGTACTCCCTTACACAGACCTGCAGGATCACATGACTGGACTAGATTGAAAATAGGTAAGTACACAGATTTTTATTATACAGGTTAGGCAGGATAGGTAGAAGCGGGGGGGGGGGGGTTTAAAAATAGTTAGAGATAAGGATTTCTTCCACTTTAATAGCTGAGTATAGCTCTGGTAGATTAATGGATATTTTCCGTACATCCATGTTCACCAAAAGAGACAAACATGGAAACTGTGCGTGTATTGTGGAGATGTACTTCGTAGTTTTTTTTGCCTTGAAATATGCTTGAAATTGTTTTTCTCTGCTGCTCTGCTCTGCTCATCCTGCACCACCCTCCAAGAAATTACTTGGTAGCCTTCCAGCCTTCTTAACCCTACTGTAAGCAGATTGTTCTGGAAGAGGAGATCAGCATGAGCTGACATCTATGACTTTAGCACTTCATCTGTGATCTTGAGGGTGAGTTTTTCCATTGTTCCTGCAGCTACCAAGATCAGGGATGGCTTATCTTAAAGTTAATTTACTGTATGTAATTACTTCAACGTCTATAGTCTGGTTACAGGTTCACTTTAAGGGTAGAGATGATATGCCAGCACGGCAATGTTGATTTACTCGTACACAACTGAAAAAGAGAAGAAAATATTGTTGTATAATAGGACACTTGATGTCCATCCATGTGTGGTTCTACACTCTGGACATTCTTTGGCCCCCTTTGATACTTTTTGCCATTCTTCTTGGTTGCATCAAGCTGATGTACTGGGTTAAAATTGCTTATGTTATTAAATTATTCCTGCAGATACATTTTGTTTATATCATTAAATTTTTTGGTATTTGGAAGGCATTGTCTGATGACTGTATGGCTAATGATTGTCTTTTATTCATAACCAATTCTTCTACCTAATAAGTTCAGTAAAAATCTCATAAAGTTCATCAAAAATATTCTGAGTTAGATATAGTTTTTTTTTTCATTTCTCTGCAACAATACATATTGGAAAAAATGTTAACTAAACATTTCCCTATCTCTATTTGAAGCTTCTGACTTTGGTCTGAAACTGACATCTACACTGCGTCTTCATTCCTTCATACTGCTGAGCTAAATCCAGTGTAATCTTTGCTGAGCAGGCTTATTCCTGTACACAAACTGTGCCAGCCAATTACTTAGAAACAATTTCTTTCAGGTCCCAAAACACCAGTAGGTCACACGACTTAGCACCAGCAGGAAGTATATTATACAAGTAAATAGCAATTTTTGAGGTTTGATATTGAAATGGAAATTATGGAGCAGATTAATATTGACAATAAGTACACATATGGCAGCAAACGAGCTATGTCAGCAATAAAGTCACTTTTTGTTCTAGTGTACAATCCCATTTTGTAGGATGTTTCTTATTAGGCAAACAATATCATGGAATGTTTTTTTGTTAGAGTATTAATTGCAAAGCAATTTTAAGAGAATTTGATAAACTGGTGTTCTATCTTCAGAACACAATGCTTTCTGCCAAATATTATCCATATGTTGGACTGCATATTATTTTTCTGTTTTTCTGAATATGTAAATTAAGCTCTGAAAAGTGCATAAAGTGACACTATGATAGCTATAATGGAAATTGCCATTGCTGTTGTCCTGACCCTAGCTTCACTGTCTATTATTCAATGATCAAGAACAAGAAAGCCCTGTGAAGTCTGTACTCCTGCAATGCAAATTTATTTTAGTGATTCACTAGCTAAGGAAACAGGAATAAAAATGCCAGCCCCTGGAACATGCGTTTTTTGAAGCAAGTAAGCAAAAGCAACTCTCAAATCTACAGCCACACAGGTTCCCTTTTAATACTGTTAGGGCTTGGTTCACACCAGGAATCCAGTGTGATTCCTGTGCATTTAGAATGCAGTGCCCAATGCGGCAACCACAAACCCACATCGGCACACCGATTCTGGCACTGCCAACCGATTGCCTCCTTCTGGGACCAAACCATCGCTTATGTCCGAGCAGTCACCGGCTTGACCCTTACAAAATGCTCTCTGATTCTCCTATTTGGCATCTATCCACCGGATACTTCCACATCCTCCTCTGGGACCCAAAAACTCTCACACTGGACACATATTTGCTTACTGGCAGCAAGGAAAGCAATTCTCAAATCCTGGACTGTTTCGTCACCACCGACAATAACTACAGTTCAAAGGGACCTCACGGCACTTCTCTACATGGAGAGAATGACCACTATTCTGCAAAATTTCACCACCACACGCAAATTCTTTAAAAGATGTACACCTTTTCTCCAATGGAAACAGCAATTATAATGTCCGCCTTTCAGTACACTGCATGGTATCTACAGGCATCCATTACTCAATCAATGGGCAAATTGAAAGTTCAACCCTCATAGACTAACCTACTGTGTTTCCCATCCTTCATTCGACCTAGTTACCCTATTGCATTGACATCTCCCCACCCTTCTCTAGCTTAAGGAATGGCTTTCAATGCTTATAGGCCTATTATATGTTTTGCTCAAATAGCTTGGCGTTTCATAAACCAGTGCAGAGTCACCCATACCATGCGAGATAACCTACCCACGTAGATGCAACTAAAATTGCTACATTTACCTATGTTCTTGTTTACACCCTTTCTCTTGTACTTTATAATGTATTTGCATTTGCATACTTCTGTTACTATGACTGTACACCATGTCATGTTTACTTTGTTCAAACCTTCTTTCTTTAATAACAATATTTGAAAAAAAAAAGAATGCAGTGCCTTTTGCAGCCTATTCTTTTGAATGGGCTGAAATTGCACTGCAATGTACCAAAAGTAGTGCATGCACTACTTTTAGAAACATTTTGCAACCAGATTGCATTACACTTTGGTACCCTGCGATCCGGTGCAGGCAAACACCCTGTGTTTGTTATGTACATTTGGGATGTTGTTAACTTTACGCTGACACCTACTGCAGATTGCGGACACAGTGGGTTTTGAATGCGGGTTTCCAGCACCATGTTCAGTGTGAACCGGCACCTAAAGTAAACTATAGTCATTTTACACTTTTTTTTGCTTTATGTATGTCAATGTAGTTAGCTTTATGAAGAAAATCGTATCAGTGAGTGGGAAGAGTGAGTGTGTTTTCTTAAAGGTTTCTTGTTCAGTGAATGGCAACGAAGTCTACTAAGTCAATTCATTTGCACCCACTATGACAAATAAATGCCTATCCTCCGGGATTTCACATCTCCACTACACAAAGCAGTATGGAAGTGGCTAGTGCACCTACTGGACAAGCTGGTGCTTTCTTCAGATCAATTCTTTTTACAGCTGAGTTTTAGTCTGCTTATATTTAGCTGATATTGCCTATATTTTGCCTTTCCTTGTTTCCCCCTACCACTTCATCAACATTTTCATTTTCAGCACTTGCCTTATTTTAGATAAGTGATGTAATTACAGGGTCTTTGTCCATCTCTATGCAAGGCAGGCTAATGAGAAGGCACTGTATGCTGCTGTACACAGCTTCCTAAAAACATCACAGCACCCTGCTTAGTACTTCCCCCGGGAGCCCTCAACCCTAATACAAGCAGTCGATTGGTGCTTAAGTGGCATAAAACGAAAATATCAAAATGCCCTTGATGGGTAGATGCCAGGAGCGGGAGTTACTAGGCAGACTACATTTGCATGCAGAACACCCTAAGTAATGTCCACATGTGATGCTGAGCCTCTATGATTAAAATAACTGAAATCCAAGTAATGACAGGCCAGGGACAGCCAAGCTGTTAAAAAAGGGCTAAATGATGATGCTAGACATTTTCTTTTTCAACAATACATTTTTATTGAGTTTGAGAAAAATAACAGCTTGCAAAGGATAGAGGACACATGTTCAAGTCTGTGATTGTTATGAACAATATATGTGTGTAACAGAGAACCATTGTAAAGACAAACAAACAATGAATATCAATAATACTTTGTTCAAGCAGAGTAAAGAAACCAGAAAACAAACCTGCAGGATTATTTTGGAATCACTGGAAACCAATGTCCTCAGATTTTTTGGAATTTGGGATACGTGTTAGTGCTGATAGCTAGGGCCTTTTTGTATTCAAAGGTGAGGTTAATGTACATAGTAAGTTCAGAGACATTAGGATCTTGAACTGTTATGCTAGACATTTTCAAGTAAGTACATGAGGTGGGTTCTAATGAACTCTGTGAAGAGCTCATAATGTTCATAGCAGCTCATAGTGAAATGAAGGTAAGCATTTTCAGTACATAAGAAGAACCTGTACAACTTTGCAAGACTGAAGGTAAATCAGGAGTTCAGCTTTAAAATACCAGTCTTTTGCTGATAGGTACAGTATACTGGGTCACAAGTCTTTTATATGTTCTCTTTCGCTGTACCCCTTCATATATGTATACCTTAAAAGTAGCCACAACAGGTGTTCCTATTACGAGATTTTCCCTCTATTCCTGTGTCAGTGAAAACTGATTCACGGGGTATACGGACCCCATTTAGCTAATTAAAATTACGGTAAGTGATCCCTCCTCTCCACCGACTGGCACTCCCTTTCGTTAAGTTCCTCCTTCTTTCCCCTCCCCCCCTTTCTACTCTTGAACAAATTGTTGCTCTATATCAAGAGTCATGAACATCGCATCAGTCTCAGGTAAACGTGGCACCAGGAAGGTTCCAAATGACTTTGAACCTTTGTATTTTTGACTTTATCTCTACAAAGTGGCTTAGATTGAAGTGATATGGGATTACTAATGTAGAGCATATCTATACTTGTTTGTGGCAACATTTGTCATTACTCCGATGCCGCTAAACCTCTAGGGAGGTTCCCGTAAGTGTAATTATTATGACCTGTATGATAACCAAGATCAGGCTGTTTGGTTTTTACAGGTCATTATAAAACATACAAGTCCCATCACTATTCTTTAAATCATGGCCCATAATTATTTTCTTAGATCTTTGCCACAACCTGATAATGCTGTGATTTCCTGGTACTGTCACATGAGATGGGGTGGATTCCCCCTTTTGTATGGGGGTTTTGAAGGTAGGCCCATTTAACTATGTAGGGATTGTCCCTTCTATTTATCCACTATATATATCATGGACTGGACTCTTTACATATAATTCTATAATTCTTTATTTGACAGATGTTTCTACTTAATTGGGTCCTCATCTCACTTACCCCTTGTGGTTCTGTGGAGTCCTGTGCGATGACCCCTATCGGGTTGGCTTCTGGGTTACAGGCGATGGCAAAAAAAAGGTTTTTATTTGTTTTTATCTATGCGGTTGTTTGTCATTGTTGTGCGGCCCTAGCAGGTCAGTATGAACACGCAAGACGAGTTTATTTGATGTAATATGGTTATACATTTAATTATATCACATCTTTTTTCTACATAACAGAAATGTACTATGTATCCTTATACCCCTGAAGAAAGAAAAATAATGATTTTTCGAATGCGTTGGGTTCATATCTCTGTCATCACAGTTGATTAAGGTTACGCTTGCACAACAACAATATATAATTTAACCGCATTGTTATTTTATTGGATTATTGTATTGTCTTGTTTTTTCATACATATATGTAAATAAAATTTTCATGTACTTTTAATTGTTCTTCGACATTATGCCTTAAAAAATCCCACCTAAGGGGGCTTCGCACACGTAGTCTAGATTTTAGGGATGTGGGCACCATTCTCCATTATTCAGTAGCTATTATTATCGTTTAGTATTTGCCACCAATTTCTGACCTGGTGACAATGGTCTTCAAAGTGGTTGTAAACCTCAGACATGAAATATGAAAAAAGCTAATCCCTCTATAGTGTGTATTTGTCTCAATTAGGAGCTTTAAGTATTATTTTTTTTTTTTGTCTGCTACTTCCTTCCTCTGCTATTAGTATGTTTCACTTCTGACACATTTTCCTGAAACCAAGAGAAAAAAGGTGGGAGGGACCTTGCCTCCAATCAGCTCTCGGAGCTCTCCTTACTGAGCTCTGCAGAGTATGACTTCAGCTCCCCGCCCCCTTTTTTCAAACGCTCAGAAAAGTTTTATAACTCGAACTTCTGGACTTTGGATGTAGAGAAGAGAAGACTAAAGCTATCACTGGGAAAAAAACTAAATAACAGCAGCCAAAGATGCTTATAAAAGCAGGGTAGGTAGCTCTTGTTCCAAAACTCAATTAAAGTGTGATGACTAAACACTTCAGCTCAAAAAAACATACTGTATATATCAGCAGCATTAAAAATTGCCTCCTTTGCCAGAAAAATGGTAAATAAGATACAGTATATAGTAAAATGAAATTCTTCCAATTGATAACATCACAGTGTGAACGCAAGGTATCCATTTGCTTTGTCGCAGTAGAAAACAAGATTTTAAATGTTTAGCCTTTTTGTAGTACTTGTTACAAACATGAAAAATGACAGCAGACTTGACAGTTTGGTTTTTTTTCAAATGAACAGGCATGTATTGAAGAATTCTGATTACTATCATTTAAAACTGAATAGATGCATTAGCTGGAATCATCGGCTTGCAGATAGATGTGAAACAGCATTATTATAAGCTTATTTTTTGCCTTGGAGTGCCTTGTAAGGTAATAAGCACATTTATATTACATTTAAAATTATTTGTTCTTTTATAACCAAGAAACAAAATAAAACAAAAAATTGTTTAATATGGAAAACAAAAGTCTACCAATTATTTGTCCGACTGCGGTGTAGACACCCAGGCATACAGGGAATTTAAAGTGGCTTCCACCTCACTGGAGGTAACCAATCTCACAGCCTGGTGCTTCCCTGGAGAACTGTCAGGTGCATGCCTCACACTAATCTTTTCTACCTCAGTATCAGTGAGCTACTGCAGATCACAGCCAACGTGCCCTCAAACACTGGATACTCTGTGATCCTCCATTGGGCATAGCAGGTGGTATGTCCACTTCTTGCTTACACGACATAGCCTTGTAATGCATGGACACTTTGTCTAGTATTGCAAGTGCTTCCATGCACCAATCATTCCAGTCCATGGTATCTTCATAATGGGTGCCCTGCAGCACCACATCACCTGCTATAGGAGGCACCAAAGGAGTTATATATATATATCCTATGCTATCCCTGTGTTCAAAGGTGGGTCATCGTCTATGATCTCCCCATCCCCTGATCAGCACAATTCTCTGGGTGCCCAGAGCTCACTCATGTGCAAGCCTTTGTAAGTTACTGTGGTTGTAGATTAGTGCCCCATGATCTAACCAAACATCATGGGGGCAGGTCACCTGGTGCATCACATACTGAGGGAGAGCTATATTCCAACTATCAGGAGGATGACCACTTTCCTTCACCAACATCAGCTCCATGGCTAATCAGGTTTACACTCACACAATAAAGTTTTGTTTTAGCTGTGCACATTCTCACCTTTGGCTTAACAGTGGATTGAGGGATTTCCTTTATGATATATTTCATTCACTTAACCATTTGCCGACCAGCCATCGTGTATATACTGCGGTAAAGTGACGCTATTGTGCAAAACTACGTACCTGTACTTAGTTTTGTTCAATAGCCACTAGATGGCGCCATCACGCTGCCAGAGGCGCTATCACACTGTGATTGGCTAGCAGGGATGTCAATCAATAGGTTTGGCGGACCCGATGTCTGCTGGCAACCAGTGATCATCCCCGGGAGAGGAAGAACGATGATCTGCCTATGTAAACAGATCGCCATTCTGCTAAGCAGGAGCCAGGATCTCTGTTTTTCCCCAATCAGTGCAACCATCCCCACCAGTTAGTAAGCACCCCCTAGGGACACACTCAATCCTTTAATCGCTCCTGATGTTAACCCTTTCCCTGCCAGTGTCATTAGTACATTAACAGTGCATTTTATTTAGCATGGATCCCTGTAGTAGTGTCAATGGTCCCCAAAAAGTGTCAAAAGTGTCAGTTAGATCTCTTATTTGTCTGCTGCAATGTTGCAGTCCCACTAAAAATCGCTGATTGCTGCCATTACTAGTATTAAAAAAATAAAAAATTCTATAAAATTAGCGCATTGTTTGTAGACGCTTTAACTTTTGAGTAAAAATATGTAGCAGAATACATATTGGCCTAAATTGATGGAATTTTTTTGTTTTTTTATTGGGAATGTTTTATAGCATAAAGTAAAAAATATTGTTGTTTTTTTTTTTGTTTTTTTTTTGTCGCTTTTTTTTGTTTATAGCGCAAAAAATAAAAAACGCAGAGGTGATCAAATACCACCGAAAAAAAAAGCTATTTGTGGGAAAAAAAGGACATACGTTTTATTTGGGTACACGCACGGCCGTGGAATTGTCAGTTAAAGTAACGCAATGCCATATTGCAAAAAATGGCCTGGTCATTAAGGAGGTAAAACCTTCCGGTCCAGAAGTGGTTAAGGGTTCAATCACAAAGAATGGTATGGTGGCAATTGTGTGTTTATTAGAGAAAAGGTTTGTAGCTCAACATTTCATTGAGACCTGCCAGTGATTAATATACCAGTGCTATCTGCAATGAACAATGCTATTGTTTACAGAGTGATAAAAAAAAAAAGTAACTACATCCCCTCCTCTTCCTGTCTTCACCCAGCCGAGACAGGTGCTGTTTGGAGCCGCAGCCATCTTGCCCTTCTAGAAGCTGCTGGTGCTTATGTTCCAGCCTGAAGTATGACAGCTGCACCTCCTTCAACAACTCTGCTTCAACCAGCCACATACCTGCTGAGCTCTGCAGCCTCACGGTGATCCTATGGAGGTCTATATGGGTCTATGACAAGCCATGTTCTACTTCTATCTAGTGAGTGCATTTTAATTGTCTTTTATGCTTTTTAATAAATCGCTACACCTAAATGGAGGTGCCCTTTTTGTTTGTTTTTTTTATTTAAAAAACTAGGCTGTGTGTTTTTTGTGGACCATTAAAGCTATATGGACTCTTTCACGATTTTGGCCTGGCAATTCTTCTTTTGACTCATGCTCCTAGTGATGTTCTGGGTACCCATGGAAGAGTAACCCTATTTGTATGTGAGTTTCTAGTAACAGCCAGTGAGCTCTCCAAATGTTTGTCCTTTTTTCTTGTCCCTTTTACTGTTCTGTTTAAAAAGATCTGAAGTCTCAGCACCTCTTGGATATTACCCTTTGGAATACTGTAAGTGCTATATCACAGAATAGCACAAATGACTCATCTCATACTGTTTGAAAGTAAGGTCACCCGAGTCTAGGTCCACTTTAAACTAGACCATTCCCCTCTGCATTAATAATCCAAGATGCATGCAGGTAGGTGGAAAAACTATTCTGGAAAGTGAATGTAGACTGTATACCCTACACTAAATTAGTATAATAATCTTGATAAGAGCACCAAATTAAAAAAAAGGTAAAAAGACAACCTGCATATAAAAATATGTATATCCTTTGTTAATTTTCTGTCATCTATGTCCTTTGAAGCAAGTAAAAATGACAATTTAATAAAGTGATATAAAATAATTGTGACACTTTAATTAATGTAAAATGACCAAAAGGTTTTGCACAGTGAAAAACAGTGAGATATAAACAGACAAAACAAGGAAAGTGTACATAAATTGTCCTAAGACAGAGAAAAGTGACCGATATAAAGTCAAAATTAAGTTTCACAAGCCATGATAGAGATGAAAAAACTACTAGTATAGCCAGGGTGACGCCAAACACTCTCACACAAGAATTACTGGAATGCCTGTGACCCCCTAATAAGATTGAAGTTGGCTTTACTGTTTAATTGAGCATTTGCTGACCACTCTTATTAGGGGGTCACAGGCATTCTCGTGTCAAGTCTCGTGTGAGAGTGATTGGTGTCACCTTGGCTCTCCTAGGAATCTTTTCATCTCCATCACGTCTTGTGGGACTTAATTTTGACAGTTTATATCGGTCCCTTCTTTTCTCTGACTTGGGACAATTTATGGACACTTTATTTGTTTTATCTGCTTATATGTCACTGTTTTTCACTTTACAAAACTTATGGTCATTTTACAATAATGACAGTGTTACAATTATTTTGCATCACTTTATTATATTGCCATTTTTTTGTTGCTTCAAAGGACATAGATGACAGTAGATGCTCTGCACTGAATACTTTACATTGATGATTGTGTCTGGTATCAGGGTATAATGTTCAGCAGCAACGTTATCTCACCACAAGCGCAGATTTTAATTTTTGTTAATTTTAATTTCACAAGCATTAAATTGGTGTTTGTGATTTATTGTTGAGAATCAGAGTGAAGATCCACTTTAAGATGCCTGATATTTCTGTATCTTTTCTGCATTAGCTGCTGTAGTAGGCGAATGAGACATCGATTATAAAGCTGATAGTACTGGAATTGCTGGACAAGAAGACAACTATGCTGTGAAATGTATCTTCCCATTGTACCACTTCACATAGTGAAACTATGACCTCCAATTAAACAAAGTCTGCTTCAGTTTTTAAAGCAGAAGTTTACCCATAACAGTTTGATAACAATTAATGTTCTTTAACAAAAGAAAATACATTCCACAATAATAATTATTTGAACATAATGAGTGTGTGCTGTAAAATGCCTCCAGCGTTGCTCCTGTTTCTTCCTCCTGGAGGCCACAATTTTGTTGAAGCCTTTAGCAGTCACTTCATTTTTGGAACTTTTCCCCTTCTCCTTGGTCTAAAAAATTATATGTGACTTTTTCATTCCAGTCTTGAATGTACAGTATGTCTTGGCTTAGCTAGCAAGGAAGGCTACAGAAGCGTTATAGTACTGAAGTTCACAGGCTGCTGATGAGGGAGGAAAGAGGGAGAGGCAATGAGTTAAGATAGGACACTGTCACTGTATGTTTAACACTATGTTTAACACATTTGTGTCTCCCTGATAGTAGTGATTGTTCTGTCACCTCTCCTGCTTTTCTTTTCCCTCTTCCTTACTCTGTGTTCCCTCTGCACAGTCTGTGTCATTCCTGTTGCTTTCTTCCCACTTCAGCAACAGCAAATTTTAAAGGTCCATGCAAACTGAGCTTAAAAAAGCCAGTCCCCTTAGCAGAAAAAAAACATTTTTATAGAGCATTTAAAGGTTTAGGAGCGTTTAGGAGCATTTGGATTTTTTTTCTGCCAGAATACTCCTCTCAAAAATGCAAACTAGACAGGTTTTTTTCTGCCTCTAAACACTGAGCTTAAAATATGCCTCGAAATGTTCTAAACTGTATGGACACATGGAATAAAATTGAGATGCTTCTACATGCAAAACCCAAAACTCCAGTAGAAGCAGCATTTTGTAAGTCCAGTGTGCATGGACCCTGTCAGCTAATCGACCTCTAGTGCCACTGATTTTAGACACTAAGAATGGAGAGCAACTGAGCATGTGCAAAGCAGGTTAAGAGTAAGACAGTGCATTACTAGATTTTAAACAGTATAGGTACTTATTGTTAATGTTTTACATAGCTATACCTGCAAAGGGGACCAGTGATCTATCAGGACCTAATATTCTGACTGAAGTTCCACTTTCATTATAGGTGCACCTGCACCTACATATTTTTCTGCTGTACATGTTTCAGTGCTGTACTGTTCTAGAATTGTGCAGTGCAGAGTTGGCACTCTCATATAGGCCATGCCTGCTTGAACTACAGTGAAATTAGATAATGTTGCAGGGAGTGTCACTATCAGCATTGTCACTTCTGCTTCACAAGCCTGTAACTTATCAATCAGCACCTGGCCACAGTCTAGCCCTGAACACAGATTTCTGGGTGGACAGCACTTTTCTGAAACCCTCCCACTGTGAGTTGCTGTGTCTGGTAGCCTATAAATGATAAATAAAGTAAGATTAGGGAATTTTTTTGTTTTTCTTTATTAGGCTTGTGCATCACATATTGTAATATGGAAGCATTACTTTAAAGAGTAACTCCATCTTAGTTGAGAAAAAAACATTCCACTCTGGGTGATCTATGTACTTTGCAAGGACTATAACGATCTTTGTTGCAGATTCCTGCCTTTTGTTATTCTGAAGAAATTACTATTTGTTCCTCTGTGCTCCTGTGCTGAATGGGTCTAATGGGAGTGGTTTCATTCTTATCAATCAGCTGTGCACCTGCAGAGCACTAATGAGGAAAGCTGCTGGGCATGTATCCCTTTAGACATGTTCCTATTGGGAGTATCTCACCAAAAATGACATTTGTTAATGAAATCTGACTTGTATCTAAGGCTCCATTCAGAACTGGGCGTTTTTGAGTGTTTTTCAGCTCCAAAAACGCTCAAAAAAACATTCCAAAATGCCCAACAAGTAAAACCCCATTCATTTAAATGGCCCCTGTTCACATCTGAGCGTTTTAATGCCTGAAGCAAAACGCCTGTAGCTGAAAAAAGTACATGAGCTTCTTTTTGGGCTGATTACCAGCGTTTTTGATAGATGTCAATGTCTGCCTCCAAAAACGCCTGAAAAAACGCCTGAAAAATCGCGGTAAAATCACAGTAAAGATTGCGGTAAAGATCGTGGTAAAAACGTGCAAAAACGCTAGGCTAATGTGAATGCAGCCTTAGTGCAGAGTTCTAGGAAAATCAGTGGGTCAATCACATAAGAAGGAAATTAGGTTTCTGGGGGGTGTTCAGTACACATTTTGTGTACAGAACAACTCCAGTTAGCCATATTGCATTGCATTTTCAGAAAAATACAGTGGCTGCAGATTGAATAGGAAAGGTAATTTTAATAGCATTCAATTACATTATTACTTGTGTTGCAATTGTATACGCTATATTATTTATTTACTGTTTGCTACCCCCCCCCCCCCCCCCCCCACAAAAGTGGATTTACCTGTTAAATTTAAAGGACTTTCCATGGTTTGCCAAAACTATTTCCTATTAACCCATAGATTAATTAAAGATTTTACATAAAATCGTTCATGAAAATAATGAAATTTATATTTAGCTTCCATATTAGTTTTAATTTACTCTATTAGGAGTTAAAAGCATACTTGCTATTGTGGTAACTTATTCAAACTTACTTAATCATACTCCACTCATATCCCAGAATTCAAAAACTGTCAGCTTGATAAATTTTACAATTACGTCTGACATACATTATTTAAGCTCCTAATTGTTTTAAACAGCGTTTCTGCAAGAAGAACAATGATTATTAATTTCTGACAATGCCATGGGTACTAAGGTTTTTAGGAGTCTCATTCATCAAACTAATTAAGGGATTTGTTTTTGGTATAACATGAACAGTGGGTTTAAATGATCAGAATGGTTTTAATAGCAAAAAAAAAAAAAAGAATATCTAGCATATGAAAGTTTTTGGTAACGTTTAATTGGGCACAATTTAGCAGTTTGGACAGTGTTTGAACACAATAATATCCCTTTAAATGAAAAATAAGAAGATAAAAGGTTAATTCAGTGACTCTTACATTACATATTATGTGAATTATGAGCATGGTGAATATCAGAAACAGCATGGATTCAGCACCTAAAGAAATACATTACATACTTGCTGAGGAAAAGTTGTAAGAAAAATCTATGTCCTTCACATTGTTCCTGTTTAAACAAGCTGTGTTGATTTAAGTCAGATAAAATGCATAAATCTCTATTGGCAGTAGATGGGAGAGTGTCTAGAAGGGAGGTTTCTGCTCATCTTCTTATGAGTCCTTAGAACCATAGTTTCTGCATGTGTGTGACACCCTCTGCCATGTCAGTAATGGTTAATAAATGGAAGCAGTTCTCAAAAGCATCACTTGCTTTTATCGAACCATTTCCAGGCAGCCTTTTAACAAGAAAAAGGGCTGATGGACTGGGCAGTTTTATATGACTCATAGAAGCAAGTCCACAACAACATAAATATAACAGCAGTTGCACAATTTTGAGGCTCCTCTGTGCTGCTCTTTTCAGCTTAAGAGTTCTGAATAAACATGTATAGTGCCTACCAAAGGATGTAGAGCATTTTCCTCACATGCTTAGATTCCTCTAACCAGTTGCCGCCCGCCTACCACTGCGGAAGGCTGGCTCAGCTGTGAGAATCTCCGTACTTGTACGGCGGTCGTGCGTAGGGCTAGGGGGCTAGGGACCCTCCCATGTTCTGATTCGGTTCAGAACCAATCAGGTCCAAGTCAATGATTTTTGGCTTGGACCTGGTGATTGGTTCTGACCAATTCCAGAACCTCCTGTGCCCGTGTAATGTAAACACAGGCACAGGATATGATGCAATCTCCTCCCCTGGAGCCCTTTTTGGTTCTATTGTGAGAAGAGAGAGCATCAACTGTGAGTACACAATCAGTACACTGACACCAGTACACATAGGCACACTTTTAACCCCCTGATCACCCCCTATATTACCCTTTCACTCCCTGTCACAGGTTACACTATATACAGTACAGATAAAATTTACTGATCACTGTATTAGTGTCACTTTTGACTTCCGATAGTGTGAGAAACAGTTAGTCATAGTCCCAAATAGGTTTAGGGTCCCCGCCATATGTTCCCCAATACATATTTAACCCCCTGATTACCCCCAGTTAACCCTTTCACTCCCTATCACAGTTTACACTATATACAGTACAGATAAAATTTACTGATCACTAGAGATGTCCCGAACTATTCGCCGGCGAACAGTTCCCGGTGAACATCGCTTGTTCGCGTTCTCCTCGGCGGGCGAACATATGCGATGTTCGGTCTGCCCCCTATACATCATCATTGAGCAAACTTTGACCCTGTACCTCACAGTCAGTAGACACATTCCAGTTAATCAGCATACCCTCCCTCCCAGACCCTCCCACCTCCTATAAAAAGCCAGGACAGCATCCATCTTAGATTCATTCTGAAGCTGCAGAGTTAGTTAGAGCAGGGAGAGTGCTGCTGCTGCTGAATTAATAGGGAAATCATTAGCTAGCCCAGTGTTCTGTGTCCATTCCTGCTGTAAGGACAACATCCTGACAGCACCCCAAAAAAGCCCTTTTTAGGGCTGGTATATCAGTCTGCTTTTATTTTTTTTTTTTATATATATATATATATTTACAGACTGTACTGTGTGCAAACCACTCATATCGGGTGGCACAGTACCTTGCAGATAAAAAAGTCATTTAATCTTTACCCTTTAATATAATTGCAGTTGCCTGCCAGTGTGTGTCAGGCCCACTGACTGAACTGTGCCCACTGCCAGTGCCCACCACACCATATAGGGTGGCACAGCACCTTGCAGATAAAAAATGCATTTAATTTTTTCTCTGTAATATAATTGCAGTTGCCTTCCAATGAGTGTCAGGTCCACAGACTGTACTGTGCCCACTGCCCACCACTCATTTAGGGTGGCACAGCACCTTGCAGATAAAAAAAGTAATTTCATTTTTTCTCTGTAATATAATTGCAGTTGCCTGCCAATGAGTGTCAGGTCCACAGACTGTACTGTGCCCACTGCCCACCACTCATATAGGGTGGCACAGAACCTTGCAGATAAAACATTCATTTAATTTTTCCTCTGTAATATAATTGCAGTTGCCTGCCAGTGAATGTCAGGTCCACAGACTGTACTGTGCCCACTGCCCACCATTCATATAGGGTGGCACAGCACCTGACAGATAAAAAATTAATTACATTTTTCCTATAATAAAAAATAAAATTCATCCAGAAAAAACAGGAACTGGCTTTTTCATTCGAATTTCAGTAGCGCAGAGATGGTGATAACCTCTTACCAAATAAATAGGATGATAACATATACCAAAATATATGAATCAGATGTGATAAATATAAGCATAAAATACATAAAAGCATGAAATCACATCAATAGGAGTCCATAGGTATAAAGTGCATAGAGCAATGAAAGTGCAAACAGGAAGGAACACAGGTGCGACTTATGGGGACCACCCCTGCTTGCCATCACCACACAGTCCGGGAGAAGTATCTGAAATTCAGACTCACTATAAATTTACCAGGAAATCTTCCAGAGGAGTCTTTGCAGCACAAATCAGAGATCTGGAGGAAATCTGATTTTACTATATGCTGTTGTTGGCTAGTCCATGAGAGTGGTTAGGCATAGGCGTCTGGTGAGTCTGAATTTCAGATACTTCTCCCAGCACTGTGTGGTGGTGGCAAGCAAGGGTGGTCCCCATAAGTTGCACCTGTGATCCTTCATGTTTGCACTTTCATTGCTCTATGCACTTTATACCTATGGACTTTATGGACTCCTATTGATGTGATTTCATGCGTTTATGTATTTATGATTTTATGCTTATTTTTATCACATCTGATTCATATATTTTGGTATATTTTATCATCCTATTTATTTGGTAAGAGGTTGTCACCATCCCTGCGCTACTGAAATTCGAATGGAAAAGCCAGTTCCTGTTTTTTCTGGATGAATTTTGTTTTTTATTATATTTACTCATTTAAGTAGCAGCAATTTGTGTTATTTGTGTTATTCTGTAAGGTTTGTGTTACCTGTATTTCCTAAAGCGCAGTGGATTACAACATTGTCTATTAATTTAGTACAAGTAGGGATATTTATATATTTAATTTTTCCTCTGTAATATAATTGCAGTTGCCTGCCAGTGAGTGTCAGGCCCACAGACTGTACTGTGCCCACTGCCCACTAGTGTTGAGCGAACACGGACTGTATTATTCGTGTTTGTACCGAATAATTGGATTTTTGTTACCCAAACACGGACCCGAAAACTTTACTGTATGTTCGGGTTTAAAATCCGTGTTCGGTCATTTTATTTCCTGTTTTGTATGTAATGGCGCGCTTTTAATGGCGGGCTTTCAACAGCCAATAAACAAGCGTTTAACTGGTGTGCCTTAAGCCATCCAAGCCATGCTTACTAATGTATTAGTAGCTGTGATTGGCCATCTGAAGCATGTGACCATGTTTTTATAAGTTCGAGAGCCCCAGCACGCTGCATCATTCTGCTGTAGTTTAGGGATAGAGCACACATCATACGTGCTGGCTGCTGATTAGGGAAAGACTGTGATTCTGTGAAAAATTTTGTCCGAAAAGAATGCAGGGTCAGGTCGGAGTGCAGGCAGGGAGAGTTATTAGAGCATTTTAGGGCGAGGCTGGAGAATAGGCAGGGTCAGTGTTCTACATCGATTTTGCTGTGTGGGGGGTTGTGCAGTGCCAGTGAATGATCTTATCGAGTATATTAGGGACAGGCTGGAGAATAGGCAGGGTCAGTGTTCTACATCGATTTTGCTGTGTGGGGGGTGGTGCAGTGAACACAATATTTTGCCCTCAGTTAAACCCGCTGAGGAGGAGGAGGAGGAGGGAGAAAAAAATCTATTTTTATCAGTCAGTTGTGTGCAGCGTTTTTGCTTCAGTGTTGACTGTGATAAGACACTGCTGTGTTCACATGTGCTATTGAGTGATTTTAAATTGTATACACTTTTTTCTATTCCACTATTCAATATACACCCTTTTGGGTTAAAAAATTAAATTGTGGAATAGTCTGTACTAATCTATTTAAAAATTACAAACTTAAAGGGGAATTTTCTTTTTCTTTCCCTTCATAGCCTGCAGCAGAGCTGACTGACATAAGACACTGCTGTGTTCACATGTGCTATTGAGTGATTTTCAATTTTATACACTTTGTTCTATTCCACTATTCAATATACACCCTTTTGGGTTAAAAAAAATTAAATTGTGGCATAGTCTGTACTAATCTATTTAAAAATTACAATACTTAAAGGGGAATTTTATTTTTTTTCCCTTCATAGCCTGCAGCAGAGCGGACTGACATAAGCCACTGCTGTGTTCACATGTGCTATTGAAAAATCACCAATTTTATATCATATTTTCTATTCCGCTATTCAATCTAGGTAAAAAGAATTAAATTGCGGGATAGTCTGTATCGGTATGTGTGAGATACACCTTTCCAATTTTTGGGGCGCATCTTACACCGCCGAGGATTGCAGGGTGTTAGAGTTTGCCTCCTGCATGTTCTGAACTCCTCCTACTCCTCATCCTGCCTTTGGGGTACAAAAAATTGCTTTTAGAAAATCTCTGCACAAATACCGTGTGACAAAAAAAAATTGCAACACTCACCATTTTGTTCTGCAGGGCCTCTGCTTTAAAAAACATATATAATGTTTGGGGATTGAAAGTAATTTTCTAGTTAAAAAAGAAAAATCATTTTTACATGTAAACAAAAAGTGTCAGAAAAGGCTTGGTCTTTGTGTGATGGTGTCCTTGGTGATGTGTGCATAAGCTTCTAATATTGGGTATAAGATGACAGGGTGGTTTAAATAGCCCCCAAATTACCCCTTTTTTGAAAGTAGACACCCCAAGCTATTTGCTGAGAGGCATGTTGCGTCCATGGAATATTTTATATTTTGCCACAAGTTTCAGGAAAATTACAATTTTTTTTTTTTTTTACAAAATTTAGTTGTCACTAAATGATATATTGCTCACACATGCCATGGGTATATGTGCAATGACACCCCAAACGACATTCTGCTGCTTCTCCTGAGTATAGGGATACCCCATGTGTGAGACTCTTTGGGAGCCTGTGTACGGGACCCCGAAAACCAATTTACCACCTTCAGGTTTTCTAAGGGCATAAATTGCTTATTTTACTTCCTCACTATCTATCACAGTTTCCGAGGCCCTGAAATGTCAAGATAGCACAAGCCCCCCCCCCCCAAACAGCCCCATTTTGGAAAGTAGCCACTCCAAACTATTTGCTGAGAGGCATATTGAGTCCATGGAATATTTTATAGTTTGTTACAAGTATCTGGAAAATGCCAATGATTTATTTATTTTTTTTTAAATACAAAGTTGTCACTTAAATGATAAATTGCTCAAACATGCCATGGCTATATGTGAAATGACACCCCAAAATACAATCTGCTGCTTCTCTTGAGTATGGGAATACCAAATGTGTAGACACTCTAAGCTATTTGCTGAGAGGCATGTTAAGTCCATGGAATATTTTATATTTTGCCACAAGTATCGGGAAAATTACAATTTTTTTTTTTTTTTACACAAAGTTGTCACTAAATGATATATTGCCCAAACATGCCATGGCTATATGTGAATTGACACCCCAAAATACATTCTGCTGCTTCTCCTGGGTATGGGGATAACACATGTGTGAGACTTTTTGGCAGTCTAGCCGGGGAAATTGTTGATATCACTCCTCTCTACCTATCACATTTTCGGAGGCCATGAAATACATTTTGAGTATTTTGAAGATCTCGCTTTTCGTCACAAAGTTTTGAAAATTAAAAAAAGAAAAAATACATTTTCCTTTCCTTTCTTCATTTTCCAAACAAATAAGAGCTGCAAAATACTCACCATGCCTCTTAGTAAATACCTTGGGGTGTCTACTTTCCGAAAAGGGGTAATTTGGGGTGGGGGGGTTGTATTGTACTGCAATTTTAGCACTTCAAGAAATGAGCTAGGCAGTCAGAAAGTAAAAGCTGCATACATTCCAGTATTTACACTATAGTTTGTAGACGCTATAACTTTTGCGCAAACCAATAAATATACGCTTATTGAGATCTTTTTTTATCAAAGACATGTAGCTAAATACATTTTGCCTAAATGTATGACAAAAATTGAGTTTATTGGAAACTTGTTATAAGAAAAAGTAGAAAATATAATTTTTTCTCAAACTTTTCGGTCTTTTTTCATTTATATCGCAAAACATAAAACCGCAGAGGTGATAAAATACCACCAAAAGAAAGCTCTATTTGTGGAGAAAAAAGGACATAATTGTAAAAAATGACCTGGTCATAAGGGGGTAAATCCTTCTGGTCCAGAATTGGTTAAAGCAGATTTTCGCCAGCACTTACCAGATGATGTATTGTGCATACACCCAGAAGATCCAGTGTTGTCCTGCTGAGATCCTCTTATCTTTTGCCACCAAGTTGTTTGTGACATCATTGAGAGGCCCACTGGCTCATCCAGGTTCAAGCTGGCATGCCTCCCAATGATGCAGCGCTAGGCATGCCCCCTTCCTCCTTTGAGAATGAAAGGCTTTGCCTCCTGGGATATGTGAAGTGTACTGTGCACGTCATTTGCCTAGGTGAGTGACATGCATGGGGAGGCAGAGACACTTATTTTTTTATTAAAATGGTAAAAAAAAAAAACTCTATTCAAGTAGAGGAAGGGAGGGAGGAGGGGTGGATTAGAGGGAAATTTATTGCGAGGGTGAAGATCCGCTTTAAGGTTACCAAAAACATAAGCAGACAATGTTGGAATGCATTGGGTCTTAAACCAAATGCTATAATGTTAAGAATACATTTTACTTTTGTTTTTATTTCCTTTTTACATTTAGAAGTTTTTAAATTGTTTTACATCTGTTTTTACTAAACACAAGAAAAATATATCATTTACAAGTACGCAATCACACATGATAAAGGATTACTAGAGCACTATGATTTAGCTAACAAGACAGAACAACAGACAATTATTTCATTGTGGCTCTGTTTGTCCAAGCTCCTGATCAAAATAAAGTCTCTTCGTCACATATTCTGTTTTTTCGGATCTATACTATTTTGTATAAAGTATAAATAGTATAAAATTAGAACTGAATATGAATTAAAGTAAATCTGAATTGTTGGTACTTCAGAAAATGAGTTCTAACACTGAAATGTAGATGCACAAGTACCTGTGTTAGTCTTCAAATTGATCCCTGTGGAGCTCCTTTGGACATGGGTCTAGGATCCAGAAGGTTCCACATAGACACCTGAATACATTTCAAGACTAATAAAGGTATTTGAAGAATCTTTAAAGAAGAAAATCACAAGATGCCTGCAACTCCACATTAATGCCATTTTTTTAATAAACTTTTGCAAAAGTCCAAAGATTTGTAAGGGAAGAAGAAGAAGCACAAGGACCCAATGGGTTCATGCTTTGAGGCAGACACTAGGCCTAAAATACTTAGTAAGGGAAGGAACACGCATAGTCTCTAATGGTGGATTGTCTTTTATTATTGAATATAGGTTTGTGGTAAAGGAAGTTGACAGTTCTTTGAAGGCACTGATATAAGGCAATGCAACAGTTTGCAGCATGCACAGTGTCACCAGGCTTTGGCCTGTATTACAAACAGCTTCCAATGGAGGGTTGACAGTATGCAGTGCACCGAGATAGCACTCTACTCTAATGCTGTTAGGGAGAGCTTCGTATGACAATACCAGTTACTGGGTAGTTTCTTAGTTGCAGGTATTGGCCCTGTTCTGATCCTACTCGCCAGGAACCTTTTCCTGCGCTAGTCACTTTTTCTAGCCAGTGGTTATCTGTCCCTGTCACACAAATGACACAAGAGACACTATATATAAGATTCCTGGACAAGATGGCTGCCTGAGATTTTGAGACGTTACAGCATCCATTCAGATAGCTGGCTTCACTAAGATCCGGATGGAGTCCATAGGGAGACAATTCCCATATTAGACTCCTCTCCACCTGTAACAATGGCACCACCTATAGGCTGGAGGAAAACCTGCACCCGACTACATGCTGATGAGGGGAGAAAGCAGCGTTACAGAGAGATGAGCTCAATACTGTGCTGTTGCTTCTTGTTCTTCTTTTTGCAGTAGCTATCTTCTTTTTGCAGTAGCTAATCTTTTTTCCTGGAATTCTTCACTAAATGTCTGCATATGTTTCCTATTCAAACTTATTTGTTTTTTCAAGAGGACTAAGTAAGGGCTCTTTCACACGGCCGCTCCGCTGTTCTCCGCTGCGGGACTTTTTTTTTTTTTCACGGAGCGCATGACACTTGTGTCATCCGCTCCGTGTGCGCATATCATCCCATCCGTTTGCGGATGATATGCGGACATAATGTAAGTCTATGGGCATTGCGGATGTCAGCGGATGACACCGCTGACATTCGATTTTCCTTGCTTTCCGTTTTTTACACAGAGGAAAAATAGGGTTCTGTTCCGTTCCAAAAAACGGAACAGAACTGAAAGGAAGAAAATCGGATGTCAGCGAATGGTATTCCGCTGACATCCGCAATGCCATTGACTTACATTATGTCCGCAAATCATCCGCAAAAAAATAGGATGATTTGCGGACAAGCGGAGCGGCCGTGTGAAAGAGCCCTAAGACAGAGAACTGTAGCCTCTTGGCAGTCATTGTGCACTTTACAACCTGTCTCAGACCTAAAACAGATTCAAATAATGCACTGTCCAATCACAGACTGAGGTGCAAAAAAGACCTGTAGTTAAATGTGTAACTGCAACAGGAAAAGATCAGGTCGCCTCACCTTCGAGACAGGGATGTGCTGTAATTCTCAGGACTAGATGGACAGAAATACAAATCCTTTTGGCAGTAAACAGCTCTCACAAATTAATTTCATTGGCATATTTACCAATTTTTTTTAATTAACATCTGCCTAAAAAATGACTGAATATTAGAGGATCATAGCATAGTGCTAAACAGTATGACAAAAAGTTCCTCCCTCTTTATGCCCTGAGTGTCTCTGAAATACTGTAAGCTTTTTAAAGTACATTTATCATGTAGGAACTGCCAAGGGTTGTGGAACTTCTGAAAATGCTGGTTACCTGACTGTCATAGGAGAACCAGTGGGCTCCTTGTCTGATGGCTGTGTAAAGCCATACATTATAAAATTTTCTTTTTTTCAACCACATTATTTATGAGTCATAAACCTGGAACAAGCTTGCAGCACTTAGGTATCAGAAAAGTGTCAAAATTCCATATCTCTATACTTGTTCTATGTTAGTGGTTAAGACATAACTGAAGTCTTAAGCAACAGTGTCATAGCCAGGTTGCCAGCCTTTTAAAAAAGAGAGGGCAGCAATGGCAACCTACATATTATTCGCAGGAAAGGTTTCCTTTAGATGTGTTTTCCAGTACTGAAGTGTATGGCATCCAATAACAAAATCTATACAAACTGCACTGTAAAAGTCTTAAAAGCGGGCATAGCTGGCTTTATGCTTTCATGTATCAATATCATTGTCGCCCCTATGATTATTATTGTTATAATGTGGCAGGTCTGAGCAATCTGTTGTTACTTCATATTTTGATTCTTAACAGGTCTTTGGCTCACTCTTCAAACAGCATTTGTCACTGAATCGTTGCAAAAAAAAGTAACTGTCAGGATTTCTTCATTGAAGTCACTGAAAAGAGCAGAAAGAGCAATATTGTGGAGTCCACAGGGAACTTAAACACCAATCTGTCTTCTATATGTACAGTCTCAGTGAACTAAAGTGCCAAGGAGATGAAAGCACTAGAAGCAAATGTCTGATAAGGCCTTTCTGTGCTTTTCCTTCTGGAGTTATTGAACTGCCCAGCTGTGAATCCCACAGAGAGATTCAAAAACAGATTTTGACTTTAAAGACTAACTTTGCTGTAAGCTAAAAACGCAAATGCTCTGTCTTTTATATCTTAATTTATTCCTAATGTTTCTTAAATGGCATCAAAAATTGGATTTCAAAGAATCGTGTTTTATATAGGATGGCGCTCATCTAGGAACACAGCAAGAGAATATGTAAAACATATGGCTGCCCTTTCAAACATACACCTTGAAAGTTTTCCAAACTACTGCTGTTCCATCCTAATTAGGCTAACCAAAGAAGACTCATGTACACCTTTTTATTTTCTTTAGTTTCAGAACGCTGAAAGCATATCTGAACTCAACAAAAATGTAATGTACTGCAAATGAACAGTTCTTAGATGTGGTTTTATTTTCACCCGGTGATTCTTCCAGTAATCCACTTCCAGTCCTAAGGAGGACAACACTCACAGTCCTGTCCCTCTCCTATTTTCTTTAACCGGTTGCCGACTGCGCACAGTATATTTACTGCGGCAGTCAGCCCCGGCCAGGCAGAGTGACGTAGATCTACGTCACTCGCCTGTCACTGGAATTGGAGCCAATAGCGGGCGAGCGCGCGCCCGCTGAGGCGCGCGCCCACCTCGGCTCGTTCAGGGAGGAGTGCGGGCGTGTGACCGATCGTCGGTACAGCGGGAGAAAGGCAGAGCGGCTTATGTAAACAAGCCGCCTGTCATTCTCCCCTGTGTAAAAATGAAGATCAGACGGTTCTACTATGTAGAACCGTTGATCTTTGTTTTTACACCAATAGCCATGTCCCACTACAGTTAGAATCACGCCCCTAGGACACACTTAACAGTCCAATACAGTTAACCCCTTCCCTGCCAGTGTCATTTTTGCAGTAACAGTGCATATATATAGCACTGATTACTGCAGTAATGTCACTGGTACCCCCAAAAGTGTCAAAAATGTCAGTGAAGGGTCCGATCTGTCCGCCGCAATGTTGCAGTACCGCAAAAAAAATTGCGGATCGCCGCCATTTCTCGTTAAAAAAAAACACCAAAAATGACAAAAATCTTTCCCTTTGTTAGTAAACGCGATAACTTTTGCGCAAACCAATCAAAATACGCTTTATGCAATTTTTTTTACCAAACATACGTATGTAGCATAAAACAATTTGGCCGAAAATGTTAAAAAATTTTGATTTTTACATTTTTTTGGGGGGGGGGGAATTTCATATAAAAAAAAGTGAAAAATATTGTTATTTTTGCAAAAATTACGCTCTTTTTTTGTTTATAGCGCATGATCAAAAAATCGCACAGGTGATCAAATACCACCAAAAGAAATCTCTGTTTGTGGGAAAAAAAGGAAGTGAAATTCGTTTAGGTACAGCGTCGCACGGCCGCGCAATTGTCCGTTAAAGTCACGCAGTAAAAAATTGCAAAAAACCCCCTGGTCAGGAAGGGGGTAAAATCTTCCGGGGCTTAAGTGGTTAACTTAGAGTGGGATCGGTTCTGTAGTCCTCAGAGAATATTCTAATTGATAACAATTAGTTTACAAAATGGCTAGAAAAATCAGTTATTACATATAGAAGATAAAATGCTTTCAATGGTATAGTTACCAGACCCAAAGGAACCAAACAAGAGAAGTCCGACAAACAGAGTTATAAGAGGATATGGTAGTGAATGGCAATGGCAGTGATTGTGCACTTAAGATATAGTAGATACATATAAATATACTATAAATATATACTGTATAAGATACAAATATATATATATATATATATATATATATATATATATATATATATACATAGTATATTGCAATTGCTAATATTACGCAGCCTACAATTTTAGGTGGTGTAAACATACAATTGAGTCAAATGGGTGCAGTCTTCAAACTGTTTCTTCTGCCAGCAATCTTTGAGGTCCTTTTGGCGTTGGTGCACTTTTAAGATTTTCTAGGAAGCCTGCATCCAGCTAGGGTATTTTGGTAGGGCTGGTGTAGTCCTTGATTTGGTTGTAGAATAGTCAGGAGCACAAAGATATAATGATGATAGGTCAAATGTAAGATCAGTTCAAAAAGAAAGAAAACACAGTGTTGTCTTGGATAGGAATTTAATGTGCAGTTCTACTGCTAGTTACTTAAAGTGAGTTTATGTATTTCTGTGGGAAGCATGGTGATTAGCCAACATCTGTGGAAACTCAGTTCCTGCCAACAGTATGGATAGCAGGTTAACAACCCTCTCACCAGTCCTGCGGCACAGCGTTAGCAAGAGACCGATGTGGGGCCCCATCTACCTCTGCAGCTAAGTCTCCAGGAAAAAGCACTGTGGATGATGATGATGAGCAGGTTCAGTAACTCTCCCTCTGATAGTTCAGCAGTGGCAAAACAGGTGCTGTGTCTGTATCCCAGCCATGCTGTGGCAAAAAACGGAAGTGCAGGTTCCACTCATGGCTAGGATTCTGAACGGCCGGACACACTGGCACGGAGGTTCATGCTCTGCTTTGTCCCAGTACCAACTGCCCCAAGCTTTCACAGGCAGTGTGCTATGACTCCCCTTAGCTCCTCCTCCAAGTCCTGTTGCACCTTGGGATCTGTAGTCTTGCTTCTCCACACAACACAACTGCCCCTCCACAGGACTACATCTCCCAGTATGTCTTGAGCCGCCAGATTTCCTTTCACTTCATGTCTCAGTAACATGTACTACCCTACAGGGATACAAATAACACTAAAAACCTTGAAAGGGAAAAGGTTGGAAGCATTGACTACATGAAGTGGAGAGCAGTGGCTCAGATTAGACTGCTCTTATATACAAAGAGACCTCATGTTTAAGCTTAAACTGGCCAACTGTGTCAAAGTATTCCCTCTCTGTTCAGTCCCTACTCTACGCTGCAAAAGGCACATTACATTACATTGCTTATTGTTGATGTCACATGCTGATATCACATGGTCCCTGCTCTCTCAGTTTGTGTAGATATTTTTGCAGGAGCTAAAAATATGGATTGTTTGTACACAGCAATCAATGTATTAAAGGAAGCAGGTTGGATACCAGGAAGGATCATGAGGAGCTCAGCGCCTAGTTTGTGAATTCCTTGCACATCCCAAGAGCTGCAGTGAGTTTAAAATTCATCTTTGGCGCTTGTTACATGTTACAGCAATATTTAAGGTACCCCATGTTTACAGTGCCTATTGGGAGTTCTGCTGACATTTGGGCCTAGTGCAAATAACTGAATACTGCAAACATAGGCACCTTTTGGCATCTTTATCATCATCTTTTGACAGCTTTCTTTCTGAGATTCAATGGCACAGTAATTTTGATACATAGATTTAAAAATGTCTGTTGGGGACCTCTTTCAAAATAGGCCCTAGTACAAATAATTTTTTACTATGCACATAGGTACTTTTAGAAATCTTCTGGAGTGGTTTTATCTTTAAATAAACGGCACTCTAAGGTTGATTTCTAGATTTTACAATGCAAGCAAAATACACATGGCAGAGTGATTACCGGTAATACATAGTATGTCAAAAGGAATCAGGCCACTGAAATCATAAGTATTGTTGTCATGACTGCCTGAAGTCTTCCCTGCTAGACTACAGAACACCTCCCGCTCAAATAAAAGTGACAGTCCACCGAAACGTAGTATTATAGTTATGAGTATCTCTTGAGTCGGCCCTGGTTATTTATGTATCTTAAATACCAAAACAATGAGATATCTCTGTCATAAGGCTGCATTCACATGTCAGCGTATTGATCGCGGGCAGAATCGCCGCGATTCCGCCTGCGATCCGGAAATCATTGCAAATCGCGGGACGCCTGTGCGTCGCCCGTGATTTGCAATAGCACCCCAAGCGCTGTGCGATGTTGCCGCGATTTCCGCCTGCCGAATCGCGGTAATATCGCGCAAAAAAAAATTGCGGTATGCATTACGCCCAAAAAAGTACAAGAGCTTCTTTGGAGCGTAATGCGTCCCGCGATTTTTTTTGCGCGATGTTACCGCGATTCGGCAGGCGGAAATCGCTGCAACATCGCTCAGCGTTTGGGGTGCTATTGCAAATCACAGGCGTCCCGCGATTTGCAATGATTTCCGGATCGCAGGCGGAATCGCTGAGATTCTGCCCACGATCAATACGCTGACATGTGAATGCAGCCTAAATTCTAACTCTATTCCTGTCCACCTTGGAATGTTGTGAAACTGGATTACCTGCATGATGCAATTGAACAATCTCTCAACGGGGCTTCATCCCATGACAAATCCTCCATTCCTAAACTTAAAGCAAAACTAAACCCTTCTATTTTTCACCACCAAGCAAGAATCCATCACAGCCTCTGTTTGATCTGCAGTTGCCATGGTGTTGCACATGTGATCAGCTATGACACCAGCCATTTGATGGCTTGACAGTTCAGTTGAGAGCACAAGCAACTGTGACAGGTTTCATTTAGAACATGCATTGGATATAAGTGTTTTTGGAAATTGTTTACAGTGCCTATTAACTCAATGGGTCATCTAAGCGAATCCCTATTGCGCTTACCTATTTCAAACACACTCCCCGGATTTAGCAGTTTATCTTGAAACATTTTGGTGTTCTAGAAAATTACCCCAAACTTAAGGATGTAATTAATAATTCATCTATTTTTGCACACAAAAGATCACAGTCTGTGAGGAATGTGATTATTTCTGCAGAATTCCAAAGTAGTCGACAAAGAAGAATGCTGCAAACTGGCTCAGTGTCTTCTAATCTCCACAACGAATGTACCTGTGGTCACTGTGGCTAGTTCAACTTTGTAATTCGCAGTCAATCCTTCACATATCCTCGTACTGGTAAGAAATTTCCAATCTGTTATTTTGTTAACTGCTCCATCAAAAATGTGATTTACCTTATCTAATTATCACTGGTCCGAATTACACCTCTAGATTTTCACAGAGGTTAAGCCTCACAAGTGATCAAGTATGGGCGCGTTAAAATTTGTTTTTTAAAAATTATGCAGGAGGAATAAAATCTCCCACAATGCCCTGTAATGATAGAAGAGAGCATAGAGTGTCCTGCAGTTCCTTCTATGCACTTCCTGTTTGTTCTGCTTGAAGACGGTTGACATCAAATTCTGAGGGTAGGTGAGTAAATCATGATACACGGCATAAAAGTGCCCTTATTAAGAATATCTCTGAGAGACAATTTAATCTACCCAATAGCACCTGGATGCCCTTCTTCTCTTCCTCTTCTGAACTAATTGCTCATACATGAGCATCATCTGCAGAAGGCCAAACATGTGATAAAGCATAGTAAAGGAATCCATGCTACCGCCTTCCCTGCTAATGGAGTATGCACCATGAATAGTCACACCTCAAATTGTTTAATTCATGTAATGTCACTTTCCTTAAAAAAAATAAAAATAGGTGTTTGTGGAGCAGCTTTAAAGTGTCTTAACGTGCATCAAATGCATCAAGACCACGCATGGGGCATTTGAGGAGCATTTTTAAAGCATCCTTAACACTTGTAACTGCCCATACTAAAGCACATTAATCCCAGTCTGATGCATATACTCCACAAGTCTAACGCCCATACTAAAGCACATTAATGCCAGTCTGATGCATATACTAAAGCACATTACACCACAAGTCTAACGCCCATACTAAAGCACATTACCGCTATAGAAGCATTTGTTAAGGGTTCGATATTTAGCCAAGTGTGAACAAGCCCTTACTGTATCACGACAACAGAAACAGGATATGACTACAAGACTTCACCCCTTTCCTATTATTTATAACACAGATTGGCATGTTTTTGTAGTCTTTAGAGATTGCACAGAACTTCTTTGTCAGAGAAAAAGCGCAAGTTGTTAATCTTAACTCCCTAATGCTTGTGTGTGTAGACAACAGTGGGTGTGGTTAATCCAGTGCGTGACGCATCACAGAATATGGTTTGTAGTGTTTCATCTTTCCCCTTTGCTATATTTTAGACAAAATAGGGAATTAGGGTAAACCAAAAAAAAGTGGGAGATAAATAAGCCCCATTGTGGTGTCAATGAGAGCAATAATTACCCCCAGCATTGGTGTCAGTCGGAATAATAACAGAAACAAGTCTCATCTGTGCTTAGGTGTTTTTCTTTAACAACTTCTGGACTGGAAGATTTTCCCCCTTAATGACCAGGCCATTTTTTGCGATTTGGCACTACGTTATTTTAACGGACAATTGCGCGGTTGTGCGATGCTGTGCTCAAAAAAAATTGATGTCCTTTTTTTCTCACAAATAGAGCTTTCTTTTGGTGGTATTTGATCACCTATGTGATTTTTATTTTTATAAACAAAAAAAGACAGACAAAAAAAAAAAACTGTACTTTTCACATTCTGCTATATAACATTCTTAGGCTCCTTTCACACGGCCGCTCCGTGTGTCCGCAAATCATCCAATCCGTTTGCGGATGATTTGCGGACATAATGTAAGTGAATGGCACTGCGGGTGTCAGCGGAATACCACCCGCTGACACCCGATTTTCCTCCATTCAGTTCTGTTCCGTTTTTACAAATGGAACAGAACCCATTTTTTCTTCCGTGTAAAAAACAGAAAGGAAGGAAAATCGGATGTCAGCGGTGTCATCCGCTGACATCCGCAGTGCCATATACTTACATTATGTCCGCATATCATCCGCAAACGGATGGGATGATATGCGGGCACACGGAGCGGATGACAGAAATGTCATCCGCTCCGTGGTAAAAAAAAAAAAAAAAGTCCCGCAGTGGACCTTTCACACGGAGCGGCCGTGTGAAAGGAGCCTTACAAAAAAATTTAAAAATCTAATTTTTTCATAATTTTAGGCCAATTTGTATTCTGTTACATATTTTTGGTAAAACAAAAATCCCAATAGGAGTATTTTGGTTGGAGGAAGATTTATGACATTTTTATTTATTTTTTTACTAGCATTGGCGGCAATCAGGACTGTGACATTGCGGTGGACAGATTGGACCCCTAACTGACATTTTTGACACTTTTGGGGGGACCAGTAACATTACTACAGTAATCAGTGCTAAAAATATGCACTATTACTGTAATAATGACATTGGCAGGGAAGGGGTTAACTTAGGGGTGATCAAAGTTTTAAGTGTGTGCCTAAGGGAGTGTTTACTAACTGTATGGGGGATGGGCTTGTGAAATAACCACAGAGACCTGTGATCCTATATAGAAGGATCACAGGCACTCTATGATCATTTCAGAGAGAAGAATGGTCGGCTGTGTTTACAACAGCCGACCGTCCTTCTCTCTCAGCGGGGAGCGATTGCGGGTGTCTCACCCTCCAGCACCAGGCGTGCGACCGACGTAGGGCTACGTCGATTCGCACAGGAGAGCCAACCTGCTGCAGTAAATGTGTGGTGGGCGGTCTTAAAGGTGTTAAAGGTGTTAAAGTAACCTCATAGGATAATGTCGCTGGATTTTTTAAATAAAGTTGTTGTAAAGGCAGAAGGTTTGTTCATTGTAAAGGCAGAAAGGTATAAAACCTATTGCATGCAGCTCATCCCGCTGCCCCCCCCCTACCAAATATATTTATGAGCTCGATTTCAACCCAGCAATGTGCACGAGAGCCCAGGGCTCTCTCAGCTTTCTTGCTCCTTATTGGCTCAGATACAGCCCTTGGCTCCCGCTGCTGTCAATCAGAGTCAGAGATGAAGAAGTGGGGGTGGGGGGTGGGGCTGAGCTTATGGACACATAGAGCAGGGCTCGGGAGTGGGCATGCACAAGTGCCCCCATAGCAAGTGAATTTCTGTGGGGTCACCCAGTGGGGGGGGGGGGAGGAGAACTGTCAGAGGAGCCAAGAAGAGGAGGATCGGATCTGCTTTGTGAAAAACCCTTGCACCAAGCGGGTAAGGGTGACAATCACTTTACAATGTAAAGTAGCTAGATCTTTGTTTTTGGGACAAGAGCCGAGAATGAAAATAGATGTGGTATAACCAATGTGGGTGGGTATGGAAGTTCTAAGGTGCTAAGCCACTGTTATAAGAAAACCATATGGCTGCCATTGCTGGACTCCTTGTTTGCTAGCTGTGTCTGACAATTTATTTGCCAACAGGCCCTGCTCTCCTCTTTTAACCTAAGGTGGCTGGACCATTTTTGCTATTTTTCACTTTTTTTCTCATGTTTCACTATTTTTTACTTACAATTTAGAAAATTGAAAATTTTCACTCAAACTGTATATTTTCTGAAAGCACAGAATCCATAAAATCAAAAGATGGTGCTACTGATTTTATACATCCCATGATAGTTGCACAAATGTTCATCAAACAATATTTTCTATACAAATTACACTAATATCATAACTTACAAAATTACTACTAAATTCAAAAGATAAAATTATATTGCGTTAACAAATAACACATTTTAAGAAAAGATCAAGTATGGAGATCACTGCTATTCATGAGCTATCAGAGTCTTGGGGACCCCTCTGCTATATGTTCAAGGGACTTTGACCCTGAAGTGTAAAGGAAAGCAGCAAACCTAAGGGTTACTGAGCAATCCAGCTGCAAGTAGTTCTGTTCCAATGTAGCCTGTACATCCATGGTATAAAAGGGTTAATACTGTAGCTGGATGTTCTAATGACTCTGCACACGCTCTTTGATTGCAACTGGGACTCCTGAGTGATTGTGCAGCTGTAGGTTTTCCTCCCCTTCCCCCGCCATTGCACAGGGTGTAGAGTGGACTGTGTGTGTGTGGAGATCCCCCCCTTGCCTCCTCCATCTCTTTGGAGCTACAGTGAACCAATCAGTGGAAGGGATGCAGCTCTGTAGCCTATATGGGAGGCAGAACACATTACCCAGGATCCTTTGAGAAGAGAGAAGGATTTTCCGAGGTAAAATTTGGGGAGAGGAATGAGAGGACTCATTCCTGAAAGAGAAAGAGAGAGGAAGAAATACTGAGCCACTGCAAAGCCCTCTGCTTTACTAAAGACAGCAGAATGCATAACTGTGACCTGTGGCTAAGGGACTGAGCCATTGCTGTAATGCTGTCACGCTATACTGAGGACCGCAACCCAGAGTGGCAGTTTGTTTGGTGAGAAGGCTGTGCAGCCATGACTTGTTGCTAACATTAGAGATTGAGCACTTAAGGAACTGACTATACAGCTACTTTATAGCTCGATTGCTGCCTGCAAGCTTAATTGACTGTCCTGAAGAGCGCCAACATTGTTATTGAGCCCCAAAGCTAGCCAGCTGAAGAGTTAGGATCGAAGACTTCCCCAAAAGTTGCTGCCCAAAGACCCTTGCCCTTTTTTTAGTTAAGAGGTACCTCTTAGGGGACGCTGCACCATAACTTAGTCACTCCATTAGAGTGCACTTGAACCTAGTTGTAGTACTAAAATTATCCACATTGCAGTTAACATTTTATGCACTGTTTATTGCTATTTCAGCTGATTAATGTGTTGATTTTGGTTTATTGGTATAGAATCTGATTCTGAGTTACTTTGGCAGAGCTATTGCTCTGTCTAGCAGGCTGTGTTCATATTTACTAGCTGTGTGCTCATTTATGTTCAACTTGCCCTTTATTCTAACCTGAACTAATATATTGAGATCATCTACCAGTAAACGGGTTTGTGTCTATTTTCTGGTTTTAGCCCATAGCCAGGTTAAAGATATTTATACTAATGTCCTAATATGTGCTTGCAATGGCTTTCTTTCAGCCAAGTGTGTCAGAGGGGCTGAGGTTGTTCTTGGAGTCAAGGCATAGAATGCTTTCTGATTTACAGCCCAAAACAAGCATGCAACAAATGAAAGTTAGTGACAAGCCAGAACTGTTTCGTTCCACACTTAATAAGAGTACCAAAGCCAAAGTATCAGCATGAAAGGCAGAGGACCTGCATTTTCAGGAAAGTCAGCATGATCAGCTAGCAGATTTCCTTTAACTGGCCCAACATAGAGCATTTATTACCAAGAGGGATTTATGGTCCTCCACTGCACAAGGTGGTTTGATTTATTGGGCCCTATGTTGAAGCAGTGTTCTGTAGTAACAAAGGGGCTGGAGGAAAGAAGTACAGTACACAGGGAGGGAACAAGGCATTCGATGTTAAAGTTTTGGATTCTAAAGTTTCTTCAGGCAGCAGTTTCTCTTCACTACAACTGACAACAGCAGTTTGGACAGGTTAAAAGATGAGCAATAAACGTCTTCTTTGAATAGAAGATGTTATTTTTAACTAAGCAGTGGCTAATGAAAATATTAATAAAATGACTGCATGTATAGGCATTTGTGATATTATATAATCATCTTTTTTTGTCACACTGTATAATATGCAAGACAGGATATCAAGATAATCAGCCTACATATGGGACGTTAACATTGGATGCTGTAGCAACAACTTAATTCCCAGCACAGCTTCCAGCCTTCCCAATCAAACTAAAATATCAGCTACCACCTGATAAAATATAATCAAATCATTACAAATAGCAACTCAGTTGCCGCAATAATTTGAAAATATGCAAATTAAGTAAATCCAGTTTCTTCCAAAGTATGGCCATTAGGACTTAATTTACATACAAATATGACTAGAGCCATCGAGTAACCATAATGAGCTGCAATTTCCCAGAAATTGCATGTAATGAAAATGAACTTAATTTTACTGATCTTGCATAATGTCTTCATAAGCCCCATTTTTAATACATATACTGTAGTACAAACAGTGGGAATGTCACATGGTGAATATTGTGAAACCCAAATCGATTAATAATAAAATCATGATTTTTAGATTTACTGAATAGCGTTTCACAGAAAAATAATAGAAATATAGTGCCTGTTATAATAATATAATGAGACATAATAGATGCTTATTTGCAGTGCCTAGGTTGACAGCCTGTTATTTGATGATAAATAAAACCTATATTTAAATAGCAATGACAAAGAGTACATTAAGATGCTTGCATACCACTTTTGAGTCATTATAGGGCATCAGGACCTCAGAAACCATGATAAATGAGTATCATAATATGTTATTACTGCCCAAGGCATTTTATGGAGCTTTTAAATATCATTTGTAACTATTATAATGTGTTGTACTGTAATGAACTGCATAATTTGGTTTATCTTTAAATATCATTAAGAGTAAAATTATCTGATTGCAAACAATTTAAATGTCAGGGGGTTAAGGTTCAGTGTTTGCTTTTGTTTCCTGAGTGTTAGTTTGTGCCTACTGGTGCAGATTATTTCAAGACATAAAAATGTTATATTTGGTTTACATAGATTGACTTATAATTAAAGTATACTATGAGAGGTTAATGTTTTTTTCTGAGTTTTATTTAATTTCCTTTTCCAATAGCTCTTATTGAAATTTAAAAAAAAAGAGTACACATTTCCAATACTTCTAGACATAAAAAAAAAAAAAAAGTATGCCAGCATGTTATAAAAATACATTAAAGTTCAAGAAATTTTGAAGATGAAACCAATCAATATATTTTGATGAGCACATCTCGTGCGTAACTAAGCTCAATAAGCTATCCCAGAATAGCCAACAAAAAGAGATAAAGAGATAGAAATATGCTGTTGTCCATTTTTCCTGTGGCTCTCACAAATACAGTATGGAGAGAGAGAGAGGGAAAGTGGGAAAACATGACTATGAAACCATCTTATTAATCCCCATGTGTTAAGCACCCAAAGGGGGTAAGAGGGCATCAAGGAACCATAACAACAACCGGAATTCTGCCACATCTCCTCCCCCACTTCACTTGTTGCTTAATATCTCCTATTTTATTGCTTACTGGCTGATCTAAAGAAACCCACACAAAAAGGAAAGAAGTCCCTGAGGAAGACACAGAAAAGGAGGGGATGGGGGGATGCACCCTATTCTATGAGTACACAACTGACTTATAGTACATCATTTGGCATCAGACAAATAATCAATCCAGGATTTCCACACTTTTTTGAAGTAGGCCTGTTTGCCAAGTAATATTGTGGAAGAGCGCTCATTGACCATGATCCAAGACAACTTATTTTTCACCAGGTCACGGGGGATCGTTGGTGACTTCAAAGACCTCGCTTTTGCGATCCTAGCTGCAATAAATATAAAAGCTATATATTTCCTCGCATGTCCTGGTGCCTCCCCAACTGAGCATCCCAGCAAGTTTGCTGTGGGAAGTTAAAAATAATTCACCTGACTCAGGTGGTATATGAATTTATAAATGCGGATCCAAAATCGTTTGACTTCTGAGCATGTCCACCATATGTGGAACACCATGCCTTCCATGCCACATCCCTGAAAACACATGGGGGAAGCCCCTAGGGCACACGTGGCCACCCTCACAGGTACCCTGTCCCACCTTAGCCAAATTTAATAGTTAGCTTCAATCAGGGAAAAATGTATGTAGGATTTGGAACTGTATTGTGCCATTTTTAACCATTCATCTACTTCAAATGTTTCACCTATGTCTTGCTCCTATTTATCCATAAAAAACAACTTTTCTGATTTAGAGGTCAAAATATAATACATTTTTGATATGTGACCTATGTGCTTATCGAAGGACCTACATAAACATTCCATAGATCAGACGTATGCTGTAAAGTCATCAGAAAGTGTACATGCTGAAAGTAATGATATATTTCCGTAATAGGAAGAAGACATTTCTCTTGCAGGGTTTGTTTCAATAAGATACCTTTGTGATCAAACACCTGTGTGTTCATCCACCAGGCGAAAGCTATTTCAGTTTAATACTATATTCCATGTGGCAGGAAAACATATAAAGGGTTGTTATATATAAATCATCACATGGTTTATTTAAAAGGGTCTATTATATCACTTACATGAATGTTTCAAGGACCCATATAAAACACGTATTTATTGTTAAGCCCATTTTAATTTATTTTGGATAGACTAGGGAAGGGTTAGAATCCCTGTCTGTTTATTATTGCTGTCTGTGTCCGCATATGAAGATTTTCCCTCTCTTTGTCCTGGTGACCATTGCCCCCAGAACAGAAAGTGATGGGAAACGCAAAACTCTACAGTAGCCACTGTAATAGGGGGTCAGGGGAATGATTTCAAGGGTGACATCTATCTATCTAGAATTTAAGCTACAATTTGATCTAATTTAATTGCTGTTGTAACCGTGGGGCAGGAAGTGAAGAGAATTCTTTCAAATGGGCAAACGTACTGTATATATTAAAAAAAAAAAAAAATCAAGGATTTTAACTATTTCTTACTGCATCCAAAATAAAAAACAGTTGTTAAAGGTATACAGCATATAAAACACTTCTGCTCTAGAGCATTTTTTTTTTTTCATTTTTCAAACATATGGTAAAGACTGCATTTATGATTATAAAATTACCTAAAACTTCCAGAACATTATACATTTTCTAAAAACATTGTAGCCTTGCAGCATAATATTGTAGTTGCAATTTTTTTATGATACACGATATTTGCACAACTGTTTATCAAATCTATATTTTCAGGAAAAAAATTTTTATTTGTACACAAACACAATTTAATCCCAATTTTTTGTACAAAATTAAAAATGAGGTAGTGTAGAGTAAATAGACATCAAATGTGTAGGTCTCAAAACTGCATGTGCCTGTTATATGATGACAAGTTACGGTACCCAAAATTATCAATAAGGCGACGCTTCAAATTCTTTCACAGCTCATTACTTTAGCGTGAGTAAACCATAAAAAGGTTATGATGGAGAGAATTTGGATCAGACAATTAGGGAGGTTGCCTCTCTTGATAGAAATATGTTACTAGAAGGAGCAGGGAGAACTAAGAAGGATGATGAGTCCTTTTGTTAGTCTTTAGTGACCTCTTATTCAACCCAGCATTACTCTTTCAAAAAACCATTAAAAAACACTGGCCGATATTAAAGAGTGATGGGATATTAGGTCCTCTTTTACCAGAACAGCCTCAGATTATTTATAAAGGGCTATCATCATTGATAGCTCCTATTGTGTTTGATCAAACTATTAGACCTGCATTCTTTCAGGATTTTAAAGGATTATTTCCTTGTCCTAAGTGTTCCGTTTGTTCCTTTAACGTGTTAAAAGGTAGTTTTCGTTCACAACAGACCTCCAGGAAGTATGACATAATTCTTTTATTACACGTTCTACTAAGAATATAGTCTATATGCTCCAGTGCCCGTGCAGTGTGCAATATGTGGGGTATATTACAAGACCTTTACAAGTGCAGCTCAGGGAGCACATATGGAATATTTGACATGGGTTCTCAGAGCATAGTGTGTGTCTAAACACTTTGCCAAATGTCATACTAAAAACCCTGAAGGGACCCTTTTTGTAGCCATGCGAGACAAGAAATTTCTCAGATAGAAACCCAAGAGATTTATAATCTTAAGACTTTCACCCCATTAAGGCTCAAAATTGAATGGGATAAAAAATGTTTCATTAATAACTGATCTGTAATTTTTTGCTTTGTGTTGGGTCCTATAGTATATTTCTGGCTAAGGGCTAATGTCTTATATTGTGGCTTTTGACTGTGTATATTTCTATAATTGTGTGGGGGTTAGGATATGTGATAGTATGTGATAGATATGTGATAGTACTTGAATTTTCAATTTAATTTGAGATTTTCTTCTACATCTTGTTTTTTAGACTTTCTTTTGTCAAATTAAAATTTTACATAGTTTTTCTATCCTCCTTTTTACCCACTATATATTTTTGGATTGGAGCCACATTTTATGTATGTGGTGTTTGTAATTTTTAATACTTTTTTAGCAGCCGTTCTTCGACATTAGAAAATAGTCTTTTCCAGTTTGAATTCTATTTGATTATTTACCACAAGATGGGACTGAATGGCATACATGTAAACATCTCTGCTTTAACTTCATGTTGGCAATGGATGAAGATGGAATTTCTCCTCTGTGATCACTGTAATTAGGAACTTTGCGTGGTTTGGGTCATTTGGCCACACCCCTGACGATGTCAAACATATGAACACTATTTTTATTTTTTAATAAATACATTTTATTTTAGCTATTGCGCTATGAGCTTTGGTCTGTTCTTATACTTCTTTACAGCAGGAGCGGAGCAGGATGGGAAGCCGGAGCATACCTTACTTTTGGGCATTTTTGGGATTATTTCCACAATAAATAGGAGGGCCATAGATGTCTGGTAACCATTCAATCTTTTCTGTCTCTATTAGATAACTTGGGGATTCTCTGGAAAGTGGAACTATGTTTTGCACATTACAGATGTTTTATTGAGCAGATGAGCGCATGGATATATGTGCTTTTATATCACTTGATTTGGTCACTGTGTTTTGTAGGTTTATTACACATAGAGCACTTTGCTTTTTTTTTACTAATCATTTGATTTTGTGTATATTGATAGTGCTGCACATTATATATATTTGTATTTGGCATAGGTTTTTTTTATCTTAAACCTGGAGACTTTTTTTGGATTTATGCAGTCCGAGCATGAATTTTTTATGTAGATAAGGAAGTCATAAATTATGGCCCTATACTGTAATTATTGCACTTACACTGATGGTCGCAGTGATATATAACATGTGTGGTGCAATCGCCGTTTACATACACGCCTGCAACCTGTGTGCATGTTTGCATTTGTGGGTGTGCGCAGGGTGATGGAGTTGCTTTTCATTTTATGAATTATTTTTATTTCATTTTATTATAATTTTTTTTTTTTTACTTTTTACATTTTTATTTTTTTTATTTCCCCCTATTGCAATCACAAGGGAGCCAACAAGCCCCCATGTGATAGTATTGTGCAGGTGACAGGTACTCTTTATGGAGACTGGGGAAAGGATGTTTTCTGGGAGCCACCTTGCAGTACTAGTCACCAAATGTGAGGAAGGCACTATCCCTAGCACAGCTGAAGCCTCTAGACATCCACAGGTGCACAGGCACAGATATGCAGGTGTCAGTTATCCTGTGCATAGCCTGTGCATAACCGCACAAATGAACATGCACACCTGAGCACACTATTTTAACTGCAGCAGTGCTATTAACCAGTGTTGTCTAATCTGCAGCTTCTACCTGTGTTCCTGCATCCGTTCCTGTATTTACTCCTGTTATTGACCTGGCTCACCAGCATCACACGTGGGATGTACAAAATGGTGCCGAAGCAGATCAAAATGCCACCCACCCCTGCATTCTGATGTGGAAGGCAAAAATAAGAAAAAACTGCCTAGGTGCATTGCAAATCCTAGGCCTATCAGACCCCAACTAGCAGACCCCAGACGGAGGTGCCACACCAGAAAGCCATATACATATAATCCTTATTATTAATAATGTATATCAATTCTCTAAATTTTGTCACAATGCCTTTAACCACTTGCCGACCAGGCCATAGCCAAATGATGGCTACAGTGTGGTCGTCTTATTCTGGGAGAGCGTGCAATGACATCCTCCCAGAATCACGCTTTCTGCGCACCCCCTGGGGCATGCACACAGAAGTGTCCGTGCTTGCCGGGTCCCTTGGACCTGGTGCATCACAGATCGTGATAAAGGGCCAATGACAGCGGCCCTTTACCATGTGATCGCTCTGTCCAATGACGGAGCAATTGGTTTGTCAACAAACCGGTACATGTCCGGTTCAGTTCTCTCCTCTCCTCGCATGCTGTACACAGCGTTTGGTACAGGGTGCGAGGAGAGGAGGGAGGCTGCAGCACCACTCATCCCCTGCCTCCTCCATACAACAATCATACCTCATTCATGCCTCAATCATACCTCAGTCATGCCCATCCATGCCTCAATCATGCCCATCCATGCCTCAATCATGACAATCTGTGCTTCAAGCATGCCTATCAATGCCTCAATCATATCCTTCCATGCCTTATTCATACCTCAGTCATGCCTCAATCATGCCCATCCATGCCTCAGTCATACCTCAGTCATGCCCACCCATGCTTCAGTCATGCCCATATGTGCCTCAATCATGCCTATTCCTGCCTCAATCATACCTCTTTCATGCCCATCCGTGCCACATCCATGCCTCATCTGTGCCCACCCATGCCACCTCAGTGCTCATCCGTGGCTCATCCATGCCACATCCATGCTCATTCATGCCACATCCATGCCATGTCAGTGCACATCCATGCCATGTCAGGTGATCATCCGTGCAACATCCATGCTACGTCAGCGCTCATCCATGCCACATCAGTTCTTATCCGTGCCACATCCATGCTATATCAATGCTCATCCTTGCCACATCCATGCCACATCAGCGCTCATCCGTTCCACATCCATGCCACATCAGTGCTGATACGTGCCAAATCAGGGGCTCATCCGTGCCACATCATTGCTCATCCGTGCCACATACATGCTTCATCAGTGCTCATCCATGCCACATCAGTGCTCATCTGTGCCACTTCTATGCCACTTTAGTGCTCATCCGTGCCACTACAGTGTTTGTCAATGCCCTAAAGTGCCTCACAAAAGTGTAATGGGTAGTCAGGAAATGCCTGCATGTTGGGCCTCTCTATGTGGCCAGGTTGTGTAAAAGTCTCACACATGTGGCATCGCCATACTCAGGAGGAGTAGCAAAATGTATTTTGGGGTGTCATTCTTGCTATGTAAATGCTATGTGTTAGAAATATAGACAACTTTGTGTAAAAAAAAAAAAAAAGCGTTTTAATTTTCTCTCCACATTTTTTAAAAACTTGTGGAAAAAAAAATGACATGTTCAAAAGACGCATTATGACTCCTCGATTATGTTTTGGGGTGTTTGCTTTCCAAAATGGGGTAATTTTGTGGGCATTTCTATTGTCCTGGTGTTCCAGGGCCTTCAAAATGTGATAGGTTGTCAGGAAATTATATGCATATTTTTCGCTCCTAGAACACCTGGAGGTGCTACTTGGATGTTGGGCCTCTGTATGTGGCCAGGCTGTGTAAAAGTCTCACACATGTGATATCCCCATACTCAGGAGGAGTAGCAAAATGCATTTTGGGGTGTAGTGGGCAAGTATGCCTATAGAGTGTGTGAGAAATACCTTGGTAATATGACAATTTTGTGAAAAAAAAATCTTCATATTGCAGGGAATTGTGGGAAAAAAATACAACTTCAAAAAACGAACCATGCCTCTTACTAAATACCTTGCAATGTCTACTTTCCAAAAAGGGGTCATTTGGGGGGTGTTTGTACTTTCCTGGCTTGTTAGTGTCTCAAGAATGGCTGTCAGTGCATCAGGTGTGATCAATTTTCAATGATTGGCACCATAGCTTGTAGACTCTGTAACCTTCACAAAGACCAAAAAATATATATTTATGTGGGTTATTTTTACCAAAGTTATGTAGCAGTAAAAATTTTGGCTAAAATTTATGAAGGAAAATTACTACGTTTGCAAAACTTTAAAACCAAAAGGAAGAAAAATGCATTTTTTTACAAAATTGTTGGTCTTTTTTTTTTAATTTATAGCACAAAAAATAAAAACCCAATGATGATTAAATACCACAAAAGAAAGCTCTATTCATGTTAAAAAAAAAGGATGAAAATTTCATATGGGTACAGTATTGCATGACTGAGTAATTGTCATTCAAAATGTGAGAGCACTGAAAGCTGAAAATTGGTCTGGTTAGCAAGGGGGTTATAATGCCCAATGGGTAAGTGGTTAAATCAAAATTATAAATTGTGCAGCAGATCACAGTGGGCAAGGGTGTCTTCCACTTTATACAATACAGTAAAGTACCAAAATTGCGATCTGATGCACATAGTGGTGTACTTCCATCCCTAATTTCACACAACAGTACGCAACACATTTACCCGTGGGACTTTATATGAGGCATAACACTGACAAATAAAGGGTAACTTTGCCTGTGTCAGTTAGCAACACGTGTATGCTGTGGACCTCATAAAAACAGCCCTAGCAAAAGCAAATAAAATATACCTTCCACCCCCCCCCCCCCAAAAAAACCCTGAAACACAAAACTCAAAACTTTTTTAACGACTTGCGGACCACCCACTGTACACTTACTGCGGAAGGGTGGCCACTCTGTGCAAGATAAAAGTATGTGATCTGACACTTCTGGGTCTGGGTCATGATCACACACAGCAGGAGCGCAGCGGCGGATACCGTGGACACACTTTCTGCCGTCACCTGCCGATTACACAGGACATAGGCAGAATGACAGAATGACAATCTGCCTATGTAAACAAGACAGATGGTCTTTCTATCAGAAGGAAAGGTATTGATCCTCTGTTTCTGAAAAGCAAGAACACAGATCTTTGCCTTCCCCTAGCCAAAGCACCTCTTCCACAGTGAGTAAGCACAGACTGGGCATGCAGTTAACCCTTTGATCGTCCCTGATGTTAATCCCTTCCCAGCCAGTGTCATTAGTACTGTAACAGTATATTTAGTATAGTTAGCACTAACCACTGTATTAGTGTCACTGGTCCACAAAAAGTGTCAGTTAGGTGTCTGATTTGTCTGCCGCAATATTGAAGTCCCACTATAAGCCACTGATCACTGCCATTACTAGTAAAATATAGAAGTTTTAAAAATTAAAAAAAAATATCCCATAGTTTGTAGATACTATAACTTTTGCGCAAACCAATCAATATACGCTTATTGGATTTATTTACCAAAAATATGTAGCCTATTGGCCTAAATTGAGGAAGAAATTAGGCTTCTTACATTTTTTTATTGGGTACGTTTTATAGCAGAAAGTTAAATATATTGAGGGTTTTTTTAAAAATTGTCGGTCTTTTATTTTGTTTATAGCACAAAAAATAAAAAATGCAGAGGTGATCAAATACCAGAACAAACAAAAAAAAGGACAAAAATTGTATTTGGGTATAGTGTCGCATGACAGCGCAATTGTCAGTTAAAGTGACACAGTTTCAAATCGCCAAAAAATGTCCTGAACATGAAGGGGGTAAACCTTTATGGCCTTCAAGTCATAAACCTAGAAAAAGCAGAAAATAAAATCCAGATAAACATGAAATAAAAAGACAAAAAGAATAAAAATATTGCAGGGGAAGGAGGAGGTAGCAGCTAAGCAAAAATGACAGTTATTGCTGACATAAAAAGGTCTGTTGGGTCTCGGAACTGTGAACAGGGCTCAAGAATATGTGGCCCACCACACTGAAATTCAGCACAGTATAGCAACTAATTCTGCCTACATAGACTATCAGCTCTCCCTAAACTACTTGAACACAAACTGACAAATGGCTGCTGGGAACTCACCCTTTCATAGTGAGGGGGGCTGGCACTTAAAGGAGTTGTAAAGTCAGCAGGCTTTTTTTATCATAATGCATTCTATGCATTTATACAAAAATCCTTCAGTGTGTAGCAGCCCCCTCAGCCCCTCAAACACTTACCTGAGCCGCTTCTCTACCCAGCAATGTCCATGAGTGCCTCAGACATCCAAGACTCTCTCCTGGTTAGCTTAGACCAGCGCTTTTTTTTCTTTCAGAATAGGTGCAGGAACCCCCCCCCCCCTCCTTCTGAGTGACTCCTGTTCTCCACCCACTACCCACCTTTGAGCACTGTCCCTTGGTTCCATCCCCTACCCACCTTCCACGCACAACAAAATACCTCACCAACAACAAAAGATCCACTCCAGCAACATTAGACCCCCCTCCAGTAGCAAAAATGGCTCTCCCGGCAACCAGTGTCAATAGATCAGCCAACAATAGACCTCTACTTCAACAGGAGATTCCTAGCAACAACATAAGACTCCCCCAGCAACAATATACCCCCCAGCAGCAACAACAGACCCTCACACAATAACAGATCCCTACCAGTGACAATAGATCCCCAAGCAGCCAGCATCAAGAGACCCTCCAACACACCCCACACCCCTTGCTATTACATACATACATACATTCACTGCTGGAGGTGCCGGAACTGCGTTCCCCCGTGTTCCTGCTGAAAAAAAGCCCTGGCTGAGACACAGTAGCGGTGCCATTGGCTCCCACTGCTGTCAATCAAAGTCAGTTAGCCAATTAGGTGATAGAGGGGGCTGGGCTGAACAGCAACTCTGTGTCTGAATGGATACACAGAGTTGCAGATGCCCCCATAGCAAGCTGCTTGCTGTGGGGGCACTCAGCAGGAGGAAGGGACCAGGAGAGCCTAAGAGGGACCCAAGAAAAGGAAGATCCGGGCTGCCCTGTGCACTGCACCACTGCACAGAGGAGGCAAGTATAAAATGTTTGTTATTTTAATAGAAAAAAAAACGAGACTTTACAATCACTTGAGCTCCACCCAAAAAAGGAAGCTCCGCTTTATGCTTCCCTCCCCCCCCCCCCCGGTGTCACATTTGGCACCTTTTGGGTGGGGGGGAGTGGGTACCTGTTTGACAGGCACCTGTCCCCACTTCTTGGCGATCTCTCTTCGTCGAGGCCCCATGAAAGTTCAGCCCCCTCCTCCTTCCCTCGTCGACGAGCCATTCACAAACGACAGTGCGATTCGCACATGTGCAATAGGAAAGTGGCTGTGAACCCGCAAAGGCTTTACTTCTGGATTCCCTTACAAGGAATGGCGGCAGCAGCACCCGAGAGCCGATTGAAAAATTGACTGGGGTGCTGACATTGCAGGATCCCTGGACAGGTACAGTAAGTGTCTTAACTAGGGTTGAGCGAACACGGACTGTATTATTCGTGTTCATACCGAATAATTGGATTTTTGTTACCCGAACACGGACACGAACACTTTACTGTATATTCGGGTAAAAATCCGTGTTCGGTCGTTTTATTTCCGGGTTTTGCATGCTTTGGCGCGCTTTTCATGGCGGGCTTTCAACAGCCAATCAACAAGCGTTTAACTGGTGTGCCTAAGCCATCCCAGCCATGCCTGCAAATGTATCAGTAGCTGTGATTGGCCGTCTGAAGCATGTGACCAAGTCTTTATAAGTTCGAGGTAGCGCCGCAGCGGCGTCATTCTGCTGCTTAGATCAGGGAGAGAGCACACATCAACGTGCTGGCTGCTGATTAGGGACAGACAGGCAGGAAAAAACCATTTGTGTCTGGATAGAATTGAGGGACAGGTCGGAGTGTTTTAGGCAGGGCGAGTTGTAGGCATTTTAGGGATAGAGTCTGCTGATTTTTAGGGAAAGTGTGTTCTACAAACTACAATCGATATTGCTGTGTGGGGTGGGGTCTGCACTTAGTCCCGATCTACGATCTCTTATCAATCCTGTTAGCGATAGAGTCTGCTGATTTTTAGGGAAAGTGTGTTCTACAAACTACAATCGATATTGCTGTGTGGTGTGGGATAGGAGATAGGCAGGTGTCAGTTATCCACATCCATTTTGCTGTGTGTGGGCTGCAGTGAACACAATCTTTTTGGGGTGCAGTGAACACAATCTTTTTGGGGTACAGTGAACACAATCTTTTTGGGGTGCAGTGAACACAATCTTTGTGGGGTGCAGTGAACACAATCTTGGTGCAGTGAACACAATTTTTTTGGGGTGCAGTGAACGAAATCCTTTTGGGGTGCAGTGAACACAATCTTTGTGGGGTGCAGTGAACACAATCTTTTTGGGGTGCAGTGAACAAAATCCTTTTGGAGTGCAGTGAACACAATCTTTGTGGGGCGCAGTGAACACAATCTTTTTGGGGTGCAGTGAACAAAATCCTTTTGGGGTGCAGTGAACACAATCTTTGTGGGGTGCAGTGAACACAATCTTTGTGGGGTGCAGTGAACAAAATCCTTTTGGGGTGCAGTGAACACAATCTTTGTGGGGTGCAGTGAACACAATCTTTTTGGGGTACAGTGAACACAATCTTTGTGGGGTGCAGTGAACACAATCTTTTTGGGGTGCAGTGAACAAAATCCTTTTGGGGTGCAGTGAACACAATCTTTGTGGGGTGCAGTGAACACAATCTTTGTGGGGTGCAGTGAACAAAATCCTTTAGGGGTGCAGTGAACACAATCTTTGTGGGGTGCAGTGAACACAATCTTTGTGGGGTGCAGTGAACACAATCTTTTTGGGGTACAGTGAACACAATCTTTGTGGGGTGCAGTGAACACAATCTTTTTGGGGTGCAGTGAACACAATCTTTGTGGGGTACAGTGAACACAATCTCATACTTCTGAAGATTTGAGGGTGCTGCCTGTCCCATACTCCTACTCCTCATCCATCCTTTTAGGGGTACAAACAATAGTAATTGGGGCCTAGTGTGGTTGTGTACGTGTGAGATACATACACTTTTTTTGATCATGTTTCCTATTCCGCTATTCAATAAAAACCTTTGGGGATCATTTAAATTGCGGGATAGTCTGTGTCGGTACGTGTGAGATCAACCTTTCCAAGTTTTTGGGGTTCATCTCATACTTCTGAAGATTTGAGGGTGCTGCCTGTTCCATACTCCTACTCCTCATCCATCCTTTTAGGGGTACAAACAATAGTAATTGGGGCCTAGTGTGGTTGTGTACGTGTGAGATACATACACTTTTTTTGATCATATTTCCTATTCCGCTATTCAATAAAAACCTTTGGGGATCAATTAAATTGCGGGATAGTCTGTGTCGGTACGTGTGAGATCCACCTTTCCAAGTTTTTGGGGTTCATCTCATACTTCCGAAGATTTGAGGGTGCTGCCTGTTCCATACTCCTCCTACTCCTCATCCATCCTTTTAGGGGTACAAACAATAGTAATTGGGGCCTAGTGTGGTTGTGTACGTGTGAGATACATTCACTTTTTTTGATCATATTTCCTATTCCGCTATTCAATAAAAACCTTTGGGGATCAATTAAATTGCGGGATAGTCTGTGTTGGTACGTGTGAGATCCACCTTTCCAAGTTTTTGAGGTTCATCTCATACTTCTGAAGATTTGAGGGTGCTGCCTGTTCCATACTCCTACTCCTCATCCATCCTTTTAGGGGTACAAACAATAGTAATTGGGGCCTAGTGTGGTTGTGTACGTGTGAGATACATACACTTTTTTTGATCATATTTCCTATTCCGCTATTCAATAAAAACCTTTGGGGATCAATTAAATTGCGGGATAGTCTGTGTCGGTACGTGTGAGATCAACCTTTCCAAGTTTTTGAGGTTCATCTCATACTTCTGAAGATTTGAGGGTGCTGCCTGTTCCATACTCCTCCTACTCCTCATCCATCCTTTTAGGGGTACAAACAATAGTAATTGGGGCCTAGTGTGGTTGTGTACGTGTGAGATACATACACTTTTTTTGATCATATTTCCTATTCCGCTATTCAATAAAAACCTTTGGGGATCAATTAAATTGCGGGATAGTCTGTGTCGGTACGTGTGAGATCAACCTTTCCAAGTTTTTGAGGTTCATCTCATACTTCTGAAGATTTGAGGGTGCTGCCTGTTCCATACTCCTACTCCTCATCCATCCTTTTAGGGGTACAAATAATAGTAATTGGGGCCTAGTGTGGTTGTGTACGTGTGAGATACATACACTTTTTTTTATCATATTTCCTATTCCGCTATTCAATAAAAACCTTTGGGGATCAATTAAATTGCGGGATAGTCTGTGTCGGTATGTGTGAGATCAACCTTTCCAAGTTTTTGGGGTTCATCTCATACTTCTGAAGATTTGAGGGTGCTGCCTGTTCCATACTCCTCCTACTCCTCATCCATCCTTTTAGGGGTACAAACAATAGTAATTGGGGCCTAGTGTGGTTGTGTACGTGTGAGATACATACACTTTTTTGGATCATATTTCCTATTCCGCTATTCAATAAAAACCTTTGGGGATCAATTAAATTGCGGGATAGTCTGTGTCGGTACGTGTGAGATCCACCTTTCCAAGTTTTTGGGGTTCATCTCATACTTCTGAAGATTTGAGGGTGCTGCCTGTTCCATACTCCTCCTACTCCTCATCCTGCCTTTAGGGGTACAAACAGTAGTAATTGGGGCCTAGTGTGCTTCTGTACGTGTGATATACATACACTTTTTTATCATATTTTCTATTCCGCTATTTAATCAAAACATTTGGGTATAAACAATTAAATGGCGTCATAGTCTGTGTCGGTACGTGTGAGATACACCTTTCCAATTTTTGGGGCGCATCTCATACTGCCGAGGTTTTGAGGGTGCTTCAGTCTGCCTCCTGCCTGCTCCTCCTACTCCTCTTCCTCATCCTGCCTTTAGGGTACAAAAAATTGTAATCGGCGGGGCCTAGTCTGTGTTTGTACGTGTGAGATACACCGTATTATAAAATTTTTCCTATTCCGCTATTCAATAGACACCCTTTTGGAGTGTAAAAAATTAAATTACGGCATAGTCTGTATCGAACGTGTGAGATACACCTTTTAAATTTGTTTGGCGCATCTCCTTCCCCCACCAAGGATTGCAGGGCGCTTCAGTTTGCCTCCTGTTCCCAACTCCTCCTACTCCTCTTCCTCATCCTGCCTTTAGGGTACAAAAAATTGTAATCGGGGCCTAGTCTGTGTTTGTACGTGTGAGATACACCGTATTATAAAATTTTTCCTATTCCGCTATTCAATATACACCCTTTTGGAGTGTAAAAAATTAAATTACGGCATAGTCTGTATCGGTACGTGTGAGATACACCTTTTAAATTAGTTTGGCGCATCTCCTTCCCCCGCCAAGGATTGCAGGGCGCTTCAGTTTGCCTCCTGTTCCCAACTCCTCCTACTCCTCTTCCTCATCCTCCCTTTAGGATAGAAAAAAATTTAATCGGGCCTAGTCTGTGTTTGTATGTGTGAGATACACAGTTTTTTATCCTATTCCACTATTCAATATACACCCTTTTGGTGTAAAAAACATTAAATTGCGGCATAGTTTGCATATTTGACTGTGAGATACACCCTTGCGATACTGTTGTTTTTTTGTTCCGCTATTCAATAAACACCTTTCTAGGGCAAGATCTTAAATTACAGAAATATGAGGAGACCGTCAAATAAGGGCCGTGGCCTGGGTCGTGGTGCTGCTGGTAGAGCTCCTGTTGCAAGGAGAGGACGTGGTCGATCTGTGCCAGCTACACGCACAAGTGAAACACCTTCCTCAAGTGTGAGTAGGCGACAGAACCTGCATCAGTATTTGGTAGGGCATCATACGCCTCTAGAAGTGATGAGGCCAGAACACAGTGAGGCGATAGTAGATTGGTTTGCTGCTGACAGTGCCTCCAGTTCCTTCACATTGTCTCCCACCCAGTCTACTACAGAAAGGTCAGAGTTGGCACCTGCAGCAGATGTCCAACCGTCTTTCACCTCACCCCCTTGCAAATCAGGCAAGCAGTCTGAGCCCCAAGCCATACAGCAGTCTCTTCTTCTTTTTGATGACTCTGTCAGCAGGGTTTCCCAGGGCCATCCACCTTGCCCTGCCCCAGAAGTGGAAGAGATTGAGTGCAGCGATGCCCAACCACTTATTTCTCAAGATGAGTACATGCAAGGACCATCGCAGCACGTCTCCGATGATGACGAAACGCAGGTGCCAACTGCTGCGGCGTTCAGCATTGTGGAGACCGACAAGGAGGGCAGGGGTGAAGACTGGGTGGAAGATCATGTGGAGGACGATGAGGTCCTCGACCCCACATGGAATGAACGTCATGCAGGTGACCTGAGTGGTTTGGAGGAAGAGGCGGTGGTCGCACAGAGCCACCAGCACAGCAGAAGAGGGAGCAGGGTGCAGAAGCGGAGCGGCCGTGCCCTAGACACTACGCCTGCTACTGCCCAACGCAGCAAGGGAACAAAGTCAGCTCAAAGGAGTTCTCTAGCGTGGAAGTTCTTTAGAAAATGTGCTGATGACAGGACACGAGTGGTTTGCACCCTGTGCAATCAGAGCCTGAAGCGAGGCATAAACCTTCTCAACCTGAGCACAACCTGCATGATCAGGCATCTAGTGCAAAGCACGAGCTGCAGTGGAGTACACACCTTCAAAACCAAGAAACGTCTCTGGCTCATCCTGCTTCCTCTTCTGCTGCAGTCTCAGCCGCTCCAGCCACATCTGTAGTGATACCGGCACCTGCCACCTCGCAAACAGACGATCTGTCAGCAACACCACCACCTGGGTCACCAACAACCATCTCCACAATGTCCCGTGGAAGCGTTCAGCTTTCCATCTCCCAAACACTTGAGAGGAAGAGGAAGTACCCCCCACCCACCCGCGATCCCTGGCCCTGAATGCCAGCATTTCAAAATTCTTGGCCTTTGAAATGCTGTCATTCCGTCTGGTGGAGACGCACAGTTTTAAAAACCTTATGTCGGTGACTGTCCCACAGTACGTCGTGCCCAGCCGCCACTACTTTTCCAGGCAAGCGATCCCTTCCCTGCACAACCAAGTGGGGGAAAAAATCAGGTGTGCACTGCGCAACGCCATCTGTGCCAAGGTCCACCTAACTACCGATACGTGGTCCAGTAAGCACGGTCAGGGGCATTATATCTCCCTAACGGCACACTGGGTAAATGCAGTGGCGGATGGGCCTGAGGCGGATAGCAATTTGGCGCATGTCCTTCCACCACCGAGGATTGCAGGGTGCTTCAGTTTGCCTCCTGTTCCTAACTCCTCCTACTCCGCTTCCTCATCCTCTACCGCCTCCTCATCCGGACAGCGTAACACCTTCACCACCAACTTCAGCACGGCCAGGGGTAAACGACAGCAGGTAGTTTTACAACTTGCCTGTTTGGGGGACAAACTACACACCGCGCAGGAGTTGTGGAGGAGCATGGAACAGCAGACAAATGAGTGGTTGTTGCCAGCGAGCCTCAAGCCCAGCCTGGTGGTGTGTGATAATGGGCGAAATCTCATAGCAGCTCTGGGCCTAGCCGGTTTGACGCACATCCCCTGCCTGGCGCATGTGCTGAATTTGGTGGTGCAGAGGTTCCTTAAAAACTACCCCGATATGTCAGAGCTGCTGCAGAAAGTGCGGGCCGTCTGTGCGCACTTTCGGCGTTCTCACCCTGCTGCTGCTCGCCTGTCAGCACTGCAGCGTAACTTCGGCCTTCCCGGTCACCGCCTCATATGTGACGTGCCCACAAGGTGGAACTCCACCTTGCACATGCTGCAAAGACTGTGCGAGCAGCAGCAGGCCATAGTAGAGTTTCAGCTGCAGCATGCACGCGTGAGTCACTCTGCGGAACAGCACCACTTCACCACCAATAACTGGGCCTCCATGCGAGACCTGTGTGCCTTGTTGCGCTGTTTTGAGTACTCCACCAACATGGCCAGTGGCGATGACGCCGTTCTCAGCTTAACTATCCCACTTCTATGCCTCCTTGAAAAAACAATTCGGGCGATGATGGAAGAGGATGTGGCACAGGATGAGGAGGAGGAGGAGGATGAAGAGGTAACATTTCCAAGGCTTTCAGGGCAGTCATTCGCAAGGGGCTCCGAGGGTGGGTTCCTGCACACACAAACGCCAGGGACACAATTGTCCAGCAGGGGCACAGTTCTGGAGGATGAGGAGGATGAGGAGGAGGAGGAGCTGGAGGAGGAGATGGAACCATGTTCACAGCAGGGTGGCACCCAGGCCAGCTCATGGCCATCACTGGTGCGTGGCTGGGGGGATACAGAGGACACGGACGATACACCTCCCACAGAGGACAGCCTTTCGTTGCCTCTGGGCAGCCTGGCACACATGAGCGATTACATGCTGCAGTGTCTCCACAACGACCGCCGAGTTGCCCACATTCTAACTTGTGCTGATTACTGGGTGGCCATGCTGCTGGATCCCCGTTACAAGGACAACGTACCGTCCTTAATTCACTCACTGGAGCGCGATCGCAAGATGCGCGAGTACAAGCGCACGCTGGTAGACGCGATGCTGCTGGCATTCCCATCTGACAGCGGGGCCACAGTGGAAGCACAAGGCAGAGGAGGAGGAGGAGGAGGTCGCCAACGCAACCAGGGCACCGCCAGCACCTCAGAAGGCAGGGTTAGCATGGCCGAAATGTGGAAAAGCTTTGTCAGCACGCCACAACAAACAGCAGCACCAGCAGCTCAGATGGAACGTCTTAGCAGGAGGCAGCATTTTACCAACATGGTGGAGCAGTATGTGTGCACACACCTACATGTAGTGAATGAGGGGTCTGCCCCCTTCAACTTCTGGGTCTCCAAATTGGGCACATGGCCTGAGCTTGCCCTTTACGCCTTGGAGGTGCTGGCGTGCCCTGCAGCCAGTGTTTTATCTGAATGGGTATTTAGCACGGCTGGGGGCGTTATCACAGACAAGCGCAGCCGCCTGTCCAGAGACAATGTGGACAAGCTCACGTTCATTAAAATGAACCAGGCATGGATCCCACGGGACTTTGCCGTACCTTGTGCAGAATAGCAATGGATACCGACCTTACCCACCCATTGTTCCATTTTTGCTCTTTCTCACTCTTTTGGGGTGTACCCTCATTTAAAATTTGTGAAAAGAAGCAGTGTTGGCTACCTCGTCCTCCTCAGGGCCAGATTAACGTAGGGGCTATTGGAGCTGCAGCTCCAGGCCCCTACCTTTTATATAGGCCCCGGGTTGGCCATATTCACTGTTACCGCTCTTCTGTCACTTGTAAACACAGAAGTCTGGCTTCTATGCTCGCTTCCCCAGGCAGCACCCTCAGAACCTCCCCACACAGCGCGAAGGCCAGACAAGGAGGGACAGTTGCCGATGCATGGATGTGTTTATGGGCTTCAGAGACAGCATCCCATGTTGAATTAGGCATGCATGGCTGCACCCTTCCTCCTCTGGGTGCATGCCAAGGCACGGCCCTTAAGGCCCTTCAAAATCCTCAGCACCAAGCCCATGATGCTCTTAATCCGGCCCTGGTCCTCCTCCACCGCCGCTTCCACCTACACCGCCCATAGGTGTGCGCAGCCTATTGCATTAGGGTGTGCACCCCAAAGTTTAAATACACATGCATGTGTTTGCCTACATGTACATGGCCCCAATACTTTACTCTCCCTGCTGGCAAAGAGAAATAGAGCAGAGCAGGTCCGAGGGAGATCTTTCCCATCTCCTCACTGGCAAACAGAGTGATAATGCTATGTGCCCTAGGTGATTAGGGTATGCCCAGGCACACCCGGCACACCCTGTGCGCACGCCTATGACACCGCCACATCCACCACCACCTCAACCTCCCTCCTACTCCATATGGGCCTCGTCCTTCAGAGATGAAGAACATTGTTTTATTTTTCTGTTTTTTTTTTGTTGTTTTAAGTTATTTCACTATCCACATTTGTTTGCAGAGCACTTGCCATGCTCTTAATTACGTTTTGCTGCCATTTGCAGCACTCTAGCCCTTTCCTTTGGTGTTTTAGAGCCATTTTAGTGCCTGAAAGTTCGGGTCCCCATTGACTTCAATAGGGTTCGGTGTCCGGGAAAAGTTCGGCAAAAGTCCGGGACACGGACCCGGACTATTTTTTAAAGTTCGGCCGAACCCGCCGAACACGGACATCCAGGTGTCCGCTCAACTCTAGTCTTAACCACTTTACGACCGGCCCATTGTAAAAATACGGCCGCATAGTGGTTGTCTAGTTCTGGGAGGGCTTACATGGACGTCCTCCCAGAATCGCTCTCCTGCGCGCCCCCTGGGGCGCGCACACGGAGTGTCCGTGCTCGCCGGGTCCCGGGGGCCCGACGCATCACGGATCGTGGTAAAGGGCCAATGAGAGCGGTCCTTTACCACGTGATCGCTCCGTCCAATGACGGAGCGATCACGTCACAACAAACCGGCGCATGTCCGGTTAATTTCTCTGCTCTCCTCAGACGCTGTACACAGCAATCGGTACAGCGTGCGAGGAGAGAAACTGCAGCTGCACGCCTCCTCTGCCTAAACTGTGCCCAATTAGTGCCTCATCCGTGCCCCATCAGTGCCTCATTCGTGCCCCAGCCGTGCCCCATCCATGCATCATCCGTGCCCCATCCATGCATCATCCGTGCCTCATCCATGCATCATCCATGTCACATCCGTGCCCACCCATGCCACATCCATGCCCACCCATGCCACCTCAGTGCTCATCCATGCCACATCCATGCTCATCCGTGCTCATCCATGCCTCATCCGTGCTCATCCATGCCTCATCAGTGCCTCATCTGTGCGACATCTGTGCCTGCCCATGCTGTCTCAGTGCTCATCCATGCCACATCTATGCTCATCCATCCCACATCTGTGCCCGCCCATGCCACCTCAGTGCTCATCCATGCCACATCCATGCTCATCCATCCCACATCTGTGCTCATCCATGCCACGTCAGTGCTCATCCGTGCCACATCCATGCCACCTCAGTGGTCATCCGTGCCACATCCATGCCACTTCAGTGCTCATCCGTGCCACGTCAGTGGTCATCCATGCCACATCAATGCCACGTCAGTGCTCATCCATGCTATGTCAGTGCTCATCCATGCCTCATCAGTGCACATTCGTGCCACATCAAAGCCACGTCAGTGCTCATCTGTGCCACATCCATGCCACGTCAGTGCTCATCCGTGCCACATCCATGCCAGTGCTCATCCATGCCACATTAGTGCTCATCCGTGCCACATCCATGCCACCTCAGTGCTCATCCGTGCCACGTCCATGCCACTTCAGTGCTCATCCGTGCCACGTCAGTGGTCATCCATGCCACATCAATGCCACGTCAGTGCTCATCCATGCTATGTCAGTGCTCATCCATGCCTCATCAGTGCACATTTGTGCCACATCAAAGCCACATCAGTGCTCATCTGTGCCACATCCATGCCACTTCAGTGCTCATCCGTGTCATGTCAGTGCTCATCCATGCCACATCCATGCCATGTCAGTGCTCATCCATGCCACATTAGTGCTCATCCGTGCCACATCAATGCCACATCAGTGCTCATCCATGCCACATCCATGCCATGTCAGTGCCACATCCGTGCCACATCAATGCCACATCAGTGCTCATCCAAGCCACATCCTTGCCACGTCAGTGCTCATCCGTGCCACACCCATGCCACTTCAGTGCTCATCCGTGCCACGTCAGTGGTCATCCGTGCCACATCAATGTCACGTCAGTGCTCATCCATGCCACGTCAGTGCTCATCCGTGCCACATCAATGCCACGTCAGTGCTCATCCGTGCCACATCCATGCCACGTCAGTGCTCATCCGTGCCACATCTATGCCACGTCAGTGCTTATCCGTGCCACATCCATGCCACGTCAGTGCTCATCCGTGCCACATCAATGCCACATCCATGCCATGTCACTGCTCATCTGTGTCACATCCATGCCACGTCAGGGTGCTCATCTGTGCCCCATTCATGCCATGTCAGTGCTCATCCATGCCACATCAATGCCACGTCAGGGCTAATCCATGCCACATCAGTGTTCATCAGTGCTACATCCATCCCACGTCAGTGCTCATCAGTGCCACATCCATGCCACATCAGTGCTCATCCGTGCCACATCTATGCCACGTCAGTGCTCATCAGTGCCGCATCCATGCCTCATCAGTGCCACATCCATGCCACGTCAGTGCTCATCCGGACCACATCCATGCCACATCAGTGCCACTACAATGCGTATCAGTGCCCTACAGTGTCTCACAAAATTGTAATGGGAAGCCAGGAAATGACGGGGCTCCCTGCTTTTTGGGCCTCTGTATGTGGTCAGGCTGTGGAAAGGTGTCACACATGTGGTATCGCCATACTCAGGAGGAGTAGCAGAATGTATTTTGGGGTGTAGTTGCAAGTATGCCTGTACAGTGTGTGATAAATAACTTCATAATATGACCATATTGTGAAAAATATATATATATTTTTTATAATCTTAATTTTGCAAAGAATTGTGGGAAAAAATTACAACTTCAAAAAACTCACCATGCCTCTTACTAAATACCTTGGAATGTCTACTTTCCAAAAAGGGGTCAATTGGGGGGTATTTGTACTGTCCTGACTTGTTAGGGTGTCAAGAAATGACATAGGCCGTACTTTAGGTGTGATCAATTTTCAATGATTGGCACCTTAGCTTGTAGACTCTATAACCTTCACAAAGATCAAAAAATGTATACTTATTTGGGTTTTTTTTTTACTAAAGATATGTAGCAGTATAAATTTTAGTCAAAATTTATGAAGAAAAATTTATGAAGAAAAATTACTAAATTTGCAAACTTTAAAACCAAAACGAAGAAAAATTAATTTTTTTTACAAAATTTTCTGTCTTTTTTCATTTATAGCGCAAAAAATAAAAAACCCAATTATGATTAAATACCACCAAAAGAAAGCTCTGTTTGTGTGAAAAAAAAAAGGATGAAAATTTCATATGGGGACAGTGTTGCATGACTGAGTAATTGTCATTCAAAATGTGAGAGCACTGAAAGCTGGTTAGGAAGGGAGTTTAAGTGCCCAGTGGGCAAGTGGTTAATATTAAAAGTCAGCAGCTACAGTATCTGAAGCTGCTGACTTTAAATTTTTTTTGGTGGGGGGTGGGCTGGAGCTGTTCCTTAACAAAGTTCCCATTAGTGCCTATTATAACCCTGCTTACCACAATTACAGTTCGGTAAGAGCATTATGTTAGCTTTGATCACCACATAAACTGTAAATTTTGAGCCTGCTAAACCCATGGTAATGACAAACCAGAACCTCATCAATAAATATAAAAAGACTGTGTGACAATGACCATCTCAAAGCAGAAAAAAGGTTCAAAACAGGACGGATAACCAGAAGATGGAAAAACCTGTTGTTATTCTCATAAATACATTCAGCATCAAACATGTCACATAACATTTTTATGAAGAAAAAGTGTAATGGAAAAGATGTAACATTGGGAAAAACAAGAGGTTCTTGATTTCCCAATAGCACTGATGATTTGGTTGGCAGCTGTCATTGACCTTCTTCTCAACCAGTCAACAATATTCACAGCCACAACGAATGAATGTAACGATTGACCTCTCTAAAAATAAATATTCTAAAGCCAAAATTGTATTGTAGAACGAAAACAGCCCAAACAAACCCCTATAGAACAAACCATGTTTCTACTATACTTTATCTGGCTTAAAAAAAAAATAGAAATATTCACTGAGAGCTTCACTTAACTAAATATATGATGCAAATCACCCAGATCAATCTTCATTCAAATAAAGGAGATGTGAGTATCTGTATCATGGATGTTGTTATGAGGTAACAGGATATCCCCTGGCATTGTATGCCTGTCATCTTGCTGACTTCGTGCACCAGGAATAAAGAAAAAATTTTGATTTATTCAGGTGATTATACATTTTATATAGGGTGGAATAAAGGTCAAATATGAATCAGACTTTTATTTCTGCAAACCTAGTTTGCCTCACTTCCTGTCCTGCAAGGCCCATATAAGAAATAAGCAGAGCAGTTGTCACTGGGACAGAAAGGCATGAACAGCAATAAAGATATTTCCTAGTGCCTCCATGGCAGCATACCTGTGACAAGCTTCCCCTTGACTCCTCCCTCAGCATCATTGAAAATCATAAAAGAAAGGATAAAAGAAAGGATTAGTGTAGCCCCCAGCATTCTCCTTTTTCTCTTTATACCTCACGGACAGTGAATGATGGTTGAACGTCATCACCTCTACAGCAAACAGCTTCCATCTGGGTTCAGCCTCTCCCAGGTGCGGCCCCTTCTCATAGGCAGCTAAATGCGCTAAAAAGGTCTTTTGGGATGGCAGTTGATTTTTAACCAAGAGTCCTGAGTTGCAACTACTCACAGACACTTGCTCAGGTCTGCAGTAGAGAAAGCAGCCACAGATGATTTTTTCTTTCTCCCAGCCCTTTGTTTTCTCTTTGTTTTCTTCTCCCCCTGCTTCTCAGCCGTTTTTTTTTCCTTTACTTGCCTTACTTGTCGCGGTCCCTCCCGCTCTCATCATTGCCCTCCTTAGGGTGATTCACAAAGCTTTAGAACCCCAAAATGACTAAGCATGCGGTGCCACCCCACTTCTAGATAAATTGGTCTGCAAAAGCTGAGATTATGCAGTGGATAGAGAGTCAGAAAGCCAACAGGTAGCTGACCTACTCAAAAAGGTGGTCAAGTACTCATTAGCAAGCTAAAAGCAGTAGGTAAGCCGCAGCTTTCAGCTCAACCCCCTTTAGAGTCAGCATTACCTGGTGCATCCTCAGGGGAGCCTTCCCTCCACACAGCAAGTTTGCCTACCAGACATCTGGATGATAGTGGGCCATCTGAGAATTCCTTTAGAAGAACAAGATCCCTCTTGCTTCAGTTTTTCCCTGGTTCATCCCTATGTCCGGGCCATAAAGCTAGCTATTGGCTGGGAATAGACTTACACTGTTTCTAAAAAGTCAAAGAGTTACTTCCCATTTCTGAAAAAGCAGGTTTCATTATTTACTCCTCTGATGGATGAGATCAGAGACGTCATTGAGGACAAATGGAAGAAAATGGAAAACAGGTTTCCTATCAATCATCTAGGCAAACTTTAGCCTTTGTCAGAGCAAGATTCTTCAATATTAGTTGGCCCATCGCCGGTGAACGCGGCAGTAGTTCGCTTAGCAAAAAACATTACCTTACTGATGGATGATTCAGCTTCATTTAGGGATCCTTTAGAAAAACGAATAGACCTCGACTTAAAAAGAGCTAACCAAACATCAGGTAATGCCTGCAAACTGGCAATTGCCTTAACATCAGTATCCAATGCCCTACGGGCATGGACCAAAAATATAGAGACAGCAATTTGGCAGGATATCCCCAAGGGGGATATAATCAAAGCCTTGGATGAGTTAAAGCTCTCAGTAGACTTCATTGGCGAGGCGGCGATTGATACAATTAGATGCTCCACAAGATCAATGTTACATGCTATAATGGCCAAACGGGCTCTGTGGTTAAAACCATGGGCAGCTGACACAGCGTCCAAACAAAATTGGTGCAAAATACAGTTTGATGGGAAGGCACTCTTTAGAGGACAAATAGAGAAAAACATTTTCCACGTCACAGAAGGAAAGTCGGGCTTGCTTCCCAAGGACAGGAGAATTAGACGTTCCAGAGGACAAACATCTATGTTTCAGCAGTTCAGGTCCAGGGACTACAGGCAGCCCAGACAAGGCAAAGACGCAAAGAGAAACTGGAGGAGTACACAATGCACCTTTCTAAAAACATACAGAGAGCCTTGCCTAACCAGCAGGAATCCACCAAGTCTTTTTGACGCCAGACCATCCCAGGCGATTCTAGTAGGCTCGAGACTCAGGTACTTCCCAAGATTTGGATGAAACACTTCAAGGATCTCTGGGTAGTCTCAACGGTGCATTTCTGGACACTCTTGGACCAGCCTCCTACAAGAATACAGAAATCTCCCCAGAAATCAGAGGCACGTCTTTAATTTTTTAAAATTTCCTGCAGGAGCAGCAAGCTGTGGTGTCGGTACCTCTATCCAAAAGATTTTCAGGTTTTTACTCCATCCCCTTTCTAGTCCCCAAAAAGAGTGGGTGTTGGAGACCTGTAATAGACCTAAAGAAACTGAATCTGCCATATACTATTGGAGAGATTCAAAATGGACTCACTGCAAACCATTATTAGAGCTGTTCAAAGATACCTGAGATTCGCAGTAGACCAGATTTATCTACAATTCGATAGTCTCTCCTTCAGGCTCTGTACTTCCCCCAGAGTCTTCACAAAGGTTCTGATTTCTATCTTGGCCCCCTTACAGGAACGGGATCTCAGAGTTTATCATTACCTCAACAATATTCTTCTTCTAGCAAAAGATCCAGTCCAGCTAATAGAACACAGGAAGATTCTGTTAACAACACTGTCAGAGTATGGTTAAATGGTGAATCATCAAATACGTCACCTTTCTCCAGTTCAGCAGATGATTTATCTTGGCGTCTTATTCATTACTGAGAACAGGACAGTTTCCCTACCACCACAGTAGGTGACAGAGATCATTCAGAGAATGAAGAATGTGAGGACACGATCCTACCTAACAGCCTCGAACTGTCTCAGCTTTAAAGGCATCATGTCCTCCTGTATCCCGATGATTCCATGAGCACACTGACACCTGAGGCATTTTCAACTAGGATTCCTTAGTTAATGGAACAAATACTTGCTGTCCCAGTTCATACACCTGACAGATCCAATGCAGAGGAGCCTGCACTGGTGGATAAAGAGGGAGATTATTCTAAAGCCATGTCCATTGGGGCATGTCTTATGGACCACAATTACCACAGATGCAGGGCTGTCGCTACCTGTAAGGCAACCTGGGCAGCCACCTAGGGCGCAACTTAGCAGGGGGTGCCGGCATCCTGCACCCGGAATCAGTAATTGTGACAGAACCCACTGTCACTGTGTGTTTTGGAGGGGACTGTGCGCAAGCCTCCTACCGACAGACTATGGGCCAGAAGATACTGGAGTTTGGCACTGCAGCCTTTTGACTTTACCATCCACTACTGCCCTGGAAAGCAAAACGGCAACGCCGACGAATTATCCAGGCAAACAGACATTGACTCTTTGGGATTTGTTACCCGACTAATTCAGGCACAGACCAGTTGGAGGTCTAGTACCTGGATTAGTCTACCTTTGGGGGGAAGAGATGTGACGGTACTAGCCGTCACTATGGGTGACGGATCACCCTGTCCCTGGATTGTAAACCCCTTTGTGTCATTTTCTTATGAGTTTGGGACATTGCATTTTATTTTCCCTTTATTCATCCTCTGAACAACTGACTCATGGCATTGAGTTAATGTAATGTAATGTTACAACCCATCCCCCCCCCCTCCTGTTTCTGTGTCTAAGTGTGTGGATTCATGGCAGACAATGGTCTGAGTTGGAGACATCTCTCCGCAGGGGGTGTGTATTAAGACTGCATGTTTCAAATGTACAAATGTTCAGTTCTCATTGGTTGGTCCCTGTTCCCTTCCCCCCCCTTCTGTGGAAAGGCTAAGGGGAGTTTCCCTAACTGTATGTAAAACTGTTGTCTTGGAATGTAATAAACAGTTTAAGCTCTGCATGGCTAACCCTCAACACCAGTGTGGATTGTCTCGTGATTGAGGGGTTACGGGCTGGATATGGCTTCTCTGCAGGCTGTGGGTGCGTTTGGAGGACAGGAGACACAGTTTCGGCGGATGTGCCCACCTGGGGTACAAAGATCCGTTATATTGGTTGGCAGCGGTGGGATGTCTCCTGCAGTCCAGGACATCCAAACCACCACCAGGATTCAAGATCTGGACAGCTGCCGAGGAGTGATACGGGGACCAGCCAGCATGAGAGCGGAGTTCGGGAGGAGGCTGCAAGGCATGCGGAAGCACCATCGGGGACCAGCGACAGAGCACACCAGGCTCGGCTGGGAGGATGTGATCCGCCGGCAACTCTGGCATGAGGCGCTAAGCCACGAGCGGCACCATCAGGGGAAGATCCTTCCCTCCTCCACAGAGATGTACCGGAAGCAGTACCGTGCGGGAGAGGTGTTCCTGAGGGAACGACCGCGAGATGAAGGGAAGACGGAGCTCGGAAGATTGGTCCAGGAGGAAATGAGGCTGGACGCCAGCTACAGAGCCCTCCGGTGGTTCGCGGCTCAACTGTGGCCAGTTACAGCAGATGGCAGCCCAACAGAAGGCGTTGGCTATGGCGGCGTGGGGCTGCTCCATCAAAAAATGTACGGAGACCCAGACTTTGGGAGCGATGAGGAGTGGCGGCTGGAACACATTCTGGATTTCCGAGATGAGGTGCTGGACCTCCCCGACGAGGCGTGTGACCTGGAGGAATTGGAGTTCCTGGTTGAGCAGGAATGGGAGCTCGAGATTGCCTACAAGCGGCTGTTTGACGGTGATCAGCAGTCTGGCATGGCTCCCGTTGCCTGGGACTGTCCGAGAGAAATAGCAGACAGTCACGAAGATGAGAAGCAAATGGGGCCAGGGGTGACCCTGCGTTTTCCCGTACTAACTGCAATGGAAGAAGCAGCGATGATACAGAGGGCACTGCGAGCGCTAGAATGCCGGAACGCACCGGAGGTCCACCAGGCAGCAAGACAAGCTGATAGCATGAAGGTCTCAGAAGGGGGAGTTGAGACAGGCGCTGGAAGGCTGGGAAATGGTGATCAGCAGCAAGTCCAGAGTATCTCATCTGGTGCCCCAGCAGAAGCATTGGCTACAGGGCAGAGTGCCCCTGGCATCTGCCCAGCATCAGAAAAAAAATTGGATCCGGAGAGTCTGAGAGAGGATCTGCGTGAGCTGTTTTCCCAACAGCAGATACCCCCACCGGGAGTAGAGGAAGCAATTCTCCCTCCCCAACAATTGGACACTACCCCAGTGTTTATCCCCCCAGCAGAAGTGCTCGCTACGGGCAGAGTGCCGCTGGCCTCTGCCCACCCTCAGAGGTAGATCCAGGGAGTCCGAGGGGTGACCTCAGTGAGCCGTTTCCCCAGCACTTGGACACTACCCCAGTGGTTATCCCCCCAGCAGAAGCGCTGGCTACGGGGCAGAGTGCCGCTGGCCTCTGCCCACCCTCAGAGGTAGATCCAGGGAGTCCGAGGGGTGACCTCAGTGAGCCGTTTCCCCAGCACTTGGACACTACCCCAGTGTTTATCGCCCCAGCAGAAGCGCTGGCTACAGGGCAGAGTGCCCCTGGCATCTGCCCAGCATCAGAAAAAGAGTTGGATCCGGAGAGTTTGAGAGAGGATCTGCGTGAGCTGTTTTCCCAACAGCAGATATCCCCACCGGGAGTAGAGGAAGCAATTCTCCCTCCCCAGCAATTGGACACTACCCCAATGTTCATCCCCCCAGCAGAAGCGCTGGCTAAAGGACAGAGTGCTGATGGTCTCTGCCCAGCATCAGAACCAGAGATGAAGAATCCGGGAGACAGTCCCTGCAAGATACCTTCTCAGCGGCTCGTAACTACACCAGGGGAAAAGCAAGTACCTTTTTCTCCCCAAATGCATAGCCCTACCAGCCAACATTCCCTACCAGCGGAAGCGCTGGCATCAGGGCAGAGAATTATTCAGCTCCCCCCAATATCTGCAACCCTGCCCTGGATCAGAGGAGTGCAGACAGCTGTTCCCACTCTGCAGCGGCTGTTTTTATTCATGGGAGACCCTATGTGCGGTGTTGCTCCCCAGCGCCAGAGTCGTTCTTTTAGTTTTCCTGGTTGCCTGGGGTGGAAGTTTGTGACTAACACAGGTCCAGACCATTTGAGGGTCAGGAACCTCGTTAGTCTGTTTTTAAAAGGGGAGAAATGTGACAGAACCCACTGTCACTGTGTGTTTTGGTGGGGACTGTGCGCAAGCCTCCTACCGACAGACTATGGGCCAGAAGATACTGGAGTTTGGCGCTGCAGCCTTTTGAGTTTACCATCCACTACTGCCCTGGAAAGCAAAACGGCAACGCCGACGAATTATCCAGGCAAACAGACATTGACTCTTTGGGATTTGTTACCCGACTAATTCAGGCACAGACCAGTTGGAGGTCTAGTACCTGGATTAGTCTACCTTTGGGGGGAAGAGATGTGACGGTACTAGCCGTCACTATGGGTGACGGATCACCCTGTCCCTGGATTGTAAACCCCTTTGTGTCATTTTCTTATGAGTTTGGGACATTGCATTTTATTTTCCCTTTATTCATCCTCTGAACAACTGACTCATGGCATTGAGTTAATGTAATGTAATGTTACAACCCATCCCCCCCCCCCCTCCTGTTTCTGTGTCTAAGTGTGTGGATTCATGGCAGACAATGGTCTGAGTTGGAGACATCTCTCCGCAGGGGGTGTGTATTAAGACTGCATGTTTCAAATGTACAAATGTTCAGTTCTCATTGGTTGGTCCCTGTTCCCTTCCCCCCCTTCTGTGGAAAGGCTAAGGGGAGTTTCCCTAACTGTATGTAAAACCGTTGTCTTGGAATGTAATAAACAGTTTAAGCTCTGCATAGCTAACCCTCAACACCTGTGTGGATTGTCTCGTGATTGAGGGGTTACGGGCTGGATATGGCTTCTCTGCAGGCTGTGGGTGCGTTTGGAGGACAGGAGACACAGTTTCGGCGGATGTGTCCACCTGGGGTACAAAGATCCGTTACAGTAATGGACCGGCCGGTGTGGCACTCCTCATTCTGTGTGCCGCCTGAGCGCTACAGCAAGCCTCAGGCAGCACAACACTGCTGTATGGAGGGTAGCCGAAGAGAGTTGTGACGAGACCACAAGTTGTGGAGTAGCCTACCTTGAGTCCCAACAGTCCCAAGCCAGTGGGGCGTACAGCCGCAATGAGAGTTTGTGTGAGTCCATGAGTGGAACTGTCAATTTGAAACACTGATGTCGGGAAGGGCGGGGCCGATATGCTGGGCTCCGCCCCTTGTTCTGTCTATAGCATAAACAACCAGCGTTTACACATTGGTGGGCGGAGAAGAAGGTGGAGGGAGAGGAACCAACTACTGCATGTGCACTCACAGCTCTGTATAATTCAAGTTGATTATACAGTGCTGTGGGTGCACATGCAGTAGTTGGTCCTGCCCCCTGCCACCTTCCTCCCCGCCCACCAGTGTATAAATGCCGATTGTTTTGTCTATGCAGGGGACAAAGTGGCGGAGCCCCACACTTTGGTCACGCCCTTCCCGACATCACAGCTTCAGTTTGACAGCTCCTCTCATGGACTCACATTCACTCTCATTGGCCGTACGCCCCGCTGGCTTGCCCACCAATCCCTGGCTGTGCTGGATAGAGGTTAATACTGCTGAATGTCCTGCTGTAGGCTACTCTCATTTATTATCTATCTGATGCCTGCATTCTTCCCTGGGCTTCTGTATGCCGCTAATCAAGGTTTTAGGATGTAAGTGTGCAACGTTTAATTCAAAGGTGTCTTTGCAGTTTAACAAATTCCTGAACAGTGCACTCTGTACAACACACTGCTGAACCGTGCACTCTGTACAATGCATTCCTGAACTTGCACTCTGTACAATGCATTTCTGAACCTGCACTCTGTACAATGCATTCCTAAACCTGCACTCTGTACAATGCATTCCTGAACCTGCACTCTGTACAATGCATTCCTGAACCTTGCATTCTGTACAATGCATTCCTGAACCTTGCACTCTGTACAATGCATTCCTGAACCTGCACTCTGTACAATGCATTCCTGAACCTGCACTCTGTACAATGCATTCCTGAACCTTGCATTCTGTACAATGCATTCCTGAACCTGCACTCTGCACAATGCATTCCCGAACCTGCACTCTGTACAATGCATTCCTGAACCTGCACTCTGCACAATGCATTCCTGAACCTGCACTCTGTACAATTCATTCCTGAACCTTGCATTCTGTACAATGCATTCCTGAACCTGCACTCTGCACAATGCATTCCTGAACCTGCACTCTGCACAATGCATTCCTGAACCTTGCACTCTGTACAATGCATTCCTGAACCTGCTCTCTGTACAATGCATTCCTAAACCTTGCACTCTGTACAATGCATTCCTGAACCTGCACTCTGTACAATGCATTCCTGAACCGTGCACTCAGTACAATGCATTCCTGAACCTGCACTCTGTACAATGCATTCCTGAACCTTGCATTCTGTACAATGCATTCCTGAACCTGCACTCTGCACAATGCATTCCTGAACCTGCACTCTGTACAATGCATTCTTGAACCTTGCATCCTGTACATTTTCTACTTTGACTGTTAAAGTCACAGCGGGAGCGAGCCTACGGCGGCGCACACAGAGCGCCGAGACCACTAGACCAGTCTCTGGGATACTGGCTGTTGCTCCTTTCCTGCCATCTCACTATATCTACGTTAAGAGCATCTACAATAAGAAAAAGGATTGGAATATAATTTTAAAGAAGTTTTGGACTTTTTTTATATAGACTGTTTTAAGATTGTACTAGCGCACATTTATGTTGATTGAATACAGTTTTTCTACAGATTGTTTTATGAACAAGGGGATTTTAGGAAGCACTCAGCACTTTTATGAGCACTACTATGTGTGTGTCACAATAGAAATCGCATATTTATTTTGATGAAAGAATTTTCTATTGGATTTATGTATTCATAGTTTGGATTTGGAATTTGAAGCACTTAGCACTTTTTTCAACAGGAATCACTTTTACAAACACCGTCTAAAGAGACACTACAGTTATATATGATTTTTATCCAGTCAGGTCCATCACTAACATCGGGCACTGATTTGATTTAATTTATATTGGTTATACACATTTTTCACATTTATTCTTACACCTTAAAGCGCACCACTACCCCCACTATAGAATTTGTTTAACTGTTGAGTATCAGTATCAGTGGTGCAGCATTAAGGATATTCATAATACCCCTGACAGTGCAGGAACCACACACACCTTTTAGTAATCAGCTTGGCTTTAAGTATATCTAAACCAAATAACAAAAATGTAGCATGTTGCAATTTACCAGTCCTTGGATGTGGTCACTGCAATATTTTATTGCCAGCACAGAAAAATATATAAATGACAAAGAACAGAAGGGTGCAAATGCCTAGTTCACTATACCAAGCACAAGTTGCATAGTGGCTAAGGTATTTGCATACTTTATGGCAAGCTTCTCTGCGAATTCCGAGTGCTGAAGTGTCAAGTTTTTGCTGGTTTTGTTACAGAAAAATACATGATAGTCCTGCCTTAAGATACCATGTCCTTGTTCCTATGCACTGAAATGAAATTGTAAGAAATGTTATTAGCCTTCCCAGTTATGTTCTATGAGCTACATAGCACTATTAGGTTGATACAGTGTTAGTGAATGTTAGTGAATGTTGTCAGCCTAGGAGAGGAAGTGAATTACTGTCAAGGTCACCAGGTGAAAATAAAGGAAAAAAACCTGAAAAAAAGGAAACTAATTCAGACACCACACTTGCAGACTGGTAAACTGGTAAATTACAATTTGTTTTTTGGCTTTAGATATCCTGTCAAATATTGTATCCTTTTATTAACCAGTTCTGGACCTGAAGGATTTCCCCCCTTAATGACCAGGCCATTTTTTGCGATTCGGCACTACTTTAATGGAAAATTGCGCTGTCATGTGACACTGTAGAAAAAAAAAAAAAGGCAAGCTTAAAACTCAATCTCCCAGCGCTGTGCACCACCAATAGCTTGGTGTAAACCGTCATATAAACAATCTAACTGAAACAGCTGCCGCCTAAATGAAACTTATAAATAAAGGTGCATATTAATCATGACTCATCCTAACCAATACACACAAGCAGCGCTAAGACCATATCCTTTAGGTCTAATAAAATTCTCTAAATCACATGTGTTAACATATAAATTAAAGAAATGTCCAATAGTGGAAGAGTCCGTCACAAGCAGGGTCCATGCGGGGTCCCAGTGATGGACCCTGCTTGTGACGGACTCTTCCACTATTGGACATTTTTTAAATTTATATGTTAACACGTGATTTAGAGAATTTTATTAGACCTAAAGGATATGGTCTTAGCGCTGCTTGTGTGTATTGGTTAGGATGAGTCATGATTAATATGCACCTTTATTTATGTGACACTGTACCCAAATAAAATTCATGTCCCTTTTTCCCCGAAAAAGAGCTTTCTTTTGGTGGTATTTAATCACCAAAGGCACTGAGAGGTGGCACAGAGAGATGGCACTAATAGGCAGCACTGATGGGCACTGATAAGTGGCACTAATGGGCACTGATAGGCAGCACTGGTGGGCACTCATGAGGTGGCACTGATAGGCTCTGATAGGCGGCACTGATGGGCATTAATGAGGCGGCACTGGTGGGCACTGATAACGATGCACTAATGAGGCTGCACTGATGAGCACTGATAGGTCAGAGTCCCATACCAATGGTATATCCCCCGCTCAATCAAAGAGCACGTCATGAGAACGGTCTATGAACGCCTATGTACATGAGAGCGTCAATGTACACCCTCCCAGCATTTAAAGCCCGCGCTATAGCCATCTTTCAGCTATAACACGGGCTTCAAGTGGTACATTTCACTTTCATTGATAATGGTTAAAAATAAAAAAATGTTTTTAGTTATACTTGAAGTCATATAAACCTAAATTCCAGGTTTTTCTCCAGTATAGCTACCTCTCATTAATACCTAATTTGTTGTATTAAAATGATTCTTATTTTTAACAGTCCATTATCATATCATCTTTCTCTTGAGAAATGGTTACAAAATGCAACATTTTTTTTTTACATTCCAGAATTTTATTGACAAAAATTTAACAACATGAAAGAAACTGCACTGTAATTCCATGCAACCCACACCTATTGATCTTGGTGGATACACAATATTAAGCTCCCAAGTACCTTTAAGAAGTTACTACACATAAGTCACGTGTGGCCAGGAAATTGTGTATCCACTATGCCACAACTTTGGAATAAATGTAGATGAAATTCACATGTGAGCAGGTGACTCAGGGTCCCCCGAGACGTAGATTCTAAGCACCAGCTTGGTTTTGATGCGTGCTGTTACCATGTTGCGACCTCCAGGTTCATTATGCTCAAAAATGTGGAGGCTACTTGCAATAGCTGGGGCGGGTGAGCACAGGAGTGCTCTGGTGGGTTAAAGTGAAGATTAGGAGACATGCTGAGGAGAAGAGGTAGGGTCATACAGCACACTGGATCAGGCTGGAATGCAGTCCTAAAGCATGCCAGAGCCATGGATGGACCAGGCAGTGGACCTCAGTAGAGTGAGTTGGAAGGGGATAGATGCAAAAGAAGAGCTGAAACAATGCCAAAGGTCGAGAGAGGTGGCAGGAAAACAAATCCAGAGAGAAAGACAAAGGTGGTACTTGGGAAGTCAGTGCCTGAAGAAACGGGTAGGAGATACTGTAGCTGCACAGGGGACATAGTTCAAATTTGTCAAAGAATTAAAGACCAATTACAGGGTAAATTTATTTTTTTAAATTACAAACGGGTCACTTCCATCGGCTCTCTTGGATCAGATTCTGATGGTTTTCTCCAAAGCAAGCAGTCCATTCCCCAATGAACAACCCTGAAAAATGCATCCCTAAGCTTGGTAGTTACAGAAATTAGGGATACAGAATGTAAAACTGGAAAAATGTTCCAAAAAACATACATCCACACAACACCAAATAATTTTGTACTATATTGTTCAGTTAGATTTATAATCCCACACAAAGCACAGCAAAAGAAAGACACAGTTGTAAACATAATCATCTTATGATTGATGACTGTACTGCTTAGTGCATTTCTATGATTCTTCATTTGTCTAATGTGGAAACCCAAGCAAATAACAAGGAGGACTGATGATAAAAAGAAGATCAGAACTGGAAAAATATTCCACAAACAATTAAAAAGAAACATTATTGGGAAATTATGGTTATCATTTATAATTTCAGAATAAGATAAGTTCCTGTAGCTTGCATTATATATTAACAAAACTGATGTAAATGCATACCCACTACCCAACAGTACACATATAAATATAAGAAAAATGACTCTCTGAGATATGACAGTCTTCAGATGCAAAAAGAACATATTGTTAAAAGTGGAGATTTTGATGCAAAAAAATGTGGAGAGGAGGGCCGATAACCAGATGCTGGAAAATCCTGCTGATATGCCAGTGAAAACATTCAGTAATAAAAATCTTTCACCTAATTCTGCAGTGCAATTATATGAAAGTAAATGTAATGGGATGGAAAAAAGATAGATGATTCTTGTTATCCCAATAGAGGTGATAATTTGGTCAGTAGCTGTCATTGATCTTCCTTTCAGCCAGTCAATGACATTCATGGCCACAATAAATGATTGTAGCGATAGTCCAGCCAAAATGAACATTCCAGTTGTGGCAACTGAAAGCCAAAACTCTAATGTAGAAGGAAAAACACATTCTCCTATTGTAGAATTAGCCATCATGCCAGTCACTTTTCTTATCTGTCTCTAAATAAATTACAGAAATATCCAGGTTTTATTGAGTGAACATTGCTAAACTAAATGTACGATGCAAATGGTAATGTGAAACATATCCTAGCTGGATCTTCATTTAAATAAAGAAGATGTGAGTAGATTTGACTACGTATTTATATCATGGATGTTGTTATAAGGTACCATAACATCTGCCAGATCTGTATGTGTATGTCTGTCACCTAGTTTATGTGCCAGTGAAAGCACTAAGTATAACCCCTTGCCGCCTACTTAAAGCGTAACTCCACTTTTGTTGAGAAAAAAACATTCCCCTCTAAGTGATCTCTGTACATTACAAGGATTTTAACAAACTGTGTTGCAGATCCCTAACTTTTGTTATTTTGAAGAAATCATTGTTTGTTCCTCTGTGCTGAGTGGGTCTAATGGGAGTGGCTTCATAATTATCTATCAGCTGTGGCAGCTGCAGGGCACTAATGAGGAAATCGGCTGGGCCTGCATCCCTTTAGACGTGTTCCTATTGGGAGTATCTCACCAAAAATGACATTATTATTGCAGGGGATGCCAGAAATCTGACTTGTATCTTAAGCAGACTTCTGGGAAATTTGGTGAGCCAATCACACAAGCCGGAAATTAGGTTTCTGGGGTGTGGTCAGCTCCAGGTAGCCATATTGCATTGCAATTTCAGAAAATTACAACAGCTGCAGATTGAAAAGGAAAGGTAATTTTAATAACATTCAATTACAATATGATTTGTGTCGCAATTGTATACGCTGTATTGTTTTTTCTTTATTTGCTGATTTTTTTTCCCCACGAAAAGTGGAGTTACCCTTTAACCTCTAGCCGACCGCCCACCGTAGTATTACTGCGGCAGGGCGGCTTGGCTGTGCAAAATCACGTAGTACTACGTGATTTCGTGCACGAGGTCTCGTGGTGGGCGCGCGCTGCCTGAGCCACACTCCAGCTGTGTTTAGATACAGCGGGAGGCGGACCGCGGGAGGAGCGGCAGCGATCGTCAGATAAACTGACAGAAGACCCGCCTGCTTATGTAAACAAAAGCAGGCAAGTCTTTTGTCACACAGACAGAGAGAGATCAGGAGTTTCAGCTAAGCTGAAACCCAGATCTCTCTGTGCCTGTCACAGAGCCATTCCCCCACACAGTCAGTAAGCATTATTAGGCATACATTAACCCAATTGATTACCCCCAGTGTTAACCCCCTTCCCTGCCATTGTCATTTACACAGTAACAGTGCATTATATTTAGCACCGATTACAGTATTAATGTCACTGGTCCCCAAAAAGTGTCAAAAATGTCAGTTAGGGGCCCCATCTGTCTGCCACAGTGTTGCAGTCCTGCTAAAAAATGCTGACCACCGCCATTACTAATAAAAACAAAAAAAATAATAAAAAATTCCAAAAATCTATCCCGTAGTTTGTAAACGCTATAACTGTTGCGCAAACCAATTCAAATACGTTTTTTGGGATTTTTTTTTAAAAAAATATGTAGCGAAATACAAATTGACCTAAACTGATAAAAAATTTGATTTTTTAAAAATTTTTTATTGGGAATGTTTTATAGCAGAACGTAAAAAATATGGCATTTTTTTTTAAATTGTTGCTCTTTTTTTGTTTATAGCGCAAAATCTAAAAACCACAGAAGTGATCAAACACCACCAAAAGAAAGCTCTATTTGTGGGCAAAAAAAGGACATCAATTGTATTTGGGTACAGCATCGTATGACCATGCAATTTTTCATTAAAGTAACACAGTGCCGAATCGCAAAAAATGGCCTGGTCATTAAGGGGTAAAACCTTCCAGAGCTGAAGTGGTTAAAGTGGTTGTAAAGTCAGAAGGTTTTTTATCATTCTATCTATGCAATAAGATAAAAAATCTTCTGTATGCAGCAGCCCCCCTAATACTTACCTGAACCCCATTTTGATCCAGCAATGTTGCAGGAGAATGTCAGCTGCCCAGGACTCTCCCTCCTCATTGGCTGAGATGGCAGCCTGGTGCCATTGGCTCCTGTTGCTGTCAATCAAAGTCAGTGAGCCAATTAGGAGAGGGGGGGTGTGGGCAAACTGCGGCTCCATGTCTGAATGGACACACAGAGCAGTGGCTCAGCTCGGGTGACCCATAGTAAACTGCTTGCTGTTGGGGCACTCGGCAGGAGGGAGGGGCCAGGAGTGCCAGCGGGGGACCTGAGAAGAAAAGGATCTGGGCTGCTCTGTGCAATACCACTGCACAGAGGAGGTAAGTATAACGGAAAATTGATATCAATACTTACCGTAATTTTCCTTTCCTGATGGACTCCATGGCAGCATACGTTCGGGTAGGCTCCGCCTCCTCTCCTACCTCATAGGACCCCACTCCCATAAATCTTTGCTCCCTTTCAGCATCAGTGTTCTGTAACTAGCCTACTCAGGAAATGGGAGGGGACTCCTGCTGCCATGGAGTCCATCAGGAAAGGAAAATTACGGTAAGTATTGATATCAATTTTCCGTTTTCCTGACAGACTCCATGGCAGCATACGTTTGGGAAATAACTCGCTATACACTCCCAGGTGGGAAGATGCTGAACAAAGAAAACTTTAATTGGCACTGTCAACTGACAAGTCTCGAACGCCAAAATTAACTGAAGATAAGGCAGCAGGTTCAATACAATAATGGGAAAGGAAGGTATTGACAGATGACCAGGATGCTGCTTTGCAGATCACATCAGGCTCAACGTGTCTGGAAGCTGCCCAAGACGTAGCGATGCTTCTGGTAGAGTGAGCCGTAATCGCCTCTGGAGGAGCCAAGCCCTTTGCTCTATACGCCCATTGGATAGCCTGGACCATCCACGCAGCCACTGCTCTAGAAGAGGCACGCATTCCTTTCTTTTTGCCATGGAGAAGAACAAAAAGGAAATCCGATTGGCGGAAGGAGGATGTGGCCTCTAAGTATTGACTTAGAGTGTTGCCCACATCTAGAGGATGGACTGAAGATTCTTCATCAGTTCTGAAGGTGGGAAGGACTACCTCAGAGTTTTCATGGAAGACAGAGGTCACTTTTGGATTTGACCCCAGCATAGGGATTAGGACCACTCTGCCCTGAAAGAAGGTCAGAAAAGGCTCTTTGCAACCTAAATTATGTATCTCAGAGACCCTCTTAGCGGAGGTAATGGCTACCAAAAACGCTGTCTTCAACGTAAGCTCCTTAATTGACATGGAGGCAACTTCCTTTGAAGTGAAAAAGTCCAAAACTAATGGAAGATCCCACTTTGGGAATCTCGGCCTTCTCTGAGGCCTGAGCCTGACTGCGCCCTTGAAAAATTGTTGAATAGGATGATGACTTGCCCACTGAATTCCGGTGAAGGCTGAAATGGCAGAGACTTGCACCCGGAGAGAACTAACCGAGAGGGACAGATCCAGACCCGATTGCAAGAAACTCAGGATTTGCTGAATAGTAGGTGTACCAACTGGACCGGACCTCTGGGCTTGATGACTCATGAACCTGGCCCAGATCCTTTCATATACCCTGTTGGTGCTAGGTCTTCTTGAACTCATAAGAGTCGGAATCACCTCTTCTGGGCATCCGAGAGCCTCCAACCTCCCCCTCTCAAGAACCAAGCCCTGAGGTGTAGACACGCAGGGCATGGATGCAGAGCAGGACCCTGAGATAGAAGGTCCGACCTGAGAGGTAGAGGGATTGGATCCCTGAAGCTGAGAAGGGACAGCAGGGGAAACCAGGGCCTGTTGGGCCAGAAGGGAAGTATTGCTATGATTTCTACTTCCTCCATCTTCAGTCTCCGCAGGAATTGGAGTACTATTGATACTGGTGGAAAAGCATAAGCAGACTGGAAGTTCCATCTGTCTGTGAGGGCATCCACTCCGAAGGCTCGAGGATCCCTGAACCTCGTGTAGTACTTCCGAAGCTTCTTGTTGCGTGGACTCGCAAACAGATCCACTTCTGGCGATATCCCCAGGGACAGGACCCAATTGAACACCTCCTGATGGAGGGACCACTCGTTGTTGTCTAGTTGGAATCGGGATAGGAAGTCTACTTCCACATTCAACACTCCCGGAACAAAGACCGCTGAAAGATTGGCCAGATGACGCTGGGCCCATGTCATAATCGGCTCTGTTTCTTGGAGGAGAGACATGCTGCGAGTTCCTCCTTGCCTCTTGATGTATGCCACTGCCGTGGTGTTGTCCATCCTTAGCAACACTGAGGCCCCTTGCGTTAGATGGTGAAAAGCCTGAAGGGCTTTGAGGGCAGCTCGTAGTTCTAGGATGTTGGACACCACTCCGTGACCTGAAAAATTCCATCTGCCTTGTGCCACTTCTGACAGACAGTGGGCTCCCCAACCGGTACTGCTGGCATCGGAGGTTATCGTAATCCAGGAGAAATTGAGTGGCAGTTGGTTAGATTCGCACGACGTAACCACCAGGGAAGGCACCCCTTCATGAATGGGGTCAGGTGAATAACTTGTGACAAGTTCTCTGTCGTCCATTGTTGGAGAAGTCTGGAAGGGTCTCAGTTTCCACAGAACCCATTTCACCATGGGTGAGGTAGCTACGAGCGTCCCTACTACCTTTAGACACTGACGAGCAGTGAGACGGGAGGCAGCGAGAGCGAGAGCCACCCTGCTCTGAACTACTGGGATTTTATCTTCGGGCAGAGAAATGGTGCACTTCACCGTGTTGAATAGTGCTCCAAGAAACACCAGCGATTGCGTTGGCACCAGATGGCTCTTTTCTAGATTCAGAATCAACCCGAATTCCTGGAGCGTAGAGATCACCTGTTCCAGATGTGAGAGTAGCTGAAGTCTGTCCTGAGACAGAAGAAGGAGATCGTCCAGGTAATGATGCAATCTGACACCTCTGGTCCTGATGAGAGCCACAACCGCCAACAAGGTCTTGGAGAATGTGCGAGGCGAAGTTGAGAGCCCGAAGGGAAGACACGTAAATTGCATGTGGGCATGACCCACAGCAAACCGGAGAAACTGATGATATTCTTTTGCCACAGGTACATGGAAATATGCATCTTTTAGGTCTATCGATGCTAGCCAATCCCCTGGGAGAACCGAATGTTGTATTGTGACCAGGGATTCCATTTTGAATCTTTCTCGATGGATAGATCTGTTGAGATATGTGAGATCTATTACCGGGCGCCAGGTGCCGTTCTTTTTCTGGACAAGGAAGAGAGGTGAATAGACTCCCAAACCTCTTTCCGCTTCGGGAACTGGCACAACGGCTCGCTGAGCCAGTAAGGTGTCCACATAAGCAAGAAGAACCTTCTTTTTTTCTGCTGAAGGAGGAAGTGAGGTTGCGACGAACCTGGGTTTAGGAACATTGTCGAACACCCACGAGTGCCCTTGGGACACGATATTTAAAACCCAGGGATCTTGGATCGAGGCTGCCCAGACATCCCGAAATTGGAGCAACCTGGCCCCTACCGGGAAGGCCTGGACGGGCCCAACCTCAAAAGGATTTGGTGGCCTCCCGGTCACCAGACGAAGAGCCTTTTGAGCCTTTCTGGAAGGTGGATTGCCTTGACTTCCAGCTTCTTCCGTAGGATTTTCCTGGTCTGTAGCTGCGCGCTTCCCTAGAACGATTAGCGTTCTGTCTCCTTGGAAAGGAGCGCTTCTGAGCGCCTGGGCGTTTATCCTGAGGGAGGAACCCAGATTTTCCGCCCGTGGCCCGAGTTATGGCTGCATCCAATTTGTTCCCAAAGAGGGAAGAACCCTCAAAGGGAATGCCTGTTTGGAAGCAGCATCGGCAACCCAAGGACGAAGCCACAGGGCACGTTTAGCCATAACAGAAGACAGCATAATTCGGGCCAAAAGGCGAATAGTGTCTAAAGACGCTTCCCCCAAGAAGCCCGCAGCCAACTTCAGCTCCTGGATCGGGGAGCTCCAGAGCACTTCCTCCGATATTCCTCCAAGAGTACCCTCCAAGGAGTTGATCCAGACTTCCATGGCTTTTGAAATTGTAGCCAAAGCCAATGCTGGCTTGCAGGCCATACCGGCTGAAAGATATGCTCGCTTAAGATCAGCATCAATCCTCCTATCCAACGGATCCTTAAACTAGGCCGTATCCTCCATTGGAAGGGTGACATGCTTCACAAGGCGCATTACAGCCGCATCCACACTGGGAGAAGATTCCAGGTGTTTCACCTCTTTTTGTTTAAATGGATACAACTTCGCCATTTTTGTGGTCATGGAATTTTTCCTTTCCACTTTTCTCCACTCTTCGGAAATTATATCTCCTAACTCCCCTAGGAATGAAAAGTTCAAGCGTTCCTTACATAACTGCTTGAAATATTTTTGCTGCTTCGGGGAGGAGACAGCCGGATCTTCCCAGTCAAGGGCTTCCCTCACCGCCTTTACTAGAGGGGAGACGAGGTTAAACTCAAACCCTGTACCGGAGTCCTCTGAATCAGACTCAGAATCTGACAGAAGAACAGAAGGATGGCTGGGCTGGGAAGATTCAAAAGGATATTGAACCAGAAGATCTCTTTCAGGAGAGTGGGTTGGCCTTGCAGAAGTACTTGGTCCATGTAGATCCGCCAGGGAATCTTTAAGGACTCTGCGTACTACCTCTTCAATATGTTGATCCGACCTCTCCCGTTCACCCGTAGCTCGGGCATAACACGGTTTGCACAGAGAGGAGCCGTCTGACACAAGGGTACCACACCCCCAGCACTTCTTCCCATGCGGACGCTCCGAGTGATCTGGGCGTTTGGATGAGGAAGACTGGCCCTCGCGTCCCCTACTATGGGGGGAGCTGCGTCTGGATTTAGAAGAGGAGTGCCGGTGATGTGACTGTCTTCACTGCGTGTGCTGGGCTGCTTATCAGACCTAGAAGAGCTGGAGACAGACAAAATAGCATAGAAAAGACAAGAAGCTAATAACACACCAGGACACCCCACCCCCTGAACTACCCAGCACATACCTTGTATGAGCGGGCTGGCCACTAGGGGGCGGCGATGTATCCATGGCTACAAAAAAGGCAGCAGACTCTATACAGGCTGGACAAGAGAATAAAAATGCAGCAGGCTAAGCAACATGCAATAAATGGGAATTAGCCAGATTATTAGAAAATACTGCTCAGATTTCCTTACCTTCAATAATGAGACCAGAACTGGGGGAGGCTGTCAGACGCCGACCTTCCCACCAGATCTGGCAACGCTGACCGTTTAAATAAGCCGCCTTGTGGCCGTGGAGCGACACTGCACATGCGCGAGTGACGTCACGCGTCCCTCCTGCGCATGCGCACCGAATCCGATCCTCCGGCCGCTACTGCGCAGACGCACGGAGGAACCCAGAAGCGGCGGTCAGGAATTGCGGCCGTGAATGGGAACCGAACAGGAAGCCCTACAGAACCGGAGGATACACCGGAGGCACCATAATACCCCCAGATCACTAAGAAACACCATGAGGGGCAGAAGGAAACTTACACAACAGGTAAAGCGCTTAAGGAACTAATAAAAAACAGCATGGTAAACACTGATGAAAACACAGGCAAAACATAATAGAGATAAAAGGGTCCCATAACAGGGCTTACCACCCTGACCGGAGCAGGGACAGGTCCAGAGACGCATCACCAGATTACATCTTCGGGCAATGATGGGCCACCCGCAGCAGCTGGGCTCTCTTGGCCGGACCGCCAAGCTCCTGCAAGGGGTCTCTTCTATTGCCCCCTCCATACCCTGCTAAGAGCCAGGGCTTAGCGGAGGCTCTGTAACCCATACCCGCATCCAGTATATATAGGACCGAAATCGTAGGAACATACACCGTATGACTGAGGAGGACGAAAAAGGAACACTGATGCTGAAAGGGAGCAAAGATTTATGGGAGTGGGGTCCTATGAGGTAGGAGAGGAGGCGGAGCCTACCGGAACGTATGCTGCCATGTGTGATCACTTGCAGAAGTGGGGCCCACACAGAGAAGAGGTGAAGTTCTTTCTGTGTCATAAGGAATTCGCAGCAGAGGGCAATGATCAGACGGCCCGTCAAGCCCCAAACCAGTGAAATGGTCTAGTACTTTCCTTTCCACTGTAGATGTTTCCTGTGTCCTGTTACTGAGCCACTCTAACTGGGAACATACCCTTACTTGCCAGATTTGTGGTGTCTTCTACATGCACATTGAATCTGCTAGGAGCTGATGTGCTGTCCAGACTACAGGCCTTGATCATTTTCACGCCTGAAGAGGACTGCAGCTACATACTCCTCTATCCTTAGAAGACTCATCTGCTTTGTGTTCTCTGCCAATCGTGATGACATTTCATGAAGGGACAACTCCAGGTTCAATACCACAGGACCCGAAGACATCAGTCAGAGTCATAAGAGTACCACCTGTCAAGGTGCAACTGAAACCTGAGGCACTCCTACCCAGTAAACCACAATACCCTTTGAAGCCAGCTCAATTCATAGCTATTTCAGCATAGGTCGAGACCCTTTGTCTAATGAAGCTCTGATACCCTGTACTTCTAAATGTAATGCCTCAAGGAGCCTAAAATTCCCCATCCTGATTTGCTAAGGCAATGACATCCATTTGAGACACATGGATCCAACTCCACCCAGAGGTTGTGCTCCTTCAGTATGTGGATGATCTCTTGCTTTGTGCGGGCACCCAAGAAGAGGCATCATCAACTCGCTCTGAGAGCCCCCTTTGCTACTTGGCCGAACAAGACTGCAAAGCCACAAAACACAAGAACCAGTGGTGCAAAGGCACAGTGGTCTTTCTTGGTCACTGCATCTCAGAAGGCACACTACATCTTACCCAAGAACAAGTCGCAGCAATCAAGGCCATTCCAGTGCCAATGGGTCAGAGATCCCTCCATCCCATCCCTCCATCCTTGCTGGGACTGATCTCCTACTGCTGTTCCTGCATTCCCGATGCATCCCTACTGATACGACCCCTGTATGATGCCCTGAAGACCGATCCTTCCCTACAATCAACAAAAGCCCTCACCAACTTTGAACTTCTGAAAGACATTCTGTCCGTGGTCCCCGCCCTCCACCTTTGGAACTATGAGAAGCCTTTCAAGCTATTCTCGAGAGAGAGGGACATGCCACAAGAGTACTATTCTTGCCGCTTGGACCCCGTGGCTAGGAGTGGCCCTTCCTGGTTAAACTGTTTTTGCTGTCCATACTCTGCTGGACAAAAACTTCAGACCTCGTTTTAGCACACCTGCTTGTTCTGGTTTCGCAAGACAATGCTGTTTCCCAAAGTGTGCTCTACTCATCCCGGACAATGTGTCCCTCCAGCGAGTCACTCTCAACCCGGCCACACTTCTGCCGTTTTTTCGAGGGGGGACAAGAAGGAGAATAAGGAGAAGGACAAGAAGGAGAAGGACAAGAAGGAGAAGGATAAGATGAAGAAGGTGAAGAAGACCCCTATAAATACTCCAGATATGCAGACGAAGAAGGCAAGTGCCATACTGGTGGCCAGAGGGTTCCTGACAGCGGCCGGAACACCATTGAAACATGGCCCAGTAATCAAGTATTTAATGGATGCACTATTCCTGCCTGAACAAGTGGCTGTCTTGAAGGTTAAAGCACATGGCAGACTGAATTCTCAAGAAGCCATAGGGAACCACTTGGTGGATATAGCGGCTAAGCAAGCAGCAACAAACCAACGAAAAATGGCCGAAGTGGCCGAAGAGGAGAGTGAATTTCCAGTGCAGATGCCTTTGGCAGTGCAGATGCCATCTGACAGTCTATACCTAGCTTCTATGCAAGGGGCGGCTCACACAGATAAAAGGAAAAACCCGTTTACCAAAATATATGTATTCAGCAGTCATCCAATGGGAGCATGGATCTGCACATCTCTCTAAGAACTTAATGAATTCACTGATCAGCAGATATTACTGGGCCCCAGGATCAGGAATAACCACCTTAACCAGAAATTACTGTGCCTCATGTGCAGTATGTGAAAAATGCAATCCGGTGAGGACAGAAGAGACACCACAGAAATATTTGGCGAAACCCCTGTATCCATTCCAGAGGATACAAATTGATCATATACAGATGCCAAAAAGCCCTAGTGGTGGTAGACATGTCCTCCGGTTGGCCAAAAGCCTACAACGTTACAAACATGACAACCAATGCCACAGCCAAGAAATTATTCAGTGAGATATTATGTAGACTTGGGGTCCCAGAGGTGGTAGAGAGCGATCAGGGCCTAGCTTTCACAGCAACCCTTACAAAAGAGATTTGGGCATCACTGGGAGTTCAGTTTGCTCTACACACCCCATATCACCCTCGAAGTAGTGGGAAGGTAGAAAGGATGAATGGTACAATAAAGTCTAGGATGTTAAAAATGTCCCAGGAAACAGGGATGAGTTGACCAGACAGTTTGCCCATTGCCCTGTTCAGTGTCAGACACATCCCCCAGGGGGAAACATGCCCTGTCTCCTTATGAAATTTTGTTTGGTTCAGCCCCCAGACTCAGCTGTTACTTCCCACAGCAGTTGCAGTTACAATCTGATGTGTTAACTAGTTATGGTACACGTTTGTCTAAAGCAATAACTAATATCAGTTCGAGTATTTTCCTCCATTCCAGACACAGAAACAGACCCGGGAACCCACAGAAGACAAGATTCTGCCGGCAGCACAATGATTGTGCTATATATCCTTTTCTTTAAAAGTCTGATAAAAAGCTCAGCAGGTGATTATCACCAAACCAGGTACGCAACAGGCGGCCACCACTAGGACAAATGGTATCATTACATTTTTGTACAATTCATCCAGCACACAAGCAGTTCCATTAACTTTTGATTTTTGTAGTATAATACTCCTGATAAATACACTGACCTAGTACCCACGCACAGGAGGAAGTGAACAGCTCCCTCCGGAAGCTTTGACCCTCTTGTGTACATGAATAGGGGTCCCAAGGGGGGTCCCCGATGAATTCGGAGCCAGGGATCAGGTGGTTTTGAGTCTCTTAAGTGGAAGAAGAACTCAGGTATTACAGAACCTTGGTCTCAGTATTGTAGCTGGATGAGTGGGTGGCAGAAGGTGCTCGCCCAGGTAGGTGTAACAGTACTAATATGATGGAAGAGGACAAACCCTTCATCTCTCTGTAGTCACCCCTATTCATTATTTCACAGTTCAATAGGGTTATAGGGATAGATAGCACCTGACTGCCCTCTCCAAGCTGTATCGAGGGGGGTAGTGAGCTAGTTACTGCTCTTCTCTATATACAGCCTCCAAAAAAGTTCCGGTGGAGTATGGGCCAGGTGAATAGGCGCTCTATTAGTAATAGGGACAAATTGAAATAGACATTTCAAGGGGGGAAACTGTAATGGATGTAATACTGGTTATATTAGTGAAATGCCTATTTCACCTTATGGTGCATACCTTATGTATATATGTTACTGCTGAGATTCACTACCTTACTCAAAATGCAATTAGATCACCCCTCCTTTCGGAGAAGCAAGATGGCGATTGAACATGGAGACTACACCCAAAATAGGACCTCGTCATGTCCTGGAAGAAAAGCCTAGACACATAGATACTCCAATCATCCAATCACCACCTTATACGTATTATATATGACTATTTCCTGGAAATAACTCTCCTCAGTCTTTATAAAGATAAAGAGGAAGTAATAAAATCAGAATGAACTATTTTGACGATTGTCAGAGTTTGGTCATTTCAGTGTGCGCACATTAATCTCACCAATTGGGAAGGCAGTAGATATATCTGAGGACTGTTCTGGTCCGAATCCAACACAGAGTCTGTCAGGAAAACATGTTTGTTATTTTTCAAGAAAAAAACGAAGAATTTAGTATCACTTTAACTTATATGTGCAGCAGCAAAGGGGGTGGGAAATAAAGACTGCACGCCGCACATACAGTATGCATCAATGGGCAGCAGAAGTTTATATCCTGAGAGCATGCTCACTGCACACTCCCAACACAGAGAATGGGCTGTCAAAGACAGCTCCTGGTCTCTAGTAATGATTGAGAGCCATTGGCCTCAGATCCCTTTCATGTGACCACTGTGAAAGCCAACTGCTCACACGTAATAGATGGTCATATTTCATGAATCCTCCCTCCTCCTTCATCCCTTTATTCATGACAGAGGCAAATTTTATTACTAAATTCTGGCCATTTTCAAGGGTAATAGGCAAGCTGTTGTCAAAGTGGGGCTTTGCAGCTGGGAACTGCTTTAGGGGCCATTTAACAAAGAAAAAAAATTCTTAAATACTATATAGTGGGGATAGGATTCATTTATGGGACTTTGACAGCAACATGGAAAAACACCAACCCTTTAAATTGCTTTGAAGATGTATTTAAGCTGGATCTGACCAGTCCAAATTTTATGGACAGCATTACTCACACCAAATTCTAAAATCATATATTTTGGATGTGTAATTATAGTAGATGTTTTAACTTTACATTTAGCATGGCTTAAATACAGCAGCAGGAACATCCCAAAGTGCTTCAATACAACTTGAAAGAGTATTTTTTAAAGCAATTTTGTCTGTGAAACCTGCAGATCTAAAATCTATAGGAAAATGTAATTAAAAAAAAAAAAAGCTGAGGCCTTAACTATAACTTACCTCAGTATAAATGGACCAGTTACAAAAACAGTTTATAATACACGATGTAAGCTTTTTTCACAGTACTACACTGAATTGTCTAACAAGTATAATAAAATGTCAAGCTGGTATAAGGATACCAGGAGAGGTGATTTAGGGGCTTTTGTTTTACTTCCCTCCAGCATCTGTAAAAAAGATCTGCCCTGCCTTGGGAAGGGTTCTGCTTGAGATGACTGGGTGGGTGTAGGCAAGTTCTGCAGAGGCTCAAGCTTTTGCATGGTTCAAGCTTAGCATGGTCCCATTACCCTCTTCCTTGCCTAATGTGATATATCCCAAGCCTCTGAAACCCTTTGTGAGACTTCCACTAAAAAAAAGTCCACACTGCAGAACTTTGTGAACTGGCCTTGGGAATATCAGTAGCTTGTACCTGTGAGGAAGTGCTGCCAGATGGATTAGGATAGCTGCTTTCTCCGCTGCAAGCTGCCAATGCTCCAGGACAAAATCCTCTTTCACTGCGGTTCAGCCATTCCCCCAACTTTTCATCTTTTTCAATCCAGCCCTTTCTTTATTGTGAGGGCCCACTCTGTAGTAATGTCACTGCCTCTTGCTGTTCCCTGTTTGATGTCAACTCCCTCTATAGTCATGGCGACACCTACATCAACCTCAATATTTGAAAGGAGCACTGTTCTGCCCCCCTCCTCCTTCCCCCGCTGCTGGGCTAGTTAGAAAGGGCAGCGTGCTTCGTGCATGCGCAGTAGGGAACTGGCTGTGAAGCCAAAAGGCTTCACTGCCGGTTTCCACTTATGACGAATGGCAGCAGCAGCATCCGACAGCCGAACCGAGAATCGGCTGGAGTGCCAACATCAGGCTCCCTGGACAGATAAGTGTCTAAATATTAAAAGTCAGCAGCTACAGTATTTGTAGCCGATGACTTTAAACTTTTTTTTTTCCCCAGGCAGAACTCCACTTTAATGCTGGTTAAAAGAAAATGTAATCCTTACCTGAATATTTGGTTTGCAAAAACAGAGCATAATAAAAAAAATGTTCCATTTGTTTTGTTCAATCATTTTTATTGATAGCTTCACACTAAAAAAAAACAACTGGGTGGTTGCAAAACAATAAATACAGTAGATGTCGTCAAAGCAATATACAGTAATAGGAATGTTCAGTGAGTAGACAAGTACTGTATATCACTGTGTATTTACCATGTTATACTGTGATTGCCAGTGTTGGTTACATTGTAGTGTTTTAAATAACCGGAAAGGATTTACCTCTGATTCAAATTTTTAAGTGCATACAGAAAGTGTAGGTTACAAAGTGAAGAAAAAAAAAAGGAAAAGGAAAAAGAATAAAGGTGGTAAGAGATTTGATTTTTTCTCTAAAGTGTTAGTAGTACTAGGCATGCTCAATTTTTTCAAACATTATAGATTTTTTTCCAAAAGTAGCTGTAACCCTAAAAAAATAATTTAAAGAAATGGTCCCATTCCTTTAAAGCATGATCAGAAGCATAGTGCTGTTGCAGTGTATATACCTGCCCCTGATGAAGTGGAATGCAGTCCACAGAAACGCGTTGGGCCTACTTGGATGCAATCTCAGTATTATGCATTGTCTGTTCTTCTACACAAACTGTTTGAACCTGTCGTGTTATCATGCAATTCAGTCATACGTACTCAGTGTACACGCATCAAGTTCGCTGGTTATTTATTTTCATTTTTGTCACATGCATTGTTATATTTTTTTTTGCTATCTTTGTTGCATATGTAGTGTCATTTTTTTATATCTCTGCTGTAATAAAACATGTATTTATTTCATTGGTCGTGGCACACACCTCATTCAAAGTCTCGAACCTCTTCCTTTTTGTATTCAGTATAGGGATGGAGGTGCCTTTGGCGCCTCATTTAAAGTCCCAAAAATTTTCCTTGTCAAGGGATGCGCCTTGCTAGGCAAATTAGAGATGGAGACGTGTGTCCATGACCAATTTTTATCACTAGTTAGAATTTTTTGACTCTAGGTGATTGTCTTACCTTATGGCCATCACTAGTGTGGTGTTTGTCTTAACTCATGGCCACCACCAGTGTAAAAAATCCCCCCCCCCCCTTACAAGGAGGTGGTTGTAACATCTAATTGGGATATTCCCAATATATTTATTTACTGAATTTATTTTAACTACATAATACATCAGCATGTTCTATGTTGTTTTTTGGTTCAATTTATTACCCCATTTGTGTTCGTTGGGCATTTTTAAGACTGTCAGACAAGTACTCTGAACACAGCTTCATGTTCCATTAAGACTCACTGCTGACGTTGTTTTGGCTGGGCTGTTTGGCGGTCTTTAACTTCCGGGAGCTGCGATGCTCACTTGTGACCTGCCCATTTCCCCCTCCCCCCCCGCCCTGCGGCTCTGGTGTTTGGGCGGGTCTTTCCGCTGAGCATCGGCGCCACGCCACACGCCATGCACGCGACGTCACTCTCCGGCACCACGCAATTAGCTGTTATTACCACCCTGTGCGTATAAGGCATCCCTTCGGGAGTGGCTTGCCACATGGCACCTATCTCAAGTTTGGAACTGCCTTTCCCATGCACATCCACGTGGCGTTGGGGGCACTATGTGGACAATCTGTTTTGATGTGACACTTATTTCTTGGACCTTGGATTCCTTTTTTATCCCCACACTTTCTTTTTCTTGATGCTTGGTGTTCCTTTATTGGTAAGTTACCTTGTCTTAGTCCCCTCACTTCCTTTTTATCCATACCCTTGGCTTTTCCACTCTCTTGATAATTGCACCTCAAATTGTCCTATTTTCTGACACTATGGGCTTTTCACCCAATGGTCATCTTCAAGCAATGCTTTCACTCCCTCACCTCATGCATGGTCTTTCTCACCATGTTTCTTTTTTTTTGGACAATATGTTATGTATCAGTGGCATCACTGATCGCTATTTATATACAGTATATATATATATACATATATATATATATGCACCAATATACCTCCCCATGGGATCTTTATGTGGTTACAAGCTCCCTATTTTCATTCTTACTCCCATTCCCCACCACTGCAAGTCCTTCATTTCCACCCCCTTTCATCTCTACTTTTTCTTCTCTATTTCCTGTCACCTCATACCTTGTCCGCATATGTTAACCCCCTCAGCTCCTGGGAGAGATATACCTCCAGCCATGCCCAGTCAACCATATCAGCATGCAACAACAAATTTGAGCATCATTGTAAGTTGATGAGGGTCGAATCCCTTTCCTCCCTTTTCTCAATATATACCATCTCTGTATATCTGATATATACTCATATATATCCCTTAGAGACATTTACTATATACCTGCCTCTGATGAAGTGGAATGCAGTCCACAGAAACGCGTCGGGCCTACTTGGATGCAATCTCAGTATTATGCAATGTCTGTTCTTCTACATGAACTGTTTGAACCTGTCGTGTCATCAGGCAATTCAGTCATACGTACTCAGTGTACACGCATCAAGTCCGCTGGTTATTTATTTTCATTTCTGTCACATGCATTGTTATATTTGTTTTGTTATCTTTGTTGCATATGTTGTGTGTTTTTTATATCTCTGCTGTAATAAAACATGTTTTTATTTCATTGGTCGTGGCACACACCTCATTCAAAGTCTCGAACCTCTTCCTTTTTGTATTCAGTATAGGGATGGAGGTGCCTTTGGCGCCTCATTTAAAGTCCCAACATTTTCCCTGTCAAGGGATGTGCCTTGCTGTTGCAGTGTAATTTGTCCCTTTCTTTGATCAAAAATACCTGGTTGATCCGCCTGTCCCTGTATCCCCCTGTGTGTGCTGACCACAGTAATCATGGCTTCTAATCCATGATACCGTGGTCAACTTGCATGCCTCGTCATCCTGCTGTGTGTACACAGTCTCTCCCTTCCTGCCTGTAATTTTCAATTCTGTGTGTGAGAGCCAATCTCCTCCTGCTTCTATTCCAATGTAATACATAACACAATTACTTGTATCCTCTCTGTTTTAGCAAGATATTCAGTACAGTATGTCAGTTTTATTTTGAAATTATAATCCTAAATACCTTTTTTGCACAGCTCCTCTATCCAGTCACATGACCTCCCTCTGCTGGCTGGCTGACATCAATAGGGAGTCTCAGCCCCTCCTGCTGCTCTTCATTGATCAAGGAAGGAGAGCAGAGGGAGATCACTTGACTGCACAGAGGAGTTGTGCAAAAAGGTATTTAGGATTATAATTTAAAAGAAACACACACTGCACTTTATATATTGCTAAACTAGAGAGGATACAAGTAATTGTGTTATGTGACTTTACAACCTCTTTAACTTCTGAAAAAGTGGAAGTTGCAGATTTCCAAGCATTTAAAATAATTCCCTCTCCATACAAATATAAGTACTTAGCCAAAGTTGACTTCCAGTACATCCTTTGGGTTAATATGGGTCTTTAAAAAATGAATTTCTAGAAACAATATATATACAGTATTATTTGATAAATTCAGATGCAAAAGTGTTTCACTTTTGGGCAATCCCAACACAAATGGATAAACATACCTGAAGATAAACACTAAAGCAGATTGAAGTATAATTTGATATAATTTTAGAGACCCTGTATGTCAGAAGATACTACCATAGTAAACGCTTGTTGCTTTGCTCTGCTGCTGTGACATGGGAAGAAATTTTGGAAGTGGAAACTAAAATGTGGCCCCAGTCCTGTGGAGATAATGGGCACTCTATCTCTGAATTTCACTTATAGGCACAGGAAGGAAAGGTTGTATCTAACTGTGATAATAGTTAGAAATAAATGGCCGAGATTATACCTAGTGTTTGGGAGTTCTTGCTGCAGTATCTTTCAAAAGGGATCATGCTGGTTATATCTTCTTTGTCACTAATTATTGTGGCTATGAATTTATTGATTTGGAGATAGAGAAAGATGTCCCTAGTGGGGATTTGATGTGTTTTTTTATAAGGAGGCAAATGGTTTAACTCTTCCAGGAACAGTCAAGCCATTTACAAAAATTAAATTAAAATGCTGTCAGTATTAAAATGCTAGAGGGTTGTTACAGCCTATGAGAAGCTTGGGACTGTTAAGGAGGGTACACACTATAAGAAAATCAGATCAAAAATTCTGTACGAGGCACGATCATTCGAATTTTGTATAGTGTGTACACAATTTTCGACATCCGATTCAGACTTTGCAAATGAAAATTTCATTTAATGTGTACGTATTGTACTGTGTACATATATATTTTCATACGAGAAAAATCAGAAGTGAAAGACTGCGCATGATTAGAAACAATAAACAACAAAAAAAAGCCTTTGTCGTACGAGAAATTTCGTACATTATTTCCTCCCTCGGTTTCCAACAAGGAGAATCCGACGATTGTTCGCCTGATTTTCTCATGGTGTGTATCAGCCTTAAAAGTAATAAAATATTTAAGTATAAAATATTTAATTTATTGTGCCAACAGGGATGGGAGAGCCATAAAATATTATTATTTATTAGCGGGGCTCACTCATATGCCAAAGAGGGGGTCTTGTGGTTATATGCCAGAAAGTTATTTGGCCTAACTTCATGGAGTATGCTGGTGAACAAATGAGACAAAGGGTCAGAGCATTGTAGCTATATACAGTATTATAAAAGGAAGTGGCCTTCATGACAGGATCACCAGGAACTATTTTTAAAAAGCTGCAAACTAATTGTATTTACATACAGTATACTTTATGCTTTTCAAAAGATTCAAACGGAATCCCCTTCTCTGTAAATGCTAGCTCTCATTTACACAGATCAGGTATGCTTTATGAAATGAGATGTGATATCAAAAAGCAATTATTGTGACCTCCTAGACAAGGTTGTGAAATGTTGAAAATCTCTTATCTCTTATCTCTTATCAAGGATGCTAAAAAGCATTTGACAAGATTGCCTGAGACTTGTCTGAAATTCCTAAACACAAAGGCCTAAGTTTGCACAGAAACTGGACACAAATAGCCAATAGGACAAGAAAAAATCCACTGTCCCCAGTAAAAAAAACTCAACCTTTCTTGAGAACCTCTTGATCAACTCATTATTGGATAACATATGGGGTTGTCATCAGTTACAGTAAGCACAAAAGCTGTCTTGTGGGCAGAGATGTATAGTAACTAAGTAGAACTACTTCACTACTGTACTTAAGTACCGAAAGGCGGTATCTGTACTTTCCTAGAGAAGAATTTTTTTCTCCTACTTCCACTTTTACTTCACTACATTTTTTCGATGATTTCAATACTTCTACTCCGATATTTTTTTTTTGTGCTGCATAGTTACTTGAAGCTCAAAACATGTGTATTATCAGCGCATACGAAAATAAAAGCTACTGTATGTATAAATAAAAGCTGCATTTGAAATAATAAAAAACAATATGACGTTCAAACTTTTGACTTCTTTCTTTAATAACTACATAACACAGTACTTGTACTTTTACTTTCAGTACTTGAGTAGCAATTTTTTTTTCAAAACTACTGGTACTTTTACTTTCAGTACTTGAGTAGCAAAATTTAAAAAAAAAAACTACTTGCTATACTTAAGTACAAAAAATTATGAATACTTTAGTACTTCTACTCAAGTCACTTTTTGATCGAGCACTTACACTTCTACTCAAATTTCTTTTTGATCGAGCACTTGTACTTTTACTCAAGTATGAGTTTCGAGTACTTTATACAACTCTGCTTGTGGGTGATATATCTTTATTTTCTTTTTTCTTTTTTTAACCAAACTGCTTACATATTGACTTGACTATTTACATGTTACAGGCTTCTGGGAAATATGGGAGCTGTCCAATTTAAATGAAGCTGCATGAATCAAAAGCCTTGAATAGCAACCTACCAGGCCAGTAAGTCTATCAGCTTAAAGAATTATCATCCTCCTGGCACCAAGCTCAACTTGGTCCCTATTGGAAGAATATTTTTAATGACCCTAAATTTGTGAGCTTAATAGTTTTGCAACATCCAGGAAAAGCTGTTATTTACCCTAACTTAAAGTTAAATATCATCATGCATTTGGGATACATTTAATTATTGCTGCTTGGTGCCTGCTTCCCAGACACATGCACATTTTTTCGTTGAAGGAATAAGTTACCGTAGACACCTGCATATCATAGTTGATGCACACCAGACAGGATAAACTGAACTGGCTGGATTATAAATCTTCCCTAAACTACAAGAACATAATGAATATCTGAATTTCAGGAGGACTATTTTCTGAGTTCATGAAGTTTATTTTTATCAGGCAAAATTATGAACTGTGTCAGTGTGGATAGCAGTCAGAAACTTCCTCAGGTTGGTATGGGATCCTTACTTTCTGGTTATCTGGTATTTCTATCCTAACCCTCTTTTTTTTTCATTTTCCTTATTTTTTTTTGTTTTGTTTTTTCTTTTAAAAAAAAGGCTGTTCAATTGAGATATTCTTCAATAGGGTTTCTAAATATAATCTAACCCAACTTTGCTCACTGATTTATACAAATGTATATACTTATTTCAGTGTATAAAAATAGCACACAGACAAGGATGTAATACATTGTAACACATCTAAACAAAACACATATTTAAAACCAAATAAAATATATTTCCTGAAAGGCATGCATTTATAAATAGCTTCATGTACTTGACATCACAAAGTTTTCTTGAAGAAAAAATAAATAAATAAATAATTATCAGAATTATTAAAAAAAACTATTATCAGTCCAATTACCGAATGTCTCCAAATATAGTTGTGATGCCTTTGTCCTTACCCATGAACCATCTTAACAATGGGGTGCAATCTAATAAAAACCACATTTGAGATATCACTAAGGATCCATCCATTAAGAGCATATCTTGTTACTGCATGCAAGTGCCACAGATCATTGCTGGAGAATGATATTATTAATCTCTCTGCCACTTGACACAATCACTGAAGATTATCATAGTATCTTAAATGCTGAAACACCAGGGGGTACCTCACCCAAATTGTGGGTTTGGGATAAAAGGTGGGATTGCAAAATAAGTTTTCAAGCATATAGAGTGGTCCGTAATATTGCTGGCCACTCTATATGCTTGCAACACATTTTCACACCACATGTAATAGAGCGACGGTGGACCACCCAAAGGCTTATAGCCTGTGCAACCAATCCCTTAATCTTAGATGGCCCTACCCAAATTCTCCTGGATCATACAGGTCGCCTCCTTGAATAATTCAGGACAAGCTGTCATCAAAGACACCTGACACAGGCGATTCTCACTTGACGAGAATTTTATAGTAGCTGCGCTAACTAGTAATTTAATATATGATCCTCCTTCACCCAGATAAAGATCCACCCCTCAAAACTCAGCATAGACTTCCCAATTTCCCACCCATTTATTGTATCAAATTATCAATCTTTCTTAGAAGGATAGAAAAGAAAGAGGGATGGAAAATTGAACTTAAATAGCAGAATCATGCAATCACAGAAGGGATCATACTGTTACCACGCTCGGACAAAAGGGATTAGTGATCAGAGAAACTTAAACACACAAAAAAAACTGTTTTCATTTTAATGAAATACACTTCTATACAACTTCAACATGATTCAATAAGGTACCACATATTTTGTCTCTTTTTTTTTACGATGAGCACTTGATATGCAATATCACAATTCAAGTCAAAGTCACACTTTGTATCATTTATGGCATAGCAAAGATAGAAACAACTGTACTATATACTGTATATCCAACATTTACTATTTTACCCTTATTAAAATGTACTTTTATACAATTCTAACATGATTCAATAAAGTACCATATACTGTATCTAATCATATATTTTTTGACATGATTAGTACTTAGGCAATGTAATAATTCAGTGATACCCTTTGTTTTATTTATGCCATAGCAAAGATAAAAACAACTGGACTATATACAGTATATCTCTAAGACCTTTAAATCCACTCAATTCATCCAGTTGAAATATCTCTGCTTGCCACCGGACCTTAGAGGGGTTTGAAATTAAAAAACAATGGCGGGAGAAGTCATACACTTGGTGGTTTCCAAACTCTGGTCCGGGGGCCAGATGCGGCCCTGTGCTTGCCTTTATCAGACCCTTTGTGCACTATTATTTCAATGATTGGGCACTATTCCTCCAACTGACACCAATGATGGGGCATTATCTCTCCAACTAACACCAATAATGGTGCACTATTATTCCCACTGACACCAATGATGGGGCACCATTCCTTCTACTAAAACCAATAATGGGGCACCATTCCTTTCACTGACACCAATGATGGGGCACTATTCCTCCAACTGACACCAATAATGGGTCACTATTGTGAACTTCTAAAATCAATGAAGGGACACTGACGCTGGAGATGTTTCTACTCCCACTGGCCACAGTCAAGCTCCCCCTAAAGCCTGAAGGACTGTAAACTGGCCGTTTGTTTAGAAGGTTTGGAGACCTCTGACTTAGAACAACAGACTAACAATATCCAGTACAATATTATAACACTGAAAATGGGTATGTTTAAGATCAACAAAAAAAAAGAAACAACCAACATAACAATTTCTCATTTCAAGAGAAAGTGAGAGACTACCTAAAAGCTAATGGTATGGCTTACTTGTGTCCCAAAAAACTATTAAAATGTATAGTGCCATTTAAACCTGCTGCTAAATTAATGACCTCTCACTGTAGCCAGAGGTTCAACTCACTCAGCAAGTGGGCAAACACCCTATTTAATTCACCCATTTGCTGAATGCTGAACAAGCTTTAGTGCTAGTGCTAATAAACTTTGGTCCGAACTAGGGATGATCGAACGGTTCGGGTCGACCATCGGTTCGACCCAAACATTGGCTGTTCGAGGTTTGGCCGAATTTAACACTTTTTGCTGAAAAAGTTCGGAATTCGGCAACCAGAACCGACCAAAATGCAATGGGTCAGGAAGTGGGCTTTAAAAGCCCGTGATTGGACCAGAACCATTAGTAAAAGCCAATTGAGGGGGCAGGAGAATGCTAGGAATGTGATTGGAGTGACTCGGGGGTCCCTAGATCAATCATTATTGAATACGCCCCCCAGTATATAAGATAGCCCCGGGAAATTCCTAGCATTGTAATACAGGGACATGGAAGAGAGTGGAAGCAGTTCTGTTAAATTTGCTTCAAAAGTGTCATTTAGCATTTATTAGTGTGAGGAAAGGCATATCTAGTGTAGTTAGAGTGCTCTTTTACACTTTAGTTAGATGCAAAAAATTAGTTTCTGTAGGGAAAGTGTTAAGTGCTAGGGTGACCGTAGTGTAGTGTAGGGTGATCTGACTCTGACTGCTATGGCAGGGTGACCAAACCCTTCCATGTCAGGGTGACCGCTATAGAGAAAACATTGTTTCTCTTATGTCACATTCAGAGCACTGATATGGCTTCTCACCGGTCAGCTTGCTTTTTGGCTGCAGTCGTTTATAGGGATTTTTTGAGGACATGTTTGAAGTCAGGCATGACATCTGAACATGTGTATAGGGGGTATATATACACACCCATGTATGTATATATACACCTGCACATATATAGGTGTGAAAGGAGCAGAACACTATACTTGCGCTAATTAAATAATTAACACCAATATGGCTCCGCTCCTATAACACCTATATATGTGTAAGTGTAAAATACATATAAGTGTGTGTGTACATATATACCCCTATACAGAAGTTCAGATGTTTTGCCTGCCTCCAAAGAACCCAAAAAAATGCCCAAAAAAACGCTAGCGCCAAAAAAAACGCCTAGGTGTGTTGTTGCAGGCATTTTTTGGGGGTTTTTGGAGGCAGGCAAAACATCTGAACTTGTGTATAGTGGTATATATACACACATACATGTATGTATTTTGACACTTACACATACGTATATAGGTGTTATAGGAGCAGAGCCATATTAATGTTAATTATTTAATTAGCGCAAGCATATATTTCTGCTACTATCACACCTACAGTATATATGTCTAGGTGTATATATACATATAAGTATGTGTGTATATACCCTTATACACAAGTTCAGATGTTTTGCCTGCCTCCAAAGAACCCAGAAAATGCCCAAAAAAACGCTAGTGCCAAAAAAAAACGCCCAGGTGTGTTGTTGCAGGCATTTTTTGGGGGTTTTTGGAGGCAGGCAAAACATCTGAACTTGTGTATAGTGGTATATATACACACATACTTATATGTATTTTACACTTACACATATATAAGTGTGAAAATAGAGAAGCCATATCCCTGTTCTATAAGTGACATAATACAAACAATCTTTTTTTTCTGGTTCTGGACATGCTACAGAGCTGAAACTTCACAGGTACACTTTTTTGTTATTAGTTATAATAATTTTAGATATTACTATACCACTGCAAGTCTGCAAATCTCTTTGCACAGCACAGCTCACAGTCCAAAAGTTCTCCAACAGCAGCCTGATTACACAGCTTAATTCTCAGCAGCAGCACCACCCTCTCTCCTAGGCAGTCTCCTGGCAATCAGCAGCATAAGCTTCAGGCCCCTGTACACAGACTCCTAACCACTCCTTACCGCTCACTATGTTCTAAAGGCACACAGCCATTTCCAAAGTAGCATCAGCCCAGAGCTCCTGGCCACACCACCCTGGGTTTAAGACACTGTGTCTTTGCTCTGTCCATGCAGAGGGTGGATAGTAATTATCAGTTGCTACCATTGCAGTCAATCAATCCCCTGCCAGTTGTTAGGGGGAAGGCAGAGTTCCAGGCTGTGGTGGCAGCCAATCAGGATATAGTCTTTACTTCTCCTCTCTCTCTTCATTGTATATCACTTGCAGGAAGAGGAGCAACAAGCAGCAGCGGGAGGAAACATTTCTCATAAGCAGCTTAAAAGGGCCGCCAACCAGCACTACACTTGTGACAGAGGTGTAACTAGGACCTTCAGGAGCCCTGGTGCAAGAAACCTTGGAGGGCCCCCACCTAAACTTCCCCCTTCATTTCATTGGTCCCTGGGCCCTTTTCTCTGGTCCCATGGCCCTCCCCACTGATCCCGGGGGTCCTTTACTCCTGCTGCAGGGCACTTTATTAAGGTCCCGCAACAGGACCCTTTCATGTGTTCTGCAATGGGCCTCCTTCCTAACATCTTGGGCCCACCCCACGCAACAGATGCTATTGCTTCCTGTGGCCACTAGAGGCAGTGGAGAGCACCACGTGGAGAAGAGAGGAGAGGAGGAACAGCTGAGGGAGACTTGGACAGAAACCAGTGACTGAAGGGGGACTGCTGACGCAACGTGACAGACACCAGGCAGCGGGAACAGTACTGGAGGCATGCGGGGACTGACTGACCGGACAGGAGACAGCAGAAACGTGAGTGTGCTGAATCAGCTGTTTGGCTGAGTGAGGGGGATCACACAACAGGCACAGACAGCGTGTATAGAGACTGACAGGGGGAGGCTGCAGGATCTTCCACCAGACGAGGACAGACCAGGGCAGACAAGCATTAGATTTGACAGTGCCTAGTACCTTGATACCTGCAAGTACATTGGTACTGGGAGTAGCACCTTAGCAATCAGGAAAAATACCTTAGACTGACCTGCGACTGACTGTGCTCTGCGACTGACTGTGCTCTGTGACTGACTGTGCTCTGCGACTGACCGTGCTCTGCGTGCTCTGTGACTGGGCTCTGCGACTGACTGTGACCTGCGACTGACTGTGCTCTGTGACTGACTGTGCTCTGCGACTGACTGTGCTCTGTGACTGACTGTGACCTGCGACTGACCGTGACCTGCGACTGACTGTGCTCTGCGACTGACCGTGCTCTGCGTACTCGGCGACTGACTGCGACTGACTGTGCTATGTGACTGACTGTGACCTGCGATTGACCGTGACCTGCGACTGACTGTGCTCTGCAGCTGACCGTGCTCTGCGTACTCTGCGACTGACTGCGAATGACTGTGCTCTGTGACTGACCGTGCTCTGCGACTGACCATGCTCTGCGACTGACTGTGCTCTGCGTGCTCTGCGTGCTCTGCGACTGACTGCACTCTGCGATTGACTGTGCTCTGCGACTGACCGTGCTCTGCATCTGACTGTGCCCTGCGACTGACTGTGCTCTGCGACTGACTGTGCTCTGTGACTGACTGCTCTGTGACTGACCATGCTCTGCGTGCTCTGCAACTGACTGTGCTCTGAGACTGACTGTGCTCTGCGACTGACCGTGCTCTGTGTGCTCTGCATCTGACCGTGCTCTGCGACTGTGAGTGTCTGTGAGTACCGGTGAGTGTCTGGGAGTACCTGTGAGTGGCTGGGAGTACCTGTGAGTGGCTGGTAATACCTGAGAGTGTCTGGGAGTATCTGTGAGTACCTGAGTGTCTGGGAGTGTCAGTGAGTGTAGCGGAGTACCAGAGGGTGAGAAAGTAGAGTTAGGAAGCTAGGAAACAGCCACACAGGATAGACTTAAATTACTGAATCCCAATTAGATTAGATTAGTAGGTACAATGCCCGGCGGGTGTGGAGATGCGATTCGGTGTACATCTTGTGATATGTATGCGTTCCTCGATCATGCGATCGAGGGCGAATACAAGTGCACAAAATGTAAGCACGTTGCTTCCCTGGAAGCTCAGGTCCTGAATCTAGGGAAGCAACTGGCAGCACTGAGACGAATATCCATACCGAAGGAGAGCCGGGATCGTACCTGACAGGTGCAGGCTGGAGCCTGCAGAGAGGTGGGCGGAGAAACGGAGGTGCAGGCATCAGAGCAGAGTAGATGGGTGACAGTTAGGAAGGGTAGAAGGGAAAAAGGTAAGGAGGCCAATCCTTGGCTGCAGCACCCCAATAAATACGCCCCGTTGCGTGATGTTGGGGAAACCAGTCAGGGACCAGCATTGCTGGAGCAGAGCGACGCCCCTAGCTGCCAGGGGAAGAACTCCTCCAGTGAGGCCGAGAGAAAGGGAAAGGAAAGACAGGTGCTGGTGGTAGGGGACTCAATCATTAGAAGGACAGACAGTGCAATCTGTCACAAAGACCGTGAGCGCCGAACAGTCTGTTGTTTACCGGGCGCTCGGGTTTGGCACATCACGGATCAGGTGGACAGATTGCGGGGCTGGGGAAGACCCAGCTGTCATGGTACACGTGGGTACCAATGACATAGGCAGAGGAAGATGGAGAGTCCTAAACGATTTATGGGACTTAGGTGCTAAGTTGAGGAATAGGACCTCCAAGGTAGTATTTTCAGAAATACTACCTGTACCTCGAGCCACACCAGAGAGGCAGCTGGAGATTAGGGAAGTTAACAAGTGGCTGAGGAGCTGGTGTTGTAAGGAGGGTTTCGGGTTCCTGGAGAACTGGGCCGACTTCTCAGTCGGCCACCGGCTCTTTGGTAGGGGCGGATTGCACCTAAATGGGGAGGGTGCAGCCGTACTGGGTGAGAGGATGGCAATAAAGTTAGAGGGGCTTTTAAACTAGGTGATGGGGGAGAGGGTACAGATGTAGAATTAGCCAGCGGGGAGCAAGATTCAGAGGGCACAAAGGGGGACATTAGCGGTAGAGTGTTCAGAGCCCCTAAACCCAAGGGTGGGTATGGGAAAAAATCACAAGAGCAGCCTAAAAACAACATCAAACGAGGATATATGCAACCGGTCAAAATTACAAGGTTTGTTTACCAATGCCAGAAGCCTGGCCAACAAGACGGGAGAGCTGGAGCTACTGATGTTTGAGGAGGACTTAGATTTTGTGGGCATAACAGAGACTTGGTTCGACAGCTCTCATGATTGGATGGCGACCATTCAGGGGTATTCCCTTTATCGCAGGGATAGAGAAGGTAAAAAAGGGGGAGGAGTATGTCTGTATATTAAGAACAGTGTACAGGTAAATATGAGGAATGATATTAATAATGGAGCTATGGACGAGGCAGAATCCCTATGGGTAGAACTTAAAAGGGAAGGCACTATAGGGAAGGTAATATTGGGCGTATGCTATAGGCCCCCCAATCAGAGGAAGGAGGGGGAGGCGGACCTACATTTACAGATAGGATTGGCAGCAAGGATGGGAAATGTCATTATAATGGGGGACTTTAATTATCCAGATATAGACTGGGCAGAAGGAACCACGCATTCAGCCAAGGCTTGGCAGTTCCTAAATGTTTTGCAGGACACTTTTATGGGTCAGATGGTGAACACACCAACAAGAAACAATGCGGTACTTGACCTACTGATTACCAACAATACAGACCTGCTCACGGATATAGAAATACGGGGCAACTTAGGAAACAGTGACCATAGGTCAATTAGATTCAGTATTTATCATAGTAATAGGAAGCACAAGGGTAATATAAGGACACTGAATTTCAAAAGAGCCAATTTCCCAAAACTGCGCTCTCTGCTAGAAAATATCAAATGGGATATAACCCTGGGAACAAAGAACAGAGGAGAAATGGGAGTGCTTCAAGAACATACTAAACAAAGGGATTGGCCAGTACATTCCAAAGGGAAATAAATTTAAAAGAGCCAAACTAAACCCTGGGTGGCTAAACTCCAACATAAAAATGCATATTAATACTAAAGAAAAGGCCTTCAAAAAATACAAGACGGAGGGGTCATTGGCAGCATTCAAGCATTACAAAGAATGTAATAAGATATGTAAAGACGAAATCAAGGCTGCTAAAATAGAACACGAGAGACATATAGCGGAAGAGAGTAAAAAGAACCCCAAGAAATTCTTTAAGTATATAAACAGTAAGAAAGCAAGGCCAGAACACATTGGCCCCATAAAAGACGACAAGGGAAATATGGCCACAGAGGACAGAGAAAAGGCGGAAGTGTTAAATAATTTCTTTTCTTCAGTCTTCACAAAAGAATCGGGGGGCTACACTAACCCAGCTTGTAAGGCTAAACTAAATAATACACCTCAGGAAGTACCACCATGGCTAACAGAAGATAGACTTAGAACTAAACTAGAGAAACTTAACATAAATAAATCACCGGGACCAGATGGCTTTGCACCAAGGGTTCTTAAAGAGCTCAGCCAGGTGATTGCCAGACCATTATTTCTGATCTTTAAGAATAGTCTACAGACGGGTATGGTGCCAGCTGATTGGAAAAAAGCAAACGTGGTACCAATGTTTAAAAAAGGGCCGAGATATATCCCGGGTAACTATAGGCCGGTCAGCCTAACATCAGTAGTCTGCAAGATTTTGGAGGGGATGTTAAGGGACCACATACAAGACTTTAGTAATGAAAGCGGTATTATTAGTAGTAATCAGCATGGATTCATGAAAAATCGTTCTTGCCAAACCAATCTATTAACCTTGTACGATGAAGTGAACTGCCACCTAGATAAAGGTAAGCCTGTGGATGTGGTGTATCTGGACTTTGCAAAGGCCTTTGACACTGTTCCCCACAAACGCTTACTGTACAAACTAAGGAATGTATGTATGGACCATAGGGTGAGTACTTGGATAGAGAACTGGCTCCAGGGGAGAGTCCAGAGGGTGGTGATTAATGGGGAGTACTCGGATTGGGCGGGTGTGGAAAGTGGGGTCCCCCACGGTTCTGTCCTGGGACCAATCTTGTTTAATTTATTCATAAATGATCTAGAGGAGGAGATATCTATCACAATCTCGGTATTTGCAGATGACACTAAACTAAGCATGCCAATATCTTCTATGCAGGATGTGGAAATCTTACAAGCGGACCTGAAAAAAAATAATTGGGTGGGCAACTACATGGCAGATGAGGTTTAATGTTGAAAAATGTAAAGTAATGCACTTGGGCGTCAGAAACACGAAAGCAAGCTACTCACTAGGGGGAAAACCTCTGGGTGAATCTAAGATGGAAAAGGAACTGGGGGTCCTAGTGGACAACAGGCTTGGCAGTGGCATGCAATGCCAAGCCGCTTCAAGCAAATCCAACAGAATACTGGCATGTATAAAAAAGGGGATTCACTCCAGAAATAAAGAGATTATTCTCCCACTCTACAAGACTCTGGTCCGGCCACATCTGGAGTATGCTGTCCAGTTCTGGGCACCGGTCCTCAGGAAGGATGTGCTGGAACTGGAGAGAGACCAGAGAAGGGCAACAAAAATAATTAGGGGAATGGAGGGCATCGGCTATGAGGAAAGACTACAAGCACTGAACTTATTCTCTCTGGAGAAGAGATGCTTGAGGGGGGATATTATATCAATTTACAAATACTGTACTGGTGAGGACCCTAGCATAAGGAACAAACTTTTTAGAGAAAGGGAATACAATAAGACACGTGGCCACTCACTAAAACTGGAGGAAAAATGGTTTAACCTTAAAATACATAAGGGGTTCTTCACTGTCAGAGCAGTAAGGATGTGGAATTCGCTTCCACAAGCAGTGGTATCAGCAGGGAGCATCAATATTTTCAAAAAACTATTAGATGGGCACCTTAAAGACCACAACATACAGGGGTATACAATGTACTAACACACACACACACACATCATAGGTTGAACTGGATGGACTGATGTCTTTTTTCAACCTCACAAACTATGTAAGATATGTCACCAACACACCAGAGAACTCCATATAAGTTTGTGTGGCGGCACAGTGGTCTAGTGGTTAGCACTTTCACCTACCAGCAAGAGGGTCGCTGGATCAAATCCCAACCATGACGCTACCTGCCTGGAGTTTGCATGTTCTCCCTGTGCCTGTGTGGGTTTCCTCCGGGTACTCTGGTTTCCTCCAACACTCCAAAGACATGCTGGTAGGTTAATTGGATCCTGTATAAAAAATTGGCCCTAGTATGTATGTATATATGAATGTGAGTTAGGGACCTTAGATTGTAAGCTCCTTGAGGGCAGGGACTGATGTCAATGTGCAATGTATATGTAAAGCGCTGCATAAATTGATAGCGCTATATAAGAAACTGAAATAATAATAATAATATAAGGGTCCAACACAGTGGAAGAACTACCAGGGTTTTAAAGGTCACACTTGCGACTGGGCCCTGGTGTTTTGCCACTGTGGGAGTCCCCAGCCTCCTCTTGATGTCATGCCCCTCCTTTTGACAGCGCTGGTCTGGCATCTCTGTCCCCATGGCAGCAGTGGCAGTCTATTAGGGCCCAGTGCTGGTTACGTTATGGGTGTGATGGCTGCAAGTGGGGGAGGGCTGGCACTTTTGATTGTAGACAGCTTGAGCCCCCCGCCAATCACCTAGCAGCGGTAACGCTGCATAGCTTTCTGCAGCCTTTGCTGCATGCCGATCAGTGTGATCAAGGTGACGCTCCCAGTAGGATCTAATAAACACAGTATTTATAAAAATCAAGAGTTCAATCACATATATATCAACCACATGTTCAGCAGCTATGTGGGCTGCATGCCAGTAAGGTGGGGTCCCTGATCAATAAAACCACTATCATATTTAATATTAGATCTGCATGAGAGCATCACCTGGATCGCATCCCAATCAGCATGTCAGAGAAGGCTATGCAGGGGTACTGCTGCTAAGCGACCTGCAGAAGGTTTAGCTGTCTACAACCAATTGTACTGGCCCTTATGCGCATGCGTCCATCAGCCCCATAACGTAACCAGCACTGGGTCCTAATGTACTGCTGCTGCCATAGAGATTGAGACCATCGCTGTTAATAGCTGGATGGACGGCAACCCTGGGTGTTAGGTCACTGGTCCACAATGGGAGTATTCCCTCTGTCCACCTGGAATGTGTAGATGGGGGAATAGATCATATATATATATTTTTTTTTTTCCTCAGTGTAATGATCGGATGGAAAAAACAGCAGGCAATGTATGGATTGCATAAGTGCTAACTGGACCTTTGAAGAACAGAGGGGGAGGGGAGGGAGACAGATAGTGGAGACAAGGGAGGGAGATTGGGACAGTTGAGTGATAATGCAAAGTATAAATGCAGTGCTAACTCATTCAAGGGCCTGAGGCTGGAAGCTGGTGGCTCAGGTATCATTCATGTAGCTTTGAAGGTGTAGCTGCTGTTCTTCACATTTCCCGCCCACATCCCCCTCTCTGTCCTGCACAGCTGTACGCCGGGATAGGAGAGTGGGCGGGCCAGGCAGACACAGGAGAACAGGGGTGGGAGGCGGGGAGGAGCATCTGTATGCCTCTCTCCTCTCCTGTCCATTGCTAGGAGGAGGGAGTGAACTTGCTGGGCTGTATGAGAGAAGGTGTCAGAGACACTCGGCTCAGATGCTGCCACAGACCCCTAATTGTACAGACTGATTCTCCTGTCCTAAGGTTGGGAGAATCAGTCTGTTTTCTCAAACTTTCACTGAGAAATGGAAGGCTGGCAACACTGCTTGGGCCCCCTACAGTGGTGGAACTCCAGGGCCCGGTAACAAGTGCGACTTCTGCAACCCTGGTAGTTCCGCCACTGACTTCTGACAAGTCACAGAGTGAGTTTCTGTTTGAGACATATATGCATACTGCCAGTATCATAAAGGCTCCTACACATTCATCATGATTTACATGTGTGATACCTGAAGAAAGATAGCACTGTCTATCTTGGAAAAAAAGAAAAAAGTATTTACAGTAGGAGACATCTCTTATTTTCTCTCTTTTGGTATGTAAAACCCATTTTCAAACTAAGCACTTCTTCCAACCCCCAATCTCGAACTCCCCCCTGAAGCCCCCCATGCTCTATGTTATGCTTTATTTTGTTTTATACTTCACTTTTTTCAGGGTGGTCCTATGACACACTGGGGGAGATTTACTAAAACTGGAGCATGCAAAATCTGGTGCAGCTAGAAACCAATCAGCTTCTAGGTTTTAATTGTCAAAGCTTAATTGAACAAGCTGAAGTTAAAAGTTGATTTGCTACCATGCAAAATTGCACCAGATTCTGAGTGCTCGGATTTTAGTACATCTTCCCAAATGAGTCTTCTTCCACACTGCCTCTTATCCAGCCCAGGGCAGTCCTCTGGTAATGCAGAGAGTAGCACAGATATGATATGATGACTTTACTTACTCAATGTCAGTGAAAATTGTTGAAGCCAGAGGGTCAGTATAACAACCAGTTAACTTTCATATTCAGAAAGGGGTCAGCAATGGCAACCCCCATACTTTCCTTGTGACAGATTAAAACGGTTACTGGATAAATCTATGGTTGAAGTAAAATGTTTGCATGTTCAGGCTTTACTGAAAAACATCTATATTTATAAAGACGGAATGACTGCCATGGAATGGAATCACACAGAATGCCTATTTCTCACATTGAACCATTTCATCTCTACTTCATGGCTCTCTCAGTATGTTACAATATGAGCGTTTCATTTTCCGCTTGAAGATTTATAGTCTGTTACTGTACAATGAGAAAAAAAAAATTGCCTGGGCTTCATATATATACTATATATTGGGTTATTTATTGTTTTACATAGTTAAAACATTCCAGAAGAATACATTTAGTTGAATGTCAATGTAAATTCCTTCCGAGAGCCCATTTGAACAGAAAAACCAAAGATTGATTATGGTAATTCAGAGATGGTTCAGGTATATTCACAAATTTCTCTCCAAATGAAAACAATATGAGCCAAAGAAATGCTCCATCTTGAAGCAATTGCATGTTTTATTAACAGGTTATATATTTTCTTGGAAATTGTAAAACAAGATTTATACTGTACATGGTCCCAGAATGATTCACCTCTAGGCAGCATCAATAACACCAGGCTACTTAGAATGTATTATATGGCCAATCTTTCAGTTTTTTTCCTATTTGTGTGACTAATTTCATATAGGAATAGAATATTTAGTCTAAATGTACATTTGAAAAAAAGTTTTTTTTAAAGTCCACCCTTACTGAAAAGCCAGTTTTAGATGGAAGTCTGCAAACAAAACTCATATTCCAGCTTTGACATCCTTGGTATCATACTGCTTTTAACTCCATGGTTACGGCACCCCCTTTAATGCTACAGTTTCTCATATTGTGGTGACCCCCAACCATAAAATTATTTTCGATGCTACTTCATAACTGTAATTTTGCTACTGTTATAAAATCGTAATGTAAATATATGGTATGTAGGATGTATTTTCATTATTACAAATTGATGCAGGGGCTGTGGGCATGGTACAGGAGATGCAGGGGCTGTGGGCATGGTACAGGAGATGCAGGGGCTGTGAGCATGGTGCAGGAGATGCAGGGGCTGCAGGCATGGTGCAGGAGATGCAGGGGCCACGGGCATGGTGCAGGAGATGCAAGGGGCTGTGGGCATGGTGCAGGAGATGCAGGGGCTGCAGGCATGATGCAGGGGCTGCGGGCATGGTGCAGGAGATGCAGGGGCTGCAGGCATGGTGCAGGAGATGCAGGGGCTACGGGCATGGTGCAGGAGATGCAGGGGATGTGGGCATGGCGCAGGAGATGCAGGGGATGTGGGCATGGCGCAGGAGATGCAGGGGCTGTGGGCATGGCGCAGGAGATGCAGGGGCTGCGGGCATGGTGTAGGAAATGCAGGGCTGCAGGCATGATGCAGGGCTGTGGGCATGGTACATGCAGAGCTGTGGGCATGGTACAGGAGAGGCAGTGCTGCGGGCATGGTACAGGAGATTCTCCTGGAGAATCTCTTGTACCAAGCCCACAGCACTGCATCTCCAGGGGTCTCACTTACCTTTGGGGAGGCACCTTGCATTTAAAAATGGCACTGCCCGGCGCCAACACGTCACCACCCATGCACAGTCTGCTCGAGAAGAGCCAAGCGTGTATGGGCTTTCCCGAGCAGCGAGCCAGCCATGGCCATTTTTTTTCTTCAGGTGCCGGTGCTACGGTGCGTTCCGTGCCTAAGACCATCGGAAATATGTGTTTTCTGATGCTCTTATGTGACCCCTGTGAAAGGGTCGTTCGACCCCCAAAGGGGTCGCGACCAACAGTTTGAGAACCGCTGCTGTATGAAATGGTGACTGGCTTCAAATTAGTGCTGTTTATCTGCATGTTTTTTGTTGCATTCCCATTACTCCATGGTTTTCATCTACAGAAGCCGTATGGCAGTGCTGTGTAGATATGGGCACTGGATGGACAGAAATACAAATCATTTTGCAAGTAATACAGCATATATATAAAGCATTTGTTTGTTTTGCTGTTTGTCTGGAGTTCAACATTAACACAAGGATAAGGATCTTTTTTTAGCCATGTGACTTGTTTTCAAGACTCAGTAGAAAACAACAATTTTTTTAATACCTATGAATACTTATCCTGGAATATCAGTGTCATATACTTGTATGAAAATACCCAAAATACTGCAGTTTGTGCTCTAATAAACCTACAAGCTCTTTTCACCATTTTGTTTGTTTTGTCATCATGTTTACTCTTATTGGAGAAGTGCTTTATCCTCTTTATAGTCCTGACTCATGACATGGTTCTGATAAAAAGGAGACACACGGCTTCAACTGGATCGTGTGACATCATTGCACTCGATTTACTATGCAATGAAGCAGATCGAGACATTACCAGCATTCCCAGAAAGTCGTGTCATCTTCTGAATTTTTGTAGGTCATGGGTGGTGAAATGTAAAGGTTTTATAGAAGAGGCAAGAAAGTGGCTAGTGCATGCAGAACATTGTGCTGGAATGTGCAATACATTTGCAAACTCTTTAGCCCAATTTTGTTTGTGTTGCTGCAATACTTTTAGGATACATATCTTCCCGTTTTGCAACTGTTTCTGCAGTGTCTGCCATGACTCATACAATGAATTAATTGTGTTCGTCAGGCAATTACATAATTGTGAAGGCATTGCAAGCCTTTTGGACCAGGGCCCAGGTGACTCAAGGAATCCTCCTGAAACAATATGCAAAAGTCTTTACCATATCTGCAGATGTCAGCAGTAGTTTAGCAGGTCACTGTGCTTTGGAAGAACATAACCATTTCTGTGAATACATGGAGCGTTGAAGTATTTCAGTGTAGCTTCTAGAATATCTGTGACCTGGTTTATGGCAAAACAAGGTGACCTGCTTTTGCTATCAGCAAGAAAGTTTCACAGAAGAGAGAAAAAACTATAACATAAAGGTCTCCTACAACTTGAAAAAAGAAACGGAATCTAAAAATGATGTTATCCATTATACAAAACTGAACATATGTCAACAAAGAAAACAGGAGAAAAGCTATAACTGAAAGGGTGTTAATAACAAAGCAGGTGCGCTAAACTTATGTGAATAAACCAGAATGTCTCGTGTCCTACTGGTGAGTTATTCACCTTCACAGAAATGAATACCAGTATAGGATAAATGATTGGTTATCTTGATAAAACTAGTGTCTTCACACTAAGAGCAGTAAATCTCATCAAAAAATAAGATATAATTTACAGCTAAATCATATCACATAAAGGAGTATATGTACAAACAATTCTTTTAAATAAAAGTGACAAGAAAAATGGGTGTACAAACAATTCTGTTGTGTATACAAGTGAATACACTAACTAAAAGTGCAAAAAAAGTCCAAAGAATTAGTGGTGCTTCTTGAAGAATTCCAGGTGATCATGTGACAAAAATACAACTCTTGTGCAGTGAAAACCCACCACCTGAGCTGGATTAGCCCCTTACCGGAGCAAAGGCATACAAGGGCGTATATGCTGTTACCAGATGAGATCCCCAGGTGAAAAGGTGGGTAAATGGTGGAAATACCCCTCTAGGTAGGGGGAAGATGTGCCTCTTACCAGATAACAGATGGCTCTGGGCTCGAATACCAGGTTTCCCTGGGGGTAAAAACTTCCCCTCCTGATGACCAATTTCTGGGTTAACCCCTTCTTATGCCAATGACAAGGGCCCTCCTGGAGTACCATGCAAGGAAAAAAACTACCAATGGTGCAATACCTCCTAAACGATTTATTTAGTAAAGACAAGGGTGCACTTACATGGACAACTTGGCACAGAGCATAGACAGGATCCGAGTGATCGGGAAGCAGCGGCCCCTGCAGTGCGGACCGTGGCGCTAGGTCATGACGGTATGGCGCTCCTCCCTGAAGCGTTTCCTCCTAATGTGGATGTCAACGGAGATAGGAGATCTCCTTCTAACCTTCTTTAAAAAAAACACGGTATACATATTTACCCAACATTATGTTTTTTAAAGCCTATACCTATTATATCCATAATAATACACATATAATTCAAGGAGTATCTCCCCCCAATATCTAATGAATATCGGTAGAATATTATTAAAGTAAATACATATAAAACTTTCCTTGAACTTATTCAGTTAAGTAGGCCTATGTATATGCTTCAAATAATACAAAGATACAAAAATATTATTGCTAATACAATCACTACAAATAATAATAATGTTTCCTCAAGCAAATTTTGAAATGAGCCCTTCAAAAAAATGAAGCATCCTGATCACTTGTACATTGTTGTAATCGAGACAAGAATGACATCACTCTCATTATAACCCAGCCTGGCACCATGGCTAGTCCTTATCTTGGCGTGTTGTCTGGGCCTCTTTAATCTATTGGCCTGAGAAGGTCTTTGCTAAGCCTCTAAAATTTTCTGTAAGAATACACACTCAAGGATAATGAGCTTACATTCACCTTATGACAAAGATGGTTGCCAGGATGCCCATATAATAATACGTAAAATAATATGTATAGGCCTCACATGATTCCTTTTAGCCCCGATAGTTCTTACTATTCTATCCAAAACAAAAATATATATGGGTGGCATTCTGCTTGTGCTTTGCCCATGCAGGTCAAAGTAACAAGTTTGCTGACCGAACCACTAGGTGCACTTACTAGCAACCCTTACCTCCCTAAACCCTATGCTGTCAAGTGGCCAAGCAGTTTCACATGGTGGGGAGGTCCCAAGTGCTGTGTTACCCGAAAGATATGAGAGTTAATTTATCTCAGACAATATTTGGGTTAAAAATGAGAGTTCTTTGACTATGAATGAAAAGCTTTAAAACAGCAATTATTTATTGGTATATAGTTTGAAAAGCCTACTTAATTTACAACAATCTAACTATTGTACATACTACAAAATGTAAAATATTCCTAATTTAACTGAACAAATACAGTGTATAGAGTATATACTTGTAATGTTCTGGTACCTTTGGGTACCCTAATTACTCTTTCATAAGTGTATGCGCCCCACCATTCTCTTTTGGTAAGGTGCGCATACACCTTTAAGACTGATGCTGTCATCACTGAGCGCCGGACTGGATGGCTATTTAGATCGCCGGCTCTCACTCACATGTGTTCGTTCAAACTGCTTTGTGCCTTGATGCTAACCTGTCTTGAAGCTCACATGCTTGCAAGCATACCTCACTGTCGGAACCACGCTGCGCTGATCCCTGTATCCCGCTACCGGATCATCCGCTCTTGCCGAACCTCTCCTCTGCTACATTGCTATTAGTGATAAGTACCCCACAGGGGAAACCTCTATAACCTTTATACTAAAGCTTACACTATCTAGCTCTGCATACTAAGGACTATTACTACATCTGCATTATCTAAGATTGCTAGCTCTTGAGCCTACTACCACCTGTTCTTGCACTGGGTTGATCTCTCTTGTATGTCCACCTGCTACTCTGTCATCTACTACCATACATGATTGCTAAACCTATCTGCATCCCATCTGCTACTATCTTACTTTCAAGAACATTTCCTTTCAAGTGTCTGTCATCTACCATCTCTACCCAACCTGTCTCTTCAGCCTATCATCACTGTGTTACTATATACATAAGTCACTCTAGGAAACATCTTATTGAGTGTGTGTATTTACTTGCTGAATTGAGATCATCCACACATGATGAGTCATTGAGAGTTGGGAATGGTGTCTCAGCGTTTCTCTACATGACTACTGAAGTGGAATATTTCTGCAGCTGAAAATCCACATCATACGTAAAACGCAGGAGCGTTACAATACTCATATACAAACACACTACGACCGACACAAAGAGAATATACAATGTAAACCTTACTCCTTCATAATTACCCTTAGTGCTTCCTCCAGCTCTCCCATGCCAAAACAGGAAGTCCCTCTATTTCACCTCTGCTAATATAGACCCATATCCCATAGCCTTGTATAGGGCTATTCTCATTGGGTAAGCTATCCCGCCCTATTCCTCCTCTGGGCGTATCTCCTCCAGGATTGGACCACATCCTCCTCCCATAATTAAGCCTCTTTCTAACCACTCCTCTCTGTTGGGGGGGGGGATTTATTCATAACTGTGGAGTAGCTCTGAAATTGCTTCTTAAGATATTCAAGATTTATCCTTGAGGCCTGTGGCCCACCCCTCAACAGATGGCTTATCCTCATTGCATATCTTAATGAGAGTTTTTTGATACGGAGGATACAAATCAGGGCGGGCATGTCAGTCTATCATCCTAGATTCATTGTCCCCAGAATGTCAAGCTCCCAGAGATGTAATCGCAGGGTGACACCATGAGGCACATCAACCTCCCGGCTACCCGACAGCTCAAATTCAAACAGACTAATTGAAAGGTATTCACTTTATGTGTTTACATGTAAATAGCAGTTGCCCCCTGGTAGCTCAGGCATGCATTTTAAATGTACTTGTCAATCAGGTTCCTAGGTCTGACTGCCGACTGAAAGTCACACAACTTCATATAAGTGACAATCATATCTCAACTAAATGTGAAATCAAAACTCAATATCTCGTACATGTATATATATATACATTAATATTACAATTACAGATGGAGATTTATACCTAACTCCTCATCATCACAACACGGTAAGGGAGATTCCACCTAAACTCATAAGGCAACACCAGTCAAGGGATGGAGAGTGATAATCACAAGAACTATCCATCAAACCTTTAACTTGTTCTCGAGCAAGAAATAACAGGTTTGCTTTACTCTTCTTGCTTACATTTGCAATACTTTTTTTTTTTTTATCCTACCTTGTTGTCTGGAAAATACATACTGTTTTTGGCACTTGCAGTATTTTTTCTGACTGAGGTGTTTCAGAAAACAAAATCACATTATGTTTACTAGCTGCAGGCGATGATCATAGGAAATCACTGTTGCCGGTATCTTGGGTCATAAAATCTTGCTGCTAAATTAGCTGGCAAATTTAAGAGGCAGTGGGCATTTCAACTATCTAGGGGAATGTCACTCATGAGTGAATAGATCAATTGATATAAGTTCACCTCTGACTCCTTCCTATTTTTTGAAGAAGCCACAAAGGAGCGTATTAAGAGAAGAATTAAAGAGGAATTCCATGTGTGGATATTTTTACATAGCTATATTGTTCCAGCTTGGACCAATGTAACTATGCATATACCATACCTTTGGGATCACTGTAGAAGCTGGAAATCACTTTAGTAGGCACCTCTGGCTATGCAAAGAGCTATATGATACAGAATATATAAAACATGTCTGCTACAGAAAATAATAATGCATCACTGAACATACAGACAATCCTGTTGTTTTTTGTTTTTCTCTTGCATGATACAACATACGTCTAAGCTTTCAGATCCCATTACAAGCGGCTGCCCTGCTGCTTACTGCAGGAGGTAGGCCTCTGCGCACAAGTGGCATTCAGAGAATGCTTTGCTTTTTCTTAATAATTACAAAGCATTCTCTGATTGGATGAGGTAGAGAGTGTGACATCACCACCCCGCCTCTCCACCTCATCCAATCACAGAATGCGTTCCATTCATTGAGAAAATGCAAAGTGACCTCTGAATGGCTCCTATGCCAATTAGACTATCTCCTGCATTCAGTAAGCAGGACAGCTGCTTGGCATTAAAAACTGGAAGCTAGTAGAGATCACTGTAATAGTGGTGACTGCTAAGGTGAATATTAGCTTCTACCGGGATCACACAAGTTTAGTATAGCCGAATGACAGCTACAGTGCAGTCACACATTTTTGGGAAGGTGTCTTTTGAGGTCCTTCCGTGATCTTCCCCCAGAGGCATGCATCAGCAGGGATCTGTGATCAGGGCAAAGAGCCAATCACAGCAGCTCTTTACCATGTGACTAGCTGTGTCCAATCACAGCTGATAACAGTGTAAACAGGATTTGCCGGTTATTGGCATTCCTCTCCTCACGCTGACAGCGCGTGAGGAGAGGAGAGCTGGTAAGCGGCAATCCACACAAAAAACAGGTATATTGATAATCAGGGAACTGATAATCAATGCCCTGATTATCAGTGCAGCCCCAACTGTGCCCATCAGTGCTGCCAATTAGTGTGCACCAGTGCTACCAATCAGTGCTGCCAACCAGTGCTCATCTGTGCTGCCTGTCAGTGCTCATCATTGCAGCCTGTCAGTGCTCATCAGTGCTGCCTACCAGTGCCGCCTATCATTGCCACTCATCAGTGCTGCCTATCAGCGTCCATCATTGCCGTCTATCAGTGCCCATCATTTCTGCCTATCAGTGCCACATATCAGTGCAGCTTCATCAGTGCCCCCCCTCATTAGTGTCCGTTAGTCCTATCCCATCAGTGTCCATCAGTGCCGCCTCATCAGTACCCATCAGTGCAACCTATCTGTGCCCATCAGTGCAGATCAGTGAAGAAGAAAATATACTTATTTAAAAAAAAATGATAAAAATTTTGTTTGGATACACTGTTACATGACTGTGACAATTGTCATTAAAATGCGACAGCATTGAAAGCTGAAATTTGGCGTGGGCAGGAAGGTGGTAAATGTGTCCAGGAGGCAAGTGGTTAAATAAATATCATGTACACATTTACCTGCAGTTTTAGGATCTAGAATATATCTAAAGGGTGGCACAGTGGTGTAGTGGATAGCACTTTCACCTAGCAGCAAGAGGGTCGCTGGTTCGAATCCCAACCACGACACTACCTGCCTGGAGTTTGCATGTTCTCCCCGTGCCTGCGTGGGTTTCCTCCAGGTACTCCGGTTTCCTCCCACACTCCAAAGACATGCTTTTAGGTTAATTGGATCCTGTATAAAAAAAAATTGGCCCTACTGTGTATGTATGTGAGTTAGGGACCTTAGATTGTAAGCTCCTTGAGGGCAAGGACTGACGTGAATGTACAATGTATATGTAAAGCCCTGCGTAAATTGACAGTGCTATATAAGTACCTGAAATAAATAAAGTCAAGAACAAAATTGGAACTTGTTGTTAGTGCATTAGTCTCTTTTTTTAGGCTATTAACATTTTGAAGGCTATGAATTTTTAGGCTATGAACAAGGAAAATGAAGCTTCCTTGTTATTTTCTGTGAATTGCACTGATATATCAAACAATGTTATTATCCTTTAACTATATCTTCTGTAAACTACTCATTCTAACTGAACCCTGTATGGCCCTAGTGTGTGCTGCTAAATCATTTTTTGCAAAACTGAGCTAGGTAGGCCCCATTAGTGGAAAGGTATAGCCCATGGTATAACCGTATATTCTGTATTGCACCAAATATTAAGCATTCACTACAGGAAATAAAAACACAAAACTAGTAAAAGAACAAAATGTATATTTGTGAACAGAATTGCATAGGTTGCTATAAAATACTATATTCGTATTTGTCAGAGGATGAGCATTTAGCTGACTAAACATCACTAAGATTGTTCACATCAGTCAAGAACTGTCTAGATAACAGCAGGAAGTGAATCCTAGGAAGATGGAAGTATTTGCAAAGGTGATGACAGAAGTAACGTGGCATGGTGCAGACAGGATGAATTATGGATAATAGCTATGCAAAGAGCTGTTTGATGCAGAATATATAAAATATGTCTGCTACAGAAAATATGAATGCATCAGTGAGCACACAGACAAATCTTTTGGGTTTTTTAATTCCATGATGCAACATACATCCAAGCACTGTTCTAGTATAAATCACAGCAAGAGCATTGTATATATATATATATATATATATATATATATATATATATATATATATTTGATAATAGATGAGCCTGGCTCCCTTTCTGCTGTTACATAGTTTATGACAATATAACGTCAAATAAAGCTGCAGATGTTCATTGAAGACCTTTTGGATGACACAAATTTTTAAAGGTTTGATGACTCGTCACAGTTTCTTGAATGACCAATGTTTTATGACGACTCTGCAGGAGATTTGTGTACAATCTTGACCTTGTATTTGGCAAGAACCAACATGCTGAAGCTTAATCCACTGCTGCTTTTAATGTACACAGAATAGAACTTTGCTTAGCAGCTTCCAAAACCATTCTAAATGTTATTATGTGCTGCTCTCTAGTGGTTAACTATCAGAAATACAGTGCCATTTTGAATTTTCCAACATAAAGGAAACCCTGTGCTAAGAAATATATGCAGGAAGCTATTGCTCATCTCTTTAGGGGTGAAAATATATTTTATTATTGTAGAAAAGTTGTAACAATATTGTATCTTTATGTAAACGTTACTTGTCTGGCTTTCTTTTTTCTGAATCACCAACCTGGAACAAGCATGCAGCCAGTAAAGGTAAAGTGAAGTCAAAACGCATATTCTACAAATTTGTTTTGGGGTATCTACTGTCATATTGATAGTATTTAAGCCTTAGATCAACATACCCGCCAGGCAACAAGCATTTTAAAAAAGGGAGTTCAGCAATGGCAGTCCGTGTATTTTCTCTTTGCACGTTCCTTAATCCTTTTTGCTGCCAGTCCAATTTTCCCATTTTTCCTACATGTTAGTCTTTGTTCACACAATCTTTACAGTATATTCTATAGGTCATTTGCTTTCAGATGACATCTTGATTTGGGGGACATATCAAGGCCTCATACTCACAGGGCATAGATAACCATATGCCCGTGGAGGGCTGTGTTTACCAGCATGAGGATGCAAAGGCAGTAGTGGCTGGTGCTCCATCAGTAGGGGAGGGCGGCAGACGGACCTGCCCCCCCCCCCATATCACTCCACCCTGCACCACCACACCCCCCCCCCGACTAGTTTACTTACCTTGTTCCTCTGGAATGACAGGCGGCAGCGGCTTCCCCCTCAGGCTCCTTCATGTCCCTTCTCAGCCGTCTCCTTCCCCCTTCTTGGCCAATAGCATGCGTTCTCCTTTCGGCCAATTGGGAAACAGGTCTCAGGACCCGCTTCCTGATTGGGTCTGAGAGGAGAATCAGTGTGGCAATAGTGAATATTTGTTTCGCTATTGTCACACAACTGGGTAGGCTCAGGGCGCAGTGCTCTGCGCCTGAGCCCACTCTTTTTTGAAGCCTATTAGAGCCTCTGGCTCTAATCAGGTGCTTAAAAAAAAAAACTCCATTGGAATCCATGCATCCGACGCCCTGCATGTAGATTAGGGGTCAGATGCATGGATGGGGGGGCGGCGCACCTGCGCCCCCAATGGACGGGCCGTCACTGTGCACAGGTGTTCCATGCATTCCAATGCAGGCAGTCCCATTGCTGTCAATTGGGACGCAGAGGCTGTGTTGCATTCAAGGTCATGCACCTGTAAAAATGTCACATTGGGAGCAGCAGCTGTACCAGCTGTGTCACATATGACAGCAATGGGATTGCCTCCATGGGAATGCACGGAAAATACCTGTGTATTCCTGTGTGGGTAAACATGGCCATTTGCAGGCGTACGATTATGCATGCCCTGCATGAACAGGGCTTTAATATGCCCCCAAAACAAGATGTTTCATGAAAGCAAAGGGTCTATAGAAAATAAAGATTCTGTCTTCTTAGTGAAAAATGCACACTTTTTTCTTTTTCATGCATGCAAGCAATTATAATCTATAAATTGTCCATTTAACCTACTTATCGTTACTGAAACCTGGCTCCAGGAATCTGAATCTGCCTTTCCAGGTGGCCTCTCCCATAGTTGCCTTTACTAGACTCATTCACCCAGACTTAGTAGATATAAGGGAGGTGGAGGTGGAATCCTTCTATAACCACAATGCCCTTTTTACTTTCTTCCTCTTTGTCCCTTTCCTCTATTGATGCACACTGTATTCACCATTTTTCTCCAGGTTCTCTGACCTTCTCCTGGGCCAGTGTCATTCTTCCTTGGCTACCCTGTTTTCTCTCCTCTGAAATACCCTCTGACATTCTTGTGACTTTAAAATTCCTGTCAATTCAATTGTCTTTCAACTTCTCAACCTAACATCATCTTTTGACCTAACACAATGGGCACACGCTCCTATCCACTCAGATTGCAATGCCCTTGACCTTGTATTCCCTCACCTCTGCACTCCTATATGGTTTTTCCTGTCTCTGATCACAACTTTATCAGCTTCACACTCTCCCTGCCTTTAACATCCTGTACAGTATCTCTAACCAGCAGTTACTCCTAGAAACCTTCTCTACTTTAACCCTTGTGTTCTCTATTCTACTACTTCTCTGATAAAATCTAACCACTGTACTGCCCTGACCTATCCATTTTTGTCTACAACAGCTCAATCTCATACTCATTGGATATACAGAATCTCACAAAGTGAGTACACCCCTCACATTTTTATAAATATTTTATTATATCTTTTCATGTGACAACACTGAAGAAATTACACCTTGCTACAATGTAAAGTAGTGCGTGTACATATACATAACATATATAATATGCATGTATAACAGTGTAAATTTGCTGTCCCATCAAAATAACTCAACACACAGCCATTAATGTCTAAACCTCTGGCAACAAAAGTAAGTACATGCCTAAATGACAATGTCCACATTGAGCCCAAAGTGTCAATGATTTGTGTTGCCACCATTATTTTCCAGCACTGGCTTAACCCTCTTGGGCATGGAGTTCACCAGAGCTTCACAGGTTGCCATTAGAGTCCTCTTCCACTCCTCCGTGATGACATCACGGAGCTGGTGGATGTTAGAGACCTTACGCTCCTCCAGCTTCCATTTGAGGGTGCCCCATTGATGCTCAATAGGGTTTAGGTCTTGAGACATGCTTGGCTAGTCCCTCACCTTTACCCTCAGCTTCTTTAGCAAGGCAGTGGTCATCTTGGAGGTGTGTTTCAGGTTGTTATCATGTTGGAATACTGCCCTGCGGCTCAGTCCCGAAAGGAGGGGATCATGCTCTGCTTCAGTATGTCACAGTACATGTTGGCATTCATGGTTCCCTCAATGAACTGTAGCTCCTCAGTGCCGGCAGCACTCATGCAGTCCCAGACCATGACACTCCCACCATCATACTTGACTGTAGGCAAGACACACTTTTCTTTGTACTCATCACCTGGTTGCTGCCACACACCCTTGACACCATCTGAACCAAAAACATTTATCTTGGTCTCATCAGACCACAGGACATGGTTCCAGTAATCCATGTCCTTAGTCTGCAAACTTCAGCAAACTGTTTGCGGGCTTTCTTGTGCATCATCTTTAGAAGAGGCTTCCTTCTGGGACGACAGCCATGCAGACCAATTTGATGCAGTGTTCTGCATATGGTCTGAGCACTGACAGGTGAGGTTAACCCCCTCCCCTTCAACCTTTGCAGCAATGCTGACAGCACTCATATGTCTATTTCCCAAAGACAACCTCTGGATATGACGCTGAGCATGTGCACTCAACTGCTTTGGTCGATCATGGCGAGGCCTGCTCAGAGTGAAACCTGTCCTGGTAAACCGCTGTATGGTCTTGGACACCGTGCTGCAGCTCAGTTTGAGGGTCTTGGCAATCTTCTTATAGCCTAGGCCATCTTTATGTAGAGCAACAATTATTTTTTCAGATCCTCAGAGAGTTCTTTGCCATAAGATGCTCATGGTGCAGTAATTTTTATTATAAGTAGGGTCATCACTTCCTGATGACGCTATGATCAGCAAAATGCATTGAGGTCCAGCACGTCACGTCTGGTTTGCAGGAATCTGTAGCGTGGAATGCGGAAGGAACACTCTCCAGCGGTTCCTACTGTACCATGAGTACCTCTCCATGTATTTTACATGTATTTGAGCCACCTGGGATTTGAGCCATCCACACAGGAGTTCTGAGCCATCCATTTAGAAGAACATCATCCCTGAAAGACCTCTTAAGCTCCACTTGCACTATAGGTCCCTAGAGGCCTTAGTGCTTCTGGTAAGTGACCTCAGCTCACTGGGTGAAGGATCAGACAACCCCTATGTCAATTCTTTACCCCACTAAGAGAAGAAGCACTTAAGAAATTACACAAGAATTGTCACTTGTTTTGGAACTTTTTTTATGGACTTTCTGGCAATCTTCTATTTTTTTTATTTTTATGGTGTGTCACCTTTAAAATTATATTTATATTTGTGTTCAACACTTATTTTCGTATATCTAATTCACACTCCAAGCCCTTTTTTTTGTACTGGAGTTTCTTCTCCATACAGTTTATTGCATGAAGCAACTCACTGTCCTATATCATTAGATGTATCACTTACATCAGTGCACCCACTTACAACACCTGCATTGTTGTATTTGAGAGGAATATATCACTAGCGCTTTATCTTTTTCACCATAAAGCCAGGTTTGCATTTTTGCACCATCACCTATTTGCATAGAAATTTTTCTCCCCGCTCGCACAGATACTAAACACATCTGGTGATTTTTATAGCACTATTATATATTTATTGTGGTTGTGATTTTAGATTATATTTATGATTGATTGCACCCATGTGTTAGCGCCTCACTACTTCCTTTATTTCTATTTAAGTTCATCATACTTAAATTGAAGGCAGCTTCACATTTATATTGTTACATTCCAAAGGGAGGCGCCATCACTCTCTACATTTCCCTTTCAATATGGTTTATACCTACGAGTCTTTAGGGAACTTAGCCCAGTTATAGCCAAGCCACTATTTCAAATTTTTAATGATACCCTACTGACTAAAACAATACAACTGACTGGCATACAGCAACTGTGGAACAAATTTACAAAACGGATTGGGATACACTATATTACCAAAAGTATTGGGACACCTGCCTTTACACACACATGAATTTAGTGGCATCCCAGTCTTAGTCCGTAGGGTTCAGTATTGAGTTGGCCCACCCTTTGCAGCTGTAAAAGCTTCAACTCTTCTTGGAAAGACTGTCCACAAGGTTTAGGATTGTGTCTATGGGAATGTTGACCATTCTTCCAGAAGCGCATTTGTTAGGTCAGGCACTGATGTGGACGAGAAAGCCTGGCTCACAGTCTCCGCTCAAATTTATCCCAAAGGTGTTCTATCGGGTTGAGGTCAGGACTCTGGCTAGGCAGCCAAGTTCCTGCACCCCAAACTCGCTCATCTATGTCTTTATGGACCTTGCTTTGTGTACTGGTCCAAATCATTTGGTGGAGGATGGATTATGGTGTGGGGTTGTTTTACAGGGGTTGGGCTTGGCCCCTTAGTTCCAGTGAAAGGAACTCCTAATGGGGTCAGCATACCAAGACATTTTAGGTAATTTCATGCTCCCAACTTTGTGGGAACAGTTTGGGATGACCCCATCCTGTTCCAACATGACTGTGCACCAGTACACAAAGCAACATCCATAAAGACATGGATAAGCGAGTTTAAGGAGGAACTTGACTGGCCTGCACAGAATCCTGACCTCATTCCAATGAAACATCTTTGGGATGAATTAGAGAGGAGACTGTGAGCCAGGCCTTCTTGTCCACATCAGTGCCTGACCTCACAAATGCACTTCCGGAGGAATGGTCAAACATTACCATAGACACACTCCTAAACCTTGTGGACAGCCTTCCCAGAAGAGTTGAAGCTATTATAGTTGTATACAGTGGGCCAACTCAATATTGAACCCTACAGTCTAAGACTGATATACCATTAAAGTTCATGCATGTGTAAAGGCAGTTGTACCAATACTTTTGGCAATATAGTGTATATAACAGGAAACTACATACCAGTCAGCCTAACATCAATAATATGTAAGTTATTTAGGGAATGGTAAGGGACTCTATTCAGAAGTTTGTCTGTGATAAAAAGTATCATAAGTGACAACCAGCATGTATTTATAAAAGATTGTTTTTGTCAGATCAACCTGTTATCATTTTATGAGAAAGGAAGTGAGAAATTGGATGGTGGACGTTCAGTGGATGTAGTTCATCTGGATTTTGGCAAAGCATTTGATACTGTACCTCATAGACATTAACCCTTTAAAACAAGGTATATTGAGTTTGATATAATTGTATGTACATGGATAGGATACTGGTTACATGACCAGGCCCAGAGAGTAATGACAAATGACACATTCTGTAAATGGTATATAGCTGTGAGTGGTGTGCCCTGGGGTTCTGTCTTGGGGCCAATGCTGTCCAATTTGTTTATCAATGATATAGAGGCTGAAATTCAAGAACAACTTCGCAGTGGTTTAAAAAAAATTAAAAGTAAGCAGCTACAAATACTGAGGGGGGTCGGGGGAGATGAATGGTGCTTTTACTTTCGAGTGAATTTCTGCTTTAAGAGCTCAACAGTGTTTGCTGATGTGTTACCAATTATGCAGGGAACTACATTTACCACAGGATGTAGCATCAGTACAGAAGAACTTGAAACATAGGGGTTTGGAAAGCTACAGAGCAGATGAGATTCATTATTGAGAAATTTAAATTATACACTTGGTGCCAAAAATACACATGCAAAATACACATATTATGGGGGCTTCCCTTGGAGAATCAGTTATGGAAAAGGAGCTGGGGGTGCTTGTAGATCACAGACTTAGCAATAGCATGCAATGCCAAACTACAGCTAACAAAGCAAGCAAAATACTTTCATACAATAAAAAGGACATACATTCAAGAGATAAATTAATAATTCTACCCCTTTATAAAAAAAAAAAAAAAACTGGTTTGGGCTCATCTTGAATATGCAGTTCAGTTTTGGTCACTATCCCTCAGGAAAGACAATGTTGAATTAAAAAGAGTTCAGTAGTGACCTTGACTATTACATAGATTCCAGTTACTCACTCTGGAGAACAAGTGCTTAAGAGGAGACATCGTATGATTACAATGTACTATGTTTATGTGCCCTGGGTAACTGCAGTGAGCCTGGAAGCCAGGGATAGGGCTCAGGACTTCCTGAACTGTGAAAGTTTGTTGTGAGCCTAGGGCCACATACTGCTGGCCGAGAGACTGCTACAGGGCTCAGGACTGAGAGCTGCCTTAGCTCTTACAAACTTTAAGATTGTTTAGATTAATATGAGTTGGCTAGAAATGATTGAAATACAATGTGGACATGCTAATACTTGTAGTGCCACTCTAAGCAAAGGAGAATAAATTATGTATAGTCCTGCTGCTACTCAGGAATGGGGTGCTGGCTGAAAATATCACCATCTAGAAATGTTTAACACACTTAGAAAGATCACCGCTCTCCTAATCCAGTCTGTGTGATTAACATGTGTGAGAAGGCCTCAACCTTGCACTATTCCACAAGCCACACTTTCCCAGGGAGGCATAGCTTGTGGAGTGCTGCAAGGCTGAGGCCATCTAACGCATGTTTGTTAACCACACAGACTGGATTGGGAGAGCAGGGATTTTTCTAAGCATACAATGTGGACATAAATATAGGATTTTACATTTTGACCATACTGCAGATACACTTTGATTTGTGTCTTTTTAAGTCAGCTTGAGGTTCAGCCTAAACAGTTTTTTTTTTAGCACCAGTTCACATACCTTAATGCATGTATATCCTAGAAAATAATTTGACCCCCAATTTCCATCTTGCTTTGTACAGCCAAGCTAAACCCATTGCAAATAGAAGCTTGAAATGGGTCAAGTAGAACTCAAGGCAGGAAGCAGCAGCACAACCGTGGTCAACAAGCAGGGTCTGGTGCACAAGAGATCAGCTGGAGTGAGGGAGCAAGCAGAAGAGTAGTCGTAGTCTTTAGCCGAAGGTCGGTACACAAGCAGTGAAGGGCAAAATGGCAGCAGGCAGAGGCGTAGTCCTGGAACGTAGCTGGAGGTCGGTACACAAGTGGAAGATTCAGGAGGATGAAGCACACAAAGCTAGATCTTGGCAAAGCACAATAATCTGGCATCAGGAAGTTTCCAGATCAGGCTTAAATAGGAAGTACAAAGGAGTGGCCAAAGGTTCAGAGTTCACAGGAGGCTGGGCAAGGAACTAGGCAGGAAACTGGACAAGGTCTAGGTCACCACATAGATCTAGTATGCATAGATATCAGCTGCTGGATAGCTCAGCAAGAAGAAGCACTGTCAGAAGCAACTGAGGACCTGGGTTCGAATCTGGGCCCTGACAGTATGCCCCTCCTTCTAGGATGACCACAGGGCATCTCAGGACCAGGCTTAAGTGGAAACCTTTGATGGAACTCCCGAACCAGTCTAGGAGCATGGACATGCTCAGCAGGTTCCCAAGAATTTTCTTCAGGTCCGTATCCTTCCCATTTCACCAGGTACTGCAACTTGTTCCTGTGGATCCTGGAGTCAATTATTCCTTCTACAATAAATTCCTCTTCACCCTCCACAGGCAGGGGAGGAGGAAGGACTCTCCCAGGGAAGGAATTTTCATGGAAAGGTTTAAGTAAAGAAACATGAAAAACAGGATGGACTCTCATACTGTCAGGAAGTTTCAAGCGGAAAGTAACTGCATTAACTTGTGCCAAGATTTGAAAAGGTCCTATATACTTTGGCCCCAACTTAACAGATGGTACCTGAGTCCTGAGATTCTTTGTGGATAACCAGACCTTGTCTCCAACACGGAAGGACGGTATTTCTCTTCGACGTCTATCAGATGCTTTCTTGTAAGCCTCCTGTGCCACCTTCAATGTTTCAAGCAATTTTCTTCGAGTTTCCTGTAAAAGAGATAACCTCTCATTAACAGCAGGAATTGGTGTAGCAATAGGGAGGTCAGGAATGCAAACTGGATGGTACCCTGTATTCACATAAAAAGGACTAAGAGATGTGGAGCTGTGCTTAGAATTATTGTAGGAAAATTCTGCTGTTGGCAGATAATCTACCCAATCATCCTGCAAATAGCTAACAAAACAGCGAAGATATTGTTCCAAAGTCTGCTTTGTTCTTTCTGTTTGGCCATTGGATTGAGGATGAAATGCAGAGGAAAGATTGACTGTGACACCCAGGGACATGCAGAAACTTCTCCAGAATTTGGAAGTAAATTGAACCCCCCTATCTGAGACCACATCATCCGGGATTCCATGTAGTTTAAATACTTCCCGGATCATTAATTCAGCAGTTAGTTCCGCATTGGGTACCCCCTTAGTTGGGATGAAGTGAGCCATCTTGGTGAAGCGGTCGACCACTACCAAGATGGTGGTCATTTCCTTCGAAGGAGGGAGTTCAACCACAAAATCCATAGAGATTGATCCCCAAGGCCGTGATGGAATTGGAAGAGGTTGAAGCAGTCCGACAGGGGAAGATCGGGGTGTCTTATGACGTGCACAAGTTGGACAAGAAGCAACATAGTTCTTAACATCTTTCTTGTAACTAGGCCACCAGAATGAACGAGACAACAGTTCAGCAGTTTTAAAGGCCCCAAAATGTCCTGCAAGCTTAGAGTCATGAACCAGTCTGAGGACTTCTAGCCGCGCACTTTGAGGGACATAGAGGCAATGGTTCTGAATCCAAAAGCCATTCCTGAAGGTGAGACTCAGGTCCTTGGGTGGATGTTTAAGGAGGGGATCAGAAGAGTAGCCATCTTTAAGCAAGGTCAAAAATTCTTTGGGATTAGTGGCTCCTAAAAAGTTCTTTTGAGAAAGAATGGTGCAGTCAGAGTTGCTTTCTTGAGGGGATTCAGACAAACTCCGTGACAGGGCATCAGCCTTGCCATTTCTTGAGCCAGGTCTATAAGAAACAATGAAATTAAACCTGGAGAAGAATAAAGACCAGCGTGCTTGTCGGGAGGACAGTCTCTTTACAGAACGGATGAACTCTAAGTTCCGATGATCGGTAAGAACAGTCACTAAATGCTCAGCCCCTTCCAACAGATGCCTCCATTCAGAGAAAGCTTCCTTTATCGCCAGCAGTTCTTTATTACCAATGTCATAGTTCCTTTCAGCAGAGGACATCAACCGGGAAAAGTAAGCACAGGGATGAAGCTGCATCTTTTCACCTGTACGCTGAGAAAGGATAGCTCCAACAGCAGAATCTGAGGCATCAACTTCTACAACAAAGGGCAGTTCAGGGTCAGGATGTACTAGAATTGGTGCAGAGGTAAAGAGTGTCTTTAGTTTACAGAAAGCAGCTTGTGCCTCTGGTCCCCATGTGAAGGGACATCCCTTCTTGGTTAACTGGGTAATTGGTGCAACCACCTTGGAAAAGTCCCTTATAAACTTTCTGTAAAAGTTGGCAAATCCCAGAAATCGTTGAATTTCTTTAACATTCCTAGGGGCAGGCCACTCCACCACTGCTTTAATCTTATCAGGGTCCATGCTCAACCCTTCAGGGGAGATTATGTACCCCAGGAACTGAATCTTGGTCTGTTCAAATTCGCATTTCTCCAATTTGATGTACAGCTGATTCTTCCTCAGGCGGTCGAAAATAATGGATATGTGTTTGCGATGTTCCTGTAGAGAATCTGAAAAGATAAGAATATCATCTAAATAAGCAATCACAAATTGATCCAATAGATCTCGCAGCACATCATTTATAAAGTGTTGAAAGGTTGCTGGAGCATTGCAAAGACCGAAAGGCATGACCAAAGACTCAAAATGTCCATATCTGGTTCTGAACGCAGTCTTCCATTCATCACCCTTACGAATGCGAATGAGGTTATATGCACCCCGTAAATCCAATTTAGTAAAGATCTTTGCAGAACAAAGTCTTTCCAAAAGCTCGGGGATTAGTGGGAGGGGATAGCGATTTTTGATTGTGATTTTATTTAATTCCCTATAATCAACACATGGTCTCAATGTCTTATCCTTCTTTTCAACAAAGAAGAGACCTGCCCCAGCAGGAGAGGTTGAGTGTCTTATGAACCCCTTTGCCAGGTTTTCATCCAACCACTCCCTTAACACCTTTAATTCAGGTTCAGACATAGAATAGAGGCGGCCAAAAGGAATCTCTGCCCCAGGTAAAAGTTCAATAGGACAGTCATAAGGGCGATGTGGGGGTAGCTGATCAGCATTCTTCTTATCACACACATCATGAAATTCCCTGTATTGAGGTGGCAGGCCTTCATATCCAGGAACCATGTGTTCCTCTACCCGGAGATTCTCGATATGGGAGGAATCAGGTTGACAATGTCCTTTACAGTACTCTGAGGCAAAAGTTAAAACACGTGTTTCCCAATTGACAGAGGGGTTATGAATCGAGAACCAGGGGATACCTAAAATGATAGGAAACTTTGGTGATGAAATCAACTGAAAACATATGGTCTCCTGGTGATCAGGCTCAAAAAACAGACTAAGAGGAGCAGTCTCATGGGTAACTGGCCCGGAGGATAGAGGGGAACCATCAACAGTCTCCATATCTACAGGTAAGGATTTATTCCTTAATTCAATATGATGGTCTTGAGCAAATCCAATATCCATAAAATTTCCCCCCGCTCCAGAGTCCAACATGGCAGAGCAGGAGATGTCATTAGCCCCATCAGAGAGTCGAATGGGAATTATAAAGTGAGTGGGCGGAGCTTGTATAGGATTGCTTTCTTCAAGTATTGGAGAAACTGACTGAGCGATGGAACTAATTTGTTCAATGTCTTTCACATCAGTTGCAGCAACTGTTCTCCTTAGCTTATTTGGACAGTTAATAGCATAATGTCCAGAGTCCCCACAATAAAGGCATAAATTTTCACTCCGACGTCTTTCCTTTTCCTGAATAGTGATACCCCTTCTAACGGAATCAATCTGCATAGGTTCAGGGTTACTGGAATCATGAAAAACCTGAGAACTCTTCCGAGGAGGTTGACTAAAAGAAAAACGCATACCCTCAGTATTTCCCAGTATTCCCAGTCTTTCTTTTCTCCTTTCAGAGAGTCTCTGGTCAATACGGATGCACAATTGGATAAAGTTCTCCAGATCATCAGGGGTATCACCTCTAGCCAGTTCATCCTTTATTTGCTCAGAAAGCCCCTGACGAAATTGGCTTCTTTGTGCTGCTGGATTCCAGGTTGTATCTGCGATCCAGCGCCTGAATTCAGTAGTGTATTCAGCCACGGAGCGTCGTCCTTGATGCAAATTATGCAGTTTGGCCTCAGCAGTAGCACATCGATTTGGATCGTCAAAAACTTGGTCCATAGCTTTAGTAAAGGTGTGGAGGTTATTTAAAATTATGTCATCCTTTTCCACATAGGGAGAGGCCCAATATAAAGCTTCCTCTGTCAGGAGATTGATAATAAACAGTACCTTCTTTTTTTCAGGAAAAAATGCAGCAGGCTGCATTTGAAAATAAATGCGACACTGATTAAGGAATCCTCTGTAAAGCCTTCGGTCTCCATTGAATTTTTGTGGAAGAGGCATTTGAACACTGGGCTCAGGACTTGCGCCATTTAGGGAACTAAGATCCAACACCTGTTTCTCTAAGTCCTGAATTGCCTCTTGTTGATCTTTCACCACATTTTGCAGTTCTTTAAATTTTGCCTGATAAGTGACACCAAACTCTTGTAATTCAGAAATTTGCTGAGTGATATTGGCAAGGGTAGCTGCTACTGCGGACTCCATTGTGGCCAGATTATTCTGTCACGATTACTGGGTCAGGCTCAGAGTCCAGTCGCAGGAAGCAGCAGCACAACCGTGGTCAACAAGCAGGGTCTGGTACACAAGAGATCAGCCGGAGTGAGGGAGCAAGCAGAAGAGTAGTCGTAGTCTTTAGCCGAAGGTCGGTACACAAGCAGTGAAGGGCAAAATGGCAGCAGGCAGAGGCGTAGTCCTGGAACGTAGCTGGAGGTCGGTACACAAGTGGAAGATTCAGGAGGATGAAGCACACAAAGCTAGATCTTGGCAAAGCACAATAATCTGGCATCAGGAAGTTTCCAGATCAGGCTTAAATAGGAAGTACAAAGGAGTGGCCAAAGGTTCAGAGTTCACAGGAGGCTGGGCAAGGAACTAGGCAGGAAACTGGACAAGGTCTAGGTCACCACATAGATCTAGTATGCATAGATATCAGCTGCTGGAAAGCTCAGCAAGAAGAAGCACTGTCAGAAGCAACTGAGGACCTGGGTTCGAATCTGGGCCCTGACAGTATGCTTCTCCCCCAACCCCCCCCAAGCAACACCTATTAGCATGGATTTTGTTCCTGGGCAGGGTTGCCAAATGTCAATCAGAATAAGCTGTCGGGGCAGGCTGGCTGCACCTGTAAAGCTGAGTGTCAATTTCTCCTGAAGCCAAGCCAGCACACTCCCCCCTCCTCTACCGTTTCTGCAGACACAGGACAGGAGAGGAGAGGGATATTGATTTGCTCCTCCTCCTCCCTCCCCTCTTCTCTGTGTCTGCCATGCCCACTGCTCCCCGGATAGTGCTGTGCCTGAGAAAGAGGTGTGGGCAGGAAATTTGAAGCACTGTGGGCAGCAAATACATCTGGTGGTGTGATTGCCACTGTCTGAGCCTGCAGAGGCCAGCCTGGGATGAGTGAGCTCTGCACTATGATTACATCTTCCTTATCTCTCTCCCTCCTCTCCCTGATCTAACACTTAGGGCAACTGAACTCTGATGTAAAAGGGCACACTGCAAGGCTCTGATGTAAGGGTGCTGTCTGCCTGGCTCTGATGTAGGGGCATCCTCCGCCAGACTGATGTAAGGGAGCTGTCTGTGCAGTTCTAATGTAAGGGGGCACTCCTCCAGGCTCTAATGTAAGCATGCACACCGCCAGGCTCTGATGTAAGAGTGCACTCCACCAGGCTCTGATGTAAGGGGACACTCCGCCAGGCTCTAATATAAGGGGGCACCCCGCCAGGCTCTGATGTAAGGGGCACTCCGCCAAACTCTGATGTAAGGGGTCACTCTGCTGGATTCTGATATAAGGGGGCACTCTGTTGGATTCAGATATAAGGGAGCAAGCACTCTGTCAGGCTCTGATCTAAGGGGACATGCTGCTATAAGGTGGAATTCTGATGTAAGGGGGCATTTTCCAGACTCTGATGTAAGGGGAGACTCTGCAGAATCTTATGCAAGGTGGTGGCACTCTGGGGACACAGATGTAAGGGGGAACTCTGATGTATGCTGCGGACTTTGGTGTAAGAGAGGACTCCCATGTGAACATGGCACTCATCCTGACTGCTGCACTCCATATGTTGTTTTGTTTGTTACTTTATACATTATGTTGTAGATAATTGGTCATTATTGGTGGGGGGGGGGGGGGGTAACACCATGTTTTAACGCACCAGGTGACTTGAACCCTAGTAACACCACTGCAGCAAAGCTCCCTATGCCTATTTGCGATCATGAGCTTTCCAATCATGTGACCACTGTGACAGCCAATCACAGCACTCTTTTGGATAGAGCAACAGAGGGTTTTAACCCCTGTAAGTTTTTTTCTTTTGCCATCTGTGTCCCCTTGAGGATATGTTCCTTCCTTTCACATAGCCAAAACAGGAAGTGAGAGAAATCCCTCTAAAGAGAATGAATCCCTTGTCACCAAGGTCACCAGAACTAGTATACCCTTTGTAAGATATTCCCACTATTCCTGTTCTGGGGAAGACCCAAAACCTGGAATTTTCTTTTTCTATCACTTTCGGTAATAATGTTGAACAGAACCTTAATAGGGGCACAGATAGCACAACTGGCAGGTGTTCTAGTCCCTCTCCACACAATTTGCCTTTAGATATACTTTAACTATGTGAACTGTACTATTCAGTAATATTACATATTTTACCATATTGTAGATTATTATATAATGCTATGGTGAATGACACCTATCTGCTGCTTTTTATGTTAGAAGTGTCATCGCTGTGCTCTCTTGTTTGGTGTGGTTCACTAGCTAGCTGCTGCTTTGCAAGGACTCCCAAAAGCAGCCTATAAAGGAGAGTTAGCAGCTTGAAGGAGGCAAAAGCTTCTGATGTGAAGAAGGCATGGGTGCACTGTTTACAAAACAGAATCATGAGGCAGTAACTGGGCTTCCCTTAAAGTGGTTGTAAACCCAAAACCTCAAAACACCATTATTTTGCACAATTTAGTAGACAATGGCATTATAACTTAATTCACATTGTGTGTACCTCTCAAAAAGCCATCCTTATTTAGTTGAAGCCCTCAGAAATCTGCCAATCTGTAGGGGTGGCATATAGCACCAAAGCTTGGGGGGTGGAGCCCTAACATAACACCAATCACAGAGTCTCTCTATGTATTCTCTGCTGTCTATCTCTAGGTAGACAGAGGTACAGAGCAGCAGGGGACACAACCTTTTTACAGAGGCTCATGCATGTGTCTCGTTTATGTATAATATGGTTCCTGCGGCTGCGCTATCATGGATTCTCCCAGTCGCCCTGATGCTGCACCACGAAAACTGGTACTATAAAACAGTTGTAGATGCCAATAATTTAAGGGGTTGTAGTGCGCTTCTGGGTGTTTAAAATGTGTTGAAGTGCTTGTGCGTAATTTCCAACTCAAAATAAATCAATAGATAAATGTGCAGAAATTGGGTGTACTGCTTTCCTATTCCAAATATTTCAAAATCTTTTAAAATCTATCCTTGATTCTTATACATTTAATTTATAAGGTGCTTATGTGAATAACATTCCAATAAAATTATTAAAATATTAGAAGGTGAAATGGTGCTTCTTATAGGTGCTTCTAAAAAAAGTGCTCTGTGCATCCAGTGTAAATACAAATGCAACAATAAAACTTCAGCAATACAAAACAATGTATCAAGTTAAACAAAGTAATGATCTGCCACAAAGAATATAGTTGAAAAGCCTCCATCCCTGTTAAATATATAAAGAAGGAACTGGGGTATTGGGACTTTGAATGAGGCATGAAATAAAGAAAAAAGGATTCATTTTGGAGACATGCAATTTATACAGTTCATATGTTTAAGGACAATTATTGAAACAGTATACAATTCATATTAGGAATATAAATACAATAAAATAGGATCTCAAATGGGATCTCTAAAATTAAATTTAAATATAGAAACACTGTATATATCAATTCATACATGATCAGAATAAAAGGATAATTTGTTTTATAGCATCCGAGTTATATTGTAGACTCGACGCGTTTCCTGGACCTCCGTCCATTCATCAGGAGTATTGGATACATATAAAGTGTCTGAAGAAGAAAAGGGGGATTTAAACATTTTTGCACCAGAACATATGAATGTAAAAGATGTATCAATCTAAAAATCTGTAAACACAATTTTTTACCTTAGACATCTCAAGGTCAATTTTGACACAAGAGAAATAAAACCCAACCTCGGAGGGAAAATGGCGGCATCAGAAGCATGGTCTCCCCCCGGGGCTGAGGTGCAGAGAAATCCAGTCACAACCGGGGATGATGGAAATACAGTCCGGGCAGAAAGTACAGACCTCCTATGTTAGGTGATGATAATGACAATTGGGGTATCCTTGGATCGGTGTTAATCTAAACAAGCATACATAAATATTGTGAATGGGTCACATAGACTATCTATACATTGGCATGTTACTGAGAACAAATAGACCAATCCAAGGAGAAAAACCCAGGAGATGTAGGTTGAGCGATTCAATCGAGAGGTGACAGTAAAAATTAGAGAAGGAAAGACTAAAAATTAGAAAATGGGAGGGAACCAAAAGACCAGTAGGAGAGCTAGTGCATCAAGGTGCTTGAACTGGAGTTCAAATGATGGAACTAACAGTCCGGGCGGAAAGTGCAGACCTCAAAGATAGAATGATGGTAATGACAATGGGGTATCCATGGATCGGTTTTGATCTAAACAAGCATACATAAATATTATAAATTGAGTCAGATAGACTATCTATACATGGAAATGTTAATGAAGACAAATAGACCGATCCAAGGAGAGGCACCCATGAGATATAGATTGAGCAATTCAATCGAAAGGTGGCAATGAGATTGGGAAAAAGAAAATTGAAAAAGAACCAAAGAACCAGTATAGGAACTAGTGCATCAGCAAGGTGCATAGACTAGGGTTCAAGTGAAAGCATACCATGGATAAGATTGCATGTGGAATAGGCTGATCTCCTTGTGAAGCAAGGTGATGGAAAGGAGAGCTGATGATAACCCAGCCACGTATCCCGAGGCGCAGGCAGAATCTGCACCAACGCCATGTAACCCGCCAATTGTATCAAGTGTGTGCAAATAAGCAAATATACATAACATTAAGTATCCAGTCCAAACCGGTGCATTAAAACAGTTCTCAAAAAAGGCTGCACCAGATAGCTTGATATAAAAGAGTATATAAAAAAACAATGTAATAAATAACGGTGATTAAGTGATGTGGCTTCTTTTCCTCCACCTTGTGCCGTGATTACACTTCTAGGTGTGCTATATTCTCACCTCAAATCAGAGTATAATACGCCTGTATTATATATCTGGTTAGATGGCGGTTCCTTTTCCTCCTTTGTTCCAGCGTGGTATCTGGTGGCAGCTAACCTTTCCAAGGGGATCCTGTGTTCCTTCCCAATCTCGTGCTATCTGTGGGGATCTTTTAATGCCTTCTTTGTGGTGCGATCTCCTTAGATGTGTAACTCCTCCTTAGGGCTCATTAAAATGATGGGGCCATCATAGTGTAGTATTTAAAACTTTCAATGTATAATAATATAACGGACTTACATATAAAAAAGCATTTTCCAGTGTTTAAAACAGATTTGTTTTAAGTTGGAAATTACACACAAGCACTTCAACACATTTTAAACACCCAGAAGCGCACTACAACCCCCTTAAATTACATGCATATGTCTCATTGCACAGGCTGTCAAATCAAAGGAAAAGGGGAGTGGCGCCACCATTTTTTTCATAGTGTCGGGTATTTTTTTTAATCAGTACAGCGGGGAGGATTACAGATAAAAGGCTGTTCTTCTACCAGCCATACTACGCACATATGATTTTTGCCCTTGTTCTTTATTAGATTTAGCATTCTGCTTGTATTTGACTTTTAAGGTTTACAACTACTTTAAGGCTAGTGAAACTTCATATAAAGGGAAGGGAATAGGAGGAGAGAGGGAAAAAAAAGCAAAAGAGGAAAAAAGAAAATATCAAGTGGCTGCTAAATGGCTTCCATAAGCAATAAAAAGGAAAACAGAAAATTTCCTATCAAATACTTATTGTAATTTTCCTTTCCTGATGGTCTCCATGGCAGAATACGTTTGGGTAGCCCCGCCCTCGCTCCTACCCCATAGAACCCCACTCCCATACATATTAAGGCTGAGCTAGAGGCCGCATTCCTTTTTGTTCTCCTCACTTTTTTGTACTCCTCACTCAAGACCAATTTTGTATGAAGTTTTCCTACCTTTTACAAGTATCGGTGGCTGCTTTTGTGAGGGACAGCTGTGCGGGTGTCAGGAGCGTCCTGTGGTATGCAGTAGTCTTCCAGGATGGTTTGAGTGGTCACTGTGTCCCCAGATATCAGCGGGGACTCAGTTACCATAACTAGCCTACTCATGACACTGGGAGGGAATGCCTGCTGCCATGGAGTCCATCAGAAAAGAAAAATGACTGAAGTATATAACAGGAAATTTTCAATTTTCCTGACAGACTCCATTGCAGCATACATTTGGGAACTAACTAACCCAAAAAAACAAGAGTGAGATGAGGAAAAAAGTAGGGTTCAAACAAAGCACTACAACAGAAACAGAAACCTTATGAATAGATATTACCATTAGCCAGAACAGCCTTAATGGAAGACATGTCATCCCCCTACAAATATTTCTGGTGCCCTTTCACAGGGAGCCCACAAAGTCTACACATTCCTGGTTGAGAGCATTGTCACTGCTTCCGTAGGAACCAAGCCCTAAGCTCTATAAGCCTCTTGGCTAGCTGGAATGACCCATGCAGGAATGATCCTGGATGATATTCCGGTCCCGCTGGTTCTGCTAGAGAGAGTGACAAAGACGTCCCAAAACTCTGAGCAAAGCTATAGCTTGTGAGCATGCTTGAATTATCACAATATCCATGGCATGTAACCAGTTATCCTTAGTGGTCCTGATATGGACAAAATCTTTTGTTCCCATAGGATGCCAAAGCTTCCTCAGATTGCAACACAGTATGAATATAAACACTACCTGTACTAGGCAGAATGCCAACAAGGATCCCTCATGGACCAAGGCCCAGATCCCGATAAACCTCCAGAAAAAAAAGAACCCTTAAAGAGGCTGCATTCATGCCTTTACTAAAAACTGGACTGAAAGAGATCCCTTCTCGAGCAGCAAGCTGCCAAAGAGTCATAAAGGCCCCGATTCTGGCAAACTTCCTGTTAAGGATATAGCCCTTAGAGAGACTGACATCATGGCTCAATCCTTACTACAACTGGACTGGATGTGACCCCACCTGGAGCTGTATGTCAGTAAAGGCCCCTTCCTAGCCTAAAGCTTTGATCTTGGCAAATTTCCTGGCTGAACAGATAGCCTTAGAGCACATGTCTTGATATCTCAGTCTTTACTCAAGCTAAGCTGAAAAGAGATCTCATCTGGAGCTGGCAAGAAAGTCCAGAGCAAGCAGTTAATCCCACCTAGACAGTCTTTGCTCTCCTTCGAGGTTCAGATGCATCCCCCATCAAAGTATTGGATGAGTAAGGAATAGTCCACCCATGAGACATCAGATAGGAAGCGATGAACAAGGGTGGAGTATTGCACTCTGAGACAGAAGATCTCATCCGAGAGAAAGGACTTCAATTCGATAACCTGGTATCAAAAGCAGAAACCAAGGCCTGTTTGGATAATATTGAATTAATACAATAAATGCCACGGTCTTTAGCAACAGACTCCAAAGAATTGTATATGGATCGAACTGGAGGGAAGAGACCTTCCCTTATCTGACACAGCATCCATAACCAGGGATTGGCCCAGGCCTCTACGGAAAAAACTTTCCAGCTTGTAATAGTAAGGAGATACCAGCAGATTTAACTCTGAAAGCTTATCCAGAGAGGAAATCCAATTGAAGGAACCTGGATGTAGAAACCCTTCCCTGAATGTAGACTCAATGAGATGTTAGAGAGATTCTTCTTCAGCCAGATCGCAGTCATCTCTACCTCTCTTAGTGGCCCTGGCTCTGAAGATTCTGACCTGCCCCCTGATGTAGGACACCACTGTGATGTTGTTCAGCTTCATTGAAGACTAACAAGCCTGCTGTCAGTTGATGAAAGGCAAAGGAAGCATAAAAGAGCTAGCCAGAAATCCAGAAAACTTTCCAACAGGGGAGTTCCACTGGCAAAAACTTCCCGACAGTGGAGTTCCACTGGCAAAACAACATCCTGACAAATAAGTTTCACTGGCAATAGCTCTGCAGCACAGAAGATTTATTACTGTGCTAGCACCCAAGGCTCCATCTGCCTGTTTTGCAAGACATGAATAGCTGCGTTCATGATCAACATTGGAGACAAAAACCCTTTCAGGACAGGAAGCATTTTCCATTGAACCCACCCCAATATAGAGAGGAGAGAAACCATGGTCCTGATCATCAGGCATTGAGACGCTGACAGGTAAAGAGAGGAGCCAGAAAAAGCCAGGATTACCCAGTGTCCTACCACCAGTATACTCTAGTGGCAAAAACAATGTATCCTGAACTGTGATAAAATAAAGCGGAGTTCCACCCAAAAGTAGAAGCTTCTCTTATCTGCATCCCCCCCCTTCGGTGCCACATTTGGCACGTTTTGGGGGGAGGGGGGAGCAGGTACCTGTTTTGGCACTTCCTTCCCCTGCCACCGGGCCATTCAGAAAGTGCAGCGAGCTTTGCACATGCACAGTAGGGAACCAGCTGTGAAGCCGCAAGACTTCACTGCCGGTTTTCCTTATAGGCAGTATCGGCAGCACCTGAGAGCCGATAGAAGGAGTCAGGAGCAAGCTGGGTCAAGATCAGACTAAACAGCAATTAGCCAATGTAGAAGCTCTGTTTAAATAGGCAATTTGGTGCCAGTATTGGTGACAGTGGATCAAACAAGGGCAGAAGGCAAAGGCAGAATCTGGGGACAAGCCAAGGTCAGTAAGCAACCTCTCCCCCCAGACCAGTAAGCAACCTCTTTTTTTTTTAGGGTTACAACCACTTTAAGATTGTCCTTGTATATAACGTGAATAAATAAGACATCCCCTGAAAATAAGCCCTAGTGTATTTTTTGTAGCAAAAAATGTATATAAGACCCGGTCTTATTTTCCGGGAAACACGGTATCATCTACTCCCCTGTCAGCCGGAACAAGTTCTCCGATGACACAGAATCCTAATCTGGCTAACATAATACAGGAGACATCAAGCATTAGTGCTGGAAGCCCAGGTGAATACCTCAAGTTGAGGGAGCTGACATATTTATCTCATCCCACAGCCATACTTTACATACACATGGACAATACCACATAAATCGAAATCATGCAAAACAGGATCAGATATGATAAATATCTAGTGAATATATTAGTATTAATACAATTAGGCACCCTCCATTGCACTAGCCCTATACTGACATAAATACAATTGCTAAAATATCCTTCCTAAATAGGGCTAAGAGCAGAACATATATCAGATGTATATATACACATACTGTACTCTCAGTGCAGCCCCAAAAAAATCAATAAATCATAAAATAATAACAATTAAACACACAAAATAATTTAAATTATAAATATACAAAAATATGTTTTACATGTATACATAACAAATTAATATTTTAGATAAAAAAGGGGGATAAATAAATACATATAATAAATTATTAAAACATTTGAAAATCAAAAACAGTACCTACAGCCAAGGGGCCAGACAGGGCATAACTAATACATTTATGAACACTAAAGGTAAGTCCTTAAAATCAGCTTCCTTGCTAGCTCTAGATATTCATAGAGTCTCCAACAGTTTGGCACATACCCTCAAACTAAAGGTGCTTCTTTTTAAAGAGCTAAGGGCTAGTACTTAAGGCAATATCTTAGCATTGAATAGTGACAAGTAAGCTCACCCTCATTCTTCCTGCCAGACTCCAAAGCTCAGAGCAAACAGGAATTTGGACTCCTTTTAATGGCTATATTCCTTTCTGCCCTGCAATACAAAAATTGCTACAACCTGTGTGGCAAGTAGATTTGTCCCTGACTATATCCTGGGAGCTTTAGGTTTGCTTTTCCTATCCATCCCTTTGTTGGAACCCATGGCTCAAAACGTAGGATACTAACATGCAATGGGTCCGAAATAGAACATCTGCATTGCCCTTAGGAAAGACTTGTTTGAGATGCACTCTTCTCATCCTGTACACCATGTTTATACCAGTGCAAGGGAGATGCACAGGGTTCAATATCTTTATACTTTTTTGAAAATGTACAATTCCCACATAACAACCCTATTCAGCATATCATAGTCTCCCCTGATAGAGAGAAATGCATTTGACAGTTTTGAATGACACTACATATTGGGGACACCCCACCGGTACAACTTTTTCCCCTAAGTTCTGGTCTTGGGTCCCACTAGTTTGCACAACCCTCTTGGCCGGGCCTGGCTAAATAATTAAATTTAGTTTAATTTGAGGTTCATGGAGGCATCTTCTAAGGTTGTCCCTGTTGCTATTACTCTTCACTGGCAATAGAGCCTCCAACTTTAATAATTTGAGCATCTCCAAACATGTTGTATGTCATATAAACTTCTTAGAAGATTAACCCCAAAGTGGAGTTTTTGACACCTTTTCTGGGTTCATAATAAATTGAGGTAAATGCCATCTCTTCCTATGGGGTAAAGCAGTGGCTGTTTAGCATATTTACTCAATAGCTCTACAAGCATTTTGCACATTTCAATACTTTGATATGTTGCAAACAACATTCTTACAATGTTAATTCATTTTTTTAATTTATTTTTCTGCAAACTAAGACAACAAGATGAATGCCCTTGCTGTTGAACCTATTTGGAATGTCTGCCTTAATTAACAAGTTAAGGACTCTGAACATTGTATGTTTTAGAGTACCTTCATGCTTAGCTCACATGTGTAGCTTCTAGAGCCTGCTGTGAATTTGGCAGCCACTATTAGCAGCTACTGCAATTCTGTCAAAAACAACTGTGCCATCAGTGCTTGCTAAAATGCAAACAAACACTGATAAAGTGCAGCTAGTTGAGCAACCAAATACAATATTATATCCCTTATGTTTTACACAGTGGTCACTGAAAAAACTCTGCAATAAAAAGTTTAATCTTTGCTATAAAACTTGTATTAACCTATTTTTACTCTCACTAGCCATAGTCCTTTTGCTGTTTTTTTTTTTTTTTTTTTTAATTATACTGTTCATACAATATTTGCTTTTTTATTCCTTTAACTAATACAGGTCATTTGTATCTTAAGCTTTAGAAAATACACAAAATGTAAGAAAAGCCTTCATTTTGTCTGTAAATAACTGTCATACATTAGCAAATACATTTTTTTGTGTTCAAGATAAATGAGACAAAATGCAGAATTAAATTAGCAATTTAAATCTAGAACATGTTTTTAAATGATTACTTATCAAACTAATAAGGAAGTATATTTTCTATAATTTGCTTTTAAAATTTATAGAAAATGCTAAATATCCTGAAAGACAATATCACTTAAAGAAGTCATTGTATTTCTCCTGACCCCCCTCTCCTAAATTGAAAGGTTGAGCTCAAAATTTAATCGAACTTGGTTGGGCTGAAATTCAAAAAACTGTCCCTTAATTTCACCTTGTGGCACTTTAAGCTGAAAATTAGACATAAAAAACTAGCAATTTAAGCTACTTGTGATAGGTAAGTAGCCAAAAGCATGACAGCTCTCTGTTTTAAGACAATGGTTGTGTAATATCAACATGCAGCCATTGTCATTGCACCCCCCCCCCTCCCACTCAGTTTTAGAAAATATTTTAGAAAAGATTTGTGCAGTAGACAAAGTTTTCTTTCTCCCTGTCTCTGCACCGTTCTCCCACAATAATTGAATCTTTGGTATGTAAACCAAGGTACATATAGTACACTATGGTGAATGAGAACATTGGTGAGTCATCAATGTCTTCACTTTAGATGCTCATCAAACCAGTGGTCTTTGTTTTTATTTCAGCCCATTTATATTAAGCCCTTTTCATTAGATTTCGAGTCATTTTAACTTAAAATTACGTATTTGCCTAAACCCATTAAAGGGAGGTCAAATTCAGGTCAAAAGAAGGTCAACCATCGGCCAAATGCATCTGTCAGTGAATTCAGAATAATCTCACAAGCATCTCAAACTGATGTCTCGGTTTCTTCATTTCTTTGGGAGAAAGCAACCCCCACACGTCAGGAACCATAAACCAGACAGAGATAGAAAAATGCAGTTAAAATTACACCTTTAATGTAATAACAAAAATAACACAGATCAGGAACGTAGTCAAAAACAGAAGCCAGGGTTTAGAAGCCAGAATGGGTAAGAAGATGAGCCAGGATCAGAAACCAGTAGTCAACGTTGTCAGAAGCCAAAAATCAGGATCAGGATCCAGAAGCAATATCAGCCAGGCAAAGTCATACACAGGAACACAACAAGAACACACTGGAGATGTTGACCACATGAGGGCACAGTGGGAATGAGCAGAGTTTTTTTACAAAGCCAGAAGGGACAAGCTGTAGGCTGAACTAATGGGGCAGGTCATGGTAACTGATGAATCACTGTGGAACAATGAGTGGCTGGTAATTAACCAACAGCTGAGCAGCCTTGCACTGAAAAAAAAGAACTGATAGTAACTAGCAGAAGCCCAGCCCTGACACCCCACTGGCTATGGAAACCGTACTTTCACAAATCTACTATAGGATTTGCAATTCACAACTTTTTTTATTATTACTTTTCAGACAACTGGCTACCAAACATGACTGGTAATTTGTTGTTCTGAAAATGTATGTACTGTGAATGACGCTGCCATCCTTTCCTCTTACGAAAATGTCACAGACCCTGGTACTCAAGAAGAGTATGTCCATCATATAACCTTTCCTTGCCTGGTACCAGCATGATCCAAGACCCCTTAGCTCACCAAGTTACTTGTAGAGACATAGTCTAGGGTGGCACAAAACATCAACTGTTTATTGAAGCAAAGAGATAAATACTGTAGAACAATCCCCCTTCTTTGCATAATGACACAGGGCAGGGTAAAATTTACACACAGTAACATGAAACACAGGTATATTCCATCTTTTCAACAAATATTTTAATCAGTAGGTAGTCTTATCAGCAGGTAGGGATGTTGGAGAAACCCCCCCCCCCTCCCCTCTAGGAATTAATAGCTGACTGTGGTTTCATTAACATGAGCTAATTAACTAGGCACTTATACCAGCCTAGGCAACCAGACTATTCAGCCCCTACAACCCTGAGTACAAAATACGGTACAATACACATGCTTATGATCATAAAACATAACATCTTATACTAGTTCCAAAACATGTTAAAGTGGTCACAGGATTAGTCTAAACTACAAGAGATGAACAGGCAGACAGAAACAATAGAACAAAGGGATACAGCCACTTAAAGCGGAGTTCCGGCCTCAAATATCTTTTTTAACTAAAAATACCCCTATAATACTCATCCATCACCCTTTACAGAACCGCTATTCTCATAATTACAAGGTGTACAGTATTGGATTTTAGTCAAAATCTTCCTTTAAAAACGCTTTCTGGGCGCGGCCATGGGCGGACGTGGGCATCTGAAGCTGCAGTATAATCTGCTGTGTCCTTCTTCCTGATTCCAGGGAGTGTTCAGGGACTTCTTCCTGATTCCAGCCTCCTGGGAGTGATGAGAAACATCTCCCAGGATTCAATGCAAAGGCGGAAGTGATGTCGGTGGCCGTGGCCACAGAGGGGGGAGAAGGAGGAAGTACAATCTAAAATGCCCTGAAAATAAGGTAAGGGACCCCCGAAAAAAATTGAAAATGCCCAATTGTTGATCAGCATAGCGAGCACTCCAGGAATCACTAAAGTTGCAAAATAGGCCGGAACTCCACTTTAACAATAAACACATAACAAACCCCACCCTACCTCAAACTATCTGGTAAAAAGTCTACAACAGTCTTTGAGACAAAGCTCATACAATATTCCAGCAGTCTGAAAGGTGGAATTAATTTATCTTCATATATTTATTGAGGGAAATTGTTCAGAAATATTACTGTCCCAGGTAAAAGAGTCTCTCAATTCTTTGAACACAAAACACACATATAAGACCATAAGACAGTGTCCTGATTATCAGTGCAGCCCCAACAGTGCCCATCAGTGCTGCCATTCAGTGGCTATTAGTTCTGTGCCAATCAGTGCCTTCTCATCAGTGTCACCTATTAGTGTCACCTATCAGTGCCGCCCACCAGTGCCCATCAGTGCTGCCTATCAATGCCCATCAGTTCTGCCTATCAGTGCAGCCTCATTATTGCCTCCTCATCAGTGCCCACCAGTACCGCCTCACCAGTGCAGCCTATCAATGACCATCAGTGCTGCCTCATCAGTGCCCATCAGTGCAGCCTATCAGTGCAGCCTCATCAGCGCACATCAGTGAAAGAGAAAAACTTTTTTGCAAAATTTTATAACAAACTATGAAAAACATTTTGTTTTTCTTCAAATTTTTGGTCTTTTTTAGTTTATTTAGCAAAAATAAAAAAGCCAGGGGTAATTTAATACCACCAACAGAAAGCTCTATTCGTGTGAAAAAAATTATAAAAATGTCATATGGGTACAGTGTTGCATGACTGCGCAATTGTCATTCAAAGTGCAACATTGCTAAAAGCTCATAATTGGTCTGAGCAGGAAGGGGGTAAAAGTGGCCAGTATGCAAGTAGGCAAGTGGTTAAATAGAAAAAGTATGCAGAACAGAAGAAAAATCTGATGTTCTTATCTGCATACTTGTTTTGAACCAACAAGTATGGAATTATGGGTGGCCAATATGCCAGCCAGGCAACTAGCATTTTAAAAAATTACAGTTTTTGACAGTCTGTCACCACGTTTCCTTTAAGTGTATACAGTAAATGAAAACCTCCCCTTGTACAAATTACCAGTGGCAGCATAACATTTTTCATTGTGGCATTTGGGTAAACATTTCCATATGTTATACTTGTGCTGTATGTGAAAGACATAATGGCCAATCGGTTGTTAATGAGATTAATAAAACTTTATTGATCTGTAATTACAGAGAGCTAAATAAAAACATTAAATATAAAAAAGAATGTATTAGAACTGGAAAAATTGTAGAGAATAACAAATATATTAACACTGGATATGAAGGATCTCAATTACAAGAAAAGAACTAATTAAACTGAACTTACTTACCTTTTTTAGAAGAAACAATTGAAAGCAGTGATTAGAATTCCCCAGAAGCCTGAAACCCTACTGCTTTTAAAATGCAAATAAATGCTTCAGCTAGGAAATTGACACTTGGCTCTATCCCTTATTACACCTCACTATTGATACATCAGTGTGATTGGCCTCCCTACTGACTAATCATGAGATGCTGGAAGGGACAGGGCCATTTGCTAAGGCACATGCAATTTAATATACTTAAAGCGTAACTCCCCTTTTGTTGAGAAAAAAACATTCCCCTCTGGGTGATCTAGGTACTATAAAAGGATTATAACAACCTTTGTTGCAGATTCCTACATTTTGTTATTCTGTAGAAATCCCTCTGTGTTTCTCTGTGCCCATGTGGGAAAGTGAGTCTAATAGGAGCGGTTTCATAATTATCAATCAGCTGTGGCACCTGCAGAGCACTAATGAGGAAAGCTGCTAGGCCTGCGTCCCTTTAGACATGTTCCTATTGGGAGTATCTCACCAAAAATAAAATTTTTGTTCCAGGGGATGCCAGAAATCTGACTTGTATCTTAGTGCAAACTTCTGGGAAAATTGGTGAGCCAATCACAAAAGCAAGAAATGATGTTTCTGGGGTGTGGTCAGTACACATGCAGTGTACAGAGCAACTCCAGGTAGCCATATTGCATTGCATTTTCAGAAAATGACAGCAGCTGCAGACTGAAAAGGAAAGGTCATTTTTAATAACATTTAATTACAATATGACTTGTGTTGCAATTTTTTTTTTTTTTGGTTGCTATTTTTTTCCCCCATGAAAGTGGAGTTACCCTTTAAATAACAGTAGCAAACATTCCTGTTGATGTTTAAATACCCAATGTCTACTATGTAATTGTTTGCACTAATTGATTCTTAGGTAACTTGAATAAGAAACAATATATTTTGACATGAAAAGCTATAAATATAATAATATATAAAAAAAAGCATTTTTTTTCTAACGTTGAAATTGAATAAGGAAACTGACTTTTTGTAAGAATTCAACCTGCAGGCTGAGAAAGTTCCATATTAAAAAGGGTTACTATTAGATGTAGTTACGAGAGAGCACACCCCTATAATGTCGCCCTGTATGCTCTGATCTGATATATCTCAGACCCCCCCCTTTATAGGGTTTCTTATCACACATCACACATTTAGGGTATGGCACATTGATACATGGCAGGCACAGTGGTGTAGTGGTTAGCACTTTTCACCTAGCATCAAGAGGGTCACTGGTTCGAATCCCAACCATGACACTACCTGGAGTTTGGATGTTCTCCCTGTGCCTGCGTGGGTTTCCTCCGGGTACTCCGGCTTCCTCCCACACTCCAAAGACTTGCTGGTAGGTTAATTGAATCCTGTATAAAAAAAAAATTGGCCCTACTGTGTATGTATGTGAGTTTGGGACCTTAGATTGTAAGCTCCTTGAGGGCAGGGCCTGATGTGAATGTACAATGTATAAGTAAAAGCGCTGCATAAATTGACAGCGCTATATAAGTACCTGAAATAATAATAACTTGCCCATGACAGCGCTCTCCTGATAACATCTAATTGAAAACATGTTTTTAACAAACTTTCCAAACGCCATTCTAGCTTGCCCTTATTAATATAGAAATACATTAAGATATATATATATATATATATATATATATATATATATATATATATATATATATATCCATCACCCTAACTTATCATAATTCTTAATATCACCACTATATAGATTTATTGTATATAAAAATGTTATTATCATACATTATGATGTATGTATCAGTAAGGATCGCATTATCTTTATACAAAATGCAAAGGGATGTTTGTTAGCAAAAACTCAAGCAAGAATTTGCTATAAAATATTGATTTAAATTCCTAAATGTTACACAAACATTTAATTCTCCATTCACATCTAAACAGCATGCATTCCTGGCAATTTTAAAGCATTTTTGTGCTTTTTTTTTTTTGCCTTTTTGCACATGTATCCAGCTTCATGAGTTTTTTTGCTGGGCTGGCCTAGTTTATTGGGTCTTTTTTCTAGGTCAATCTTTCTGCTGAGGTTTGCTGTCCAAGGCAAGGACACTTGGACAACTGGGTTTCTACTTCAAGCAGATTACTCATTTTTCTTCAAATGATTCATGTTGTCTAATAATCCTTTAAACTTCACATTTTGTTGTCTTCTCCTGACCTATTCCAGGTCTTCTGACATGTGTGCTGGTGTTTGCCCACTGCTTAAATATCTAATGTAAAAGTCAATACTTTTCTTAAAAAGTTTGGTTTATTTAGCTGTAAAAAATACTAGCATCGGACATGCCATGATTTTATTCCCCCCCCCCCCCCCTCACAAACGCAGACATCAGCTGAATCTTTTCTTCTCTATACTCATCAGCACTCTAATGTGAAGAAAGAAAGATCAAATTATTTTATAAACCAAACTATCTTTAGCTCAGTCTCTGAATAATTTTTGGCCCATCTTATAAAATAGTGCATTTAAGACTTTTGCCATAAAAGAGTTTTTTTATTCAAGGTTTGCCAAAAAGTACAAACCGTAACAATACAAAGGGAGAAATTGAACGTTCTAAATTATATGCTTTCTTATCCAACTTTTCCCTGCACTTTAGCTTTTTTAAGTACTGGATTGCTAAAGAAAAAAAATGATACTTTGGCTCCCCCTTGTGGGGAACTAATGACAGCTAATAAATTACTTATTTGTAAACAGCAGCACTAAAATCTGGTGTATTCAGTTATGTTTAATTAACTTAGCAATTAGTAATTATGTCATCTTTAAAAGAAAATAATGGACATATTTTAAGCCTAAAAGAAAGCTGTATTCATAAATAAATAATTGGCTCATGAGAAATAGCTCATGATACCATTTTTTTTTTTAGCTACACTATAATATGCAAATGTTCATCTTACAGCTGCAAGCTGTACAAAAGCACTGTAAAATAATAAGTCTTTACATAAAAATGGATCTCGTATAATAATACAGTGTCATAAAACAGGTGATATTTAATAGGATTTCTAAAAACATAATTTAAAAGCAAGAATTCCATCTTAACCCTTGCAGCTCCAAAAGCATTGGGTGGCTCTATTAATCAAGGTGGAAAATATGTGCTTAGCTGACCAAGTTATTGCATTAGAGAAGAGGTTAAGTTGTGCCACTGGGGTTTCGTTATTTCTGTGCAATATTATTAACATTCTCTCTGATTACATTGTAGGCTCTAATTTATCATTTTTAAATAATTCTAACGATCCCCTTAGGGTAATTTATTTCCAGTGCTTATTAATCACAGGCTGGCTTGAGAGTAACCTTGCCCTTAGGTTCTACAGTGCTAATTCATTTTCTCTGAAATAAAACAGGGGGTGCTCATTGTCAAAGAAAAGGAACATTCCTTAGGCAAGGCACTGGTTGAAAAAAGCGCATTACATGAATGAAAATAAATCCTTGCAATCCTGCTTTGATAAAAGATTTGATCCTCATTAATCTGAAGGCAAAATATGTGATTATTCTGCTCAGTGCTCATTAGACCTCATTTATGAAATTGTTCTAAAGGAAATGCATTTTTGTCGCCCATAGCAACCAGAATTTTTTTTCCATCATCTATTAACTTGCAGTTAAAAAAAAAAAAACAGCTGGAATTAGTTTTCTCGTAGAATAATTTGTTTTACAACACCTATTACATATGGCTTGCGTTATCATATTGGATCAAAACACAATAGTAGCAAGTCGCATATTTATTTTAAATTTTTTTGGTGCACTTTTGGAGATACAAAAAAAATCTGATGCAGGGTCCTAGTATAACCACTTCAAACAAAACAGGTAGAATGTCACTAGCCAATTTGGACAACTCATGTAATTTATTAAATAAAGCCTAAAATACATTTATTGTGTATGGATCCCAATTATCACTGCTGTCTTCACTCAATTGTAGAATTACGTGTTGTACATGGGGAAAGCATCTGATTTTTACTTTACTTTTTTACTGATTTTTTTTTATTTTGGTAGTAAATTGCGACACTATCACATCCTTCAGAATCTGGCATGTGCACTAGAGTTACTTCATCCCGACACCCAGCATGCACAGCTGTCAGTGTGAAATTTGTAAATGATATTGAGAAAAAAGAGCACCAGCATAGCTATTTGCTTTTCCCCATTGCAGCCAAAACAATACCGCTTCGCCAAGACAGACACTGGACTGTGAAGCACTGATCTGGTCACAGATAATCAGCAAGCTAAATTTGTTGAATCTACAGTACTGTGCAATAAACCTCTTATTGGCTTATAGTGCTCCGAATGCACATGATTTCAGGAGGCCATAACAATCCAGACTTATGTTCTATTTAAAAATGTATTTAGCATTAAGTAACTGGATTAAATAGATATCTTTATATATGCCGTTTCTTATTTTTTAACCACTTGCCAACCCACCACAGTAAATATACTGCTGTTGGGCATCACAGCGCCTGCCCTGGGTAAGGAGGGCGCAGCACTCCCCTCCTGTGATTGGTGGTAGTAGTAGCGGATCAGTAACAGAGTATCATGTGATTGCTATGATTAGTCATAGCAATCATATAAAAACAATATAAACAACCCGTCATAGATGGCTTTCCATTCATGAACTCTTTGCTTACTGTTGTGATCTGTGACAATCACATGGTACCTGGCTACCTGTACCATGTGATTAGCTGTAGCCAATTACAGATTACATTCAAGAGCAAGCTGTTCATGAATAGTTAACCCAATTATGACAGCTACAATTATTGCTGTATAAAACAAACTTTATGTAAAGCAGCCGTTTCTGTGTTTTTTAACCACTTAAGCCCCGGAAGATTTTACCCCCTTCCTGACCAGGGTTTTTTTTGTGATTTTTTACTGCGTGACTTTAGCGGACAATTGCGCGGTCGTGCGACGCTGTACCTAAACAAATTTGACGTACTTTTTTTCCCACACAGAGCTTTCTTTTGGTGGTATTTGATCACTTGTGCGATTTTTACTTTTTGCGCTATAAACAAAAAAAGAGCGTAAATTTTGCAAAAACAACAATATTTTTCACATTTTTTTATATGAAATTCCCCAAAATAAATTAAAAATCAAAATTTTTTAACATTTTTGGCCAATTTGTTTTCTGCTTCATATGTTTGGTAAAAAAAAAATCGCAAAAAGCGTATTTTGATTGGTTTGCGCAAAAGTTATTGCGTTTACTAACTAAGGGAAAGATTTTTGTAATTTTTGTTGTTTTTTTTTAACGTGTAATGGCGGCGATCTGCGATTTTTTTTGCAGTACTGCGACATTGCGGCGGACAGATCGGACCCTTGACTGACATTTTTGACACTTTTGGGGTTACCAGTGACATTACTGCAGTAATCAGTGCTATACATATGCACTGTTACTGCAAAATGACACTGGCAGGGAAGGGGTTAACTTTATTGGGGAAGGAAGGGTTAAGTGTGCCCCTAGGGGCGTGCTTTTTACTGTGATTGGACATGGCTACTAGTGTAGGAACAGTGATCAATGGTCCTACATAGTAGAACCGTATGATCACCATTCCTACACAGGGGAGAATGACAGGCGGCTTGTTTACACTAGCCGCCTGCCTTTCTCCCTTCACGGAGGACGATCGCGAGTGACCGGCGTTCATCGGGTCCGCCGGTCACACGCACTGACTTCCCAGGGAACGAGCCGGGGCGGGTCCGCGCCTCCGCGGGTGCGCGCTCGCCCACTATTGGCTCACAAGGAAGTGACAGGCTAGTGACGTATATATACGTCACTTTGTCTGGCCGGGGCTGACTGCCGACGTATATCGTCGTGCGGCGGTCGGCAACCGGTTAAAAGTCAGCAGCTACAAAAAGTGTAGCTACTGACTTTTAATAAACACACACTCACCTATGGCACGATCCAGCGTTGCGGCCGCCTGAAGCCTCGGTTCTCACCCTTTCCAGCGCCAGCATCACTAGTGAGGGCACCCGTTTGTGACAGCTTGGGGCTTTACAGCCGAGTTCACGCTACACATGCGCGAGTCGCGCTGCACGTCCTAAATGGCCAGGCAATCTCCTGGGACCTTTGAAGTGTCCCAGAAGATTGCAGGGAGGGAGGGGAAGAGGAGAACTTCCGCTCGAGCCACCTAGGCAGCCCGAGCTGAGGTGGGAGTGGATATCTGTCAAAGCTAGGTACCCACTCCCCCCCCCCAGAAAAAAATGACATGCCACATGTGGCATGTGAGGGGGTTAGCAGTCCTTGAAGTGAAAATTCCATCTTTGGGTGGAACTCCGCTTTCATTTATTTTTCCACAAAATTGTGACAAAAAACTATAACTTCATAATCCTCTCCATGCCTTATATTAAATACCCCAAACTGTCTACTTTCTAAAAAAAATGGTAATGGGGGAGGTATTTGGGCTCTCCTGGCAAATTAGGGCCTCAAGATATGAGGCAGTCAGTACATCCAGACTGATCAATTTTTAAATATATATACCATAGTTTGTAGATGCAATAACTTTTACACAAACCAATGAATATACAATAATTGGATTTTCTTTTTTTTTTTTTTTTACTGAAGACATAACAGAATACCTTTTGGCCCTAATTTATAAAGACATTTTTTTTTATTTTTTATTGGATATGTTTTGTAACAGAAAGAAGAAAATATAGTTTTTTTGTTTTAAATTTTTGGTCTTTTTTCGTTTATATAACAAAAAATAAAAAAAACCCAGTGGTGATCAAATGCCACCAAAAGAAAGCTCCATTTGTGTGAAAAATAAATTATATAAACTTTCTTTGGGCACACTTACATCATGTCTGTACAATTGCCAATTAAACTAGCTCAGTGTTGAATAGCCAAAAATGCCCTGGTCATGAAGGGGGTTAAAGAGTTAATATCTAGAGATTCGCAAACCAGTCTAGAGCTGGCTGCCTCTTCTAGGATCTTGTACCAGGCCCCAATGGAGCACCACAGGGTGCACTAGGTGGCATCACCAGCTTTAGCACTGTGCCCCATCCTGTATCCTTCTTTGCCTCCAGTATATTTCACAGTGTACCGTAAAATAAATGTACATGTACAAGCTTATGCACAACTGAAAAAAGATTAAAACAATAGCTGTGGATAGCATCAAATATGAATAATTCATAATAAAATTTGTATCAAAAATAATTTACTGTATCTGTATGTCTGTAGTTGTGCTGTAACTCCTTATGTGTTATCAATTAAAACATCAAAATATGTAAATCTGCTGAGCTATGTGAAGCTACTCAGGGGATAGAAGGGACCTGCACCCATGGGGCAGTGCCAGCTGATGGAATAAGTTGGCTGCTTCCTTCACTTCTTTGCAAGTTTTCTCTGCCCCTCCCCTGGATCTGTTTTTATGCCTCTCCCTCGCCCTCCTCCTCATAAATCTTTGGCTCCCAGATTAAGTCTGCCACCTAACTATGCCCACCCTTTTCATCGTTGGTGTCCACTTGGCAGTAAACTGCAGCTGAAGGAACACCAATGCCCATTGCTTCTTCATGAATGTTGTACCCTTGTGCTCTCTTCCTTAGCATCCCATAACAAGAGTTCACCTGCATCTTCCTGCATTAAATTACTTATGCTGTATTCAAATAATTCAGCTGGTCCCTCCATGGCAGTTTGTGAAGAAAAAGTGGGATTAGCTGTACAGGAGGAGGAAAAAGAGGGCACATTTGCAGCTGTTGGGGAAAATGCACTGCTCTGTCCTTCTAAAGCATGAGGGGGATGAGAAAGTCTTGGTTATGAATTCTGCAACCTCCTCTGCATGCTATGGCTGTACTGACTGTGCTGACGCCTACTGTCAAAAAGCAAGGTTGCCTTGTTCCCCATAAGTGCGGTTGATCCCACTTTGTCCTGTGGATGTAGAACCTGCTCACACCTTACTAACTGCTCATTAGGAAAACTTTGCCTCCCCCTTTAGGATAATACATGGGATTGCCTAACTTTATTAGCAGCCATGGCTACAGGAAATTGAGGATGTGGTACCTTAGCACACTAAACTTTACTGCACTAACATGTAATGATGTTTTATTGTAAAAAGGACTCACAATAGGGAACATTTAACATAGGTGAGTTATACATTATGTATCTCACTGTAAGGTACCTGTTGTAAGGTAGAGTCTGAAGTGGAGCTTAGGAAGCAGAGTCAGGCAGGCCAGGTCAGCAACAAATCTGGCAGAAAGGCACAAAACCAGGATCTAATAGTCACGAGGAGACAGAGGTCATACATGGTCTGGCAGAGGAAAGCAGAATTGTCAGGCAGAAGCATAGTCGAAAAATCAGGCAAAAAGTCCAAAACCTGTAGTACAGCAGTTCACACAGGAAGGCAGACACCCAGGGAACAAATCCACACAAATGGGCCAAGAAGTGCTGCTATTTAAAGGCTGATCTGGTGGCAGATTGACTGCAACTGGTAGGCAGGTTGAGCTAAAGAGTCCAAAGGAGCAGAAGCACTATGGCTGGCAGAGTTGTATAGAGTACTCGAAACCCACACTTGAGTAAAAGTACAAGTGCTCGATCAAAAAGTGACTTGAGTAGAAGTGGAAGTGCTTGATCAAAAAGTGACTTGAGTAGAAGTGGAAGTGCTCGATCAAAAAGTGACTTAAGTAGAAGTACTAAAGTATTCAACATTTTTTGTACTTAAGTATTGCAAGTAGTTTTTTTTTTAAATTTTGCTACTCAAGTACTGAAAGTAAAAGCACCAGTAGTTTTGAAAAAAAAAAATTGCTACTCAAGTACTGAAAGTAAAAGTACAAGTACTGTGTTATGTAGTTATTAAAGAAAGAAGTCAAAAGTTTGAACATCATATTGTTTTTTATTATTTCAAATGCAGCTTTTATTTATACATACAGTAGCTTTTATTTTCGTATGCGTGGATAATACACATGTTTTGAGCTTCATGAAACCTGCCATCTACTGTTCTGGCAGTGGTAATTTTTAATAAGTGTAACGAGTAACTATGCAGCACAAAAAAAAAAATATCGGAGTAGAAGTATTGAAATCATTGAAAAAATGTAGTGAAGTAAAAGTGGAAGTAGGAGAAAAAAATTCTACTCTAGGAAAGTACAGATACCGCCTTTCGGTACTTAACCACTTAAGCCCCGGAGGATTTGGCTGCTAAACGACCAGAGGGTATTTTGCGATTCGGCACTGCGTGACTTTAACGGACAATTGCGCGGTCGTGCGACGCTGTACCTAAACGAATTTGGCGTCCTTTTTTTCCCACAAACAGAGCTTTCTTTTGGCGGTATTTGATCACCTGTGCGATTTTTTGATCACGCGCTATAAACAAAAAAAGAGCGTAAATTTTGCAAAAATAGCAATATTTTTCCCTTTTTTTATATGAAATTCCCCCCAAAAAAATGTAAAAATCAAAATTTTTTAATATTTTCGGCCAATTTGTTTTATGCTACCTATGTTTGGTAAAAAAAATTGCAAAAAGCGTATTTTGATTGGTTTGCGCAAAAGTTATTGCGTTTACTAACAAAGGGAAAGATTTTTGTCATTTTTGTTGTTTTTTTTTTAACGCGTAATGGCGGCGATCTGCGATTTTTTTTGCGGGACTGCGACATTGCGGCGGACAGATCGGACCCTTGACTGACATTTTTGACACTTTTGGGGTTACCAGTGACATTTCTACAGTAATCAGTGCTATATATATGCACTGTTACTGTAAAAATACACTGGTAGTGAAGGGGTTAACTTTATTTGAGAGGGAGGGGCTGTGTGTGTCCCTAGGGGCGTGATTCTAACTGTGATTGGCTGTGGCTTCAACTGTATGCAGAGTGATCAATGGATCTACATAGTAGATCCATGTGATCATCTCTCATACAGAGAGGAGAATGACAGGCAGCTTGTTTACACAAGCTGCCTGACTTTCTCCCTCTCCCCCGCCGATCGCAGAGTGGCCGGCGGCGATCGGGTCCGCCGGTCACACGCGCGGGGGGGTCCGTGACCACGCGGGAGCGGGAGCGCGCCTCCGGCGGCGCGCGCTCGCTCCCTAAACCCTCACAGGCGAGCGACGTAGACCTACGTCACTTTGCCTGTGAGGGGCTGACCGCCGCCGTAGATAGTCGTGCGGCGGTCGGCAAGTGGTTAAGTACAGTAGTGAAGTAGTTCTACTTAGTTACTATACATCTCTGATGGCTGGCCATACATAAGTGATGGTTCACACTAGGGCGACCTGTGGGGCGACCTGGTCGCCTCACAGGTCGCCGCAGGTCGCCTCCCATAGGGAAGCTGCAGACCCGTTCAAATAGGAGCGACACAAGTCGCTCCGACCTAGAAAAAGGGTCCGGAGCTTCTTTGGGGCGACCCGGAGGTCGCGGTGCGAAGTAGCGCCGCTGCAATGTGAACCGGCGCTTATACAAAAAAAAACATGCAGTATGAGGTCAAACCTAAACACTTTCAATTTGTATGCAAACAGACAGGCTCTTACACTATATAGTTGAAGGTAAATCTAAAGAAAATTGAATAAGAAAATGTTATAATGTATGCCAGCTGAAGCAGAGTGTATGCTGCAAGACTCAGATCTTCCTGTGGCCGGGTGAATAGAGCTGCAGAACCAGAATCAGAAGAATACAGGTTCTAAACCATCCAGATACATGACACCCACAATGTTCACTGCACTAATTTAGCACAATCCAGCACTTTATATTACAGTACATAGCACAGATTGGCAGCACTGTAAAACAGCAACTCTCTGTCCCTGCAAACAATTCTCAGATGCCACGATCTACTCCAAATCACTTCACAGATTGACTACAGGGAACCTTGACTTTATGAGGAGGCAGCTGACACAAAAGAAAATCCCATGATTGGCCTTTCTAAAGCTGTCCATACATGGATCAAAATTCAGCTGGTTCAGCAGAAGCCCGTTGAATTTTGATCCATCTACAGTATGACCATTCATATTCGATCAACAGATCAACTGAACCAGTTTGTTGGAAAACTTAGCTTCAGTCAGTGCATGTAGCCAATCAGCTGCAGCTCTGATCAGTGCATTCTGCCAGCAGGGGAGTCTCACTTTAGGAATACAATGACACAGCAGGGAGGATCCAGCTTATATGTGTGGATGGGGAAATCGGTTCTGTTTTTTTTCATTCAGCCCTCTGGCTTGTAGGCAGCTGCCTACTTGAAGATTGTTATGTTATGTCTTGTCTGTCCTAATTGTTGCACTATTTAGGTATGTTATACTTTTAGCTGGTGCCTTCAAGAAGTTAGGGGTTAACCATGCTGGCCAGGTTTCCCAGGCTTTTTGGCTGGTGCCACCTTCTGCTATGAGCTAGTAGATAAAAGCAGTGATCCACCTCTAGATTTGGTCATTCCATGTGTGGGAAGAAGAACAGAAGACTGCTGTGATATGTAACTGATGCTTTGCTGTTAGCTCACCCTTTGTCAGGAACCCAGTCAGAGTTAGCACTTTCTGAAATGACTGTGTAGAAGATTTCTCTAATGCATGGTTATATTTAAACAACTTTTATAAGATAACTTTGTTATCCTTGCCTGGTCTGAAGTTGATTGAGGACATACGTAAAGGGGTGCATGCAAGGCGTAACACACATATGCTTAAACCAGGGGACAAGACAATATAAGAGGAGGATGTGGTACCGGTGTCTGGCTGAAAAGTCAAGCTAACCAGAGAAGGCTACATTGCCATTGCTAATGACTACAGTACTAGTGTCTATGTACATATAGCAGCTATCTGGTCAAGATACTGAGGTGGCTTGGCATAGGTGAGGGAAGGTCCTGGTAGCAAAGGAACTTGTGTGCTTGGGTTCCTTTCCTAGAGATCAGTACCCCAATCTTGGGTCTGACTTGCAGTATGGAGTGCCCTAGATACCCAGCCTGTATGTCGTGGAAGATTAGGTGAGACCTTGGGGAACAAGCAAGCATAGGTTATGTACAGAGTCGAGCTTCCCGGAATGCAAATTTAAAGTGGTTGTAAGTTTAAAGTCCTCATTGGCTGAGACAGCAGCGGGATCTATTGGTCAATCACAGCCAGTGAGTGAATGAGATGAGAGAGAGGGTGGGCACAAGCTGGGGCTCTGTGTCTGAATAAACAACGAGCCTGCTTGGGGGACCCCACAGCAAGCAGTTTGCTCTGTGGGCACTTTGCAGGGGGGAGGGGCCAGGAGCACCGACGGGGGACCCGAGAAGAGGATTGAGGCTGCTCTGTGCAAAACCACTGCACAGAGCAGGTAAGTATAACAGGTTTGTTGTTTTTAATTATAAAAAAATCTACCTTTCATAACACTTTAAATACAAATGGAGTAGAGAAATAAAAAATACGGATCAGTGTCACAGGTGTAGCACCCTACAAGGTAGGTGCTAGGTAAAGTGTAGTAGGTCTTGACTGCTTATCAGCAGGGCCATGATTTTCAGCTAGGTTGTCATGGTTCCCAGGTGTGGCTGTTGAGACTGGGGAGTCTCCCCACTGTACTCAATGAGGGCTCTCATTGGGCAATGGAGGAAACCCGGCCAATGGCTCTATCTATCCCAGAAGGGTAGATTATGCCGCACAGCATTCTGGGAGGGGGTATAAGTTTGAGGGGAGCACATGACGCAGCGTCTTTGGCTGGAAGTAGAGTCCCAGGAGAGAGAGTACGGCTGTCTCTCCTCCTGTCAAGAGGAATTGGGTGTCCCAGGCGACTTGCCTGAGGGGACAGAGGGCTGAGCTGAGCTGCACAGAGGATCCGGTGTGCTGAGGACCAGCGGAGCTGAGAGGGGTCGAGTTTGAAGAAAGCATTCCCAGTCCCGAGTACTGCAAACTGCACCTGGGGGGTCTGCCTAGTGAGAGGGGACCACTCCGGAGAAGGTCAGAGGGATCCGGGAGCTAGCTAGCCAGTGCAGGAAGAGTAAAAGGGGGTGCCATTGTTGACCCTGAAGAGTAAAGGGGATGCCGGTGGTTCGGCCCTGAAGTATTCAGTGTACAGTGGAGGTGTACAGCATGCAGTGTACAGTGTTGAGAGTTGCAGCAGCAGCAGTATTACAAAAGGCTACCTCAGTCAGGAAGGACTGGAGGGAGCAGTGTCAAGGACTTTTGAGATAACCAGAATGTCAGAAGTCAGTCTTCAGTACAGTACAAGCAAGTCAGTGATTTCAAGCGCCAGCAAGCGTTGGTCGGCATCCAGCTGGCGTCAGTCAGCTTGCGTCATGTGTCCCAATTTGTATCTAGTTGAGCCAGAGGAGTATCCCACTCATTCCCTTCTCCGATCCCCATATAAAATAAACAAAACAAACCAAAGATGCCGGACTGAAGAAAAGAAAGACACTGCTCCAGGTGTATATTATGTGGTGATTGCCAGGAGATAGGATATCCAATAGAGTGCTGGCCCCGGCCCGCCTCCGTGGGAACACTTGTAGGAAAAGAATTAGCCGCACATCCAGGGATTCCAATAGGTTTCAAATACCTTTATTTCCAAAAAGTTGCAAGTGATGACACCAAAGACACCAGCATAAAGTCTCGTAGACGCGTTTCACACATTACATCTTGTGCTTAATCATTACAATGACTGTAGCTGACTATAGATCTTAAATAGACCGCCCAAATGAAAACAGGTGTACCGGGGGCGGTAACAATCAGCAGTTGTGCACAACTCAATTAATCACCTGGCCTCAGCCCCAAAGGGCATCTCAGTGGTGATTTAAATATAAAAATCAAGCTGAAGTTCCAGCCCATCGTGTGTACCGTGAACTCACCCATACACACAAAGACCTGGACCGACAATCACATAGAAAAACGTTTAAAAAAACGTGTAAAAAGTACCAATGAAAATCATTGGAAAAAATGTAAATACATACAACGTAACAAACAGAGAAAAATAATGACTATAACAAATGTAAGAACCTTTGTATAGTATGTGTATGTACCTGTATGTCGGTATACACCCACACATACCTGAATACACTTCCTACATGAATATACAAAAATACAAAAATAGGTACATAAAATCATTGTGTCTTCCATATGGTGTACTATCACCACAGAAGGATGCCTGAACTAGTGCATCCATGTATACATTACAAGGAAACTATCCCCAACACATTAACCATGCGGACACATGTAATCCACCTAAAAGGAGAATAAACCATAATGTAAAGTATACCCAAAAAAATAGTTTGTGGAAATGTGCCCATACAGAAATGTATGTGGATAACGGAACACTAGCATGATCATAAATATGGATCTTATAAAAATACTGAAAAATACATGGCATAGAGCAATGTGAAAAAAGAGGAAAAAAGGAACAGGGAAGGGAGAATGGGGGAGGGGAAAGGGTGAGAAAGGGGGGGGGGGGAAGAGAAAGAGGGGGAAGAAAAAGAGGGGAGCTGCCACAACACATGACTGGATATGTTATCAGATCTAAAAAAGGTACCTGGATCGCAGAATGGTGGGGGAAAGGCAACCACTAAATTTACTCATAAAAATGGCTAACATCCCACTCAAAGTTGAGTCCGAGCGGGATGCGACTCTGCAAATGGAAAATCCAAAATACTTCCTTACGGCAAAGGGATCGAAAGGCATCGCCCCCTCGCTTAGGTGTCCTGACCTTTTCAATGACTTGAACCCGCATGGCTGTTTTATCCCCATTGTGGCACCCATTAAAATGTCTGGCCACATTGGTGGACAAATTTTTCTCTATGCTATAAATGTGTTGCTGGAACCGGTCCCTGAGCCGTCTCGTGGTCCTGCCTACATATTGCATTTTACAAATAGCACATGTGATTAAATAAATGATGTAACTGGTATTGCAATTGAAGAAGGAACTAATGTCATACACTTTATGACTAACGGAGGACCTAAAGTTTTTCTATGTGATTGTCGGTCCAGGTCTTTGTGTGTATGGGTGAGTTCACGGTACACACGATGGGCTGGAACTTCAGCTTGATTTTTATATTTAAATCACCACTGAGATGCCCTTTGGGGCTGAGGCCAGGTGATTAATTGAGTTGTGCACAACTGCTGATTGTTACCGCCCCCGGTACACCTGTTTTCATTGGGGCGGTCTATTTAAGATCTATAGTCAGCTACAGTCATTGTAATGATTAAGCACAAGATGTAATGTGTGAAACGCGTCTACGAGACTTTATGCTGGTGTCTTTGGTGTCATCACTTGCAACTTTTTGGAAATAAAGGTATTTGAAACCTATTGGAATCCCTGGATGTGCGGCTAATTCTTTTCCTACAAAAGATGCCGGACTGTTCTTGACTCAGATCTCACACTTGGGCAATTAGCTTAAATGTGCTGTTGGTGTTACCGGTGACCATGGCAGACCCACACCAGGCCCATACCTGGAAATATTGCTACACAGGGATGAGGTGACAGGTAACTGGGATGGTGGCATTCGGTGCATGTTATATGGCACCGGTTTAGAAATGCTGCATGGAGGGAGAGAATTGTAATGTAATGAGAAACTATTATCCATAGTGTACAGTGAATAAAATTGAAAGAACTGTGCCATGGAATTCAATATTTAAACTTCTGTCTGCGTGGAGAAGTGTCATTTTCTGGCAGCCTGCAAGGGCATAAGTCCACACTCCTCCCGATTCCCACCTGGGCACCATCCACAGGCTGAATGAAAAAAACTGAACTGGCTTAAGCCACCTGACCACAATTCAAGGGTTAGGAAGTGCATGATTACTAATGATTGGTAATGGGTTGCTATAGTGGCAAACAATCACATTCGTTTGCCATTATCCCAAATTGAGAATGACTTGATTATAAATAAGTATAAGTTTTGGGCCCGAAGCTTATCTCTACCCATATCTAGTGACATACATGTAGGGAAACTACAGATACATCCGTGACTACCTTACAAGGACTGAATGAATGAGAACCTTCATCTTAGCGTCTCTCCTTCAGGAAAAGAGATCTAATATTAGCAGATATTTTCAGGGCTTGAAGCTGAAAGCATCAGTACCATGTATTCTGAGTCTTCTAGATCAGGGTTTCCCAAACTTTTTTATGCCAAGAACCACTTCTGAATACAGTTATTTTTCGGGACCCACTTGCTTGTAATTGAATATTGTAAAACGCTACAGAATTTGTTGGCGCTATATAATTGCAAATAATAATAATGCATATTTTAAAGGGAGGGGGATGTTAAATTAAAAATATCAATTTACTACTTTTCAATTTATTATTGAATACACTAAATTAATATATAAATAAAGCAGTCCACAGTGAAGGTGAAGCCCGTTTGCCCTCTCCAGGGCCCAGCACACCTCACCCAGAGTCTCCATGATGAGGAGCTCTATGCTGGTCATGGTGTCCTGGCTCTTCTCCAGATCCTCTGGGGTCACAGAAGCTGCCATGGACTCCTGACACCGCCGGGCCACCTGGTAAACCTATAACACCGAGGCTGCCGTCTCTGCCCGCTATAGCTGAGAGAATACCGCAGACAGTCTAGCCACCACTGCTGCCGCCAGCAGGAGCGAGGAGCTGGCTCTGCACCCCATGAACATATCCTACATAACAGCCCACATACGTACTCACTGATGCAAATATCCTCCTTGCGGGAAATGCAGACCAGCCTCCGTAAACTGCGTGGGCGGGGTCCTGAATCCTTCGCGATTTGACTGCTCTGGCTCTGTAATTTGCGTGGGCTCGCACAGCACAATTTAAGCGAGCCCACTCTCAGTGATTTCCGGCTCAGCGTGACCCATTTAAATGCAGCTCGCGACCCACAGTTTGGGAACTCCTGTTCTAGATAATATCCAGGGAACCTGATGGCGTGACAATCTAAATACTATAACAGACTTTTTTTTTTGTTTTTGTTTTTTTTACCACAAGTGAGATGCAGTGCAAATGCTAAAATATATTTCATTAAAAAAAAAAAATGAAAAGGAAAAAATAAATATACAAACACCTTTTGAATTAACTTTTTCATTATTTAGGTACACACTAAAGAATGTGATCCTAAACGCAGTGGAATGTAAGTATATACACCAGCTTTTATACTGGCATAAATTTTTGGGCAGCTAAAATCACGAAAGTTGTTTTAGCTTTGTTAAATTCAACTAAGATTAAATAATGGAAATTTTTTTAGAACTACTGATGTTATACAAATGAATGACTTTTTATTCAAGTCAGTAACACTTGTATTATTACAAATACCTATACAATTGTCTTTTGTAAGCAAAGTTGAACTATGTTACCTTTTACTAATTAAAACAAAAAGAAAAATGCTGTTACATACAGTGCATGCGGCAAGTATTCACAGCGCTTTATTTTTCTCACATTTTAATTTACAGCATTATTCCAAATTAGATTAAATTCATTATGTTCCTCAAAATTCTACAAACAATACCCCATATTGACAACATGAAAGAAGTTTGTTTGAAATCTTTGCAAATGTATTAATCATAAAAACAAAAAAAAAAAATCCCATGTATTGGCACCTTTGGTCCCAATTACAGTCTCAAGTCTTTATGAGTATGATGCTACAAGCTTGACACACCTATTTTTTGGGCAATTTCTCCCATTTTTCTTTACAGGACCTCTCAAGCTCAATCAGGTTGGATGGGGAGTGTTGGTGCACAACAATTTTCAGATCTCTCCAGAGATGTTCAATTGGGTTTAAGTTTAGGCTCTGGCTGGACCACTCAAGGACATTCGCAAAGTTCACCCGTAGCCACTCCTTTTTTATCTTGGCTGTGTGCTTAGGGTCGTTGTCCTGTTGGCAGATGAACCTTCAACCTAGTCTGAGGTCCAGAGTGCTTGGGAGCAGGTTTTTATCAAGGATGTCTTTGTACATTGCTGCAGTCATCTTTCTCTCAATCCTGAATAGTCTCCCAGTTCCTGCCACTGAAAAACATCACAGCATGATGCTGCCACCACCATGCTTCACTGTAGGGATGGTATTGGCCAGGTGTTGAGCGGTGCCTGATTTCCTCCAGACATGACGCTTTCCATTTAGGCCAAAGAGTTCAATCTTTGTTTCATAGACCAGATAATTGTATTTCTTATGATCTGAGAGTCCCGACAGGCCTGATTGGTGGAGTGCTGCAGAGATGGTTGTTCTTTTGGAAGGTTCTCCTCTCTTCACTGAGAAATGCTGGAACTCTGACAGAGTGACCATCAGGTACTTGGTAACCTCTTGACTAAAGCCTTTCTCCCCTGATCACTCAGTTTGGCCAGGCGTTCGGCTCTAAGAAGAGTCTTGGTGTGTCCAAACTTCTTCCGTTTATGGATGATGGAAGCAACTGTGCTCATTGGGACCGTACATTTTTCTGTACCCTTCCCCAGATCTGTGTCTCAATACAATCTTATCTTGGAGGTCTACAGACAATTCCTTGGACTTAATGGCTTGGTTTGTGCTCTGACATGCACTGTTAATTGTAGGACCTCTTATAGACAGGTGTGTGCCTTTCCAAATGACGTCCAATCAACTGAATTTACCACGGGTGGACTTCAATGAAGTTGCTGAAACATCTCAAGAATGATTAGTGGTAACAGGATTCACCTGAACTCAATTTTGAGTGTCATGGCAAAAGTTGTGAATACTTATGTACATGTCATTTTTTTTGATTGTTATTTTTAATACATTTTCATAGATTTCAAAGAGACTTCTTTCACGTTGTTATTATGGGGTATTGTTTGTAGAATTTTGAGGGAAAACGATGAATTTAATCCATTTTGGAAAAAGGCTGTAACATAACAAAATGTGGAAAAAGTGAAGCACTGTGAATACTTTCAGGACGTGCTGTAATAGGACCAATTTGTATTTATGGTACCAAATCCCTAACTGTAACCTAGACATACCATAATTCCAAGTGACTTAAAATGTACAGATAATCCATTGTTTATAAACCAACAGGAAATTATTTATAACTTTTAGAAAATCTGCAAACCTTTTTTTTAGCTCACATAAAAGCATAAAAAAGGAAATCAAAATAAAGAAGATTCTGTGCTATTACATAGTTCTGGCTTTTCTCTACATATGTATATCTCAAAATACAATAATCTCTAATTGTTTGTAATATAATGTTGAAGGTGTTATGTGACAAAGAATACGGTTCTTTTAGCACATCTACTTGAAAGTGAGGAACAATGGGAACTTTTTGACATAAGGAAATTTTGGAGTATTGAAAGGTTTGATTAAACTTTTAGAGCAAAATGATAGAGGTGGATCTGCTGGTGATGGTGAGCGTGATGAGGTATTCTTCCCTGTTGGTTTTAATACTATGTCGCCCAACCAGGAGGGACCTGAAGACTGGCTTTCCAAAATATAAAGGAAAATCAATGTCATTTTCAGCTCTGTACACGAATGCTAACATTTGTGTTTTTGTGCAGCATGTTGCTAAATAATTCGAACAATTACCATTAAGCTGGCCATAGACAGTATAGCAGGGACTGGCCAAGATTTGAACCATGTATGGGCAGGCTGTTTGTACCCAAGTTGATCCATCGTTGACTTGGGTACAACCAGCATGTCGGATATTTAGGATGAGATTATTGCCAATGGCTATAGCCCCTACCATAAATCCCTGTGTTCTCCAAGCAGAAGTGTCTCCACAGCCATTTTCTTATAAGGCCATGTTTTCTTAAAAGGCCTTATTTATGTATCTGTGCCATATTTTAGATTCATAGATAACATTTTCATCATATAGACATGTGATCAAAAATTCACTAAACTTTAGCTTAAAACTGCCAACTGTATTTATGTTTGGACCATGTTTGGGTCATCTACAGCCTCGGTTCAGCATGGGCTGTCCGCGATTCAAACCATGTATGGGTAGGCTGATTGTACCAAACCTGTTGAACTTTTCATGAGATTATTGCCAGCAGTTATAGCCTCTAGCAACAATCACTGTGTGTTCTCCTGGCCGGGGCAGCTCCCCCTGTCCCCCTATCGGGAAAACATAACGCCTCCATGAGAGGGATTCCCTCATCAACACTGACTGTGTTGATGGAGAAAATGGCTCCATCTATGGCCAAATTTACTGAAGCTCTACTTCATCTTTATGGTTATATAATTTAATTACATCAAATCTAAATATGGCCACTTGAAGATCATTATATTCCTGATACCCTTCCCCCAAATATGGACAGTTTGTTTGGATTGTGTGTTCCTTGATTTACCAAGCACAATAAACAACATTTTAAGTCAGTCTACATATGTATTTGGGACAGACACAACCAGGACAGGGGCTTTTGGAGGGGACTGCAGGGTAGCCTCTTTCCTACTGACTATGGACCCTGGCTTTTCAGGGTGCTCTATTCTTGGGAGGTGTGTGCCTGGGGGACTATTTGAGTGGTCTTGCTTCAGATTTGGGTCCATGTCTTCCTGAAACACACAGCCTTTGTGCCCAAACCAGCAATGACTGCTTTAGACTGTGAGACTCAGAGCAGATGAATATCATCAGCTCAAACCAACCTGATACTGGGGTCTCCTGATATAATCTGCTTAAGGTGTTATGTGTTACGTATCTTTGCCCTATTGTGTACCTCCTAGGTATGATCTTCCATTGGTAATGGAGTCACCTATTGTTTCTGTCTGTCTGCTCATCTCTTGGAAATGTGATTAATATTGTGTCCACTTTACCTTGCTATCGAACCATTGTGGGATGTTTATGCTTATGATAATGTGTAATGTACTTTGTGTATCCATAGTTGTGAGCTTGGTGCCGAATGGTTTGGGCACCTAGACTTGTTTAAGTGACTCATTTTTAATTAGTTCATGTTAATTAGATCACTGTCAGCTATATATATATATATATATATATATATATATATATACTGTACATGTTAGATGTGGATTAGCATACTGTTTATGTTGGCTATTCCTTAGATGTGCTAATTGCTTAAGGATAATGTGATCAAGCTTTTATCTGATTTTGAGTGGTATATAAATTTTGTGTGAGTTTACAACAAAGTAACTTCCAATTCGCACTTAAGGTGATGTCCTCTAGTCCTTGGGTGCTCAGCCATAATATCTGATTTCTTGGTCCAGACTGGAGGAAGCAGTATCTTGATGGAAGTACCCAAGCTTTGTGCCGGTTATTCCATCACAGTTTTAATCCAATATGGGTTACCATTGTGATAAGTAATGCTTTGTATATATTGATATCTATGCTCATGTGGTTTTATAGACTTATTCTCTAATTTTTCTTAAAAAACAGACTTAATATCTGGAAAACGAAACGTGTTGAGAAGCAGTCTCCTTCCTCTGCAAGTATCATCTGGAAAGCTGCATGTTAGCCCAGTGCTAGTCAGTATTATATAGATAATTATCATAGGCGACTTGGATAAAGAATTATGAAGAAATATGCAATAGCATGCAACCCACTGTATTTTGATTTGCTTTTAATATGATTTTATGTGAGCAGAAATAAAACTGTAGATTTTGAAATGTTATAAAGTATTTTTGTTGGTTTATATATGGAAGATTTTAAGTGCCTTTAAAGCCCCATGGAATTATGTCATGTCTACAAAAAGAAAAATGAATAACAGTTTAATAAAAGGATTAAAGATTCCATTACCCTCAGAATATTAATTTAAAATTTCATTTTTGGTAGGCTAAAAAGTAGTAGTCTAACTATTTAAAATAATCTATTAATATTCTCAATACACCTTCACATTTTCATTCACCGTCAAGGGTGTAATTAGCCTTATTCATTCCTGATATTTTAGTTCATTCTGCATTACGTGCTTATTTTTCTGTATAATGCAGTATGTCAAAATAAAATAATAGCACGTTTAACATGAACCATGGCATATTTCCATATTTGAAAGGAAATGAAAAGCAAGGAACACTGCATCAATCTTTAATGGTTTTGTGTGGCTGCAATGCTTTATTCCTTTTCACATGCTCTGTTTCCACCTGCCTGAGGCAGATCTTTAACCCATTCTCAACAACCTATCATAAGCAGGCCAATATATTGAATTACTGTAAACCTTTCTGTATACATGAAGGCTGGCTCAACTCTGCCAAAAACCCAGACCTAAAGTGAACCTGTACTTTGAAGGATATGGAGCAGCATGTGACTCAGTTCCCTTAGTCTAATTTGACAGTGGTGGGGATTGGCTGTGCAGATACTTGATGCTATGATATGAGGATGAGAAATAAAACCTGATAAGGCAGCTGCAGAAGACTGTTGCCATTCTGTTTCAAATGATGCTTAAAGTGATATTAAACAAAGGTTTCATGCTAAACTCTCTGGGGCCACATGCGGCCCGTGGGCTGCAGATTGGACAGCCCTGAATTGTAGTGCAAGTGCCTGCCTGATTGGATACAGAGCGAATGGATACAGAGTGAATGGATAGATAGGGTGGTCCTTCAATTCCATAGTTTTGGTAAAGCTAAAGGAAATTGTACAGAGATTTAATTCATAATGGCACCCCAAATGGGAAAGCAAACATACATTTTGTGAACACACCAGAGCTGAGGTAAGGCCCTGTTCTTAAAATCATGGAAAGCTTTTCTTTTTTTGCAACAGAGGTACAATAATGGTATATTAGTACATAGGGGAGCTGAAACTTAGAAAAAAAAAAAAAAGGTAAACTTAGCCTTTAACCACTTGCCGACTGCCGCACGATTATTTACGTCGGCAGTCAGCCCCTCACAAGCAGAGCAATGTAGGGCTACGTCGCTAGACTGTAAGGGTTTTGGGAGCGAGCGCGTGCCGCCAGATGCGCGCTCCCGCTCGGTCACGGACCCCCCCGCGCGATCATCCGTGACAGCGGGAGAAAGGCAGGCGGCTAGTGTAAACAAAGCCGCCTGTCAGTTCTCCCTGTGTAAGAATGGTGATCAAACGGTTCTACTATGTAGGACGGTTGATCACTGTTCTTACACATCAAGCCACAGCCAATCACAGTTAGAAACACGCCCCTAGGGACACACTTAACCCCTCCCTCTCAAAAAAGTTAACCCCTTCACTGCCAGTGTCATTTTTACAGTAACAGTGCATGAAAAAAATGTAAAAAATATTATTTTTTTAAAATTTACGCTCTTTTTTTGTTTATAGCGCATGATCAAAAAATCGCACAGGGGATCAAATACCACCAAAAGAAAGCTCTGTTTGTGGGAAAAAAAGGACGCAAAATTCGTTTAGGTACAGCATCGCACGACCGCGCAATTGTCCGTTAAAGTCACGCAGTGCCGAATTGCAAAATAGGCCCTGGCAGGAAGGGGGTAAAATCTTCTGGGGCTTAAGTGCTTAAGATCCATACAGGGAGCACAGACTACCTGCACAGCCGATAGAAAGTGTCAAAATCTCGAAGACAGTGATATGGACATTGGAAGAATGACCCCACCTCTAGTAAAGAGAAGAAGAAAGAAGCCATGGGACTGGATTGTCCTATGACCCTGGCTTTAGGTGAACAAAAGGGAGGAGCGATCAGTTAGAGGAGAGTGAAGAGGGTGTAGGGGATGCCCAGAGTTCAGCTTTATTGTTTGAGGCTGAGTTCACACCGTGTGCAGAGCGGGTCGCAGCAGGGGGTCCGGTGCACCCCTGTTCACCATTTTAGGTCCAAATTTTGGGCTGAATGCGGACCTGAAAACGGACCAGAAGGCGCACAGGACCCTTCTGCAAACCTCTCCACAGCTGTCCCAGAGCTGTGTGAACTGGCTCCATTGAGAGCCTGTCACAGTCTCCTGACATGCAAACTGGATGCGGGGAAATCCGCATTCAATTTGCACCAGTGTGAACCCATCTTGTTACTGTGCATACAGTAGTTTGTAAATACATATCTACATCAAGACTACCATAATGTCTCCTGACATATAAATACTCTGCTTTCTGGATTTCAGTGCTATACAATGGTCTTTTTATAATACAAGTCTATTAGCCAACTTTTTGAAAAAAATGAAATATTCATGAAATATGAAATGTGATTGTAAACAACAACTCTGGTTTTGTTGCTGTACTCTGATGCAGGTTAATATATGGTTTCCCTAAAAATAATGGCAGTTCTAGTAGCTTGCAATGCAAGATGTGCTTCTTGGCTGTGACTAGCATAAGTCAGTCTGGTAATTTACCATTGTAATTCATAACGGTCATGAGGCAAGACACTCCAGGTCAAGTCATAGTCCTGGAACTTTGAAGTGGATGGCATAGGTAGGCATAAACTTAGAGTACAACTATAGGCAAAACATTTCTTTAAAATTTTAGATAGAGTAAGGGAGGGTTATACCCTCTGTGAGACTTTTTTTTCCTCATCTGTGTCCCATTGGGGAGGTTTACCTTCACTTCCTGTTCTATAGCCTAACAGGAAGTGAGAGGAAATCTTTGCAAAATAAGAGAATCCTCTAGTCCCTCCCAGGTCACCAGAACTACTGTCTCCATTTAAAGATTTCCCTTCTATTATTTTTCTGGGGGCAACCCAAACTTTTGGATTTTCTTTTACTTTCCCTTTCAATGATAATGGTAAACAGGACAAATAAAGAGGGTGACTCTCCCTAATGGGGACACAGACAGCAAAAAATAATCTAATAGGAGTTCTAATCCATTTCATCCAATAACTTTAAAAACATTTTGCTTTTGTTATACTCCAACATTTTAAAAATGTCCCTGGGTGGCAGCCCAGGGGTGCCTCAATTCTCACTGGTGAGGGGCAGCTCACCTGAGTTTTTTGGCACCTTGGTCACTGCACCATCACACTTTTTCTGCACCTGCCTCTTGGGGCGGGCCTTTTGGCCAGCACCAGAGGAATTTTTTATTCCTGGCCGGGGGGGCCTGTCAAGGTCTCGCACTTTGGCACTACCCAGCACTTCTCCACTTCCCCTTCCCACACTCTGTTTTTCTTTGTCGTGTGTTCACGTGTTTGTCCCTTTTTTGGTTGTACTGTCACTTGCACGATTAGTATGGCGTAGGTCCTCGGGCCTGCCCTGAACGTCTTGGGAGGGGGTGGATATGGCCTTCTGGCTTAGTTCACCCTCTCTCATGGGGTCTCCCTTCGGGGGAGCCACACCAAGTACTTGGGGTGGGCTGTTTCGGCAGTCCCCCTGGAGAACGGGGTCTGCCTGGCTTTGGCTGGACGGACCAAAGTGAGTACCTCAGTCCCCGTCAGGAGCTTCGTGCCTCGGGGGAATCAGGGTCAGGGCCCTTCCTCTTCGGAGGAGGGCCATGTGTACACCTTGTGCACTTTTTGTGTGTCTCACGTTTGCGTGTGTGCACTTTTTTATGCACCGGGTGTAAGTCTTTTGATTGTGTTTCACACACCACGGGCAAGAAAAAAAAAATTTAAAAATGTCTTGTCTCTTCATTGGTAAAATATGTTGAAGCGATCAGAAAAAGAGCCCTGAAGAGATTTACACTCTCATAAGTTTGTTATCATTATCATTATTTTACTACAACAATTCTTTCTAGATCACAGTGAGAGTTTAGAGGAACTTGTAATGAGCATGTGATTAGAGGGGTTCGTAAGACCCCCTGCAAACAACTTAAATTTCAGAAGTTTCCTGATCAATCAGCTGACATTCGAGCCATTGGTGACCCTGCAAGCACCACTAAAAAATTTGATTTAAAAATCGACTAAGCCAGGTGGAAAATTATCGACTGAACAATGACTGCATCCTATCAGGTGCAGGCACAGTTGAGCAATTCCATTGTATTCAGGCAGCTGTGGGTGCCATGGCTGCCTGAATACAATAGCCTGCAGTGGAGATTCCTGTTAGTGTGAATGGGGCAATCACAGGCTGGACAAGAGAAAATTGAGCTGTGTATGGTGGCCTTAAATTATACTGTTGTGCATTATTTCTTATAATAGTCTTATTTCATTAGGATGTGCACCCCTAAGCTCAAACACACGTGTGCATGCATGCGTGTGTAGGTATTTTGAATATATATATATTGTGAGGGATTAGCTCGGTGGCGGGCGTGGATGACCCCTTGGGGGGTGCGGTTTCACAAGAAGATAGCCGAGAAATGCTTGCAAACAACAGTTTGGTTTATTAATGCATTTTTCTTCACCAGACTGCAAGCGTCAAAACCAGCAAAATAAAATAAAAGACAAAATAAATCCTTGCCTCTGTGGGCGGCTACCTTCTCACACTGGAACCTACCTAAGAGTCTGTCCCCAACCTACCGTTGGGCAGGCTTTCTTATCCTACAGCGGATACTCAACAGTCCATGTTTTATCTCTTCACACAGCACATGTTCATTTAACAGGTCCCTTTACTCTTCACAATGAGAATGTCCCCCTTGCTTGTCTCTTCACATGGCAAACATTCCTTTATTTCTTCCACATAGAAATTGTTTGTTTTCTCACCTTTGAGAAGTCTTCACAACTGGTTAATTTCCCCTTCACACAGGAAATGTCCATTGGTTTCTTTTCACCTAGAAACGATCCAAGAGCTCACTTCAAGTAGTCTTCACACTTGTTACCCTCCTCGGCTTCACATCGCTTTAGGAGGTCTTCCCCATGCTCACACAGCTTTCAGGGGGCACACGTCTGTCTGTCCTCCTCTCCCAGCCCACACGGCGACAGGAGGCAGCAGTCCTTCTCCCAGGCTTCTTCAGCGTCGGGAGGCACACATCTGTCTGTCCTCCTCTCCCAGCCCACACGGCGACAGGAGGCAGCAATCCATAGACTTCCTCTGGACAAATTATAGAGGCCTTCATTTCCTCATTCCGAACAGCTGAAGGCCTTTCAACTTCTTTACACCTTCCTGCTGCCTTTGGCAGCCGACACCCTATAGTAATTGGTGAACTTTCCAAACCAGGTGGGAATGTGTCTCCTCTCTGTGGCTACATTCCCAGATTTACCTGACTTCCTGTCACAATATATATATATATATATATATATATATATATATATATATATATATATATATATATATATATATATATACAGTGGTGGGATTCAGCTGGTTCGCACCGGTTCCATAGAACCGGTTACTAACGTTCTGCGAGTTCGCAGAACCGGCTGAATCCCTCTGTGCGTCCGAGCGCAGTACAATTGAATGTCCCGCGCTCGGACCGCGCAGCCGCAGACATGGCGGCCAAGGAGCGGAGCAGTGCGCCCCGACCCGCCCATTCTGTGACAATAGCGAATGAGAATTCGCTATTGTCACACGGATCCTCCTCCTGGCCAATCAGGGAGCGGGTCCTCCCGCTTCCTGATTGGCCAAAAGGCAAACACCTTGCCATTGGACGAGGAGGAGGCGCCGCGGGAGGACTGAAGACTCGGAGATGCGGGGAGCCGGGGACTGAAGAGAAGCTGCGAGAGAGGTAAGTGCGGGGGGGTCGCTGGCACTCTGAAATCATTGGGGGCAATGTGTGGCTGGCACTCTGCAATCATTGGGGGCAATCTGTGGCTGGCACTCTGCAATCATTGGGGGCAATGTGTGGCTGGCACTCTGCAATTGGGGGCAATGTGTGACTGGCACTCTGCAATCATTGGGGGCAATGTGTGGCTGGCACTCTGCAATCATTGGGGGCAATGTGTGGCTGGCACTCTGCAATCATTAGGGGCAATGTGTGGCTGGCACTCTGCAATCATTGGGGGCAATGTACGGCTGGCACTCTACAATCATTGGGGGCAATGTGTGGCTGGCACTCTGCAATTGGGGGCAATGTGTGGCTGGCACTCTGCAATCATTAGGGGCAATTTGTGGCTGGCACTCTGCAATCATTGGGGGCAATGTGTGGCTGGCACTCTGCAATCATTGGGGGCAATGTGTGGCTGGCACTCTGCAATTGGGGGCAATGTGTGGCTGGCACTCTGCAATCATTGGGGGCAATGTGTGGCTGGCACTCTGCAATCATTGGGGGCAATGTGTGGCTGGCACTCTGCAATTGGGGGCAATGTGTGGCTGGCACTCTGCAATCATTAGGGGCAATGTGTGGCTGGCACTCTGCAATCATTGGGGGCAATGTGTGGCTGGCACTCTGCAATCATTGGGGGCAATGTGTGGCTGGCACTCTGCAATTGGGGGCAATGTGTGGCTGGCACTCTGCAATTGGGGGCAATGTGTGGCTGGCACTCTGCAATCATTGGGGGCAATGTGTGGCTGGCACTCTGCATTCATTGGGGGCAATGTGTGGCTGGGACTCTGCAATTGGGGGCAATATGTGGCTGGCACTCTGCAATCATCAGGGGCAATGTGTGGCTGGCACTCTGCAATCATTGGGAGCAATGTGTGGCTGGCACTCTGCAATCATTGGGGGCAATGTGTGGCTGGCACTCTGCAATTGGGGGCAATGTGTGGCTGGCACTCTGCAATTGGGGGCAATGTGTGGCTGGCACTCTGCAATCATTGGGGGCAATGTGTGGCTGGCACTCTGCAATCATTGGGGGCAATGTGTGGCTGGCACTCTGCAATTGGGGGCAATGTGTGGCTGGCACTCTGCAATCATTAGGGGCAATGTGTGGCTGGCACTCTGCAATCATTGGGGGCAATGTGTGGCTGGCACTCTGCAATCATTGTGGGCAATGTGTGGCTGGCAATCTGCAATTGGGGGCAATGTGTGGCTGGCACTCTGCAATCATTGGGGGCAATGTGTGGCTGGCACTCTGCAATTGGGGGCAATGTGTGGCTGGCACTCTGCAATCATAAGGGGCAATGTGTGGCTTGCACTCTGCAATCATTGGGGGCAATGTGTGGCTGGCACTCTGCAATTGGGGGCAATGTGTGGCTGGCACTCTGCAATTGGGGGCAATGTGTGGCTGGCACTCTGCAATCATTGGGGGCAATGTGTGGCTGGCACTCTGCAATCATTGGGGGCAATGTGTGGCTGGCACTCTGCAATTGGGGGCAATGTGTGGCTGGCACTCTGCAATCATTAGGGGCAATGTGTGGCTGGCACTCTGCAATCATTGGGGGCAATGTGTGGCTGGCACTCTGCAATCATTGGGGGCAATGTGTGGCTGGCACTCTGCAATTGGGGGCAATGTGTGGCTGGCACTCTGCAATCATTGGGGGCAATGTGTGGCTGGCACTCTGCAATTGAGGGCAATGTGTGGCTGGCACTCTGCAATCATTAGGGGCAATGTGTGGCTGGCACTCTGCAATCATTGGGGGCAATGTGTGGCTTGCACTCTGCAATCATTGGGGGCAATGTGTGGCTGGCACTCTGCAATTGGGGGCAATGTGTGGCTGGCACTCTGCAATCATTGGGGGCAATGTGTGGTTGGCACTCTGCAATCATTGGGGGCAATGTGTGGCTGGCACTCTGCAATCATTGGGGGCAATGTGTGGCTGGCACTCTGCAATTGGGGGCAATGTGTGGCTGGCACTCTGCAATCATTGGGGGCAATGCTGTGTTCTGGCACTCTGCAATCATTGGGGGCAATGCTGTGTTCTGGCACTCTGCAATCATTAGGGGCAATGCTGTGGCTGGCACTCTGCAGTCATTGGGGGCAATGCTGTGGCTGGCACTCTGCAATCATGGGGGGCAATGTGTGGCTGGCACTCTGCAATCATTGGGGGCAATGTGTGGCTGGCACTCTGCAATCATTGGGGGCAATGTGTCGCTGGCACTCTGCAATCATTGGGGGCAATGTGTGGCTGGCACTCTGCAATCATTGGGGGCAATGTGTGGCTGGCACTCTTCAAACATTGGGGGCAATATGTGGCTGGCACTCTGCAATCATTGGGGGCAATGTGTGGCTGGCACTCTGCAATCATTGGGGGCAATGCTGTGGTTGGCACTCTGCAATCATTGGGGGCAATGCTGTGTTCTGGCATTCTGCAATCATTGAGGGCAATGCTGTGTTCTGGCACTCTGCAATAATTGGGGGCAATGCTGTGGCTGGCACTCTGCAATCATTAGGGGCAATGCTGTGGCTGGCACTCTGCAATCATTGGGGGCAATGTTGTGGCTGGCACTCTGCAGTCATTGGGGGCAATGCTGTGGCTGGCACTCTGCAATCATTAGGGGCAATGCTGTGGCTGGCACTCTGCAATCATTGGGGGCAATGCTGTGTTCTGGCACTCTGCAATCATTGGGGGCAATGCTGTGTTCTGGCACTCTGCAATCATTAGGGGCAATGCTGTGGCTGGCACTCTGCAGTCATTGGGGGGCAATGCTGTGGCTGGCACTCTGCAATCATTGGGGGCAATGTGTGGCTGGCACTCTGCAATCATTGGGGGCAATGTGTGGCTGGCACTCTTCAAACATTGGGGGCAATGTGTGGCTGGCACTCTGCAATCATTGGGGGCAATGTGTGGTTGGCACTCTGCAATCATTGGGGGCAATGTGTGGCTGGCACTCTGCAATCATTGGGGGCAATGCTGTGGTTGGCACTCTGCAATCATTGGGGGCAATGCTGTGTTCTGGCATTCTGCAATCATTGAGGGCAATGCTGTGTTCTGGCACTCTGCAATCATTGGGGGCAATGCTGTGGCTGGCACTCTGCAATCATTAGGGGTAGGGTTGAGCGAACACCTAGATGTCCGTGTTCGACGGGTTCGGCCGAACTTTAAAAAAAAGTCCGGGTCCGTGTCCCGGACTTTTACCGAACTTTTCCCGGACACCGAACCCCATTGAAGTCAATGGGGACCCGAACTTTAAGGCACTAAAATGGCTCTAAAACACCAAAGGAAAGGGCTAGAGTGCTGCAAATGGCAGCAAAACGTAATTAAGAGCATGGCAAGTGCTCTGCAAACAAATGTGGATAGGGAAATAACTTAAAACAACAAAAAAAAAACAGAAAAATAAAACAATGTTCTTCTTCATCTCTGAAGGACGAGGCCCATATGGAGTAGGAGGGAGGTTGAGGTGGTGGTGGATGTGGCGGTGACATAGGCGTGCGCACAGGGTGTGCTGGGTGTGCCTGGGCACACCCTAATCACCTAGGGCACATAGCATTGCCAGTGAGGAGATGGGAAAGATCTCCCTGGGACCTGCTCTGCTCTATTTCTCCTTGCCTACAGGTACATGGCCCCGATACATTACTCTCCCTGCTGGCAAACACATGCATGTGTATTTCAACTTTGGGGTGCACACCTTAATGCAATAGGCTGCGCACACCTATGGGCGGTGTAGGTGGAAGCGGCGGTGGAGGAGGACCAGGGCCGGATTAACAGCATCATGGGCTTGGTGCTGAGGATTTTGAAGGGCCTTAAGGGCCGTGCCTTGCCATGCACCCAGAGGAGGAAGGGTGCAGCCATGCATGCCTAATTCAACATGGGATGCTGTCTCTGAAGCCCATAAACACATCCATGCATCGCCAACTGTCCCTCCTTGTCCGGCCTTCACGCTGTGTGGGGAGGTTCTGAGGGTGCTGCCTGGGGAAGCGAGCATAGAAGCCAGACTTCTGTGTTTACAAGTGACAGAAGAGCGGTAACAGTGAATATGGCCAACCCGGGGCCAATATAAAAGGTAGGGGCCTGGAGCTGCAGCTCCAATAGCCCCTACATTAATCTGGCCCTGAGGAGGAGGACGAGGTAGCCAACACTGCTTCTTTTCAAAAATTTTAAATGAGGGTACACCCCAAAAGAGTGAGAAAGAGCAAAAATGGAACAATGGGTGGGTAAGGTCGGTATCCATTGCTATTCTGCATAAGGTACGGAAAAGTCCCGTGGGATCCATGCCTGGTTCATTTTAATGAACGTGAGCTTGTCCACATTGTCTCTGGACAGGCGGCTGCGCTTGTCTGTTATAACGCCCCCAGCCGTGCTAAATACCCGTTCAGATAATACACTGGCTGCAGGGCACGCCAGCACCTCCAAGGCGTAAAGGGCAAGCTCAGGCCATGTGCCCAATTTGGAGACCCAGAAGTTGAAGGGGGCAGACCCGTCATTCACTACATGTAGGCGTGTGCACACATACTGCTCCACCATGTTGGTAAAATGCTGCCTCCTGCTAAGACGTTCCATCTGAGCTGCTGGTGCTGCTGTTTGTTGTGGCGTGCTGACAAAGCTTTTCCACATTTCGGCCATGCTAACCCTGCCTTCTGAGGTGCTGGCGGTGCCCTGGTTGCGTTGGCGACCTCCTCCTCCTCCTCCTCTGCCTTGTGCTTCCACTGTGGCCCCGCTGTCAGATGGGAATGCCAGCAGCATGGCGTCTACCAGCGTGCGCTTGTACTCGCGCATCTTGCGATCGCGCTCCAGTGAGTGAATTAAGGACGGTACGTTGTCCTTGTAACGGGGATCCAGCAGCGTGGCCACCCAGTAATCAGCACAAGTTAGAATGTGGGCAACTCGGCGGTCGTTGTGGAGACACTGCAGCATGTAATCGCTCATGTGTGCCAGGCTGCCCAGAGGCGACGAAAGGCTGTCCTCTGTGGGAGGTGTATCGTCCGTGTCCTCTGTATCCCCCCAGCCACGCACCAGTGATGGCCATGAGCTGGCCTGGGTGCCACCCTGCTGTGAACATGGTTCCATCTCCTCCTCCAGCTCCTCCTCCTCCTCATCCTCCTCATCCTCCAGAACTGTGCCCCTGCTGGACAATTGCGTCCCTGGCGTTTGCGTGTGCAGGAACCCACCCTCGGAGCCCCTTGCGAATGACTGCCCTGAAAGCCTTGGAAATGTTACCTCTTCATCCTCCTCCTCATCCTGTGCCACATCCTCTTCCATCATCGCCCGAATTGTTTTTTCAAGGAGGCATAGAAGTGGGATAGTTAAGCTGAGAACGGCGTCATTGCCACTGGCCATGTTGGTGGAGTACTCAAAACAGCGCAACAAGGCACACAGGTCTCGCATGGAGGCCCAGTTATTGGTGGTGAAGTGGTGCTGTTCCGCAGAGCGACTCACGCGTGCGTGCTGCAGCTGAAACTCCACTATGGCCTGCTGCTGCTCGCACAGTCTTTCCAGCATGTGCAAGGTGGAGTTCCACCTTGTGGGCACGTCACATATGAGGCGGTGAGCGGGAAGGCCGAAGTTACGCTGCAGCGCTGCCAGGCGAGCAGCAGCAGGGTGAGAACGCCGAAAGTGCGCACAAACGGCCCGCACTTTCTGCAGCAGCTCTGACATATCGGGGTAGTTTTTAAGGAACCTCTGCACCACCAAATTCAGCACATGCGCCAGGCAAGGGATGTGCGTCAAACCGGCTAGGCCCAGAGCTGCTATGAGATTTCGCCCGTTATCACACACCACCAGGCCGGGCTTGAGGCTCGCTGGCAGCAACCACTCATTTGTCTGCTGTTCCATGCTCCTCCACAACTCCTGCGTGGTGTGTGGTTTGTCCCCCAAACAGGCAAGTTGTAAAACTGCCTGCTGTCGTTTACCCCTGGCCGTGCTGAAGTTGGTGGTGAAGGTGTTACGCTGTCCGGATGAGGAGGCGGTAGAGGATGAGGAAGCGGAGTAGGAGGAGTTACGAACAGGAGGCAAACTGAAGCGCCCTGCAATCCTCGGTGGTGGAAGGACATGCGCCAAATTGCTATCCGCCTCAGGCCCATCCGCCACTGCATTTACCCAGTGTGCCGTTAGGGAGATATAACGCCCCTGACCGTGCTTACTGGTCCACGTATCCGTAGTTAGGTGGACCTTGGCACAGATGGCGTTGCGCAGTGCACACCTGATATTTTCCCCCACTTGGTTGTGCAGGGAAGGGATGGCTTGCCTGGAAAAGTAGTGGCGGCTGGGCACGACGTACTGTGGGACAGCCACCGACATAAGGTTTTTAAAACTGTGCGTCTCCACCAGACGGAATGACAGCATTTCAAAGGCCAATAATTTTGAAATGCTGGCATTCAGGGCCAGGGATCGCGGGTGGGTAGGGGGGTACTTCCTCTTCCTCTCAAGTGTTTGGGAGATGGAAAGCTGAACGCTTCCACGGGACATTGTGGAGATGGTTGTTGGTGACCCAGGTGGTGGTGTTGCTGACAGATCGTCTGTTTGCGGGGTGGCAGGTGCCGGTATCACTACAGATGTGGCTGGAGCGGCCGAGACTGCAGCAGAAGAGGAAGCAGGATGAGCCAGAGACGTTGCTTGGTTTTGAAGGTGTGTACTCCACTGCAGCTCGTGCTTTGCACTTAGATGCCTGATCATGCAGGTTGTGCTCAGGTTGAGAAGGTTCATGCCTCGCTTCAAGCTCTGATTGCACAGGGTGCAAACCACTCGTGTCCTGTCATCAGCACATTTTCTAAAGAACTTCCACGCTAGAGAACTCCTTTGAGCTGACTTTGGTGCGCTCGTTCCCTTGCTGCGTTGGGCAGTAGCGGGCGTAGTGTCTAGGGCACGGCCGCTCCGCTTCTGCACCCTGCTCCCTCTTCTGCTGTGCTGGTGGCTCTGTGCGACCACCGCCTCTTCCTCCAAACTACTCAGGTCACCTGCATGACGTTCATTCCATGTGGGGTCGAGGACCTCATCGTCCTCCACATCATCTTCCACCCAGTCTTCACCCCTGCCCTCCTTGTCGGTCTCCACAATGCTGAACGCCGCAGCAGTTGGCACCTGCGTTTCGTCATCATCGGAGACGTGCTGCGATGATCCTTGCATGTACTCATCTTGAGAAATAAGTGGTTGGGCATCGCTGCACTCAATCTCTTCCACTTCTGGGGCAGGGCTAGGTGGATGGCCCTGGGAAACCCTGCTGACAGAGTCCTCAAAAAGAATAAGAGACTGCTGTATGGCTTGGGGCTCAGACTGCTGGCCTGATTTGCAAGGGGGTGAGGTGAAAGACGGTTGGACATTGGCTGCAGGTGCCAACTCTGACCTTTCTGCAGTAGACTGGGTGGGAGACAATGTGAAGGAACTGGAGGCACTGTCAGCAGCAAACCAATCTACTATCGCCTCAACTTGTTCTGGCCTCATCACTTCTAGGGGCGTTTGATGCCCTACCAAATACTGATGCAGGTTCTGTCGCCTACTCACACTTGAGGAAGGTGTTTCACTTGTGCGTGTAGCTGGCACAGATCGACCATGTCCTCTCCTTGCAACAGGAGCTCTACCAGCAGCACCACGACCCAGGCCACGGCCCTTATTTGAAGGTCTCCTCATATTTCTGTAATTTAAGATCTTGCCCTAGAAAGGTTTTTATTGAATAGCGGAATAGAAAATATGATCCAAAAAAAGTGTATGTATATCACACGTACACAACCACACTAGGCCCCAATTACTATTGTTTGTACCCCTAAAAGGCTAGATGAGGAGTAGGGGGAGTATGGAACAGGCAGCACCCTCAAACCTTCAGAAGTATGAGATGAACCCCAACAACTTGGAAAGGTGGATCTCTCTCACACGTACCGACACAGACTATCCCGCAATTCAATTGATCCTCAAAGGTTTTTATTGAATAGCGGAATAGGAAATATGATCAAAAAAAGTGTATGTATCTCGCACGTACACAACCACACTAGGCCCCAATTACTATTGTTTGTACCCCTAAAAGGCTAGATGAGGAGTAGGGGGGGTATGGAACAGGCAGCACCCTCAAACCTTCAGAAGTATGAGATGAACCCCAACAACTTGGAAAGGTGGATCTCTCTCACACGTACCGACACAGACTATCCCGCAATTCAATTGATCCTCAAAGGTTTTTATTGAATAGCGGAATAGGAAATATGATCAAAAAAAGTGTATGTATCTCGCACGTACACAACCACACTAGGCCCCAATTACTATTGTTTGTACCCCTAAAAGGCTAGATGAGGAGTAGGGGGGGTATGGAACAGGCAGCACCCTCAAACCTTCAGAAGTATGAGATGAACCCCAACAACTTGGAAAGGTGGATCTCTCTCACACGTACCGACACAGACTATCCCGCAATTCAATTGATCCTCAAAGGTTTTTATTGAATAGCGGAATAGGAAATATGATCAAAAAAAGTGTATGTATCTCGCACGTACACAACCACACTAGGCCCCAATTACTATTGTTTGTACCCCTAAAAGGCTAGATGAGGAGTAGGGGGAGTATGGAACAGGCAGCACCCTCAAACCTTCAGAAGTATGAGATGAACCCCAACAACTTGGAAAGGTGGATCTCTCTCACACGTACCAACACAGACTATCCCCCAATTTAACTGATCCCCAAAGGTTTTTGATTAAATAGCGGAATAGAAAATATGATCCAAAAAAAGTGTATGTATATCACACGTACACAACCACACTAGGCCCCAATTACTATTGTTTGTACCCCTAAAAGGCTAGATGAGGAGTAGGGGGAGTATGGAACAGGCAGCACCCTCAAACCTTCAGAAGTATGAGATGAACCCCAACAACTTGGAAAGGTGGATCTCTCTCACACGTACCGACACAGACTATCCCGCAATTCAATTGATCCTCAAAGGTTTTTATTGAATAGCGGAATAGGAAATATGATCAAAAAAAGTGTATGTATCTCGCACGTACACAACCACACTAGGCCCCAATTACTATTGTTTGTACCCCTAAAAGGCTAGATGAGGAGTAGGGGGAGTATGGAACAGGCAGCACCCTCAAACCTTCAGAAGTATGAGATGAACCCCAACAACTTGGAAAGGTGGATCTCTCTCACACGTACCAACACAGACTATCCCCCAATTTAACTGATCCCCAAAGGTTTTTGATTAAATAGCGGAATAGAAAATATGATCCCAAAAAAGTGTATGTATATCACACGTACACAACCACACTAGGCCCCAATTACTATTGTTTGTACCCCTAAAAGGCTAGGAGTAGGGGGAGTATGGAACAGGCAGCACCCTCAAACCTTCAGAAGTATGAGATGAACCCCAACAACTTGGAAAGGTGGATCTCTCTCACACGTACCAACACAGACTATCCCCCAATTTAACTGATCCCCAGAGGTTTTTGATTAAATAGCGGAATAGAAAATATGATCCCAAAAAAGTGTATGTATATCACACGTACACAACCACACTAGGCCCCAATTACTATTGTTTGTACCCCTAAAAGGCTAGGAGTAGGGGGAGTATGGAACAGGCAGCACCCTCAAACCTTCAGAAGTATGAGATGAACCCCAACAACTTGGAAAGGTGGATCTCTCTCACACGTACCAACACAGACTATCCCCCAATTTAACTGATCCCCAAAGGTTTTTGATTAAATAGCGGAATAGAAAATATGATCCCAAAAAAGTGTATGTATATCACACGTACACAACCACACTAGGCCCCAATTACTATTGTTTGTACCCCTAAAAGGCTAGGAGTAGGGGGAGTATGGAACAGGCAGCACCCTCAAACCTTCAGAAGTATGAGATGAACCCCAACAACTTGGAAAGGTGGATCTCTCTCACACGTACCAACACAGACTATCCCCCAATTTAACTGATCCCCAAAGGTTTTTGATTAAATAGCGGAATAGAAAATATGATCCCAAAAAAGTGTATGTATATCACACGTACACAACCACACTAGGCCCCAATTACTATTGTTTGTACCCCTAAAAGGCTAGGAGTAGGGGGAGTATGGAACAGGCAGCACCCTCAAACCTTCAGAAGTATGAGATGAACCCCAACAACTTGGAAAGGTGGATCTCTCTCACACGTACCAACACAGACTATCCCCCAATTTAACTGATCCCCAAAGGTTTTTGATTAAATAGCGGAATAGAAAATATGATCCCAAAAAAGTGTATGTATATCACACGTACACAACCACACTAGGCCCCAATTACTATTGTTTGTACCCCTAAAAGGCTAGGAGTAGGGGGAGTATGGAACAGGCAGCACCCTCAAACCTTCAGAAGTATGAGATGAACCCCAACAACTTGGAAAGGTGGATCTCTCTCACACGTACCAACACAGACTATCCCCCAATTTAACTGATCCCCAGAGGTTTTTGATTAAATAGCGGAATAGAAAATATGATCCCAAAAAAGTGTATGTATATCACACGTACACAACCACACTAGGCCCCAATTACTATTGTTTGTACCCCTAAAAGGCTAGGAGTAGGGGGAGTATGGAACAGGCAGCACCCTCAAACCTTCAGAAGTATGAGATGAACCCCAACAACTTGGAAAGGTGGATCTCTCTCACACGTACCAACACAGACTATCCCCCAATTTAACTGATCCCCAAAGGTTTTTGATTAAATAACGGAATAGAAAATATGATCCCAAAAAAGTGTATGTATATCACACGTACACAACCACACTAGGCCCCAATTACTATTGTTTGTACCCCTAAAAGGCTAGGAGTAGGGGGAGTATGGAACAGGCAGCACCCTCAAACCTTCAGAAGTATGAGATGAACCCCAACAACTTGGAAAGGTGGATCTCTCTCACACGTACCAACACAGACTATCCCCCAATTTAACTGATCCCCAAAGGTTTTTGATTAAATAGCGGAATAGAAAATATGATCCCAAAAAAGTGTATGTATATCACACGTACACAACCACACTAGGCCCCAATTACTATTGTTTGTACCCCTAAAAGGCTAGGAGTAGGGGGAGTATGGAACAGGCAGCACCCTCAAACCTTCAGAAGTATGAGATGAACCCCAACAACTTGGAAAGGTGGATCTCTCTCACACGTACCAACACAGACTATCCCCCAATTTAACTGATCCCCAAAGGTTTTTGATTAAATAGCGGAATAGAAAATATGATCCCAAAAAAGTGTATGTATATCACACGTACACAACCACACTAGGCCCCAATTACTATTGTTTGTACCCCTAAAAGGCTAGGAGTAGGGGGAGTATGGAACAGGCAGCACCCTCAAACCTTCAGAAGTATGAGATGAACCCCAACAACTTGGAAAGGTGGATCTCTCTCACACGTACCAACACAGACTATCCCCCAATTTAACTGATCCCCAAAGGTTTTTGATTAAATAGCGGAATAGAAAATATGATCCCAAAAAAGTGTATGTATATCACACGTACACAACCACACTAGGCCCCAATTACTATTGTTTGTACCCCTAAAAGGCTAGGAGTAGGGGGAGTATGGAACAGGCAGCACCCTCAAACCTTCAGAAGTATGAGATGAACCCCAACAACTTGGAAAGGTGGATCTCTCTCACACGTACCAACACAGACTATCCCCCAATTTAACTGATCCCCAAAGGTTTTTGATTAAATAGCGGAATAGAAAATATGATCCCAAAAAAGTGTATGTATATCACACGTACACAACCACACTAGGCCCCAATTACTATTGTTTGTACCCCTAAAAGGCTAGGAGTAGGGGGAGTATGGAACAGGCAGCACCCTCAAACCTTCAGAAGTATGAGATGAACCCCAACAACTTGGAAAGGTGGATCTCTCTCACACGTACCAACACAGACTATCCCCCAATTTAACTGATCCCCAAAGGTTTTTGATTAAATAGCGGAATAGAAAATATGATCCCAAAAAAGTGTATGTATATCACACGTACACAACCACACTAGGCCCCAATTACTATTGTTTGTACCCCTAAAAGGCTAGGAGTAGGGGGAGTATGGAACAGGCAGCACCCTCAAACCTTCAGAAGTATGAGATGAACCCCAACAACTTGGAAAGGTGGATCTCTCTCACACGTACCAAAACAGACTATCCCCCAATTTAACTGATCCCCAAAGGTTTTTGATTAAATAGCGGAATAGAAAATATGATCCCAAAAAAGTGTATGTATATCACACGTACACAACCACACTAGGCCCCAATTACTATTGTTTGTACCCCTAAAAGGCTAGATGAGGAGTAGGGGGAGTATGGAACAGGCAGCACCCTCAAACCTTCAGAAGTATGAGATTGTGTTCACTGTACCCCACAAAGATTGAGTTCACTGCACCCCACAATGATTGTGTTCACTGCACCCCACAAAGATTGTGTTCACTGCACCTCACAAAGATTGTGTTCACTGTACCCCCCAAAGATTGTGTTCACTGCACCCCACAAAGATTCTGTTCACTGTACCCCACAAAGATTGTGTTCACTGCACCCCAAAAAGATTGTGTTCACTGCACCCCAAAAAGGATGTTGTTCACTGCACCCCAAAAAGGATGTTGTTCACTCCACCCCAAAAAGATTGTGTTCACTGCACCCCACAAAGATTGTGTTCACTGCACCCCAAAAAGATTGTGTTCACTGCACCCCAAAAATGATTTTGTTCACTGCACCCCAAAAAGGATTTTGTTCACTGCACCCCAAAAAGGATGTTGTTCACTCCACCCCAAAAAGATTGTGTTCACTGCACCCCAAAAAGATTGTGTTCACTGCACCCCACAAAGGATTTTGTTCACTGCACCCCAAAAAGATTGTGTTCACTGCACCCCAAAAAGGATGTTGTTCACTGCACCCCAAAAAGGATTTTGTTCACTGCACCCCAAAAAGATTGTGTTCACTGCACCCCACAAAGGATTTTGTTCACTGCACCCCACAAAGATTGTGTTCACTGCACACCAAAAAGGATTGTGTTCACTGCACCCCAAAAAGATTTTGTTCACTGCACCCCAAAAAGATTGTGTTCACTGCAGCCCAAAAAGATTGTGTTCACTGCAGCCCAAAAAGATTGTGTTCACTGCAGCCCAAAAAGATTGTGTTCACTGCAGCCCAAAAAGATTGTGTTCACTGCAGCTCACACACAGAAAAATGGATGTGGATCACTGACACCTGCCTATCTCCAATCCCACACCACACAGCAATATCGATTGTAGTTTGTAGAACACAGTTTCCCTAAAATTCAGCAGACTCTGTCCCTAACAGGATTGAGAAGAGATCGTAGATCAGGATTGAGTGCAGACCCCACCCCCCACACAGCAATATCGATTGTAGTTTGTAGAAGACACTGACCCTATAATTCAGCAGACTCTATCCCTAAAATGCCTACAACTCGCCCTGCCTAAACACTCCGACCTGTCCCTCAATTCTATCCGGACACAAATGGTTTTTTCCTGCCTATCTTTCCCTAATCAGCAGCCAGCACGTTGATGTGTGCTCTGTCCCTGAATCTAAGCAGCATAATGACGCCGCTGCGGCTGCCTCGAACTTATAAAGACTTGGTCACATGCTTCAGACGGCCAATCACAGCTACTGAGACATTTGCAGGCATGGCTGGGATGGCTTAAGGCACACCAGTTAAACGATTGTTGATTGGCTGTTGAAAGCCCGCCATGAAAAGAGCGCCAAAGCATGCAAAACCCGGAAATAAAACGACCGAACACGGATTTTTACCCGAACATACAGTAAAGTGTCCGTGTCCGTGTTCGGGTACAAAAAATCCAATTATTCGGTACGAACACGAATAATACAGTCCGTGTTCGCTCAACACTAATTAGGGGCAATGCTGTGGCTGGCACTCTGCAATCATTGGGGGCAATGTTGTGGCTGGCACTCTGCAGTCATTGGGGGCAATGCTGTGGCTGGCACTCTGCAATCATTAGGGGCAATGCTGTGGCTGGCACTCTGCAATCATTGGGGGCAATGCTGTGTTCTGGCACTCTGCAATCATTGGGGGCAATGCTGTGGCTGGCACTCTGCAATCATTGGGGGCAATGCTGTGGCTGGCACTCTGCAGTCATTGGGGGCAATGCTGTGGCTGGCACTCTGCAATCATTAGGGGCAATGCTGTGGCTGGCACTCTGCAATCATTGGGGGCAATGCTGTGGCTGGCACTCTGCAATCATTGGGGGCAATGCTGTGTTCTGGCACTCTGCAATCATTAGGGGCAATGCTGTGGCTGGCACTCTGCAATCATTGGGGGCAATGTGTGGCTGGCACTCTGCAATCATTGGGGGCAATGTGTGGCTGGCACTCTGCAATCATTGGGGGCAATGTGTGGCTGGCACTCTGCAATCATTGGGGGCAATGTGTGGCTGGCACTCTGCAATCATTGGGGGCAATGTGTGGCTGGCACTCTGCAATCATTGGGGGTAATGTGTGGCTGGCACTCTGCAATTGGTGGCAATGTGTGGCTGGCACTCTGCAATCATTGGGGGTAATGTGTGGCTGGCACTCTGCAATCATTGGGGGCAATGTGTGGCTAGCACTCTGCAATCATTGGGGGCAATGTGTGGCTGGCACTCTGCAATCATTGGGGGCAATGTGTGGCTGGCACTCTGCAATCATTGGGGGCAATGTGTGGCTGGCACTCTGCAATCATTGGGGGCAATGCTGTGGCTGGCACTCTGCAATCATTAGGGGCAATGCTGTGGCTGGCACGCTGCAATCATTGGGGGCAATGCTGTGTTCTGGCACTCTGCAATCATTGGGGGCAATGCTGTGTTCTGGCACTCTGCAATCATTAGGGGCAATGCTGTGGCTGGCACTCTGCAGTCATTGGGGGCAATGTGTGGCTGGCACTCTGCAATCATTGGGGGCAATGCTGTGTTCTGGCACTCTGCAATCATTAGGGGCAATGCTGTGGCTGGCACTCTGCAATCATTGGGGGCAATGTGTGGCTGGCACTCTGCAATCATTGGGGGCAATGTGTGGCTGGCACTCTGCAATCGTTGGGGGCAATGTGTGGCTGGCACTCTGCAATCATTGGGGGCAATGTGTGGCTGGCACTCTGCAATCATTGGGGGCAATGCTGTGGTTGGCACTCTGCAATCATTGGGGGCAATGCTGTGTTCTGGCATTCTGCAATCATTGAGGGCAATGCTGTGTTCTTGCACTCTGCAATCATTAGGGGCAATGCTGTGGCTGGCACTCTGCAATCATTGGGGGCAATGCTGTGGCTGGCGCTCTGCAGTCATTGGGGGCAATGCTGTGGCTGGCACTCTGCAATCATTAGGGGCAATGCTGTGGCTGGCACTCTGCAATCATTGGGGGCAATGCTGTGTTCTGGCACTGTGCAATCATTGGGGGCAATGCTGTGGCTGGCACTCTGCAGTCATTGGGGGCAATGCTGTGGCTGGCACTCTGCAATCATTAGGGGCAATGCTGTTGCTGGCACTCTGCAATCATTGGGGGCAATGCTGTGGCTGGCACTCTGCAGTCATTGGGGGCAATGCTGTGGCTGGCACTCTGCAATCATTGGGGGCAATGCTGTGTTGTGGCACTCTGCAATCATTAGGGGCAATGCTGTGGCTGGCACTCTGCAATCATTGGGGGCAATGCTGTGTTCTGGCACTCTGCAATCATTGGGGGCAATGCTGTGGCTGGCACTCTGCAATCATTAGGGGCAATGCTGTGGCTGGCACTCTGCAATCATTGGGGGCAATGCTGTGTTCTGCCACTCTGCAATCATTGGGGGCAATGCTGTGGCTGGCACTCTGCAGTCATTGGGGGCAATGCTGTGGCTGGCACTCAGCAATCATTGAGGACAATGCTGTGGCTGGCACTCTGCAATCATTGGGGCAATGTGCATTGAAAGGGGAAATGCTGGTCTCTCTGCATTGAAAGGGGGGCACGCTGGTCATTCTGCTGGGAAAGTCGGAACTGGTTACTAAAATTTTTGAATCCCACCACTGTATATATATATATATATATATACACACACACACACATACATGCGCACACACATACATATTTATATCACATACACACACTTTTATAAGTATACACATACTTAAACACACACTTTTATAAGTATACACATACTTAAATAAGTACATGTAAGCAAACATTAAAAAATGTATAAAAACAATTTTATAATAGACACTTATCAATGTAAACGAACACTTTCATTTTTTTTTTTTTTTAAATGAAGCATTATGCGGTGAGGACAGCCAGTCAGTGAACAGTGTGCGATGAGAACAATCAGTGAGCAGTGTGCGGTGTGCGGTGAGGGCAGCCAGTCAGTGAGCAGTGTGCAGTGAAGGCAGTCAGTTAGTGAACAGTGTATGTGGTGAGGACAGCCAGTCAGTCAGTAATGTGCAGTGAAGGCCTGCCAGTCAGTGAGCAGCGTGCTGCGAGGACAGTCAGTGAGCAGCGTACGGCGAGGACAGTCATTAAGCAGCGTGCGGCGAGGACAGTCATTAAGCAGCAAGCGGCGAGGACAGTCAGTGTAGTCAGGACAGTCTTTGAGCAGTGTGCGGTGAGAGCAGCCAGTCAGTGAGCAGTGTGCAGTTAGGACAGCCAGTCAGTGAGCAGTGTGCGGTGCGGACAGTCAGTGAGCAATGTGTGTTGCAGACAGTCAGTGAGCAGCGTCCAGTAAGGACAGTCATTGAGAAGCGTGTGGTGAGGACAGTCAGTGATTTAGCAATAAAACTCTTGTCTATTTGTTACATAGTCTGGTTGAAAAAAGACACAAGTCCATCCAGTTCAACCAATAGAAGATGAAAAAAAACACATACACACACACACACACACACACCATCCTTGAGATGTTTCTACAACTTGATTGGAGTCCACCTGTGGCTAATTCAGTTGACTGGATAGGATTTGGAAAGGCACACACCTGTCTATATAAGGTCCCACAGTTAACAGTGCATATCAGAACACAGACCAAGCCATGAAGTCCAAGGAATTGTCTGTAGACCTCCAAGACAGGATTGTATCAAGTGAATACTTTCCGGATGCACTGTATATACCGTATATACAATACAAAACAATATATACAATCCTATACCCACAGTTGATCCAGCACCCGAGCTGAGCTGCACCTCCCTGTGTCCATTCATACACAGAGCCGCGGCTAGGCCTGCCCCCTCTCTCTCCTCATTGGCTCACTGACTTTTATTGACAGCAGCAGTACCCAATGGCCCTCCACCATGAGTCTCTCCTGCAACATGGCTGGATACAGATAGGTAAGTATTAGGGGGGCTGGGGGGGGGGTCTCTGAACACAGAAGGTTTTTTTTTATCCTAATGCATAGAATGCATTAAAGCGGAGTTCTGGGCACAGAATCATTTTTTCAATGAACATACCCCCAGGACAGTCAGGGCTAGTACATTCCACAATGGCTAGCCTCTGATCTGTCCCGGTTCGCACTTACCTGCAAGAAGAAATACTCACTTTTAAAATTTCTTCTCCAGCGTTGCCATCTCTGTTGTGGGCAGCTGAAGCCGGCGCGGTCCTCTTCTGTGTCTTCTTCCGCGTCTTCTTGTCCCAGAATGCGCCTTCACCGGCCCCTCTCGTCTCTTCCGGTGCGGCGCCGCATTCCTCCACAGCTTCTGGGCATGCCCAGAAGCTGTTTAGCAGGGAATGCGGCGTCGCACCGGAAGTGACGAGCGGGGCCGGTGCCGTCGCATTGATTCCTGGGAGCGATGACGTTCAGCTCCCAGGAATCGTTGCAAACCGGAAGTGACGGCGCGGGCCGCGGCCACAGAGGGAGGAAGTGGAAAATAGGTGAGTATTTCTTTCTACAATTACAAGGTAAGTAGAAAAAAAAAAATAACCCTAACTATCCAATTCCTTTTCAGGTGAAGAAGAGCAAGCGGATGGGCACAAAATCGATTAGGTCGATTTTGTGCCCGGAACTCCGCTTTAAGATAGAAAAAACGTTTTGCCTTTCAACTTTAATAACATGAAAACAGAGCTTCAGAAAATACAAATCGGCTTGGAGCAATGAATATATACGAATAACGAAAGAAAATTTCCGAAAACAAATTGTTCTAACATAGCAATTATCATGAAATTAAATGGATTTACTTAACAAAGCACACCTCTGTTATTTTTATTCATTTCTTTTTCAAAATAAAGAGAGCTAAAGAGAATAAGGAAATAATGCTACGATTTGGAGGGGGTCAAGGATTCATGGGCCACATGGGAGGCAGTTTCAAACTAACAAATGAACAATTATCACTAATCTAATGCCTTTCAGTAAAAATTTACAAGAAGGGCTATTACTTTTACTGTTTCGTTTATATGCGCTATGCATAAAATCAATAAACAGTTCCAGTTCTCCATTAGTTTACTTTCTTTACAAGGAGGTATTATGTTTGCTCATTTGTACATACTGTTTCTTTATTCTGAAGTATCTAAATACCTAATTGGGCCCGTAATCTCATTTATATAAGTTTATCCTCATGTGTCTATGTTCAGATGTATAAGTAGTTTTCTTCTTTTTTATTTCTCCATCCATCTCCCCCACTAACGTACCTAATTATCCTAAATATCACCATGAATTGTTATTCCAGAAATCTACAGCTATAGACAATTGTACAATGGCTGTTCTCCAAAAGCCAAGCAGATATATAACACGTCCCTTGAAGCCAGTTAAAACCCACATTGCCGGCTCAGAATGCTTCCACTACTGTAATGCATTTTTTTACATTCTGTACTGTTTTTGACTGAATGTATAATTTGAAAGTGAAATGTCAGGGGAATGAGAGGTTTACAGCTTCTAGGTTTATTCAAAGTTCCTCAATGCTGTTCCAGCACCTTGCTGTCCACCTGGGGTTATACTTATAAAGCAGTAAATCGCACGTTTTCATGTCTTATTCCATCTGCGTCCATTTGATTTACACAGGAAAAGTCTGTGAAAATGGCTGAAATTTCTTTGATCTGTGAATGGTGACTGTTTTGACAGCCACAGAAATGAAGAATTGTATTCTCGTGTCCTTTGGGCATTTGTCCATTGCAGAAGGCTTTCAAGAACTTCCTTTCCCTTGCTATTATTGAGAGATTAAATCCTATGGCTAAGCAGCATGCAGCCCCACGTTTACTTGGGAAAGGTACAAGTCAATCTGACATTTTGCATGTTTTGATAACCGTATGGAGCCAAAATTTACATTGGAGAAATCATTTATGTACATATTGTGTGGAATGTTCCCTACTTTTAAAATATTAGAATGTGTCATGCATAAATCATAAGAGTCTTTTTCAACTTAACCACTTGCCGACCGCCGCCCGACTATATACGGCGGCGGTCAGCCCCTCCCAGGCAAAGTGACGTACCGGTACGTCACTAGCCTGGGAGCGAATAAGAGGCGAGCGCGCGCCGCCGGAGGCGCGCTCCCGCCCCCACTCGTACCAGAGGAAGCCCGCGCCTGTGTCACTCGCGATCGTCGGGCAGAGAGGGAGAAAGGCAGGCGGCTAGTGTAAACAAAGCCGCCTGTCATTCTCCCCTGTGTAAAAACACAGATCACTCGGTCCTGCTATGTAGGACCATTGATCTGTGCTATTACACCACTAGCCACATCCAATGACAGTTAGAAGCACGCCCCTAGGGACACACTTAACCCCTCCCTCTCCAATAAAGTTACCCCTTCCCTCCCAGTGTCATTTTTACAGTAACAGTGCATATGTATAGCACTGATTACTGTAGTAATGTCACTGGTACCCCCAAAAGTGTCAAAAATGTCAGTCAAGGGTCCGATCTGTCCGCCGCAATGTCGCAGTCCCGCAAAAAAAAAAAAATCGCAGATCGCCGCCATTACACGTTAAAAAAAAAATGACAAAAATCTTTCCCTTAGTTAGTAAACGCAATAACTTTTGCGCAAACCAATCAAAATATGCTTATTGTGATTTTTTTTTTACCAAACATAGGTAGCAGAAAACAAATTGGCCAAAAATTTTAAAAAAATTTAGATTTTTACATTTTTTTGGGGGGGAATTTCATATAAAAAAATTTGAAAAATATTGTTATTTTTGCAAAATGGTCGCACTTTTTTTATTTATAGCGCATGATCAAAAAATTGCACAGGTTATCAAATACCACCAAAAGAAAGCTCTGTTTGTGGGAAAAAAAGGACGTAAATTTCGTTTGGGTACGGCGTCGCCCGACCGCGCAATTGTCAGTTAAATTCGCACAGTGCCGAATCGCAAAAAGTGGCCTGGACGTAAGACAGCAAAATCCTCCGGTGGTAAAGTGGTTAAAGGAGGAAGTTTTTTTTATCTTACTGAATTCTATGCATTACAATAAAAAGCCTTCTGTGTGCAGCAGCCCCCCTCAGCCCCCCTAATACTTACCAGAGCTCCCTCTCTATCCAGCGATGTCCAAGAGTCCCTCAGCCGCCTGGGACTCTCTCTCCTGATTGGCTGAGACACAACAGAGGGGCCATTGGCTCCCGCTACTGTCAAACAAACTCTGTTAACCAAAAAAGGAAAGGGGCGGGGACTGATGGCAGCTCCATCTCTGCATGGATACACGGAGCTGCAGCTTGGCTCGGGTGCCCCCATAGCAAGCTGTTTGCCGTGGGGACATTCGTCAAGAGGGAGGGGCCAGGAGCACCAGCGAGGGACCCGAGAAGAGGAGGATCTGGGCTGCTCTGTGCAAAACCCCTGCACAGAGCAGGTAAGTAGAACATATTTGTTATTTTTTTAGCAAAAAAAAAAAACAAGACTTTAGTATCACTTTAAGTTAAATTATTATTATTTTCTTTCTCCTTCTTCTTCTTCTTTCTTCTATCATAGAGTATAGAGTATAGATTTTGATATTGCGATTGTTATTTTTCTTTTTTTTTTGTATGCTTTGTTGGTTATAAAATTAATAAAAAGAGATTTAAAAAAAAATAAAAAATAAAAAGTTGAATTATTTACCCATTCCCAACTGACTGTGTATGGTCTCTCAACCCCAATACAAAAATAATCTTATTAGACTGTTCATGCTACGCTCAGATAAGTATAATATGTTTGTCATTTTAATAATAAAAAAAATAAAACAAAAAAAGACTTTACAACCATTTTAAGGTGTTATTAAACCAGTGTTAATTTTGGCAGCAAATTTCAATTTAGTCTTAGTCTTAGTCTTAGGACTAAAATGGCATTTTAGTTTTAGTCCCATTTTAGTCTTCTGCAAGTGTTTTAGTTTTAGTCGTATTTAGTCAACTAAAACTCCAGTACATTTTAGTCGACTAAAACGTCCTACATTTTAGTCATCTATAATGGAATGGGTGTAGTTCAATTGTAATTTGTAATGCATTATTTAAGCATTCCTCTACAATTTCCAAACTCATTATATACTACTGCTGGTCCTGGAGTGAGAAATCGAATATGTTATTATTTATGGTATTAAGCTTTGAGCATGCACCAGTGTTAATTTTGGCAGCAAACTTCGATTTAGTTTTAGTTATAGTCTTTTGACTAAAATGCCATTTTAGTTTTAGTCGTATTTTAGTCATCTGAATTGTTTTAGTTTTAGTTGTATTTCAGTCGACTAAAATGGTGTTAATTTAGTCGACGAAAACTTTTTAGTCGGTTTTATTATTATATTATATTATACAAAATTAACACTGTATTAAACCCACAACAGTAAAATCAGTCTGTATATGTAGTAAAGCATGCTTGTTATACCCACTGGGGAACCTAAGGGATTAATCCTCTGCATTGTGTAAAAAAGCGGTTTGATCCTGTCTTCTCTGATCCTCTCCTTCTTCCACAGTCCCCAAACCATCTCCTGATAGTACAGAGCATTGGGGACAAGCTGCACATGCTCAGTTTGGTGTGTATTGCTAGAGAGTTTTTTTGTTTCTTCGGAGAGTGTATGTGATCAGCACAAGGCCAATCAGCACTGTCCAGACATAGGGTCAGGGGTACTGCAGCCTTATAGGACAATCAGGGGAGAATGAAAACTCATCCTTCAAGCTCTAAATGCTGATGAGAAAATGCAAAATTTCCCATCAAATATTTACCGTAATTTTCCTTTCCTGATGGACTCCATGGCAGCATATATATGGGTTAACCCCGCCTCCACTCCTCCCCTATAGGACCCCACTCCCATAAATATTGCTCTGAGCCAGAGGCCGCGTTCTGTAACTAGCCTACTAATGACTCTGGGAGGGAACTCCTGCTGCCATGGAATCCATCAGGAAAGGAAAATTACGGTAAGTATTTGATAGGAAATTTTCAGTTTTCCTGACAGACTCCATGGCAGCATGCGTATTGGAAATAACTAGCCATACATACCCGGGTGGGCAATTGCAGAACAAAAGAAAAAGGGTTTAATTGACACTGTCAACCGTCAGGATTTGTAAACCAAAAATTAACAGAAGATAAAGAGGCGATAAATGTATTGATCGGGGACCACAAGGCCGCCCTACCAATTACATTGGGGACCACATGCTGCAAAGCCCCCCAGGATGTGGACACACTCCTGGTTGAGTGAATGGTCACCATCCCCAAGGAGCCAAGCCCTCAGCCCTGTGAGCCTGTTGGATGGCCCAGACAATCCATGCCACAAGCGTACTAGATGAGGGACGCGTCCCTTTGTCCATTGCGGCAAAAGAAATGGACAGGCGTTCTGAAGCCTGAAGGAAGCTCTAGCTTGTAGATATAACTTCATAATAGAAATATAAATATATATGACTTCCTGAGGACACGATAACCGCGAAATGCATTGTGGTCTGTAAACGGAAACTGAGTTAACCATCGACGTAATTTCCTGCTTTGGTCTGGAACGCACGCCACCGCTGCCACACTACAGGGGCTGGGAAGGAAACTGTATCCTATTACAGAGCACCAGAGTGGTCACTTCCATACACCCAAAACATATTGCAGCGCTTCCACCTAGTGCCAGGAGAAGGCACTACACACTGTAAGCAGCCAATTTTATCTTTTATTTTGTCACTATAATAAAAACTGATTTACACTATATTTTGGCTTCCCTATCATATTTTCCCATTTACATCTGCTTGAGACCCTATCCTACGGTCCAGATCCAGATTGGAACATCTACCACCTATCCCTGGATCAGGGATAGGCACGGACCAAGGCCGCGGCGGACATTTTCCAAAGTACAGATCTTAGTGAAGGACACCAAGGTACATTTAAAATTAAAACCATCAAAAAACAAACAAACATTCTGGCCTAGTTCTACAATTACAAATAAGTTTAAAATAACATTTACTGCCTGTGGTATATTGTTATAAATGGTTTCAAATATTTTCAAATTTCTTAAAAATAAAAATAACCCCCTTTAGAACAGGCCAGGGTCCCCCATAGATCACCCTCTAGAGGAGGCCAGGGAAGGTCCCCCATAGATTCCCTTTAAGTGCAGGCCCCCTGTAGATCCCCCCTTTAGCACAGGCAGGTCCCCCCATAAATCCCATTCCTCCTTAGAGCAGGCCAGGGTCACCTACCAATAGATCCCCCTTGGAGCAGGCCTGGCCTGCTCTAAGGGGATCTATATGGGGACCCTGGTGGTCCTGGCCTGCTCTAGGGGAGATCTATGGGGGGGACCCCTGGCCTGATAATTGGTCCCAACCCATAGACTCCCCCCCCAGTGACAGTCAGTTCCCCCAGGGTGGGCCAGGGTGGAGGGCCAGGGTGGAGGGCCAGGGTGGTGGGCCAGGGTGGAGGACCAGGGCCAGGGAGGTGGGCAAGGGTGGAGGGCCAGGGTGGTGGGCCAGGGCCAGGGTAGAGGACCAGGGCCAGGGTGAAGTGCCAGGGTGGAGGGCCATGGTGGTGGGCCAGGGTGGAGGACCAGGGCCAGGGTGGTGGGCCAGGGTGGAGGGCCAGGGTGGTGGGCCAGGGTGAAGGGCCAGGGTGGTGGGCCAGGGTGGTGGGCCAGGATGGAGGGCCATGGTGGTGGGCCAGAGTGGAGGACCAGGGCCAGGGTGGTGGGCCAGGGTCGAGAGATCCCCCCCCTCAAAGAACCCTTAAAAGAGGCCAGGGCAGGTCCCATCCCTTCCTGAGGTGGCCTACTGGCCCCCCTCCCCCATAGACTTCAATTTACTTTAATCTTTAAAACTTGTACCTTGTGTCCTTGTTGTGTCTCCCCTCAGACAGTCTCTCTGGCTCTGCTCTGGTGCTCCTTGAGTCTTCAAAATGTCCTGCTGTGCAGCACTCTCCTCGGCTCCTCTTTCATTCACTCACTGCTGTGTGAGCGTGCTGCGTGCGGACTCTCATCACAGGCCCTGGCCAACCACAGTGCCACTACCGAGTAGTCCCTCCTCCAGACAGTTTAGACCAGTCCTAGACTCCCCCGCTGCCACGCCAATCCCACACTCCCTCCCCCAGCCAGCAGCACAATCATCTACTGGCCAGCCGCAGCCCGCGCAGACCAGGCAGGCGTGCCTTCTTTGCACTTCTGGGCGGTGCTGGCCAGTGGGAGGCGGGACACTGCGGAGCAGCGGGCGGCCGGGCCAGCGACTGCGAGCAAGCACTCGCTGATGAATTGCTTTTAGTCATTGATGGATGGGATAGCGGGGCAGCGTGGCGGACCCGGCAAGGCCCAGTCACGGACACCGGTGTCCGTGAGCGGACACCTTGCCGACCCCTGCCCTGGATTGCATAAACTTGGTGGAGGATTGATCTATCCTTAAAGGGATCAAAAACTATCTAGATCCTTGTGGCCTAAAGCCATCTGGTAAGAAGCAAATATTGCTGAATTTTATCAAGAGCACAAATTGGAGCACAAAAGCACTTTGAAGATTTTATTTAATCACCACGGACTTTCTTTCACCTATTGCACAAAAATATAAATTAATTACAGATTTTATAGATTTTATTGCTAATCACATGCGTTTTTATGTCACACAAGGTTTTATAACTAGTGTTGAGCGAACACGGACTGTATTATTCGTGTTCGTACCGAATAATTGGATTTTTTTTACCCGAACACGGACACGGACACTTTACTGTATGTTCGGGTAAAAATCCGTGTTCGGTCGTTTTATTTCCGGGTTTTGCATGCTTTGGCGCTCTTTTCATGGCGAGCTTTCAACAGCCAATCAACAATCGTTTAACTGGTGTGCCTTAAGCCATCCCAGCCATGCCTGCAAATGTCTTAGTAGCTGTGATTGGCCGTCTGAAGCATGTGACCAAGTCTTTATAAGTTCGAGGCAGCCGCCGCAGCAGCGTCATTCTGCTGCTTAGCTAAGGGACAGAGCACACATCAATGTGCTGGCTGCTGATTAGGGAAAGATAGGCAGGAAAAAACCATTTGTGTCCGGATAGAATTGAGGGACAGGTCGGAGTGTTTAGGCAGGGCGAGTTGTAGGCATTTTAGGGATAGAGTCTGCTGAATTATAGGGTCAGTGTCTTCTACAAACTACAATCGATATTGCTGTGTGGGGGGTGGGGTGAATCTGCACTCAATCCTGATCTACGATCTCTTCTCAATCCTGTTAGGGACAGAGTCTGCTGAATTTTAGGGAAACTGTGTTCTACAAACTACAATCGATATTGCTGTGTGGTGTGGGATTGGAGATAGGCAGGTGTCAGTGATCCACATCCATTTTTCTGTGTGTGAGCTGCAGTGAACACAATCTTTTTGGGCTGCAGTGAACACAATCTTTTTGGGCTGCAGTGAACACAATCTTTTTGGGCTGCAGTGAACACAATCTTTTTGGGCTGCAGTGAACACAATCTTTTTGGGGTGCAGTGAACAAAATCTTTTTGGGGTGCAGTGAACACAATCCTTTTTGGTGTGCAGTGAACACAATCTTTGTGGGGTGCAGTGAACAAAATCCTTTGTGGGGTGCAGTGAACACAATCTTTTTGGGGTGCAGTGAACAAAATCCTTTTTGGGGTGCAGTGAACAACATCCTTTTTGGGGTGCAGTGAACACAATCTTTTTGGGGTGCAGTGAACAAAATCCTTTGTGGGGTGCAGTGAACACAATCTTTTTGGGGTGCAGTGAACACAATCTTTTTGGGGTGGAGTGAACAACATCCTTTTTGGGGTGCAGTGAACAAAATCCTTTTTGGGGTGCAGTGAACACAATCTTTTTGGGGTGCAGTGAACACAATCTTTGTGGGGTGCAGTGAACACAATCTTTTTGGGGTGGAGTGAACAACATCCTTTTTGGGGTGCAGTGAACAACATCCTTTTTGGGGTGCAGTGAACACAATCTTTTTGGGGTGCAGTGAACACAATCTTTGTGGGGTACAGTGAACAGAATCTTTGTGGGGTGCAGTGAACACAATCTTTGGGGGGTACAGTGAACACAATCTTTTTGGGGTGCAGTGAACACAATCTTTGTGGGGTGCAGTGAACACAATCTTTTTGGGGTGGAGTGAACAAAATCATTTTTGGGGTGCAGTGAACAACATCCTTTTTGGGGTGCAGTGATCAAAATCCTTTTTGGGGTGCAGTGAACACAATCTTTTTGGGGTGCAGTGAACAAAATCCTTTGTGGGGTGCAGTGAACAGAATCTTTGTGGGGTGCAGTGAACACAATCTTTGGGGGGGGTACAGTGAACACAATCTTTTTGGGGTGCAGTGAACACAATCTTTGTGGGGTACAGTGAACAGAATCTTTGTGGGGTGCAGTGAACACAATCTTTGGGGGGTACAGTGAACACAATCTTTTTGGGGTGCAGTGAACACAATCTTTGGGGGGTACAGTGAACACAATCTTTTTGGGGTGCAGTGAACACAATCTTTGTGGGGTGCAGTGAACACAATCTTTGGGGGGGTACAGTGAACACAATCTTTTTGGGGTGCAGTGAACAACATCCTTTTAGGGTGCAGTGAACACAATCTTTGTGGGGTGCAGTGAACAACATCCTTTTAGGGTGCAGTGAACACAATCTTTGTGGGGTACAGTGAACAGAATCTTTGTGGGGTGCAGTGAACACAATCTTTGGGGGGTACAGTGAACACAATCTTTGTGAGGTGCAGTGAACACAATCTTTGTGGGGTGCAGTGAACACAATCATTGTGGGTTGCAGTGAACTCAATCTTTGTGGGGTACAGTGAACACAATCTCATACTTCTGAAGATTTGAGGGTGCTGCCTGTTCCATACTCCCCCTACTCCTCATCTAGCCTTTTAGGGGTACAAACAATAGTAATTGGGGCCTAGTGTGGTTGTGTACGTGTGATATACATACACTTTTTTTGGATCATATTTTCTATTCCGCTATTTAATCAAAAACCTTTGGGGATCAGTTAAATTGGGGGATAGTCTGTGTTGGTACGTGTGAGAGAGATCCACCTTTCCAAGTTGTTGGGGTTCATCTCATACTTCTGAAGGTTTGAGGGTGCTGCCTGTTCCATACTCCCCCTACTCCTAGCCTTTTAGGGGTACAAACAATAGTAATTGGGGCCTAGTGTGGTTGTGTACGTGTGATATACATACACTTTTTTTGGATCATATTTTCTATTCCGCTATTTAATCAAAAACCTTTGGGGATCAGTTAAATTGGGGGATAGTCTGTGTTGGTACGTGTGAGAGAGATCCACCTTTCCAAGTTGTTGGGGTTCATCTCATACTTCTGAAGGTTTGAGGGTGCTGCCTGTTCCATACCCCCCCTACTCCTCATCTAGCCTTTTAGGGGTACAAACAATAGTAATTGGGGCCTAGTGTGGTTGTGTACGTGTGATATACATACACTTTTTTTGGATCATATTTTCTATTCCGCTATTTAATCAAAAACCTTTGGGGATCAGTTAAATCGGGGGATAGTCTGTGTTGGTACGTGTGAGAGAGATCCACCTTTCCAAGTTGTTGGGGTTCATCTCATACTTCTGAAGGTTTGAGGGTGCTGCCTGTTCCATACTCCCCCTACTCCTCATCTAGCCTTTTAGGGGTACAAACAATAGTAATTGGGGCCTAGTGTGGTTGTGTACGTGTGATATACATACACTTTTTTTGGATCATATTTTCTATTCCGCTATTTAATCAAAAACCTTTGGGGATCAGTTAAATTGGGGGATAGTCTGTGTTGGTACGTGTGAGAGAGATCCACCTTTCCAAGTTGTTGGGGTTCATCTCATACTTCTGAAGGTTTGAGGGTGCTGCCTGTTCCATACTCCCCCTACTCCTAGCCTTTTAGGGGTACAAACAATAGTAATTGGGGCCTAGTGTGGTTGTGTACGTGTGATATACATACACTTTTTTTGGATCATATTTTCTATTCCGCTATTTAATCAAAAACCTTTGGGGATCAGTTAAATTGGGGGATAGTCTGTGTTGGTACGTGTGAGAGAGATCCACCTTTCCAAGTTGTTGGGGTTCATCTCATACTTCTGAAGGTTTGAGGGTGCTGCCTGTTCCATACTCCCCCTACTCCTAGCCTTTTAGGGGTACAAACAATAGTAATTGGGGCCTAGTGTGGTTGTGTACGTGTGATATACATACACTTTTTTTGGATCATATTTTCTATTCCGCTATTTAATCAAAAACCTTTGGGGATCAGTTAAATTGGGGGATAGTCTGTGTTGGTACGTGTGAGAGAGATCCACCTTTCCAAGTTGTTGGGGTTCATCTCATACTTCTGAAGGTTTGAGGGTGCTGCCTGTTCCATACCCCCCCTACTCCTCATCTAGCCTTTTAGGGGTACAAACAATAGTAATTGGGGCCTAGTGTGGTTGTGTACGTGTGATATACATACACTTTTTTTGGATCATATTTTCTATTCCGCTATTTAATCAAAAACCTTTGGGGATCAGTTAAATTGGGGGATAGTCTGTGTTGGTACGTGTGAGAGAGATCCACCTTTCCAAGTTGTTGGGGTTCATCTCATACTTCTGAAGGTTTGAGGGTGCTGCCTGTTCCATACTCCCCCTACTCCTCATCTAGCCTTTTAGGGGTACAAACAATAGTAATTGGGGCCTAGTGTGGTTGTGTACGTGTGATATACATACACTTTTTTTGGATCATATTTTCTATTCCGCTATTTAATCAAAAACCTTTGGGGATCAGTTAAATTGGGGGATAGTCTGTGTTGGTACGTGTGAGAGAGATCCACCTTTCCAAGTTGTTGGGGTTAATCTTATACTTCTGAAGGTTTGAGGGTGCTGCCTGTTCCATACTCCCCCTACTCCTAGCCTTTTAGGGGTACAAACAATAGTAATTGGGGCCTAGTGTGGTTGTGTACGTGTGATATACATACACTTTTTTTGGATCATATTTTCTATTCCGCTATTTAATCAAAAACCTTTGGGGATCAGTTAAATTGGGGGATAGTCTGTGTTGGTACGTGTGAGAGAGATCCACCTTTCCAAGTTGTTGGGGTTCATCTCATACTTCTGAAGGTTTGAGGGTGCTGCCTGTTCCATACTCCCCCTACTCCTAGCCTTTTAGGGGTACAAACAATAGTAATTGGGGCCTAGTGTGGTTGTGTACGTGTGATATACATACACTTTTTTTGGATCATATTTTCTATTCCGCTATTTAATCAAAAACCTTTGGGGATCAGTTAAATTGGGGGATAGTCTGTGTTGGTACGTGTGAGAGAGATCCACCTTTCCAAGTTGTTGGGGTTCATCTCATACTTCTGAAGGTTTGAGGGTGCTGCCTGTTCCATACCCCCCCTACTCCTCATCTAGCCTTTTAGGGGTACAAACAATAGTAATTGGGGCCTAGTGTGGTTGTGTACGTGTGATATACATACACTTTTTTTGGATCATATTTTCTATTCCGCTATTTAATCAAAAACCTTTGGGGATCAGTTAAATTGGGGGATAGTCTGTGTTGGTACGTGTGAGAGAGATCCACCTTTCCAAGTTGTTGGGGTTCATCTCATACTTCTGAAGGTTTGAGGGTGCTGCCTGTTCCATACTCCCCCTACTCCTCATCTAGCCTTTTAGGGGTACAAACAATAGTAATTGGGGCCTAGTGTGGTTGTGTACGTGTGATATACATACACTTTTTTTGGATCATATTTTCTATTCCGCTATTTAATCAAAAACCTTTGGGGATCAGTTAAATTGGGGGATAGTCTGTGTTGGTACGTGTGAGAGAGATCCACCTTTCCAAGTTGTTGGGGTTAATCTTATACTTCTGAAGGTTTGAGGGTGCTGCCTGTTCCATACTCCCCCTACTCCTAGCCTTTTAGGGGTACAAACAATAGTAATTGGGGCCTAGTGTGGTTGTGTACGTGTGATATACATACACTTTTTTTGGATCATATTTTCTATTCCGCTATTTAATCAAAAACCTTTGGTGATCAGTTAAATTGGGGGATAGTCTGTGTTGGTACGTGTGAGAGAGATCCACCTTTCCAAGTTGTTGGGGTTCCTCTCATACTTCTGAAGGTTTGAGGGTGCTGCCTGTTCCATACCCCCCCTACTCCTCATCTAGCCTTTTAGGGGTACAAACAATAGTAATTGGGGCCTAGTGTGGTTGTGTACGTGTGATATACATACACTTTTTTTGGATCATATTTTCTATTCCGCTATTTAATCAAAAACCTTTGGGGATCAGTTAAATTGGGGGATAGTCTGTGTTGGTACGTGTGAGAGAGATCCACCTTTCCAAGTTGTTGGGGTTCATCTCATACTTCTGAAGGTTTGAGGGTGCTGCCTGTTCCATACTCCCCCTACTCCTCATCTAGCCTTTTAGGGGTACAAACAATAGTAATTGGGGCCCAGTGTGGTTGTGTACGTGTGATATACATACACTTTTTTTGGATCATATTTTCTATTCCGCTATTTAATCAAAAACCTTTGGGGATCAGTTAAATTGGGGGATAGTCTGTGTTGGTACGTGTGAGAGAGATCCACCTTTCCAAGTTGTTGGGGTTCATCTCATACTTCTGAAGGTTTGAGGGTGCTGCCTGTTCCATACCCCCCCTACTCCTCATCTAGCCTTTTAGGGGTACAAACAATAGTAATTGGGGCCTAGTGTGGTTGTGTACGTGTGATATACATACACTTTTTTGGGATCATATTTTCTATTCCGCTATTTAATCAAAAACCTTTGGGGATCAGTTAAATTGGGGGATAGTCTGTGTTGGTACGTGTGAGAGAGATCCACCTTTCCAAGTTGTTGGGGTTCATCTCATACTTCTGAAGGTTTGAGGGTGCTGCCTGTTCCATACCCCCCCTACTCCTCATCTAGCCTTTTAGGGGTACAAACAATAGTAATTGGGGCCTAGTGTGGTTGTGTACGTGTGATATACATACACTTTTTTTGGATCATATTTTCTATTCCGCTATTTAATCAAAAACCTTTGGGGATCAGTTAAATTGGGGGATAGTCTGTGTTGGTACGTGTGAGAGAGATCCACCTTTCCAAGTTGTTGGGGTTCATCTCATACTTCTGAAGGTTTGAGGGTGCTGCCTGTTCCATACCCCCCCTACTCCTCATCTAGCCTTTTAGGGGTACAAACAATAGTAATTGGGGCCTAGTGTGGTTGTGTACGTGTGATATACATACACTTTTTTTGGATCATATTTTCTATTCCGCTATTTAATCAAAAACCTTTGGGGATCAGTTAAATTGGGGGATAGTCTGTGTTGGTACGTGTGAGAGAGATCCACCTTTCCAAGTTGTTGGGGTTCATCTCATACTTCTGAAGGTTTGAGGGTGCTGCCTGTTCCATACTCCCCCTACTCCTCATCTAGCCTTTTAGGGGTACAAACAATAGTAATTGGGGCCCAGTGTGGTTGTGTACGTGTGATATACATACACTTTTTTTGGATCATATTTTCTATTCCGCTATTTAATCAAAAACCTTTGGGGATCAGTTAAATTGGGGGATAGTCTGTGTTGGTACGTGTGAGAGAGATCCACCTTTCCAAGTTGTTGGGGTTCATCTCATACTTCTGAAGGTTTGAGGGTGCTGCCTGTTCCATACCCCCCCTACTCCTCATCTAGCCTTTTAGGGGTACAAACAATAGTAATTGGGGCCTAGTGTGGTTGTGTACGTGTGATATACATACACTTTTTTGGGATCATATTTTCTATTCCGCTATTTAATCAAAAACCTTTGGGGATCAGTTAAATTGGGGGATAGTCTGTGTTGGTACGTGTGAGAGAGATCCACCTTTCCAAGTTGTTGGGGTTCATCTCATACTTCTGAAGGTTTGAGGGTGCTGCCTGTTCCATACCCCCCCTACTCCTCATCTAGCCTTTTAGGGGTACAAACAATAGTAATTGGGGCCTAGTGTGGTTGTGTACGTGTGATATACATACACTTTTTTTGGATCATATTTTCTATTCCGCTATTTAATCAAAAACCTTTGGGGATCAGTTAAATTGGGGGATAGTCTGTGTTGGTACGTGTGAGAGAGATCCACCTTTCCAAGTTTTTGGGGTTCATCTCATACTTCTGAAGATTTGAGGGTGCTGCCTGTTCCATACCACCCCTACTCCTCATCTAGCCTTTTAGGGGTACAAACAATAGTAATTGGGGCCTAGTGTGGTTGTGTACGTGTGATATACATACACTTTTTTTGGATCATATTTTCTATTCCGCTATTTAATCAAAAACCTTTGGGGATCAGTTAAATTGGGGGATAGTCTGTGTTGGTACGTGTGAGAGAGATCCACCTTTCCAAGTTGTTGGGGTTCATCTCATACTTCTGAAGGTTTGAGGGTGCTGCCTGTTCCATACTCCCCCTACTCCTAGCCTTTTAGGGGTACAAACAATAGTAATTGGGGCCTAGTGTGGTTGTGTACGTGTGATATACATACACTTTTTTTGGATCATATTTTCTATTCCGCTATTTAATCAAAAACCTTTGGGGATCAGTTAAATTGGGGGATAGTCTGTGTTGGTACGTGTGAGAGAGATCCACCTTTCCAAGTTGTTGGGGTTCATCTCATACTTCTGAAGGTTTGAGGGTGCTGCCTGTTCCATACTCCCCCTACTCCTAGCCTTTTAGGGGTACAAACAATAGTAATTGGGGCCTAGTGTGGTTGTGTACGTGTGATATACATACACTTTTTTTGGATCATATTTTCTATTCCGCTATTTAATCAAAAACCTTTGGGGATCAGTTAAATTGGGGGATAGTCTGTGTTGGTACGTGTGAGAGAGATCCACCTTTCCAAGTTGTTGGGGTTCATCTCATACTTCTGAAGGTTTGAGGGTGCTGCCTGTTCCATACCCCCCCTACTCCTCATCTAGCCTTTTAGGGGTACAAACAATAGTAATTGGGGCCTAGTGTGGTTGTGTACGTGTGATATACATACACTTATTTTGGATCATATTTTCTATTCCGCTATTTAATCAAAAACCTTTGGGGATCAGTTAAATTGGGGGATAGTCTGTGTTGGTACGTGTGAGAGAGATCCACCCCTTTCCAAGTTTTTGGGGTTCATCTCATACTTCTGAAGATTTGAGGGTGCTGCCTGTTCCATACTCCTCCTCCTACTGCTCAACCATCCTTTTAGGGGTACAAACAATAGTAGTTGGGGCCTAGTGTGGTGGTGTACGTGCGAGATACATACACTTTCTTTTTGATCATATTTTCTATTCCGCTATTCAATTAAAACCTTTGGGGATCAATTCAATTGCGAGATAGTCTGTGTCGGTACGTGTGAGATCCACCTTTCCAAGTTGTTGGGGTTCATCTCATACTTCTGAAGATTTGAGGGTGCTGCCTGTTCCATACTCCTGCTCCTACTGCTCAACCATCCTTTTAGGGGTACAAACAATAGTAATTGGGGCCTAGTGTGGTTGTGTACGTGCGAGATACATACACTTTTTTTGATCATATTTCCTATTCCGCTATTCAATAAAAACCTTTGAGGATCAATTGAATTGCGGGATAGTCTGTGTCGGTACGTGTGAGATCCACCTTTCCAAGTTTTTGGGGTTCATCTCATACTTCTGAAGATTTGAGGGTGCTGCCTGTTCCATACTCCTCCTCCTACTCCTCATCCATCCTTTTAGGGGTACAAACAATAGTAATTGGGGCCTAGTGTGGTTGTGTACGTGCGAGATACATACACTTTTTTTGATCATATTTCCTATTCCGCTATTCAATAAAAACCTTTGAGGATCAATTGAATTGCGGGATAGTCTGTGTCGGTACGTGTGAGATCCACCTTTCCAAGTTTTTGGGGTTCATCTCATACTTCTGAAGATTTGAGGGTGCTGTCTGTTCCATACTCCTCCTACTCCTCATCCATCCTTTTAGGGGTAGAAACAATAGTAATTGGGGCCTAGTGTGGTTTTGTACGTGCGAGATACATACACTTTTTTGGATCATATTTCCTATTCCGCTATTCAATAAAAACCTTTCTAGGGCAAGATCTTAAATTACAGAAATATGAGGAGACCGTCAAATAAGGGCCGTGGCCTGGGTCGTGGTGCTGCTGGTAGAGCTCCTGTTGCAAGGAGAGGACGTGGTCGATCTGTGCCAGCTACACGCACAAGTGAAACACCTTCCTCAAGTGTGAGTAGGCGACAGAACCTGCATCAGTATTTGGTAGGGCATCAAACGCCCCTAGAAGTGATGAGGCCAGAACAAGTTGAGGCGATAGTAGATTGGTTTGCTGCTGACAGTGCCTCCAGTTCCTTCACATTGTCTCCCACCCAGTCTACTGCAGAAAGGTCAGAGTTGGCACCTGCAGCCAATGTCCAACCGTCTTTCACCTCACCCCCTTGCAAATCAGGCCAGCAGTCTGAGCCCCAAGCCATACAGCAGTCTCTTATTCTTTTTGAGGACTCTGTCAGCAGGGTTTCCCAGGGCCATCCACCTAGCCCTGCCCCAGAAGTGGAAGAGATTGAGTTCAGCGATGCCCAACCACTTATTTCTCAAGATGAGTACATGCAAGGATCATCGCAGCACGTCTCCGATGATGACGAAACGCAGGTGCCAACTGCTGCGGCGTTCAGCATTGTGGAGACCGACAAGGAGGGCAGGGGTGAAGACTGGGTGGAAGATGATGTGGAGGACGATGAGGTCCTCGACCCCACATGGAATGAACGTCATGCAGGTGACCTGAGTAGTTTGGAGGAAGAGGCGGTGGTCGCACAGAGCCACCAGCACAGCAGAAGAGGGAGCAGGGTGCAGAAGCGGAGCGGCCGTGCCCTAGACACTACGCCCGCTACTGCCCAACGCAGCAAGGGAACGAGCGCACCAAAGTCAGCTCAAAGGAGTTCTCTAGCGTGGAAGTTCTTTAGAAAATGTGCTGATGACAGGACACGAGTGGTTTGCACCCTGTGCAATCAGAGCTTGAAGCGAGGCATAAACCTTCTCAACCTGAGCACAACCTGCATGATCAGGCATCTAAGTGCAAAGCACGAGCTGCAGTGGAGTACACACCTTCAAAACCAAGAAACGTCTCTGGCTCATCCTGCTTCCTCTTCTGCTGCAGTCTCGGCCGCTCCAGCCACATCTGTAGTGATACCGGCACCTGCCACCCCGCAAACAGACGATCTGTCAGCAACACCACCACCTGGGTCACCAACAACCATCTCCACAATGTCCCGTGGAAGCGTTCAGCTTTCCATCTCCCAAACACTTGAGAGGAAGAGGAAGTACCCCCCTACCCACCCGCGATCCCTGGCCCTGAATGCCAGCATTTCAAAATTATTGGCCTTTGAAATGCTGTCATTCCGTCTGGTGGAGACGCACAGTTTTAAAAACCTTATGTCGGTGGCTGTCCCACAGTACGTCGTGCCCAGCCGCCACTACTTTTCCAGGCAAGCCATCCCTTCCCTGCACAACCAAGTGGGGGAAAATATCAGGTGTGCACTGCGCAACGCCATCTGTGCCAAGGTCCACCTAACTACGGATACGTGGACCAGTAAGCACGGTCAGGGGCGTTATATCTCCCTAACGGCACACTGGGTAAATGCAGTGGCGGATGGGCCTGAGGCGGATAGCAATTTGGCGCATGTCCTTCCACCACCGAGGATTGCAGGGCGCTTCAGTTTGCCTCCTGTTCCTAACTCCTCCTACTCCGCTTCCTCATCCTCTACCGCCTCCTCATCCGGACAGCGTAACACCTTCACCACCAACTTCAGCACGGCCAGGGGTAAACGACAGCAGGCAGTTTTACAACTTGCCTGTTTGGGGGACAAACCACACACCGCGCAGGAGTTGTGGAGGAGCATGGAACAGCAGACAAATGAGTGGTTGCTGCCAGCGAGCCTCAAGCCCGGCCTGGTGGTGTGCGATAACGGGCGAAATCTCATAGCAGCTCTGGGCCTAGCCGGTTTGACGCACATCCCTTGCCTGGCGCATGTGCTGAATTTGGTGGTGCAGAGGTTCCTTAAAAACTACCCCGATATGTCAGAGCTGCTGCAGAAAGTGCGGGCCGTTTGTGCGCACTTTCGGCGTTCTCACCCTGCTGCTGCTCGCCTGGCAGCGCTGCAGCGTAACTTCGGCCTTCCCGCTCACCGCCTCATATGTGACGTGCCCACAAGGTGGAACTCCACCTTGCACATGCTGGAAAGACTGTGCGAGCAGCAGCAGGCCATAGTGGAGTTTCAGCTGCAGCACGCACGCGTGAGTCGCTCTGCGGAACAGCACCACTTCACCACCAATAACTGGGCCTCCATGCGAGACCTGTGTGCCTTGTTGCGCTGTTTTGAGTACTCCACCAACATGGCCAGTGGCAATGACGCCGTTCTCAGCTTAACTATCCCACTTCTATGCCTCCTTGAAAAAACAATTCGGGCGATGATGGAAGAGGATGTGGCACAGGATGAGGAGGAGGAGGAGGATGAAGAGGTAACATTTCCAAGGCTTTCAGGGCAGTCATTCGCAAGGGGCTCCGAGGGTGGGTTCCTGCACACGCAAACGCCAGGGACGCAATTGTCCAGCAGGGGCACAGTTCTGGAGGATGAGGAGGATGAGGAGGAGGAGGAGCTGGAGGAGGAGATGGAACCATGTTCACAGCAGGGTGGCACCCAGGCCAGCTCATGGCCATCACTGGTGCGTGGCTGGGGGGATACAGAGGACACGGACGATACACCTCCCACAGAGGACAGCCTTTCGTCGCCTCTGGGCAGCCTGGCACACATGAGCGATTACATGCTGCAGTGTCTCCACAACGACCGCCGAGTTGCCCACATTCTAACTTGTGCTGATTACTGGGTGGCCACGCTGCTGGATCCCCGTTACAAGGACAACGTACCGTCCTTAATTCACTCACTGGAGCGTGATCGCAAGATGCGCGAGTACAAGCGCACGCTGGTAGACGCCATGCTGCTGGCATTCCCATCTGACAGCGGGGCCACAGTGGAAGCACAAGGCAGAGGAGGAGGAGGAGGAGGTCGCCAACGCAACCAGGGCACCGCCAGCACCTCAGAAGGCAGGGTTAGCATGGCCGAAATGTGGAAAAGCTTTGTCAGCACGCCACAACAAACAGCAGCACCAGCAGCTCAGATGGAACGTCTTAGCAGGAGGCAGCATTTTACCAACATGGTGGAGCAGTATGTGTGCACACGCCTACATGTAGTGAATGACGGGTCTGCCCCCTTCAACTTCTGGGTCTCCAAATTGGGCACATGGCCTGAGCTTGCCCTTTACGCCTTGGAGGTGCTGGTGTGCCCTGCAGCCAGTGTATTATCTGAACGGGTATTTAGCACGGCTGGGGGCGTTATAACAGACAAGCGCAGCCGCCTGTCCAGAGACAATGTGGACAAGCTCACGTTCATTAAAATGAACCAGGCATGGATCCCACGGGACTTTTCCGTACCTTATGCAGAATAGCAATGGATACCGACCTTACCCACCCATTGTTCCATTTTTGCTCTTTCTCACTCTTTTGGGGTGTACCCTCATTTAAAATTTTTGAAAAGAAGCAGTGTTGGCTACCTCGTCCTCCTCCTCAGGGCCAGATTAATGTAGGGGCTATTGGAGCTGCAGCTCCAGGCCCCTACCTTTTATATAGGCCCCGGGTTGGCCATATTCACTGTTACCGCTCTTCTGTCACTTGTAAACACAGAAGTCTGGCTTCTATGCTCGCTTCCCCAGGCAGCACCCTCAGAACCTCCCCACACAGCGTGAAGGCCGGACAAGGAGGGACAGTTGGCGATGCATGGATGTGTTTATGGGCTTCAGAGACAGCATCCCATGTTGAATTAGGCATGCATGGCTGCACCCTTCCTCCTCTGGGTGCATGGCAAGGCACGGCCCTTAAGGCCCTTCAAAATCCTCAGCACCAAGCCCATGATGCTGTTAATCCGGCCCTGGTCCTCCTCCACCGCCGCTTCCACCTACACCGCCCATAGGTGTGCGCAGCCTATTGCATTAAGGTGTGCACCCCAAAGTTGAAATACACATGCATGTGTTTGCCAGCAGGGAGAGTAATGTATCGGGGCCATGTACCTGTAGGCAAGGAGAAATAGAGCAGAGCAGGTCCCAGGGAGATCTTTCCCATCTCCTCACTGGCAATGCTATGTGCCCTAGGTGATTAGGGTGTGCCCAGGCACACCCAGCACACCCTGTGCGCACGCCTATGTCACCGCCACATCCACCACCACCTCAACCTCCCTCCTACTCCATATGGGCCTCGTCCTTCAGAGATGAAGAAGAACATTGTTTTATTTTTCTGTTTTTTTTTGTTGTTTTAAGTTATTTCCCTATCCACATTTGTTTGCAGAGCACTTGCCATGCTCTTAATTACGTTTTGCTGCCATTTGCAGCACTCTAGCCCTTTCCTTTGGTGTTTTAGAGCCATTTTAGTGCCTTAAAGTTCGGGTCCCCATTGACTTCAATGGGGTTCGGTGTCCGGGAAAAGTTCGGTAAAAGTCCGGGACACGACCCGGACTTTTTTTTAAAGTTCGGCCGAACCCGTCGAACACGGACATCTAGGTGTCCGCTCAACCCTATTTATAACACAAGTGTCACTAATTGCAATTTATCACGGACTTTCTTTTACCTATTACACAAAAATATAAATTAATTACAGATTTTATAGATTTTATTGCTAATTACAGGTACATGCGTTTTTATGTCATACAAGGTTTTATAACACAAGTGTCACTAATTGCAATTTTATTATCACTAGAAGTCACCAATTTTATATAGACACAGATATATATATTTCACCTTTTTACTAGGTTATTACAAATGGTTTACATTATGGTATTATAGATGATTTTAAAGTCCACCATTTATTTATTTATTTAATTATTTATTGGTAAACAAGGTTTATCTTTATGGACATAATTGATTGGTGTAGACAATTTAATACCCCCTAACACACCTGGAACGCCACCACTGATTACCTGAATACCTGATTACCAGCGCCTATTTTTTCACTTATCTACTACTTGTATTTTTTTGGCACACCACGATTAAAATAAAAAAGGGCAGCAGGTTTTTGCATTACATCAAGGGCCAAAACATTAAAACCAGGCACCTTCACCATCTATAATCTATAACTTCACAATATCTGAGAGATTCCTAAAACCAAAGGAAGGCACTGCTGAGAGTCAAACTCAGGATTCCTTGTTTACTAGACATGCGCTTTAACCAACTAAGCCACAGCGCGACCTCTCCCACGTCTAAAGGACGCAAGTTAGTACTCCAAAGGTTGGCAGAACAATTCCTTGGTTACCATGAAAGACTGATGTACCCTTGGGAATTGAGTCAAGCACAGGTAAAAGCACCACTCGAACTGGAAGAATGTTAAGAAAAGATCTCCATGACTAGTGAATCGGCTTTTTATGCCGACGTGATTGCCAGGAGAAAGGCGAACATGACAGAGAGGCCTTTAACTGAGACAGCCCTAAAACACTCCGCTCGTTTAGGCGTTAATTCATTTGAGTGGCCAGAATAATAATTTAACTATTGAAACCATTGAAATGATTTAATGCTCGGGCGCTAAATACGTCTAGCTTTAATGCGCATTTAGACGCGTTTACACACGTTAAGCATGATTTCTGCCAGAAGGCTGCTGCTCCTGGACGCACTGCCTCTAAACTCCTCTAAAAGCCTTTGTGTGCATGGACACAGACTTACATACAGGGGTGTTTAAAGCCAGAAAAAAGATGCAAGACGACTTTAGGCGCAGCTGAAAAAAATGTCCATGGTGCATGAGGCCTTCAAGTCAGGGCCAGATTAACGTAGGGGCTATTGGAGCTGCAGCTCCAGGCCCCTACCTTTTATATAGGCCCCGGGTTGGCCATATTCACTGTTACCGCTCTTCTGTCACTTGTAAACACAGAAGTCTGACTTCTATGCTCGCTTCCCCAGGCAGCTCCCTCAGAACCTCCCCACACAGCACGAAGGCCGGACAAGGAGGGACAGTTGCCGATGCATGGATGTGTTTATGGGCTTCAGAGACAGCATCCCATGTTGAATTAGGCATGCATAGCTGCACCCTTCCTCCTCTGGGTGCATGCCAAGGCACGGCCCTTAAGGCCCTTCAGAATCCTCAGCACCAAGCCCATGATGCTCTTAATCCGGCCCTGCTTCAAGTGGTTCTAAAGCTTAATGATTTTTTCCCTAAAGAATTTGAATATGTTTCAAGTTCCTGATATGTGCTTGCTGTACCATGTACTTGTATGAAAAAAGTATCCTGTTCTCTTTGTATTGCTTCCTGTGTGTGAAATATCTGGATATCCAGTGGTCCTGCCAGTCCCTCTGCTTTCCTATTAAAAACGAACCACACTAGGTATTAGAACACCGCATGGTCAGTTCTCTAGCTATGCTGGGAATTCAGCCAATGATCATACTTGTCCTGACATTGCTGCTATTTCTCCTCCCCTATCTCTTATGCAGCTGATTACAGAGGGAACGTGTAAAGGAAATTTGTAAATTCTGTATAAAATTGTATTCTATTTCGTATGCTTTGCCTATGTATTGCACACTACACTCATTGTGCAGACGACACTAGTAATGTTTTCATTTCTTCTTGCATTCTTTCCAGTCCTGATTAGAATTTAGCCTGCCTATGTTACGCCCCTTGTTACCATAAAAGTACAATTGTAATATTAATGTGATACCTATTTAATCATGTGTATAATACGCCGAATAAACAGAACAGATTTTTGGAAAGATGCTAAGTGTATTTTTTGTGTCTGTTCCCTACTACAGTAGTTATTATTAATTTAGAACCACTAATCATTATGAGGATAGGAGTTGCCTATCTATAACATTTCCAGAACAGAATGTAATCACTTATAAAAAGGTGAAAAGGTATTTATAATGGTTTTTCTTATATCTATACACAAATGTTTTGCCTCTCATTTCTATTTTAAACCGAATGGGTTGTTTTACAAAGGGATGGTTTATAATCACTATAATGCAATATCTGCATTAAGGTAAAAAAACTTTAGTAAGCAACTCTTCTTCCAGCCTCCCCATATACTTACCTGAGCCCAATCTCGATCCAGCGATGTGCACAAGAGCAGAGGCCTTCTCTGCTCTCTCCCTCCTCATTGGTTCAGACACAGCAGCAGAATCCATTGGCTCCTGCTGCTGTCAATCACAGTCATTAAGGAGGGGGCGGGCCAAGCTGAGCTCTTTGTGCCCTATGGACACATAAAGCCGGACACATGCACGCACGAGTGCCCCCATAGCAAGCGACATGCTATTGGAGCACTTAATGGGGGGGGGGCAGGAGCACTGATGGGGGACATTAGAAGAGGAGGATCAGGGCTGCTCTGTGCAAAACCACTGCACAGAGCAGGTAAGCATGTCTTGGTTCCCAAGTCTAATTGTACAATTTTAATCTTTGTTTTCATTTGACAATACAAGTTACACGAGTAAATAGTGAATATATGGCAGTTGTGATTGAAAAGGAACATTTACACCATGTAATGTGGTTTCCTGAAGTGCACAGAATGTGAGATGAAGCCAGAATAAATGGTTAACCAAGAATGACTGGAATATCCAATCTTAAAGGGTTTGTTTGTGTGTGGGTGTGAATCACGCGCTGTCCCGAGAGACCTAGGTGTGAATACCCTTAATGCCGCTTGTACTTGTTACTGTTCACCACATAGTTAAAAGACATAAAAAATGGGGGGAAGTACCGCGCTTCAAGGGATATCTATAAGGTGTACATATATCTCAGTGGTAATAAATAGTGTAAAATAATAAAATTATATTAAATAGCGTATTGTGCAATAGATCGTAAATAGTGTAGATATTCCATGTATTGTATCAAATTATAAAACAAATATGATGATGAACAGATTAATATTTCGAAATATATAGCTATAAATCACCGCGTATAAGTAAAAAGTATTAAACAATATACCAAATAATAAATAATGGATAAAATAATGGAGGTGCTTATGGTGGTACTATATACAAGTAATAAAAATTATGAATGTGCCAATAAAGTGCTCTGTGACAGTTAGGCTCCATGTACACGGGACGCTGGAAATGGCCGTTTAGGAGCAGTTGGGCGTTTTTTTCAGAAGCCCCTGAACCCATCTACATTTTATCTTATCTGTCCATGTACACCAGGTCGTTTACAGTCATTTGCAGGCAGTTGCGTTCAGGGACTGTTTTTAGAACGCAATTATTTATGTTCGAACGTGTGTTTCCCGGCATTTCAAACGCACAAACGCGTCCGAACGCGTCTGAACGCGATGACCCGCGTTTAGCATTCGCGTTTTTCCATTTTAAAGGGGAATAATTTTTTTGACCTCTAGGAACGCTTCTAAACGCAAACGCCCGCAAACGCCCGCTAAACGCGGGTACAAACGCGACCGAACGGACGTTTCAAACGTCCTAAAAATTCCAGCATTCAAAGGGACTTTTAACAACGTCCCGTGTACATGGAGCCTAAATATAATTAAAATTTGCTCAATATAATATCAATAAATCAAGGTGATATAAGTGTATCTATAAAGTGCTCTGTATAAATCGGTATATAATATAGATGTTATATCAATACATACGCCAGTAGCATAAAGTGCAAACAAGCTAAAAATTAAATAAAAAATATCCAACAAGTGCTTTAGTGTCTCAAATATTGCTTAAACAGTGACCGCAGATCTTCCTTTTCTATATGTCACATTGATACTTTCTTCCACCTATACACCATGTGATTCAGATGTGCTATTCGGTGCTCCTCACCTATAGGTGTGCTATATGCTCACCTTAATGCCTCAGGTATTGTGCCTTTAGATCTATTAAAGATCTGATCTCTCCTCCTCTCCTTTTCTAGGTATACAGGATGGGGTATAGGATCTGGTCCCTCCTCCTCTCTTTCTCTGTAAAGGGGATGGTGGTATGCTCCTCCTTATCTGGATCCCACTGGGGTTCACTTGGTCAGACTTTGGATCTCAAAATTAAGGGGCCAATATAGTGTAGTATTTTCCAATTCGCATTTATTAGAAAAAATATATCCACTCACATTTAAAATTGCCGCTATCAGCCGCTATGCCGCGGGACTTCCGTGTCCCGTAACGTCACTTCCGGTGCTATGCCCTACGCGTTACGTCACAATCGCTCACGTGACTTCTTCAGGGGATCAGTACCCCCATTTTAAAGGGTTTTAACACCCCAACACTTCATATTCCTGATATGTGCTTGCTGTACCATGTACTTGTATGAGAAAGTATCCTCCTTGTATTGTTTACTTTATGTGAAATTTCTGGTGTTCCTGCTAGTCGCCTTGCTTACCTATTCGAAACTGACCACACTAAGCATGAGAGCACATCGTCGTGGTCAGTTCTCTAGCTATGCTGAGAACTCAGCCTGCTCTCCTCCAATGATCAGAGTTGTGCTGGCCCCTCCCGCAGAGCCAATCACTTGAAAGCTCAGGTTGCTCCCCCCCGCTCTCCTCCCCTTTGCTGTATTGAAGCTGAGAATAGAGGGAATGTGATCATTTATCAATGTACTGCTGCTTCTCCTCCCCCCAGCTCTTATGCAGCTGAGAACAGAGGGAGTGCGGTCATTTATTTTAAAAAAAAAAAAGGGAAAAGAGGTATTTGTAATTTTTTTTTTTTATATCTATACAAAAATGTTTTGACTTTCATTTCTATTTTATACTGAATGGGTTGTTTTACAAGGTGATCATTTACAATCACTTTAACTGCAGCATCATTCTTCTCTTCCCAGGATTATGTATTCATGTGAGCCCAGTAAATGACATGCAGTATGAGCAGTGTAAAAATCAGGGCTAATGAAATTATTAAATGCACACTCAAAAATGTAATAAATTGCAGCTCAATAACCCTTTAATGAAGTATCTGCATTTGTTTTCTTTTTTAAGCGTTTTTCTTTTTTTTATACCCGGTGATCCAGTCAGTAACACACTCTCTGTCTTAGAGTGTCTCCTCTCTGGATGAAGGAGCAATAGAGATACCTTTGGACAGCACCATTGTCAGTCTGGGGGGGGGGTAGTGTTAGAGGCACTAGCATATTGACCACTTAAGCCCCGGAAGATTTTACCCCCTTCCTGACCAGGGCCTATTTTGCGATTCGGCACTGCGTGGCTTTAACGAACAATTGAGCGGTCGTGCCACGCTGTACCTAAATGAATTTGGCGTCCTTTTTTTCCCACAAACAGAGCTTTCTTTTGGCGGTATTTGATCACCTGTGCGATTTTTTGATCATGCGCTATAAACAAAAAAAGAGCGTCAATTTTGCAAAAAAAACAACATTTTTCACATTTTTTTATATGAAATTCCCAAAAAAATGTAAAATTCAAAATTTTTTAACATTTTAGGCCAATTTTTTTTATTTACCATATGTTTGGTAAAAAAAAAAAAAAAAAAAAAAATCGCAAAAAGCGTATTTTGATTGGTTTGCGCAAAAGTTATTGCGTTTACTAACAAAGGGAAAGATTTTAGTCATTTTTGTTGTTTTTTTTTAACGTGTAATGGCGGCGATCTGCGATTTTTTTTGCGGGACTGCGACATTGGGGTGGATAGATCGGACCCTTGACTGACATTTGACACTTTTGGGGTTACCAGTGACATTACTACAGTAATCAGTGCTATATATATGCACTGTTACTGTAAAAATGACACTGGCAGTGAAGGGGTTAACTTCTTTTGAGAGGGAGGGGTTAAGTGTGTCCCTAGGGGCGTGTTTCTAACTGTGATTGGCTGTGGCTTGATGTGTAAGAACAGTGATCAACGGTCCTACCGTTTGATCAATATTCTTACACAGGGGAGACTGACAGGCGGCTTTGTTTACACTAGCTGCCTGACTTTCTCCTGCTGTCACGGACGATCGCGAGTGTCCGACATCGGATCCGCCGGGCACACGCGGGGGGGGGGGGGGTCCGTGACCGACCCGGAGCGGGAGCGTGCATCCGGCGGCGCGCGCTCGCTCCCAAAACCCTTACAGGCTAGCGACGTAGCCCTACGTCGCTTTGCCTGTGAGAGGCTGACTGCCGATGTAAATAGTCGTGCGGCAGTCGGCAAGTGGTTAATGGCTAGTACACACGGGCCGAATATCGGGAGAGATCGGCTAGTTCAATAAAAAGCGTCTGACATTCGGCTTGTGTGTATGCCATTTGGCTGGCTTCTGTCAGACGAGTATGCTGGAAAACCAGCAGCCGACCAGCTCCGGCGGAGGGGTCGCCCCGGTTGGAACACAACAGCTTAGTAGGGGAGATCGCTGTACTAACATTGAATTGTTAGTACAGTGACTCCAACCAGAGCTGACAGTTTAATTATACTATTAGGGTGTACTAGGCTTTAGATGGACTTGACAAAAATTAAAGCTGAACTTCAAATAAAACTTTTTGAACAGTTACACCAAACATTTTTTTTTCCTATTTGGAAATTTTTTTTTAGAAAAATGAATAAAAACTGACCATCTTAAGCATCCCTGTAAGTGAGTTTAGTGTCCCTCTGAAAAGATTTGTAGTGAATCATTTTTCAGAGGAAGTTGAGAGGCCGTTTGCAGGTGTTCTGGAGGCCATACTGCTAACTAAATGCCCGTATTGTTTTTTTTTTTTTTTTGTGTTTTTCATTTCAAGGGGGATTTTGCATTGCAATACAGCATTGCAACTGCATGCCAGGCAGTTAGCGTGAGGTTAGGGCATGGTTCAATTGACTTTACAGCGGAATTCCGGTCCTCAAATTCGATTTTTTTTTTTCAGACTCCACTTTTTTTGGTCCACTTTATATGCAATCTTTAGATAGTGTTAATAATGTAGTCCTTTTTTTATGTTTAAATTGAATAAAAGTACCTGGATATCGGAAGCTGGCATGGTCCATCTCCACTGTGGGCACTTGAAGCCCTTCTGTATCTCTTTCCGGGATTAGGTGCAGCTGGCTACCCAGCATGCACCTCCTGATCTCGCGCCTGCGCAGTAATGCCACCAGGCGGCGCTCCTTCCTCCTAATATGTTTTCATAGCAACTCCTCCCGTTCGAGTCATTTCAAGTCAGGAAATAGCATGAGTTTTCGGGAAATTAGGCGACTCCCATGGACTCCTGGGATATATGATGCCGATATCCCAGGTGTCCATGGGAAGCGCCTAATGATGTAATCACCTAGGCGGCCAGGGCAGGAAGTGCTCCATAAAATCAGGAACTACAGGTATTTCGAAAAAAATTAACAAAAATAGTTACCTTTTAAAAGTGAATGGAGGATTGGGATTGTATTAAGAGCAAGTGAGTGGAACTCCGCTTTAAGTGGGACATCACAACTGTAATAATGTAAATGGGTCTGGGTGCCCACTGTGTTATTTTGTAGGTGGGAGGTCGGGGAACAGTAAAAACCTGCGTTTTTTACCACCCGTTTGCTGCTCGCGTGGCACATATAGGAAAGGTTTTGCGAAATGTCAATGATCTAGGGTGACCTGCACCTCTCCAGTAGTCAAAATCTATTGAGGAATACAGGGAGAATATGACACATGAGACTTTAGGATGCAGACTGAGGATAACAACTGGCACAATAGACTTGCCCTTTTGTTTTCTATGCAGTCTGCTAGTGTACGCTTTTCAAGACTTGGCACAGTGAATGTAACAGGTGTGGAAGAAATGCAGATTACCAAAAACCAGCATTCAGCTCTGCTAGATTTTCCCTGCTGTGAATTAGAACTCATTAAAATGATTTGATGAATTACAATTTTTACATATATTGGCTTCATTGCCTTTGACAAAATAAAAACCTGTGATGGAATATGGCTACCAATGAAATCTAATACCTGGCTATGATTCCATGTGACAGACTGGAAATTGTATTTCTTATAAATCAATCATCCACTTTACCTTTTACTTACACATCGGTGAGGGGATTCCCTGATTTTCCGGATGAAGAAAGCAATCCACTATATCTATCTTAAAGCAGTATTAAACCCAAAAATAAACATTTATTATTTTGCATCTTACCAATTCTAGATGTCATGGCTGCATTTGTTTTCTTTTTTAGGCATTCTTTCTTCTATTTCCATGGTGATCCAGGCAGTAAGTCTGTTGTTTTTCAAAAGAACAAACTCTCTTGTAGTTATAGGAATGAGATGAACCATTAACCATGGATGGGAGTGCTTACGATGATCAGCTTTAATTTAACCTTTATCCCAACAGGAAAAAAAAATGTTGATCCTATTTGGAACCCATGTTGACGCATTCCATAACTAAGCGGCGGTCCAAACATAATCATGCTGTTAAAGTGGGTGCCGCTTGCCGGCACAAGAACATGTGATTGTACACTATTTGTTTTTATCTATTTAAAAAAAAAAAACAAAAAAAACGATATTGCGCAATTATTTGTTTTATTTTATATTTTGGGGAACTCCTGCCTTAATATTTTATGCTGTGGTTTGAGCATAAGAGCCAGTTCACACTGAGGCGATCCGACTTCGAGGGGCGACCTGTGAAGTCGTGGCGACCTGTGAAGTCGCGGTGCACAGGTCCGAAGTCGGACCTGTGAAGTCGCGTGCACCGCGACTTCGGCGCAACTTGCAGGGACTTCACATAATGGAAGTCTATGCAAGTCGCTCCCAGGTCGCCCCAAAGAATGTAAGGAAAAAGGGGTTTGAATAAGCCCCTTTTTGCAGATGGGATGGTGACAGGCCAATTTAAAAAATTTTTAACAAGGCAGTTAGAGGACAGGCTATAGTTTTGAGCTGTTACTAGGTCAGATTAAGAATTCAGGTGTTTGTTTGGTCAGATAACCCCCCAATCATATTATGAGATATGTGTAGCTAGGGAGTTTAAGTTTAATTCTGGTTTTAACCTGTTTTTATCCCGCCTTTAGAGCCTGCCTATGGTTATATAAGGGGGCTCATTCTCACAAGTCTTCAATCACCTCAGAAGAGATCGCCGTGTCAAGTTCAAGTTTTGTCTGACTGACCTTTTTCTAACGGGCCGTCGGGTTTTTTGCCGCCGGTGTCTGCAGGTTCTTCGTGTCAACTGCCGGTGTTTCGGGAGGAAGACTTCGGGTCAAGGCCCCGGTACCTTTGAAGAAAGAAGAGCTTCGGGTCAAGTTTCGTTTCCCTGGATAGCATTGGAGCTTCGGGTCAACTTACCAGTTCCAGTCTTCTAGCAACATGAGTCTTCTGCGACGCCTCATCGAGCGGGCCGGCGAAGCGGGAGCCGAGGAGTGGATCCGACGTTGCCTGGAGATGCCGTCCGCCGCGAGTCAAGGCGCGTCACCGGAAGAAGTCATTCGTCCCGCGGTTGTGACGGAGCCGGTCGCCGGGTCAAGTCGGGTGTCGGATGTCGTCACCGGTGAGGGACGGAGGTCTCCGGCGCAGAATCCTGACGTCCGGAGCGCGGACCTGCGCAGAAGAGGATCGAGAAGACCTGCAGCAGATGATGCCGCCCCGGCGAAGAGGAGACGGGCTCCGCGACGACGCTTCTCGCCGACCACCGACGCTGGACGGGTGCAGTCGGCACGTCCATCTTCGCGAACATCGGAGAGGAGTGGGCCTACTCCTCGTTCCGCCGGAGGTCCTGCGATTCCTGCACCAGAAGAGGATCGTCGCCTGAGGGTCCCGGATCGTCCGCCCGTCCGAGGGCCAGGTGAGATTAATACTGCCTACACCTCTCGGGCCACGCTACATGGGTCTCAAGGTGCTGCATCTGCCATGGCACAAGGGTCCAGGGGTATCGATGCACTACAGGGGTCTCAGGGCCCCTCTACTTCACATGCTTCCACTGTTCAGGCCCCGATGGGGGGCATGGCTTTCCAATCACCCTCACTTGTTCCCAATTCAGCGATAGGAGGGTCTGCTTGCCCCCCCCTTCCCGATGCGATCAGCAGGGTAGGGGGGGCTCCGGGAGGGCCTATTACCAGGCCCAATACGACAGAGGCACTGTCAGAATTAATGAAGGGGTTTTTAAACTCTTTCCAAGCTATTCTACAGTCCTCCAATCCTTTGCCGGCTTCATCTACCGATGTCAATCCTTCACTGTCACTATCCTCTGATGCTATGCCTATTTCTTCACCTATGCCTGTGTCTTCTGCGGCTGCAGTAGCAGCTGTGCCTGTTGCTTCTAGTCCTCACAACCTTCCTGTATCCTCCACATCTATGTTGACTGCGGTACATGAACCTTCCCCTTTGGACGTTTGGGCACCATCTGGTGGGCTTTTAGCTGTGAATGTGCAATCTCCAGTGGGTCAACCGACCCCCAGTATTGCTTCTCCTCCGGTCCCTGCTTCTATTGCCCTAGCTAAGTCACAGAATCTCCCAGAGACATGTCTCAGGGAGGCTCTGCCATGCGAGTTGTCACCATTGGGTTATCACCTTTCTGACGGTATAAAGGAGAAGATATGGAATGGTAAGTTTATTGATCTACTCTCTCTTCTGCCATCAGTCAGGGAGTTTGTATCAAAGGGGGACAAAAAAGATGAGGACGACAGGAGGCGGCCTGTTACTAAGACTTTTAATAATTGGTTACAGGCATTTTTTATTTATGCTGCCGTATTATGTGAGAAGCACCCGGGTAAGAGTGTTGGTTTATTTCAACACTTAATTTTGGAAGCTTATAAAAACTTTGGCGGAACGGCTTGGTTTTCTTATGATGTAGCCTTCCGCCAGAAGTTGTCCGTACAACAGCATTTAAAATGGGGTGTGAAGGATGTCAGCCTTTGGCTGGATCTGTTTTTGCCTAAATCCAATTTCGGTAGACAGGCCGTCCCGGGGGCTCAACAGCAGCCCGCCCCCCATTCCTTTCGCAAGGGAGTTTGTTTTTCATACAATGACTCCCAGTGTAAGTGGCCGGGAACCTGCAAATATAAACACGAATGTTCCTTTTGCGCAGGTTCCCACCCCATCGCCAAGTGCTTCAAAAAGATGCACAGTTCACAACAATCCAGTAATTTTTCAAAAGGCCATAACCCCGGTGAAACTTCGCGCAATGTTACCGTGGCTGCAGCTGTACCCAGACCGGGAGAAAGCCACTCTGGTATCTGATGGTTTTTCTGACGGGTTCTATTTGCCTTCTTTTTCGGGTTACGGTTGCACAATTGTTAAGAACCTCAAGTCGGTCGATCACCTTGAGGACATAGTGTTAGAAAAAATAGGTAAGGAAATTTCGGCGGGTAGGTTTGCAGGTCCTTTTCTTTCCCCCCCATTTCCCAATTTCCGGATATCTCCGTTGGGCATTGTTCAGAAGAAGGAACCTAATACTTATCGCCTTATCCATCATTTGTCGTTTCCCTTTGGGGCGTCGCTGAATGATGAGATTGGCGAGGATGAAGCTTCGGTTCAATACTCTTCTTTTGAGGATGCTCTGGTGGTTTTGAGGAGGTTGGGAAAGGGGGCTCTTTTAGCAAAGACCGATATTAAATCCGCGTTTCGCCTTTTACCGGTTCATCCTGATTCTTTTAACTCTCTCGGTTTTTTCTTTTTGAATCATTATTTTTTCGACAAATGTCTCCCTATGGGTTGTTCCTTGTCGTGTTTTTATTTTGAATGCTTTTCTACTTTTTTAGAGTGGGTGGTTTCATTCAGGACTGGTCTTGATGATATCGTTCATTATCTGGACGATTTTTTGTTTATGGGTCAGGCGAATTCCACTGATTGTTTGCATTTGCTTCAGACATTTTTTGAGGTATGCGAGCAGTTTGGGGTTCCTTTGGCTCATGAAAAAACGGAATGGCCTTCTACTAGGGTTCAATTTTTAGGTATTACTATTGATACCGAACTCATGGAATTTAGTCTACCACTTGAAAAAGTTGAAAAGTTACAGGATTGCTTGCTGCAAATGATTCGAAGGAAAAAGACGACGCTAAAAGAAATGCAATCGTTGCTAGGTTTGTTAGCATTCGCTTCCAGGATCATACCGTTAGGTAAGTTGTTTTCCCGTAAGTTGTACAGTATTATATCGGGTCTGAAATCCCCATCATCCCATGTTAGGTTGTCTTCTGAGGTTAAGGAAGATATGCTGGTATGGTTACAGTTTTTGTTTTATTTTAATGGTAAGACGATATGGCAAGAAGACTTTGTTATTGACAAGGACTTTTGTCTTTTTACGGACTCTGCGGGCTCTGTGGGTTTTGCCGCTATTTGGCGAACTCACTGGTGCGCGGATTCTTGGCCGGACAGATGGCTGCAGTTGGGTTATACTCGGAACAGCGTTTTGCTGGAGTTATTTCCTATTGTGGTTGCTCTGGAGGTTTGGGGAACCCAGTTTAGGAATAAACGTTTAATGGTGAGGACAGATAATAGGGGAGTGATGTTTGCTATCAACTGTCTTTCCTCCAGATCCCCACCTGTCATTAGGTTGTTGCGATACCTTGTTTCCACATGTCTGCGGTTGAACATATGGATCAAGGCTTCTTATGTGCCTGGTAAAGACAACTGTATGGCAGATTCTTTATCTCGTCTGCAGATGGAGCGGTTTTTTCAGCTGTTTCCAGAAGCGGACCGGACCAGCTGCCTTTATCCAGATCGGCTTTGGGACATAGTTTAGACTTGGTATCGCATAATATTGCACTTTCGCTCGCCCCGTCTACACTGGCCGGATATCTATCGGCTTGGCAAGTTTGGAAATCACACCTAACTTCGCTTGGCGTCTCTCATGATTCCTTTTCCGAGTCTTTGGTTCTTTCTTTTTTAAATTTTTTGTTCTCAAAAAATTACTCTTGGTCGCATATTAACAAATTGCTGGCGGGTGTTTCCTTTTTTATGAAATTGGATAATCATCCAGCTTGTTCGTCGTTTTTTTCCGTGCGCCAGGCGCTAAAAGGCTATAGGAGGTCGAATTGGCACCCTGATCGCAGGGAGGCGGTTACCCCTCGCCTTTTGGAGCGGTTGTGTCGTGCAACTGTGCATGTTTGTTTTTCCGAGTACGAGTCGGATATGTTTCAGGCGGCGTTTTCGCTTATGTTTTTTGCGGCGTTGAGAATTTCAGAGTTAATATACAATGTTAATAGCGATTCCGGTTTGCGATTTTCGGATGTTAAGATTTATGCGTCCTCTATCAGTATTTTGCTGCGATCCTCCAAAACTGACCAGCTAGGTGTCGGCAAATGGATTCATCTTAATCAATACGTGACTTCTGATATATGTCCAGTTTTGCTTTTGAAGCGTTTTTTATCTGTGAGGTTATCCTGCAGTGGCTCCTTGTTTGTTCATCAAACTGGTAGGAGTTTAACCAAGTATCAGTTTGACGCGGTGTTGAAAAAATGTTTGAAATACCTGAGTTAAGATCACTGTTGTATCTCTTCTCATTCTTTCAGGATTGGCGCTGCCACGGAGGCCGCCAGATTGGGAGTGAATGTTCAAATGTTAAAAAATATTGGTAGATGGAAATCGGATGCATTCCGTACGTATGTTCGTCCTAATGTGTCGTGTTGATATTTTCAGGATATCAATGTTTATCGATCTGGATCATCGGCCACTCGTTCGTACATTGGGCTCGCGCAAGGGCCAGAAGACGCTGTTATACCGAAAACATTGGCTTGGATCCACGGAAGTATCATATTCAATGGTTTAGTAAACGGGGCATGCTCTGGCATGAGTTTTTACCGGAAATCTCTAGGCTACTAGGAGTCCTTCCTCCCCCGGATGTGATGTTGGTTCATCTGGGTGGGAACGACATAGGGAAGTTTAGGACTCTGGATCTTGTTTTCAAAATTCGTGACGATTTTAACTATTTGAGGTCTGTCTATCCAGGTATACGGTTTGTATTTTCCGAAATTATACCCAGACTCTTGTGGTTTAGACATGCTCAGCTTAAGCCCCTTGAAAGAGTCAGGAGGAGAATTAACCGAGCTTTATCTAAATTATTAAGCGGGATCGGTGTCTTCTCTTTCAGACACTTAGAGCTGGAAGGTGGGACCCCCGATTTTTACAGGTCTGACGATGTACATCTGTCGGATCTGGGGATAGATGTTTTTAATGCCAACCTGGGTACATGTGTAGAAAAGGCCGCGTGGTGGGGTGGTGACAGGAGGGCGTGAGCCTCCTGTCTTATGGATAATTTATAAAAAGTTAAGTTGGATTTGTTTGACCCGGATTTTGGTAATCAGGTCAATTCTGATTTATGAATTTGTTAATGATAATTTTAACAAGCATTAAACGGCCGCGGCCTTTAAATTCCAAAGCTGTGTAAGATCTCATTATTTAATTAGTATTAAGCTAAGATAATAACAAGTCCTGTCTACCATCCCATGTAAGGAAAAAGGGGTTTGAATAAGCCCCTTTTTGCAGATGGGATGGTGACAGGCCAATTTAAAAATTTTTTAACAAGGCAGTTAGAGGACAGGCTATAGTTTTGAGCTGTTACTAGGTCAGATTAAGAATTCAGGTGTTTGTTTGGTCAGATAACCCCCCAATCATATTATGAGATATGTGTAGCTAGGGAGTTTAAGTTTAATTCTGGTTTTAACCTGTTTTTATCCCGCCTTTAGAGCCTGCCTATGGTTATATAAGGGGGCTCATTCTCACAAGTCTTCAATCACCTCAGAAGAGATCGCCGTGTCAAGTTCAAGTTTTGTCTCCCTCCCCCCCACCCCTGTTTTTTCTTAATTTTGTCGCGGTCAGTTTATGCCTGTTTTGGTCACCTGTGTGTAATGCAAAGGTGGACGATGCTTGTGTATGTTTTATTATTGAATTTTGATGTGGATAATTTATAAAAAGTTAAGTTGGATTTGTTTGACCCGGATTTTGGTAATCAGGTCAATTCTGATTTATGAATTTGTTAATGATAATTTTAACAAGCATTAAACGGCCGCGGCCTTTAAATTCCAAAGCTGTGTAAGATCTCATTATTTAATTAGTATTAAGCTAAGATAATAACAAGTCCTGTCTACCATCCCATTACAGGACCCTTTTTCTAAGTCGGAGCGACTTGTGTCACTCCTATTAGAACGGGTCCTGTACTACTCAATGGACCGCGACATACCACGACTTGTCAGGCTGACAAGTCGCCTGACAAGTCGCGCTAGTCTGAATGGGCTCTAAAACTTCCTTGCTACTAGCCCAGGGGGCAACAGCACCTCAACATCAAGTCAGTACTTCAGTAAATTAGTTCACAAACACAAACAGCTACTATCCTCATAAACAGTTTCCCTCTCTGTGAAGTCTAGGGCAGCTCTGGTAACACTGGCGAACAGCTGGAGGGATCCAAGGCCAGAGGACAAAGGACCACCCCACTGGAACTGGGGAAAAAGAGGGAAATAACAGCTGATACTATGTTGTTATTGTAATGCAGGCCATACACAGCTTGGTTTTTAGCTGATTCTTGTTGAATCGTCCAAAAATAGAGCCATCATCTAACCTGGCTTAACACATTTTAATCCAAAAGTCAAAATGAAAATTCTCAGTCAAATAGTGACTGCAGCCAATTCAGATAATGTCACTGTTTGGGTAATCTGACAGTCGCACAAGCAACAGCTGTCAGAATACAATAGCTGGCACGGAAGATTCCTCCATTTATACTACACGGCATAGAAGGGGGAATCTTTTCATTTCTCCAGCTGGGCTGAATGTGAGAAACTGTAATGTGTATGGGGAGCCTCAACTCTTTAACTGCCTCCAATGTACACACACTTGTGTAAATCTGACAAGTCGACTGTTTGCTTTCCGGTAAAAGTGGCATACAGCCAACGGATCACTTCCACTGGCCCCCAGTACACTCACTCTCCCCAGCTATGTTTCCCAGACTCTGCTATCCTGCTAATTATTTTTAAAATGTGTGCAAAAAAAGAAAAAAAGCTAAATGACTTAGGCAGCAAAACAGTTAAAGCGGAGTTCCAGCCTCAAAATGAAAATGTTGCCATCCGCTTGCTCTAAGTAACCTGATATAGAATTGGATAATCGCAATTTTTTTTTGGTTTACTTACCTTGTTTTTAAAGAAAATATACTTACCTTCCTTCCACTTCCTCCCTCTGCGGCCGTGGCCGGCGCCGTGACTTCCTGCTTGCATTGAATCCTGGGAGCTGAGCGTCATCGCTCCCAGGAGTCAATGCGCCTGTACCGGCCCTGCTCGTCACTTCCGGTGCAGGCGCGTCATTCCCTACTAAACAGCTCCTGGGCATGCCCAGAAGCTATGCAGGGATGACGCGCCTGCACCGGAAGTGACGAGCAGGGCCGGTGCAGGGCATTCTGGGACTGCAACGTCACAGAAGAGGACACCGAAGAGGACACTCCGGCTTCAGCTGCCCACACCTGTGATGGCAGCGCTGGACAAGACATTTTCAATGTAAGTATTTCTTCTAAAAGGTAAGTGAAACCGGGGACAGTTCAGAGGCTATCGTTGCTGAAATGACCTAGCCCTGACTGTTCCGGGGGTATTTTTATCTACATTTTTTTTTCAGGCCGGAACTCTGCTTTAGAGACAAAAGGATCCAGTTAATTTTCTGGAGCTATATCTATCCAACAACATTCTAAATCCTTTAAACCATTCCATACGGTACTCTAAAAATGCTTAAAGCGGTTCTAAAGGCATAAGGTTTTTTTGCCGTAATGCATTCTCTGCAGTAAGCTAAAAGTCCTTCCTTGATCAACTCCCCCCCCTAAATACTTACCTGGCTCCTATATCAATCCAGTGCTGGGTCTACCTACAGTAGCGCTGCTCTCACTCTCTTTTCACACAGGACACAGGGGCAGCAATTAAATCAGGGGGCAGTGTTGAGCTGAGGTGAGCTGTGTGTGTCTATGACATATCCTGGCTCAGGAGCGTGCCTGCACCAGTGCCCCACAGCATACAGCTTTCTATGGGGGCATACCAAGAAGAGGAGGAGCCCCTGCGGGGCACACCAGAAGAGGAGGTAAGGGGCCTCTTTGTGCAATACCATTGTACACAGCAGACAAGTAGAACATGTTTATTATTTTAAGAAAATGTATTTTACAAACTAAGGTTTATTAGCATTGAAGAAATTGTACACACCGTAGATAAAAAAAACTGGTTACAGGGGCACATTAGTGATAACCAGACTTGTATAAAGTACTCGAAATTTCTACTTGAGTAAAAGTACAAGTGCTCGATCAAAAAGGGACTTGAGTAGAAGTGGAAGTGCTCGCAGAAAAAGTTACTTAAGTAGAAGTACTAAAGTATTCAACATTTTTTTTACTTAAGTATTGCAAGTAGTTTTTTCAAAAAATTTGCTACTTAAGTACTAAAAGTAAAAAGTACCAGAAGTTTTGAAAAAAAATTTCTACTCAAGTACTGAAAGTAGAAGTACAAGTACTGTGTTATGTAGTTATTAAAGAAAGAAGTCAAAAGTTTGAACATCATATTGTTTTTTATTATTTCAAATGATTTATTCAAATGATTAACCTGTGTTTGTTAGTAGTTTCTTGATGCACTTTAAGCGCTGTAGCACCATTTATTTGTTTGTTTCATATTTTCTTTTTATTGGAAAGATTTGGTATAGCAGCTTTTATTATACACAGCCTTTATTTTTGTATGCGCTGATTTACAAATGACATTATACACATTTTTTTGAGCTTTATGCAACCTGCCATCTACTGTTCTGGCAGTGGTAATTTTTTTAAAAGTAACGAGTAACTATGCAGCACAAAAAAAAAATACTTGAGTAGAAGTATCGAAATCATCGAAAAAATGTAGTGAAGTAAAAGTAGAAGTAGGAGAAAAAAATTCTACTCTAGGAAAGTACAGATACCGCATTTCGGTACTTAAGTACAGTACTTAAGTAGTTCTACTTCGTTACTATACATCTCTGGTGATAACTGGCTTGTTTTCTAAATGATGGAAAGTTGTGAGCAGAAGGCCCCAGGGTTCTGTCCTGGATCTAATTCTGTTTAACTTCATAAACCGTATAGAGGTTGCAATAAACAGTTCAGTTTCAGTTTTTACTTGGCATTGGAGCAATAGCTTCACATCAGGATATAGCAACTTTACAAGAAGACTAAAATAGAGGGGGTGAGCAGCTTCGTTGCCAACTTAATAATGAAAAATGTAAAGTTATTCACTTGCGAGCTAAAAAATATGACTGCAAGTTACTCATTAGATGAAAAACTTCTGGGGAATCTAGGATGGAAAAAGATCTGGTAGATTACAGAGTCTGTAATGCAATGCAATGGCAAGCTGCAGCAAGCAAGGCTAGCAGGCTGCTACCATGCATTTTAAAGAGTATTTACTCAAGAAATGAGACTATAATTCTACCACTACCACAAAACTTTGGTTTGGCCACATCTTTAGTCTACAGTTCAGTTTTGGTCACTAGTCCTCAGGAAGGATGTCCTTGAACTGGAGAAATTCTGGAGTAGGGTTGCCACCTCTTCTTTAAGCCAAACCTGAACTCTTTAGTGGCGCACAGGAATTTTTTTTTTTTGTAGTTTACACTGTATATATTTTTTGTGATTAAATCATGTGGAGTTTATAACAAAAGTCCCCCCTTACATCAGAGTCCACAGAGTTCCCCTTTAGATCTGAATCCACAGACTTGCCATTTACATATGAATCTGCAGAATTCTGCCTTTACATCTGAATCCCCAGAGTTGCCCTTTACATCTGAATCCACATTGTTCCCATTTACATCTGAATCTACAGAGTCCCCCTTTACATCTGAATCTACAGAGCCTCAGTGTTAGATCTGGACAGTGTGAGAAAGTGTATAAACTCTTGGCTTACAACTGCAGCCAGCAACCCTACAGAGGAGCCCCAGTTGGGTCAGAATAATGAGTCTGGGTTTCAAAACCCAGAAAGTCCGGGTAAATCCTGGATAGGTGGCAACCTTAGTCCAGAGAAGGGCAACAAAATTAATAAGGTGGATTCAGGATTTCCCTTATGAGAAATGAGGGCAAACAGTGGGACCTAAATGAAAAATATTCTCCCTGGAGAAGAGACGCATATAAATGGTGATTGTAGCTTTGGGAACAAACTGTTAATCTAAGGTGTTGCAAAAAAAAAAAAAAAACAATGAAGGTGGATGAGAGCCGGTTTATTCTTAAACTGTACAAGTGTTTTTATACTGTCAGGGCTCCTTTATATTAGTGGCTGAAGTGCGTTTAAACCCTGCAGTTGAGTCGTGCTTGTACCGCACGACAGCCGCTACTCCCTTTAACTGCAGAGGCAGCGGGCAGGGGTGTTCACATGCTGGAGTGCCATCCTTTGCTTTACAGTCACGTCAGGAATTATACGGTAATCACAATTTTGCAGCTGAAGAACTCATCTCCTCATCTTGAACCCCCCCCCCCCCCCTTGCCCAGCATAGGAAACAAATGCCTGAAGCTTAATACATGTACAAAATGTCTTGTACAAACCTTGTAAAATGCAAGATAAACATTTCAAAGTCACCAAGAGTAGGTGTGAGTGTGTGTCTCCCAGTAGACACAATATACAGGTATATGGGAATCAGGGGAGGACTGGGCCAGGGGGCAGGGGGGGAATTGCCCCCTGGGTCGCTCTGATGCCCTGCAAAAAGGCCACAGACATGCCTAAAGGATTCCTGATGAAGAAAAGTAAAAAGTCTCTGCCGTTGACATACTTAGTGCGGATTGAAGAAAAGCTTCCAGCATGGATGTTGTAAACTATGTCTGAGCAGAAGTCGGTTTCATGCCCCACTGGAGCCCCAACCAAGCAGTCACAGCTCCCCCCAACTGCCCCCTGCTGGCCAGGTCAGAAACCCTGTGAGTAGAGAGTACCTGGAGCAGAGCTTCAGCCTGGAATGTGGGTCAGAAGGAGGCCGGGAAGAGAGATTGGGAGGAGGGCCGAGGTGCTGGACCATGGGCCTCTGGTTTGCACTTACCCCCTGGGCCAAAAGTTGCCAATCAGCCCCCGATGGGAATTCTTACCAACATCAACAGGCGCACACACGTTGAACTGGATGAACCTGTGTCATTTTCAACTTTACTAACTATGTAACTATATGACTCAAATGTTTCACCGCTGAAAGGCACCATTAGAGGGTTTTTTTTTTTTTTTTTTATGGAAACCTTGCAGCATTTCACAAAATAGGAACATAAGGACAACATTAAAGTGACAGTAAGTTTCATTCACGCAGGCATCTGAAATGCTGTGTTTAGATTCTGGGCATCTATAGGAATCCACTGAGCCATACTCACAACTGCGTCTACAAATGTAAAGGTGCGCCACGTTTAGCAGCATACATAAAAGGTAGGACATAGCTATGTCGGGGGATGTACATATCTGCAGACTTTTCACATGCATGGGTGTAAACTGTAAATGGATGTACCCGTGTATACACATATACATGGAAAGTCATTGGAAGAATTCTACGTCTAAATGTCGTCTAAACGCGTTTAGTATTTTAGGTGCATATTTGAAACAGGATCGTCTGCTAGCTCTGCCAGCAAGAAACTGCTTTCCAAGCAGAAAATACTCATATACCCAAGTGAATGAAACCTAAGACCCCTTTTTTTAAAGCTGCTTCAACAGCTAATTTCATAATTGACTGAGTATACAGATTCTTCATCTAATGCATGACTATTTTCCAGTTGGTGCCATGACCACTGCCCTAAGTTTCCTGTTTTAGGGTGTCTCCTTTCTAGAGTTGTATCACCCTACAGTGTGTGCATCAATAGACTGCGCTGTCCACTGGTAACCACTTCAGCCCGGAAGGTTTTTTTCCCCTTAATGACCAGACCATTTTTTTGCGATACGGCACCGCATTGCTTTAACTGACAATTGATCGTGCGACACTGTACCCAAAAAATATTGATGTCCTTTTTTTTCCCCACAAATAGAGATTTCTTTTTATGGTATTTAATCACCTCTGTGGTTTTTATTTTTTGCACTATAAACAAAAAAAAGACCAACAATTTTGAAAAAAAAAAAAAATCTATATTTTTTTACTTTCTGCTTTAACCACTTTACCGCTGAGTACCCTAGTACTACTGCGGCAAAGTGGCTCTTGTAGGTCTGACGAAGTAGACCTACGTCGCCAGACTCCTCCCCTGTAGGCGGCGCTCGCGCGCCGTCGGAGGCGCGCTTCCGCTGTTTTCATTCACAGCGGGAGTCGGGCCAGGGGAGGAGCAGCGGGGATCGCCGCTGCTCTGCCCCGATCGTTGGGGAATCCAGTTTGGAGATCCGCCCGCCTGTGTAAACAGAGCGGGCGGATCTCCTCAGTGACAGGGAGTGACAGATCGGAGTGTTCAGCATAGCTGGACATCCGATCTGTCCCTATCTCACACAGTTACCTCCCCCCCCACACGTCAGTAAGTACCAGGCATACATTAACCCCTCCCTCTCCAATAAAATTAACCCCTTCCCTGCCAGTGTCATTTTTACAGTAACAGTGCATATTTATAGCACTGATTACTGCAGTAATGTCACTGGTACCCCCAAAAGTGTCAAAAATGTCAGTCAAGGGTCCAATCTGTCCGCCGCAATGTCGCAGTCCCGCAAAAAAAAATCGCAGATCGCCGCCATTACTCGTTAAAAAAAAAAACACCAAAAATGACATAAATCTTTCCCTTTGTTAGTAAACGCAATAACTTTTGCGCAAACCAATCAAAATACGCTTACTGTGATTTTTTTTACCAAACATGGGTAGCAGAAAATAAATTGGCCAAAAATTTAAAAAAAAATTGGTTTTTGCATCTTTTTTGGGGGGAATTTCATATAAAAAAATGTTAAAAATATTGTTATTATTTCAAAATAAACGCTCTTTTTTTGTTTATAGCGCAAAAAGTAAAAATTGCACAGGTGATTAAATACCACCAAAAGAAAGCTCTGTTTGTGGGAAAAAAAGGACGTAAATTTCGTTTGGGTACGGCGTCGCATGACCGCGCAATTGTCAGTTAAAGTCGCACAGTGCCGAATCGCAAAAAGTGGCCCAGACGTAAGACAGCAAAATGTTCTAGTGGTAAAGTGGTTAAAACAATCCCAATAAAAAAAAATTTAAATCAAATTTTTTTTATCAGTTTAGGTCAATATGTATTCTGCTGCATATTTTTAGTAAAAAAAATCCCAAAGCGTATATTAACCACTTGCCGCAGTAATACTGCTGCAGGTCAGCAGGTTCCCGCAAATCGACCGTACCTGTATGGCATACCTGCCAACTATCCAGTTTTTGCCGGGACAGTCCCGGCAAATAGGACCCTGTCCTGGGTAATTTAATTTGTCCCGGCTGCCTGTAAATGCCCGTTACGGACAGCCGATGCCCGTAAAAAAAATGGTTGCGGGCCAACATCGTAACCGGCCTGTAACTGATGCTGTTGAGAAATCAAAAAAGAAGACTGCAAAAACATGTACAGTACAGGGGTGTTATCTCCTTTGTGGAATCACTGCCTCTTGAAATCCACTACAGCCTGTGTCCTTTTTTATTTACTGAGTATGGAGGAGGAGGGAGGGACTGGGCTGTCATGTAGGATTTGTATACACGCCAAAATGTGTGATGGTAATACCATGTGACCTGAATAGCTCAGCTAAAACCAGGAAGTGTTCTCTCCAGCAATATAGACCAAACTCCCTCTGCCAAATGATTTGGATTTAGTGCACAAAGCAAGGCCCATAAAGACATGGATGAGTGAGTTTGGGGTGGAGGAACTTGACTGGCCCACACAGAGTCCTGACCTCAACCCAATAGAACACTTTTGTGATAAATTAGAGTGGAGACTTCAAGCCAGGCTTTCTCGTCCACATCAGTGCCTGACCTCACAAATGTGCTTCTGGAAGAATGGTCAAACATTCCCATAGACACACTCCTAAACCTTGTGGACAGCCTTCCCAGAAGAGTTGGAGCTGTTATAGCTGCAAAGTGTGGGCCAACTCAATATTGAAAGCTACGGACTAAGACTGGGATGCCATTAAAGTTCATGGGCGTGTAAAGGCAGGTGTCCCAATATGGGCTAAGTTTACTGTTTAGTTTTTTAAATGCAGTGAAATGTTATTTTTCGTAATTTTTCCAAAAAAATGGCATTTGAAAGACCGCTGCGCAAATACCGCGTGACAAAAATATTGCAATGACCGCCATTTTATTCTCCAAGAGTCTTTGCTAAAAAAAAAAAAATATATATATATATATATATATATATATATATATATATATATATATATTTATTTTTATTATTTATTTATTTCAGGTTCTTATATAGCGCTGTCAATTTACGCAGCACTTTACATATACTTTGCACATTCACATCAGTCATATATATATATATATATATATATATATATATATATATATATATATATATATAATGTTTGGGGGTTTTAAGTAGTTTTCTAGCAAAAAAAAAACAACTTGTAAACAAAAAGTGTCAAAAATAGGCTTAGTGGTAAAGTGGTTAAGGCTACGTTCACATCTTGGCGTTGCTAATTACAGTCGTTTTTTAGGCGTTTTTTCAGGCGTTTTTACGGGCGTTTTTACAGGTGTTTTACAGGCGTTTTTTGTGCAGGCGTTTTTAGATTGAATAGAAACCAATGGAAAACGCCTGTAATCTGCCCAAAAAGAAGCTCATGTACTTTTTTGAGCGTTGGGCGTTTTGCTAACAGCGACAAAACGCTCAGATGTGAACAGGGGCCATTGAAATTAATAGGATTTGTCTTGTTGGGCGTTTTGAGAGCTGATCCTAGAGCAGAAAAACTCTCCAAAAACGCCCCAAAACGCCTACATGTGAACGGAGCCTAAAGGAATAGTAGTGGTAACAAGCACTTGTGGGTTTAACTAATATATTTTTTTTTTTCTGCACAATTCTCTTTTTTAAGGGGCGTGGCAGGGGGAGTGGAAGGGGGTGTGTCCTATCCTACATACTTTTGCTGATAGGTGTCCCACATTCCCATTTCAAAAAGTTGGGAGGTTTGTGCATTTCCCATTTTAAAAAGTTGGGAGGTTTGTGTATTTATTGTACCTACAGGTAAGCCTGGTTACAAGCGTCCCTGTAGGTACACATTAAGGACTTTACTACCGCTTTAACAATTTACAATAAAGACTGGAAGTTCAGGGAAGCAGCACTGAGAGAATAGGGGCCATTAGCACTGAAAGCTGTAAACTGCAAGTGCTAGGGTAAACATTTTAACAAAGAGTTAACTGGGGAATATTTATTTTATTGTGCTCACTGGCTAAAAAAACACTGAGGGTTTATTACAACTTTAATAAAGAAATGACAGGAAAAAGCCACCATCCAAAAAATAGGAAAAAGAAACAAACCCCTTGCATTCACTTAGGTTTATATACTATAAATAGTGTATTGGGCAATACAAGGTCCTGTTTGTTCTCTGTAGCCTTGGACCTGTGTTAGTTGGCTGTGTTCCATTCATGTGGCTTCTTTTGTCCGGCAACATATGTTCAACAGCTATAAAAGTAATTTCATCCAGCATACTGACTGATCAGTAGTCTTCCAGATGCTACATCATACAGCAGATGTAAAGATATCTGCCTTACAATTCTCCACACTTTCTAAACGTTGGGGGGGAAGCACGTCTCCAAATGGGCAGAATCCATAAGGCTTCCGTCCCATCTTCATGGAACGCGTAAAAAAGCGTGTGTCACGTTTGCGGTGCCATTAAGGCCTAATGCACACTGGACGTTTTTACAGATGCTGTTTTTTTTTTGTTTTTTTTTCTACAGCCAGTAAACTCCCAAGCATGTTATCCTATGTGCCCATGCACACATAGGCTGTTACCAGCGTTTTCTGGCTGGAAAAAACCCAGAACTAGTGTGAGTTTAAAAGCTTAAAATAATGGAAAATTTATATCAATACTTACCGTAATTTTCCTTTCCTGATGGACTCCATGGCAGCACAGGTATGGGTAGGCTCCGCCTCCTCTCCTACCCTATAGGACCCCACTCCCATAAATCTTTGCTCCATACCAGGAGCCGTGTTCCATAAATAGACTACTCCAGCAGATGGGAGGGGACTCCTGCTCCATGGAGTCCATCAGGAAAGGAAAATTACGGTAAGTATTGATATAAATTTTCCATTTTCCTGACAGACTCCATGGCAGCACACATATGGGAAATAACTAGCCATACACACCCAGGCGGGTAACTGCTGGTTAAACAGAAAATAGGTTTAATTTGCACCGTCAATAGACAAAACTTTTAAACCAAAATTAACGGAAGACAAAGAAGCCGGTTCAACACAATAATGCGACATGAAGGTATTGATTGATGACCCAGAAGCCGCTCTGCATATAACGTCAGGTGCTACGTGAAGAGAAGCTGCCCAAGACGTAGAGATCCCTCTGGTGGAATGAGCCATCACCACCTCCGGAGGAGCCAGTCCCTTGGCTCTATATGCCCACTGGATGGTCTGAACTATCCAACTTGCTATGGATCTTGAAGATGCTTGTTTACCTTTGTTTTTCCCGTAAAAGAGAACAAAAAGATGGTCTGACTGGCGAAAGGGAGCCGTGGTCTCCAGATATAGCCGAAGTGTTTCCCCCACATCCAAAGGATGGATACTTAATTTGGAGATTTAAATGTAGGCAAAACAATCTCCTGGTTAACGTGGAAGACCGGCGTTACCTTCGGATTGGAGCCAAGCATTGGAACCAAGACTACCCGATCAGGGAAAAATGTTAGGAATGGTTCCTTGTATCCCAAGGCACTGAGTTCGGACACCCTCTTAGCTGATGTAATAGCCACTAGAAAGGCAGTCTTCATGGAAAGATTTTTGAGGAAGGACGGGTCTTCCCGCTCCAAGGTAGTTGAGGAAAGGAAATCCAGGACTAGCGGAAGGTCCCATTTGGGGAACCTGGGCTTTCTGGGAGGCCTCAGCCTAGTAGCACCTCTGAAGAACTGACGAATCAGAGAATGTTTTGCCCATGCAGTCCCAGTGAAGGCAGAAATAGCTGAGACTTGGACTCGAAGGGAACTAACCGCCAGTGACAAGTCCAGCCCGGACTGGAGAAAACCTAAGATATCTTGAATTCCTGGATCGGTAACGGAACTGGACACGCCATCCACATAATCTTTAAATATAGACCAGATTATTTCGTAAATTTTGTTGGTGAAATGAAAGTTCTACATTATCACCCAAAAGGCAGAAGGACAGTCTCAGGCCTGGAATGGAATCCGCATGTACATTAGGCAGGGGCGGACTCACAACTCATGGGGCCCCCGGGCAATAAGAGATCATGGGCCCCCTGTGTCCCTGCCCACACTCAAGCCACACCCACACAAACCCCGCCTACATCTTGCACTGCCCACATTACATTTGTTCGTCACAGAATTTCTCTACACTATGTTCAAATAAATGTTTATTATAGAAAAAAAGAAAAATAAACTTACATTAAAAAAGTGCAACAATGGTACATTTCCAAAAATAAGGTTTTCATGAATTAACACAATATAACAGGTGTAACAAATGTGTTCTTAGCTGAACAGTTTAATAAAAAAAGATACAAAAAAAATAAAAAGCGCTGACCAGCATGTTACAAAATTATGGCCCTAGAATTGCTCTCACTCCGACGTTCCTGACGATACCATACATATGTGCCGCCATTATTGTTTTCATGCGCGTGCTCGTCCTACATAACACCCTACCTGAATGTTCTTTACAGTCTTTTTTAACAATTTTTATTTATTTTATATAATTTCCACTGACCACCAATGTAAGGGGGCCATTCCTCCCATCGACCACCATTGTAAGGAACATTCTTACCACTGACCACCAATGTAAGGAGCATTCTTCTCACTGACCACCAATGTAAGGAGCATTCTTCTCACTGACCACCAATGTAAGGGGCATTCTTCCCACTGACCACCAATGTAGGGGACATTCTTCCCACTGACCACCAATGTAAGGGACATTCTTACCACTGACCACCAATGTAAGGGACATTCTTACCACTGACCCTCAATGGAAGGAACATTCTTCCCACTGACCACCAATGTAAGGGACATTCTTCCCACTGATCACCAATGTAAGGGACATTCTTCCCACTGACCACCAATGTAAGGGACATTCTTCTCACTGACCACCAATGTAAGGGACATTCTTCTCACTGACCCCCAATGTAAGGAGCATTCTTCTCACTGACCACCAATGTAAGGAGCATTCTTCCCAATTTTTGTTTATTAAAAGTCTTGCAATCAATAATCATAAAATCAATATACATAAATAAATATATACATATTTACATGAAAATGGAAAAAAATACATAGCAAGTTCTGCTCTCAAATAAAGAATGGCTTTACAGCAAAAACAAAACTCACATCATGAAACTGTCATTCCGGAGAAAATAATCTTAATAAGACTCACACCACCACACCAGACATCAAACCTGCGAGGTCAAGAAACAAAACCACTCCCATTATGCATGCAGCTCTTCTTCAAAAATGAAGATATTAACTAACAAAAGCTAAGGGCGTGAAAGAAATAGCATAGGAAAAAAGCTTTTCACCCAGAGATGGACAGTTCACCAAAAGCAGGTCTGATATTCCTCCACGCCCTTATCCAGACCGCTCGAGGCTCCCTGCCCTTCTCAAGACCCCGAATCTTCCCAACCTCACCCAGAATATCGTACACCACCACCTCGACAGGGAGGACTTTCTTCCGCAGGGTAATCTGGCACCGTGCATTCCACGTGAAGTAACGGACAACTATACTAACTAGAAAAAGTGTATCCAAATCAAAATCCCAGCGAGTCGGGAATGCCCCGTACACCCACTCCGCATAACTCATGCGATAGAGAAAGGGGATGCCTAGAGCCCTCCCCACCCTTTTATACACCTCTATGTTAAAGGGACACTGGAGCAAAAAGTGGTCCATAGACTCCACTTTACCAACACACTCCGCTCTAGGACAATCCCGATCATCCACAGGGCGATGCTTCAGGTTCCCTCTCACATAGAGCCTTCCGTGGAAAGCGAGCCAGGCTTGATCCCTAAACTTCAAAGGGATTCTTCCTAAGTTAATTAAACGCAACCCCTCCCTCATTACGGGGCCTGGGCAATCCCTTAAGGTCAGCGACACACTGAAAGCAGAACCCAAAATCCTCTTCTCCAGAAGCTTTCTGGGGAGGGACTTGATATCCCCCACTGTCACCTGCCACTGCCTAAGTATTTTCAGACACGGGGCAACATAAGCCGGAAGCTTGCCATGTCGGACTCTCAGACTTTTCACTGGCCCGCCATCTTCCCAGCATCGCAGAAAAGGCCTAAACCAAGATTGAAAAATACCCACCCATCCCGGCGGGGTCTCTGCTAACATATTACCAAGATTATACTTTAAAAAAAGCAGAGAAAAGAAAACTATAGGGTTGACCATTCCTAGACCACCCTCCCGCCTGGACAGGTAAGTTACATTGCGTTTGATCAGGTTCAGCCTATTTCCCCATAACAGTTGGAAAAAGCAGCTGTACACCCTTGCATAGAGAGATTCCGGCAAGATACAGACAAAGCTGACATATAAAAAGATTGGGATCAGGTAAGTTTTAATCAAGTCAACCCTTTCCCTCAAGGAAAGTTTCCATTTCTTCCAGCTTGCCACCTTGGCATTGGCATTCAACAACCTGCTTTCCCAATTTCGATGACCATAGTCACCAGGACCAAATTTGATGCCCAACACTTTAATTTCCTGCTGGGGCTCTGGGAAGGCATCCGGAAGTTCGAAGCTTTCACCCTCCTCACCCATCCAGAAAACTTCACTCTTTTCATGATTGATTTTAGAGCCAGAAGCCTCAGTGTACTGCTCTATCACAGAGACCACCTCCTGCGCCTCCTCCATCCCAGAGATAATAACAGACACATCATCGGCATAGGCCACGACCTTCAAAGGCGGCACACCAGCAATGCCCAAAGGCACCCCACACAACGATCCACTCTCTAACCTTCTTATGAAGGGGTCGATTGCGAATACATATAGCAGGGGGCTCAAAGGACACCCCTGGCGCACACCAGAGCCAACCTCAAAAGGCCGTCCAACCCAACCATTAACAAGTGGGAAGCTCTCAGCCCCTTTATATAATGTTTTCAGCCAATCAATAAACCTCCCCTGCAGGCCGTATCTACCAAGTAGCAAATACAGGTACTCATGATTGACTCGATCAAAAGCCTTCGCCTGATCCAATGCCAGCAAGTACTTTCTCCATCCAGCAGCCCTGCATCGCTCCAAAGCCTCCCGGACAGCTAAAATTGCTGAAAAGGTACTTCTGCCCTGGACCGAGCAGTGCTGATGATTGGACAACAAATCGCCTGCTACTGACGACAAGCGCCAAAAAAGAATCTTCGCCAAGATCTTTCTATCAACATTGAGAAGACTGATGGGGCGCCAGTTCTCAATTATTGAGGGGTCTTTACCTTTTGACAGAAGAATCACAGCGGATTGCCTCATGGAGGGAGGGAGAGAACCCTCTTCTAAACAGCTGTTATAAACCTCCGCTAAAAAGGGAGCCAGAATGGACTTAAAACACTTGTAAAATTCAGCTGTCAACCCATCTGGCCCAGGCGACTTTTTGGTAGCCAGCTTCTCTATAGCACGAACTACCTCATCCGCTGAAATTGGTTCTGTCAAATCCATCAAAGGCAATGTATCATTTCCCAATCCTGGAGTAGAATCCAGAAAGCTTTCCATCCTGTCCCGACTAAGGTCCTTTCTTCCCAGAAGGTCTGCGTAATATGACCTGAAGATCTCCAGGATCCCTGATCTGGACTTCACCAGGGAACCCGTACTATCCCTCAGACCTATGACCGTCTTAACTGCTATGCCTTGCTTACAGTTCTGGTAAGGATCAGGCGAGTGATATTTCCCATAATCTCTCTCCAGAACCAAGGAGGCATGCCGGTCGTATTGACACTTCCTAAGAAGAAGCTTTACCTCCGAGATCTCCCCTGGATCTCCTCCATACGAGACAAGACGATCAAGCTTCCTCCGCAAATGCTGGTAGGCAATATACATACCAAGCTGCTTCTTCTTACTTATGGCCTTGAAAAGTCCAATCGCCCTTTGTTTCACAAGCTCCCACCACTCTGACTTACTGCTGCAAAAGTCCAGAATAGAAACCTGTGCCTGAAAAAAATCCTCAAAGGATTGTCTTACCTCTACATCTTCCAGGAGAGCCGAATTCAGTTTCCAGGTACCCCTTCCCCTGGGTGGAGTGTCCGAGGCATTCAGAGTCACAGACAGCATACAGTGGTCAGAGAACTCCACCGCCCTCAACTCAGGAGCCGAGAAAGCAGAGTTCTCCTTTAAAAAAAACCTGTCTATCCTACTCTGACTATTCCCTCTCTGAAACGTGAATCCCGTGCTGCCAGGGCAGTGCTTAATGTGCACATCTACCAGGCCTGCTTGTCTAACCATATCTCTAAGAAAAACGCTATCATAACCCAGCCTGTCTATGGAGACCCCCCTGTCTTCAGGCCTAATTATGGTGTTAAAGTCACCTCCAAAGACAACCTGCTGGGATGTAAAAAGGAAGGGCTTGATCTTTGTGAAGAGGCATTTCCTGTCCCATTTTGACTGCGGTCCATAGATATTGATGAGGCGCAGGTCCTGCCCCCTAACAGAGACGTCTAAGACCATGCATCTCCCCATTTCTACCTCAATTATCCGCCGGCACGTTACCATATCGGTTTTAAAAAGAACCGCAACTCCGCTGCAAGGCTCAGCCGCAAGAGACCAAAAGGAGGGACCACATCTCCACTCCCTTTTTGCTAGATGGACATCGGCCAAAGTATTGAGCCAGGTCTCTTGCAAAAATAAAATCTCAGCATCAAACTCACTGAGCAAAAATAAGGCAATATCACGAGCTCTTGCAGATTTCACGCTGGCGACATTAATGGTCGCCACCTTTATCAGAGCGGGCACTGCCATCAGGATGATTGGGGTAGTCGTTTCTTAACCTCCACCACACTCTCATCACCCGAAACAGCTCTCTTTACACTATGTGACTCCCCCTCATCCATAGATGATAAAGAAGTGGATAAATTGGATACTAACTCCTCCCCTGATAAAACCGAAAATGTGTTGCCAAGAGGAACCCCTCCTGGCTCTAACTGTAAGGAGGAAACAACAGCTTTACTGGTTTTCCTCTTTTTCTTTTTCTTCCTCCTTGTCCTCTCCCACCCCTCCTCATCCGAATCCTCCACAACAGAGGGTGAGACATGGGACATGGACACCCCTCCCTCAACCCCATCGACCCCACCACCATCCAGCACCCCTGCACCCTCTTGGCCGCGTTTGCGGTGTCGAGAGACAGGGACTGGAGGTGGAGTAGGCCGAGGGGGAAGATCCACTATACCCGCCCCCCCAGCAGCTTCCGCTAGTCTGGAGGATCTACGCACAGTAGATGTAGGAACAACAGGAGGGACAGACTCAGGGACCACATCACTAGGGGAAACAAAATCTGACACAATAGACACAGGAAGGACAGACTCAGGGACCACCTCACTAGGGGAAACAGAATCTGACACAACAGACACAGGAGGGGCAACAACAATTTCCTCTCTAACTTCAGCTGCTTCATCTTCTTTATCAAGCCTCTGCAGCTCAGTCTCCAATCCTGGCAAGTTATGCAGTGCCTCTGGGCACTGGCTATATGGATGACCCAGCTGCTGGCACAAATTGCACCGAATCTGGGTGCATTCTCTGGCCAAATGGCCTAAATCCTGGCACAGTGAGCACTTCTTGTGGGTGCAGGACGATGCAAAGTGGCCTTTATCACCACATTTATTACATACCTTAGGCTGACCTTGGTAGAAAATGGTCAGCCTATCCCTACCCAGAAAGGCTGAGCAGGGAAGGTGCTGAACTACATCGCCCAGCACCCCCAATTTTAGTGACACTGTCCAGGCCCCTGTCCATATCCCATGCTCATCAAGTACCTTCCGCAGTGGAGTGAGGACCTCGCCATATCGGCGTAGCCATACTAATAAATCAGCCTCTGGTATGGATTCGTTACGCACCAAGATGGTCACCGACTTTATCAGAGGCTGTCTTGAAATCACCTTTGGCACCAAACCACTCCACTGCTGAAGGCCCTTGCACCTCCTAAATCTCTCCCAAAAGAGATCCAAACTCTCAGGTTTCACAAACGACAAATCAAATTCATAACTTCCCACCGGGCAAATCAAAGCAAAAATGTCACAGGCTTTAAACCCCATTTCCAAGACCAACTCGGCCACTCTCCCCCTTACTGGCGGCGTTCCATCGCCCTCCCACCGCAACTGAACCACATTCCTCCTCCTATACCCACTAACCAACCCCCCAACAAACCTCCTTGAATTGCGATTACTAACCAAATCCCCACCACCCACCCTGGTGCGACTCCCCAAAGCTGAAGCATAGCTTCCAACATTCCTCCCAGCAGAAAATCCATCAGTTTGTTTTGAAACATCCGACACAGACATAACAGATAACGATTGTACAGATCCGGGATTGATCTGTACAATCGATAAATCTTTCCTCTGCTGAGCAGGGGGAGAAATGTCATTTCTATTTTTCCCAGCAATATTATCCCCTTCACCACCACCCACCACATTCATTGCTTTATGATTATTGTCATTTTTAATACTTGCTGGGATATTTGTTGTCTTCACAGCAGAATCCATAGTTGGTGCTGCACTGGTAAGAGTTTCAGCTGTCATCTTCTCTTCCACTGGGACAGGGTTTTCAGCTGTGGAAATGGAATTCAGTTCTAGCACAGCAGCAGGTAAAACACTGCAGGTAACTTCCATGGCTGCTTCCATTCCAAAAACAGCAGCATGCTGATCCCCTCCCCCACCAGCAATCAGCCCTGAAACACTGGGAAGCTCTGGTGAAAGTGAAACAGACTCCTTGGAGCTGGCAGCCATTTTGCTTTCAGAGGGACTACTGGTCTCAGCCAGACCAGCAAAATCCATGTCTGGGGTGTCAGATGCAGGTCCATCCACATTCACCTGATGGTCCGGGGATTTCACGGTCAGGGATTTTCCCTGCATGTCTGTACTGGTTGTGTTCACAGCAGAATCTCCAATAGGTAGCTGTAGGCAAAGCTCCTTCTCACCTGGGACACCATCCACAACAGCAGGTGGGGCAGACATGTTGGATGGCAGCATGGTATACTGGGATTTCTCCACCAGTACTGGCTTTGCTGGTTTGTATCTCCTCTGCCCATCCACAGGGATTTCTGATGGATCATCAGTGAATGCAAACTTATCTGCTCTCAGGGGGGACTCCATCTCCTGGATAAATGTCAGGGATCCATGCCCACTCTCAACCCCCTGGCTGGTTGCCGCTGGCGATTCCCAGTTCTGGCATGGGGGGAGAGGTGCAGAGGCAGATGGAGCCTGGTCATCCATTAACTGAGGCTGCTGATCCACAGAACTTGCTGATGCTTGGCTGGCAAATCTCCTCTCATTATCAAATTTTTCTTTAAACACTCCGCTTCTATCTTTCAACTTTTCCAGTAATAAAGATTGTTTCTTTACCTTATCTTCCAATTCCTGTAGCTCAGGCTTCATGGCTGTGCGATTTTTACTCCAGGCCTGGCAGTATTTGGCTCTGAAGGATTTATGTTCAGCCTTCAAAACTTTAAGTTTTTCTTCAGCTCTCCCAATCGCCCTAAAACGATTGATAACCTTCTGGCTGAAGACATCCGCATTCTCACCAGGGCCTGGACCCACAGACAGGTCCTCCACCTCCTCCTCACTAGGCCCCGTGTCATCAGGGGGATCCCTCCCAGGGCCTCCCCCAGGATCAGGCATTGTTCCTGGGCCAAGCTAGCAAGCAAGGCCCAGGCTTGAAAAGGGCTGGTTCTCTGAGAGAGCTCTTTGGGTGTGTCCTCCTCCTTCTTCCCACTGACCACCAATGTAAGGGACATTCTTCTCACTGCTCACCAATGTAAGGGGCATTCTTCTCACTGACTACCAATGTAAGGGACATTCTTCCCACTGACCACCAATGTAAGGAGCATTCTTCTCACTGACCACCAATATAAGGAGCATTCCTCTCACTGACCACCAATATAAGGAACATTCTTCCTACTGTCCACCAATGTAAGGAGCATTCTTCCCGCTGACCACCAATGTAAGGGCCATTCTTCCCACTGACCACCAATCTAAGGGCCATTCTTCCCACTGACCACCAATGTAAGGAGCATTCTTCTCACTGACCACCAATATAAGGAGCATTCCTCTCACTGACCACCAATATAAGGAACATTCTTCCTACTGTCCACCAATGTAAGGAGCATTCTTCCGGCTGACCACCAATGTAAGGAGCATTCTTCCCACTGACCACCAATGTAAGGAGCATTCTTCCCACTGACCCCCAATGTAAGGAGCATTCTTCTCACTGACCACCAATGTAAGGAGCATTCTTCCCACTGACCACCAATGTAAGGAGCATTCTTCCCACTGACCCCCAATGTAAGGAGCATTCTTCTCACTGACCACCAATGTAAGGAGCATTCTTCCCACTGACCACCAATGTAAGGGACATTCTTCTCACTGCTCACCAATGTAAGGAGCATTCTTCCCACTGACCACCAATGTAAGGAGCATTCTTCCTACTGTCCACCAATGTAAGGAGCATTCTTCCCGCTGACCACCAATGTAAGGAGCATTCTTCTCACTGACCACCAATGTAAGGGGCATTCTTCTCACTGCTCACCAATGTAAGGGGCATTCTTCTCACTGACCACCAATGTAAGGAGCATTCTTCTCACTGACCACCAATATAAGGAGCATTCCTCTCACTGACCACCAATATAAGGAACATTCTTCCTACTGTCCACCAATGTAAGGAGCATTCTTCCGGCTGACCACCAATGTAAGGAGCATTCTTCCCACTGACCACCAATGTAAGGAGCATTCTTCCCACTGACCCCCAATGTAAGGAGCATTCTTCTCACTGACCACCAATGTAAGGAGCATTCTTCCCACTGACCACCAATGTAAGGAGCATTCTTCCCACTGACCCCCAATGTAAGGAGCATTCTTCTCACTGACCACCAATGTAAGGAGCATTCTTCCCACTGACCACCAATGTAAGGGACATTCTTCCCACTGACCACCAATGTAAGGAGCATTCTTCCTACTGTCCACCAATGTAAGGAGCATTCTTCCCGCTGACCACCAATGTAAGGAGCATTCTTCTCACTGACCACCAATGTAAGGGGCATTCTTCTCACTGCTCACCAATGTAAGGAGCATTCTTCTCACTGACCACCAATATAAGGAGCATTCCTCTCACTGACCACCAATATAAGGAACATTCTTCCTACTGTCCACCAATGTAAGGAGCATTCTTCCCGCTGACCACCAATGTAAGGGCCATTCTTCCCACTGACCACCAATCTAAGGGCCATTCTTCCCACTGACCACCAATGTAAGGAGCATTCTTCCCACTGACCTCCAATGTAAGGGACATTCTTTCCACTGTGGCCATGAGTGGCACTGGGCAAGAAGGAACACTCATTCAGCCTGGCTGGTAATTATAGACACACACTAAACTGTGTGGTCAGGCCAGCCTTCAGACATTTTGAGGGCCCTTACACAGCTTTAGGCCTGCCCCCTGGGCCTGACCGCCGACTTTCCCTAGGGCCTGCCCACTTGCCATTCCCCTAAATTCACCCACTGGCCAGAGGTATACACATTTGCAGTTTGGGGGCAGTAAAACCCCATATTTGATCCCTATTTTAACTCCCCCACCACACCCTCTTTAACTTCAGTGGCCAGGAGTGTACATATGTCGCAGTCGCAGCAGGGATTATACACACTGTCACACAGGTGTAGCGCCTGCCAAGTGTGACCTAATCAAGTGAATGGGGCCACTCTGCAAAGGCCCTGCAACTGTGTGCAATGCATGCAGTTTCTGCATGCTAGCGTTGGATCCAAAGAGGTAAAGCAGTTGGTGTGGAGGTGATAAAACTCCTCCTCACCACCTCCTTTACCCTCTCTTTCACTGTACTGCACAAGGTTGCAGAGCGCTTGCAGAGCAGCCCCACTCACTATAATGGGTCACACTTTGCAGGTGCTACACCTGTTAAGTGTGACAGGGCGAATAATTCCTGCTGTGGCATGTGTACACCCCTGGCCACTGCAGTTAAAGGGGGGTGCGGTTGGGGGTGGTAAAAACAGGGCTCAACTATGGGGTTTTACCGACTCCAATCTGCAAATGTAATCAAGTCCTTACTGTGTGAGATGGAGGGTGAGAGAGAGAGAGAAAGAAAGAAAAAGGGATGGAGGAAGAGAAAAATAAAAAAAGAATGGAGAGAGAGAACGAGAAAAAAAAAGGGATGAAGGAAGAGGGATGGAGGGAGATACAAAGAAAGAGGGATGGAGGGCAAGAGAAAAAAAAGAGATGAAGAAAGAGGGATGGAGGGAGAGAACAATATAGGCATTAGGCACAGCTCTTGAATCTAGTGTTAGGATTTTATGTTGTGCAATTTGAAGAAGAGAGAGAGAGAGAGAGAGAAAGAGGGAAGGAGAGAGAGAGAGAGAAGGAGGGGGTAGAAAGAAAGAGGGAAGGAGAGAAAGAGGGGTGGAAAGAAAGGGGGAGGGGGGAGAGAGAGAGAGGAGGGGTGGAAAGAAAGAGGGAAGGAGAGAGAGAGAAGGGGGGTGGAAAGAAAGAGGGAACGAGAGAGAGAGAGAAGGAGGGGTGGAAAGAAAGAGGGACAGGGGAGAGAGAGAGAGAGGAGGAGGGGGTGGAAAGAAAGAGGGAAGGAGAGAGAGGGGGTGGAAATAAAGAGGGAAGGAGAGAGAGAAGGAGGGGTGGAAAGAAAGAGGGAAGGAGAGAGAGAGAAGGAGGGGTGGAAAGAAAGAGGGAACGAGAGAGAGAGAGAGAAGGAGGGGTGGAAAGAAAGAGGGACAGGGGAGAGAGAGAGAGAAAGAGGGGGTGGAAAGAAAGAGGGAAGGATAGAGAGAGAGAGAGAGTGGGTGGAAAGAAAGAGGGACAGGGGAGAGAGAAAAGGAGGGGGTGGAAAGAAAGGGGGAAGGAGAGAGAGAGAGAGAGAGAAGGAGGGGTGGAAAGAAAGAGGGAAGGAGAGAGAGAGAGAGAAGGAGGGGTGGAAAGAAAGAGGGAAGGAGAGAGAGAGAGAGAAGGAGGGGTGGAAAGAAAGAGGGAAGGAGAGAGAGAGAGAGGAGGAGGGGTGGAAAGAAAGAGAGAAAGAGGGAAGGAGAGAAAAAAAAGGGAATGAGAGAAAGAAAGAGGGAAGGAGAGAGAGAGAGAGAGAGAGAGAGGGAGGGGGTGGAAAGAAAGAGGGAAGGAGAGAGAGAAAGAAGGAGGGGTGGAAAGAATGAGAGAAAGAGGGAAGGAGAGAAAGAGAGAGAGAGGGGGGGGTGTAAAGAAAGAGGGAAGGAGAGAGAGAGAGGGGGGGTGGAAAGAAAGAAGGAAGGAGAGAGAGAGAGAGAGAGAGAGAGAGAGAGAGGGGGGTGGGAAGGAAGGAGGGAGGGGGAGAGATAGATCTAGTGGCTCATCTACAAATCTCTGCAATTAATACATTGGCACAATTGTGGAAATGCAAGCATATCAAATTGTGAAGGTCACATTAAAAATGAAACATTACAAAAATAATTCAACATACTGTACTGTATATGGTTCACTGAAAATACACTTCTTGCCCTCTAGGTAAAAAACGAAGTGTCTGTTAGAAAGCAAAGTAGTTTTTGGGGAAAAAAAAAAAGCAAAGTAGTTGAAGAACTTTTGTCACATTGTTGTATATGAATATTTTAGAAATATAGAAATCTTATTCTAGCCATACACAGTGTAGTTTTTTGTGAACACTGAACAGTGCCATCTCTGACATTTGCTGTGGGGATGGGGAATGATAAGGCTGTGCACGTGTGATAGAACAGTCATAGTAAGTAGATGTAAACATGTCCCTTCTTATCTCAGAGGGAAGATGTTTGTCTTTAGATAAAATACAATCGTTTTGCTACATGCATTTTGGAACACAGCCACATTTACCTCAGAGAGAAGTATAAGCAAGATATAGAATGACAGATTATATCACCTCATGCAGCAGTTTGCCTCGGTCCTGCTCTGAGGTCTCCTGATGGCAGTCAGGCAGTTTCTCTCGGCCGCACAGTGAAGAGGAAGGGAGGGAGGTGGGTGGAGCCACACATTCCATATTAGGCACAGAGCAGCACGAGGAAGATCCTCCTCGCTCTGCATTCTGGGTCCTCTCCTCGCACGTCACTGGTTGCTAGATGCTAGGCGGCTGGCCAGCCTAGCAACCAGTCTAGCACACACTAAAGTTGCTACTGCAGCGTCCTGAGGGATCAGATGGGGAAAATTGCTACCCTGCGTGGGGCCCCCTGGACAACTTCCCAGCATGCCCATGCAGAAAGACAGCTCTGCCGGGCCCCCCCTGACCGCGGGCCCTCGGGCAGTGACCGAAATGCCCGAATGGTCAGTCCGCCCCTGACATTAGGGCATCAGGGCCTCCTGCTAGTAGCAAGGACGTTTGGCCAGCGATGCAGCCCACCTCTCATGCAGGATTTACGGCATCTTCAGCATCATGTAACATTGCCTGGGTCCACCCAGTAAATACCGAGATTGCTGGACTAATATAAGGAGGCACTCTTCAAAAGGAATGCTCACACGCCACCAGGTCGCCTGAAACCGATAAGTATCCTATAAGGTAAGACTTCCTTCTTGCAGGAGAAGGACAAAAAAGGAACACGGCTCCTGGTATGGAGCAAAGATTTATGGGAGTGGGGTCCTATAGGGTAGGAGAGGAGGCAGAGCCTACCCATACCTGTGCTGCCATGGAGTCTGTCAGGAAATAATGTTTGCAAAATGCTGAAAATGCGGCTATTCAGTGTTTATCAGCGTTTTTGCGTCATAAGCTTTTGTGGGAGTATAGTGTTGCTAAAAAAAAAAAAAAAAAATGCTAAAAAATGCCGAAAAACGCTGCAAAACTCATTCTACAGCTCCAGCTTTCTACAGCTAACGCTACTGACCTTTTTTTTTAACGTCCAGCTTGCATGAGCCCTAAATATTACTGCCACAGTATATGTGAGAAGCAAACGTGCAATTTGCTGCATGCCAAAATGCACGCCAAATGCAGCAAAGCGTGCAGTAAAAAAAAAAATGCAAACTGGAAAGCAGTAAAATGCACAATGAGCTACCTTGCTGCATTTGGCAAGCATAGGGCAGCCCATTGGTATCAATGTGTATCGCATAAAAAACAGAGTGGAAAATGCACACTTCCACTACGTTAAGGTGACCAGATTTTTAAAATGAAATCCTGGGACATTTTTTATTGGCAAATGGTAAACTATTTTATAAGCATATTTTCCTCAAATGATATATGCAGTGTATGTAGTATGTGTTTATGGAATAAACGTATGATATATGCGTTATTTCTCACATTTCGTCCATGAGATAAAAAAAAAAAAAAAAGTTACTACTTAAAATTTTTTGAGATATGACTACCAAATGTTATGAAGATAAGATAGATAAAAAACAGGGTGTAGAGTTCAGGAGTGGGTTACATAAAGAATGCAGGGCTAAAGAGCGCATTGCATAAAGAATGCAGGGCTAAGTAGCGCTCAGGAGTGCGCTACATAAAGCATAAAGGACTCAGCAGTGCACTACATAAAGAATGCAGGGCTCAGCTGTGCCCAGCAATGCAGCTTCACCAATGCCCATCCAATGCAGCCTCACCAGTGCCCCATCCCATGCAGCCTGACCAGTGCCCCAGCCCATGCAGCTTGACCAATGCCCCATCCCATGAAGCCTGACCAGTGCCCCATCCCATGAAGCCTGACCAGTCCCCCATCCCATGAAGCCTGACCAGTGCCCCATCCCACGAAGCCTGACCAGTGCCCCATCCCATGCAGCCTGACCAGTGCCCCATCAATGTAGAATGACCAGTGCCCCCATCACTGCAGAGTGACCAGTGCCCCCATCACTGCAGAGTGACCAGTGCCCCCATCACTGCCGAGTAACCAGTGCCCCCATCAATGCAGAGTAACCAGTGCCCCCATCACTGCAGAGTAACCAGTGCCCCCATCACTGCAGAGTGACCAGTGCCCCCATCAATGCAGAGTGACCAGTGCCCCCATCAATTAAGAGTGACCAGTGCCCCCCATCAATTAAGAGTGACCAGTCCCCCCATCAATTAAGAGTGACATGTGCCCCCATCAATGCAGAGTGACCAGTGCCCCCATCAATGCAGAGTGACCAGTGCCCCCATCAATGCAGAGTGACCAGTGTCCCCATCAATTAAGAGTGATAAGTACCCCCATCAATTAAGTGTGACCAGTGCCCCCATCAATTAAGAGTGACCAGTGCATGGGGATTAGAGCACCGCCTGATTAAACAGAGCAAGGTTCTTCTGCTTACCCAGCGTGGCCGCTGTCATACAATGTCCTGCCTTCTGGATCGGCTCCTATGATAGATGTCACCAGTGTGCTGTCTATCATAGGTAGGAGCTGGTCTAGGAGGCGGGACTTTGTATGATAGCGGCCCCTCCAGGTAAGCAGAAGAACTTCGCTTTTTGTAATCAGGCTCCCCTCTTCCCCTCCGGAGGCAGCCCAACTATAGCCCAAGCGGAACCTATGGTAGAGCCGGCCCTGGGCGCCCCCTGCCCCATCTCATGGTGCACCCGCCCAGCATCGGCCCTGCAAAGCATGGACAAAACCGGGGACAGATTCCGGCCAGGGACGGTGTCCTTACTACGTTATGTTTAACCACTTCTGGACCGAGCCCATTTCTGACACAACTTAAAATCTGTATTTTTAGCTAGAAAATGACTTAGAACCCCCAAACATTGTATATATTTTTTTAGCAAAGACTCTGGAGAATAAAATGGCAGTCAGTGCAATATTTTTGTCACGCGGTGTTTTCATAGCGGTCTTTCAAACGCCATTTTTTTGGGAAAAAATACATTTCATTGCATTTAAAAAAACACTAAACAGTAAAGCTAGCCCATTTTTTTTGTATATTGTGAAAGATGATGTCACGCCGAGTAAATAGATACCTAACATGTTACGGTTTAAAATTGCACACACCCGCGGAATGGCGACAAACTGCGGTCAATAAAAATCTCCATAGGCGATGCTTTAAACATTTTTAGCAGTTACCAGTTTAGAGTTACAAACTAGCTCTTTTTTTAGAATTATTGCTCTCGTGCTGGCAATCGCGGAAATACCTTATAAGTGTGGTTTGAACATCGCTTTCATTTGCGGGTGTGACTTTCGTATGCTATTTCTTTCGCCTGTAAGCTCACGGCGACGGGGGCGCTTTACATTTTTTTTCCTATTTATTTTATTTTTTTTATTTTTTATTTTAGCACAGTTTTTTTTTTAAATAAATAAATAAATCTGATCACTTTTATTGCTGTCACAAGCAATGTAAATATCCCTTGTGACAGTAATAGGCAGTGACAGGTACTCTTTATGGAGGGATCGGGGGTCCAAAAGACCTCAGACCCCTCCACTGCACTTCAATGTAATCAAAATGCCAAAATCTGCATTTTTGAATACTGTCACATTATTTAAATTCAGTGCCTTTAGCCGCCGAGTAACCTGAACGTGACGTCATCACGCCGCCTCCGGGTTACTACATTGCAGACCCCATCAAATGGATGTGCCAGCTGGTTGCTCGAGTCTCCCGGCGGGACAGTAGACCCGGACCGAGCCGCGGAAGAGGGGGGGTCCCCTCCTGCTCGCTGTGGTAATGGCCGAGCTGCATCGACCGTTACTACTTGAAAGCCGACCGCTGGCTCTAAAAATTTATACCAGAATGATGCCTCTAGCTGCAGGCATCATCCCAGTACAACCACTTCTGCCACTTTCCTACTTTGCGGGAAGTGGTTAAATGGGGCCTAAGGTGGAAGGCTCAAGATATTCACCCATCACACCCAAAAAGAGAAAAAGAGGTAGGTCACATAAAGTGTATCTAGAGCCGGCCATAAATGTTTCAAATCTCAGCCGATTCAGCAGGGACCGGCCTAGATTCGAACCATGTATGGGCAGGCTGAATTTACTGGTTGGGTTCAATCAGCATGCGATTATTGCTAGCAGCTGTAGCCGCTAGCATTATTCAGTGTGCTCCCGGCAGGGACAGCTCCAAACTTCTCCCTCACCAGGAGAACACAAAAGCTCAGCGGGAAGAATTCCTCTAATGCTGGCCATACACTATACAAAAAAGCGTTCAAACTTATTTGAGAAAAACGAACACTTGGCCGTGAGAGCAGACAATCGTGCCATCGTGTAATGACCAAATTTTTATCGATAAATAGTTCAATGGACATAAATTAATCAGTTTTTCATTCATTTTGTCACATATGCCTAGTGCAAACCTTTCAATTTATCGCTCGTTCGTTCGGCGGAATTTTCCAAACTGTTTCGATTTTTCAGCTCTGAAAAGTTGATTTTCTATTTGTGCCAAATAACCACTTGCCGACCGCCCCATGCAGATTTACTGCGGCAGGGCGGCTCAGCTGCACATAATCAGGTAGATCTATGTGATTATGTACACGCGTTCTTGGCGGCACGTGTGCGCCACCGGAGTCGCGCTACCGCTGTGATTAGACACAGTGGGAGGAGCTGGCTCGATCACGGCCGGCCCCCCGCGATCTTCGGATAGACTGACAGGAGAGCCCTCTGGAATGTAAACAATGCAAGACGGCTCTTCTGTCAGAGAGGCAGGGAAAGATTGTGTGATTCAGCCCAAGCTGAATCACCGATCTCTCTGTGCCTCTGTTCAATCCACACCCCCCCCTCACAGTTAGAAAGCACATCTACGGAACACATGAAACCCCTTGATCACCCCTAGTGTTAACCCCTTCCCTGCCAGTGTCATTTATACAGAACAGTGCATATTATTTAGCACTGATCACTGTATTAATGTCACTGGCCCCCAAAAAGTGTCATTTAGTGTCAGATTTGTCTGCCGCAATGTCGCAGTCCTGATAAAAATCGCTGATCGCCGCCATTACTAATAAAAAATAAAATATTAAAAAGTCCAAAAATCTATTCCATAGTTTGTAAACGCTATAACTTTTACGCAAACCAATTATTATACGCTTTTTGGGATTTTGTTTAACCAAAAATATATAGCAGAATACAAATTGGCCTAAACTGATAAAGATTTTTTTTTTTTCATTGGGAATGTTTTATAGTAGAAAGAAAAATATATTGTTTTTTTTTTTTTTTAGAATTTTTTAGAATTGTCGCTCTTTTTTTGTTTATAGCGCAAAAACAAGAAATCAGGTGATCAAATACCATCAAAAGAAAGCTCTATTAGTGGGAAAAAAAGGACATCCATTGTATTTGGATACAGCATCGCACGACCACGCAGTTGTCAGTTAAACAACGCAGTGCCGAATTGAAAAAAGTGGCCTGATAATTAAGGGGGTAAAACCTACCGGAACTGAAGTGGACGAGAAAGGAACAAATGGACCAGATGAGAGATTTCCGAATGATTTTTTGCCTAGTGCATGGCCAGCATAACAATGACTGCGTTGATGGGGGAATCAAGTGATTTTCTTTCCTGCAACCCGTGTATGCATCACAGTATTTTTTCCTGGCATGTGAGGAGAATTAAAGTGTATCTAAACCCAGAAGCAAGATTGCAATATATTGCAATTTACCAATCCTTAGATGTAGCGGTTGCATGCATTTTGTTTTTTGCACTTTAATTCACCTGGTGATCCTGTCTACACTCACTCCCCAATGGTATCTATGGAAGGAGCTATGCTTGTCACACAGCCTGGACTTCAAACACGTCTGGGTTTGTTTATCTCCATTACAAGGTGGATTGATGGGATTAGTAGATTACAAAAGGAAGATAAGATTATTTATTTTGTGATCTCAGATCACAGGACACAATAAGGATAATGCATTGCTGGCAAGATCAATTGTATTTTCTGTACTTGCTAAAAATTTTCTTAGTCTCAAAAAAAGAAAACGAATGCAGCCACCACATCTAGACTGGTAAACTGCCATATGTTACAGTTTGTTCTTGGAGTTAGATACACTTTAAACTGCAGAAGTGAGAAAATTGGGAGGATTTACTAAAACTGGAGCACACAAAATCTGGTTCAGCTTGTTCAATTAAAGCTGTAATAAACCCAAAAGCAAAAATGTATGATATTGTAGTTTACCAATTCTTAGATGTGATGGCTGCATTCATTTTCTTTTTTAGGCTTTTTTTTGTTTGAATTCACATCTGGTGATCCAGCCAGCAAGTCTGTTGTTTTTTAAAAGCACAAGCTCTCTAGCAGAATGTATCAGTTTACATGGATGAGACAAACCATTTGACACTGGCAGGGGTGATTAAAATAACTAGATTTTAATTATTTATGTTAAACCTTTATCTCAAAAGGAAAAAATTGTTTGCTGTAACTGTTAATAAAGTATGTGTTGTTGTTTTTATATCTAAATCTGCTAATACATTAAACACTACCACCTCCCTGACTGTCAATGCTGCTGCCTGCTGTGCTTCCTGTGCTCATTCATCCAGAGTGGGGTCTCACGAATACAGAAGGTGTTTTACTGGATCACAGAGGGGAAAAAAGCCAAAGAAAAGAAAACGGATGTGCCCACCACATCTAAAGATTGGCAAGTTACAATATAATACATTTTTGGTTTTGGGTTCAATACCGCTTTAAGCTTTGACAATAAAACCTAGAAGATGATTGGTTGCTTTGCACAGCAGCAGCAGATTCTTTGTGCACCAGTTTTAGTAGATCCCCCCCCAGTGTAATTTCTGCATACGCATAGGAGTTACATCAGTAAGTGCCCAAAAGCCTAAGGCCCCTTTCACACAGGCGGACCGTTCAGATCCGCCTGTCAGTTTTTTTGGCGGATCTGAACGGTCCCCCCATGCATCCCTATGGGGCATCGGATGTCAGCGGAAACATGTCCGCTGACATTCGATCCGATACGTTTAATCTGGATGGATGGAAACCCTATTTTCCATCTGTCCAGCGGATTGGATGGGATGGGATCGGATGAGAATGGACCGGCAGTCCGTTCCCATCCGATTTCGCCATAGAGATGAATGGGGCTCTGACAGCTCTGTCTCCGCACACAGCACGGAGAACAGCTGTCATTCTCCTGCTCAGCGGGGGATCGGCGGATTGATCCCCCGCTGAGATAAACGGAGTCTGCCGACGGAGCGGAGTGTGTGAAAGAGCCCTAAAGCTCATTACACACATTACAATCAGATTGTACAAGCTATTTTGGATCTATCAACAACTATGTAGTGCAAGTACCTTCCTGAGTGGATAGTAATTGATTGGATAGGGAGGTCATACTTCATAAACCTAACGTTGCTTGTAGAAAGATTGTAGTGTGTACGATGACCCCGAGAAATAGGATTCTGGTTTGAAAGAAGCATCAGAGAAGATGGTAGTGGCAACAACGCAGTGATGATGGAGGTTCACCTTACAGATAAGAGTACAGACTTACAGGAAACTTGGATAAACAGATATTGCAATACGTATAGATACACAGAATAAGGAATGATAAAAACTCAATTACCATCAAGCCCATTGGGGTGCAATAAACAAGTGGCCATCAATACTAAAGTCGTTGTAAATCCTTATCTATACCCAGAGAAGTGATTGGTCTCAGCTGAGACACAGAGATTAATCAAATCCTCCTACATACAGTACATTGTACCTGTTTATCTGCAGTCTTCTCTTCCCTACATCCATTTAAAGGGCACAATTTATATTGTTTGTCTGAGCTTTCAGAAAGCAGGGGGTGGAGAGCTGAGATTACACTCTGCAGAGCTTACTGAGTTTGATTTACTAAAACTGGAAAGTGCAAAATCTGGTGCAGCTGTGCATGGTAGCCAATCAGCTGCTAACTTCAGCTTGTTCAATCAAAGTAATTGTAAAGTCTTGTGGTTTTATTTTGTAAATAACAAACATGAAAACCACTGCACAGAGCAGCCCTAATCCTCCTCTTTTCTGGTCCCTCTTGGCTGCTCCTGGCCCCTCCCTCCTGTGGAGTGCCCCCACAGCAAACAGCTTACTATGGGGGCACCGAGCCGATCTGCAGCTCCGTGCCTCCATTCAGACACAAAGCTGCCCTTTGGCCCCGCCCCTCTTTCTCCTGATTGGCTAACTGACCTTGATTGACAGAAGTGCCCAAAGGACCTGCACAGATTGAACTGGAAGGACTGTTGTCTTTATTCAACCTCAACTATTATGTAACTATGTAAGTGAGAACCAATGGTGCCACTGCTGTGTCTTAGCCAATTAGGAATGAGAGTCCCGGACAGCCGAGGGACTTGTGGACACAGTTGGATAGAGATGGGGCTGAGGTAAGTATTAGGGAGTGCTTGGACACAGAAGGCTTTTTATTTTAATGCATAGAATGCATTAAGATATAAAACCTTCTGACTTTACAACTCCTTTAATCACTTAAGCCCCGGAGGATTTGGCTGCTCAAAGACCAGGGCCTATTTTGCGATTCAGCACTGCGTGATTTTAACTGACAATTGCGCGGTCATGCGACGCTGTACCCAAATGAAATTGACGTCCTTTTTTTCCCACAAACAAAGCTTTCTTTTGGTGGTATTTGATCACCTGTGCGATTTTTACTTTTTGCGCTATAAACAAAAAAAGAGCGACAATTTTGAAAAAATAACAATATTTTCCCATTTTTTTTATATGAAATTCCCCCTAAAAAAATGTAAAAATAAAAATTTTTTAACATTTAAGGCCAATTTGTTTTCTGCTACATATTTTTGGTGAAAAAAATCGAAATAAGCGTATTTTGATTGGTTTGCGCAAAAGTTATTGCGTTTACTAACTACGGGAAATATTTGTGTCATTTTTATTGTTTTTTTTTTAACTAGTAATGGCGGCGATCTGGGTTTTTTTTTTTGGGCACAGCGACTTGGTGGCGGACAGATCGGACCCTTGGCTGACATTTTTGACATTTTTGGGGGTACCAGTTACATTACTACAGTAATCAGTGCTATACATATGCACTGTTACTGTAAAAATTACACTGGCAGGGAAGGAGTTAACTTTATTAGAGATCCAGGGGTTAAGTGTGTCCTTAGGGGAGTGCTTCTAACTGTCAAGGGGCGTGGCTTTTGATGTAACCACAGAGACATACGATTCTACATAGCAGGATTGTATGATCTCTGCAGTTACACCAGGGAGAATGACAGGTGGATTTGTTTACATTAGCCGTCTTCCTTTCTCCCTCTCCAGCGGGAGATCGTGAGTGACCAGCGGACATGGGAGCCACCGGTCACTCGCGCTGGGATGGCAGTGAACGAGCGGGGGCAGGAGCGCGCCTCCGGTGGAGCACGCTAGCCCCCTATTGGCTCGCTGGCGAGTGACGTACCGATACGTCACTTTGCCCAGCCGCAGTATATGTACTTGCGGCGGTCGGCAAGTGGTTAAGCTTTGACAAAATAACCTGGAAGCTGATTGATTTGTTTATAGAGCTGCACCTAATTTTGAACTCTCCAGGTTTAGTAAATCAACATCAGTGAGAGCTGTTTAGAGGGAAGGGACACACCCTCCTTCACACAGCACACAGGAACAGAGCTGAGGCTTTTAATCACAGGGTGTGTGCTGGAGCTCCCTCCCCTATCACCTTTTTTTTTCCTTGATGTCGGATACATTTAACGTGATGCCAAGGTCTCCTTTCCATTATTTCATATATAGAAGCTTATGAATGAAATGGATCCATAAGGAGATTGTATAGGATTGAAATACGACCCTTAGCTGAGTCTTTGGCTTTGCAGGAATTCTCAAACAGAAATGATGTATTTAATGCCTCCAGGCTCCAGCCTCCTGGCATACCCACACTACACATCCCATGAGGCCTAGGGATACTCTATTGTGCATCATCAGGGGGCCAGCAGCCTCTTCCTGTTTCTTCCAAGTGGGCCCCTGATGATGTTCTGTATATGTGCTGTGAAGTCATCAGGGGCCAGCACCAAGAACCCAGAAGAGACAGCCGGCTCCCATATGTCAGAGAAAAAGATGTGAGGACAGGGGTGCAGCACCCTACACAACACTGCTGGATATCTGGGCATGTGACTAATTATTTTGTGCATAACCCATCAGAAAAGGTAAGGAGGGTTGTAAGAAGGGGAAAAAAGGTAAGGTGAGGGGGTGGTAAGAGGGGGGAAAGGGTAAGGGGGGGTTGAATGAGGGGGAAAGGGTAAGGAGGGGGAAAGGTAAAGGGGGTGGTAAAAGGTAAAGGAGGGGAAAGGTAAAGGAGGGTGGTAAGAGGGGAAAGGGGTAAGGGGGTGATAAGAGGTGGAAAAAAAGGTAAGGGGGTGATAAGAGGGGTAAAAAAAGGTAAGAGGGGGAAAGGGTAAGGGGTGATAAGAGGGGGGAAAAAGGTAAGGGGTGGTAAGAGGGGGAAAAGGGCAAAGAGGGGTGAAAGGTTAAGGGTGGTGGTAAGAGGGGGGGTAGGGGAGGTGAAGAGGGGGTGTTAAGAGGGGCTAAAGAGAAAGGGGGTGGTAAGGGGGGAAAGGTTAGGGGGAGTGGTAAGAGGGGGAAAGGTGATAAGGGGGGAGGGTAAGAGGGGGAAAGGGAAAAAGGTAAGGGGGTGGCAAGAGAGGGAAAAGGGGAAGGGGGTGGTAAGGGTTGGGGGGTGGTAGAGGAGATGATGGGGTGGGTGATAGGAGGGGAAAAGGGTAGGGGAGGTGATGAGTGGGGGTGTAAGGGGGTGTTGTAAGGGGAGTGTGGTAAGAGGGAGGGGGAAGGAAAGAAGGTAAGGGGGTGGTGGGAAGCGGAGTAGTACAAGAGGGAAAACTGGGAAGATTAGGGAAAATGTGTGGGGAGAGGGTAAACCAACTCATTCTCTTCATTCCTCCCAGGACCTCCTGCTCTCTAGCTCCCATGCTCGCCTCCAGGACTTCTCCCGAGCCTCTCCCATCTTCTGGAATGCTCTACCCCAATCTGTCTGACTATCTCCTAATTTGTCCACTTTCAGACGATCCCTGAAAACTCATCTCTTCAGAAACACCCACCTAACAACTGTACTTTTTTCTCCATCAGCCCATCCCCCACAGTTTTTACCTCTTGTATCTCTTGACCCTCCCTCTTAGATTGTAAGCTCTAACGAGCAGGGCCCTCTGATTCCTTCTGTATTAAAGTGTATTGTATTTGCACTGTCTACCCTCAAGTTGTAAAATGCTGCGTACACTGTCAGCCAGGGCCGGCGCTACCTGTAAGGTGACCCGGGCAGTCGCCTAGGGCACAACTCAGCAGGGGGCGAGCATTCCTACTTGCTGCACCCCGGCTCCGGAATCAGTATGGACTGGCGGGTGCGGGCGGCACCCCTCCTGTTGTGCTGTACCTGTGCCGGCGGTGCACGTGGCTGCCTGGGCGCTTTTGAAATGAGTGTGTGAGTGTCAGGGCTGAGCTCCGGGCTCAAGCATCGGAAATCTTCGTAGCGGTGGTGCCGCGCATTGGGTTTCCCCTGCCGATGACGTCAGCCGGCGGAGGAGATGGGGCGGGGGAGACCTAATGTGCGAGTCAGGAAGTTTGACTCAGCACCGACTCCGCCAGCCACCAGGGTAAGTATTCACTTACTCACTGTATGAAGGGGTTTTAACCCCTCCACCACCGTTATCCATCATAGGTTTTCCTGCACCACCGCTATCCTTCATCATAGGCTCTCTCTCCTCCACCACCACTATCCATCATAAGCTCCCCTCTACAACCGCTATCCTTCATCATAGGCTCACCTCCACCACCACTATCCATCAACATAGGTTCTCCTTTACCACCACTATCCTTGAACATAGGCTCTCCTCCACCACCGCTATTTTTCCCCATAGACTCTCCTCCACCACCGCTATCCTTCATCAGAGGCTCTCCTCCCCCACCGCTATCCTTCATCATAGGCTCTCTCTCCTCCACCACCACTATCCATCATAGGCTCCCCTCCAAAACCGATATCCTTCATCATCGGCTCTCCTCCACCACCACTATCCATCAACATAAGTTCTCCTTTACCACCACTATCCTTGAACATAGGCTCTCCTCCACCACCGCTATTTTTCCCCATAGACTCTCCTCCACCACCGCTATCCTTCATCAGAGGCTCTCTTCCCCCACCGCTATCCGTCATCATAGGCTCTCTCTCCTCCACCACCACTATCCATCATAGGCTCCCCTCCAAAACCGATATCCTTCATCATCGGCTCTCCTCCACCACCACTATCCATCAACATAAGTTCTCCTTTACCACCACTATCCTTGAACATAGGCTCTCCTCCACCACCGCTATCCTTCATCAGAAGCTCTCCTCCCCCACCGCTATCCTTCATCATAGGCTCTCCTCCAGCACCGCTATCCTTCATCAGAAGCTCTCCTCCCCCACCGCTATCCTTCATCATAGGCTCTCCTCCAGCACCGCTATCCTTCATCATAGGCTTTTCTCCAGCACCGCTATCCTTCATCATAGGCTCTTCTATGGATAGTGGTGGTGGAGTAGAGTCTATGATGAAGATTAGCGGTGCAGGAGAAGAGCCTATGATGAAGGATAGCGGTGCTAGAGGAGAGCCTATGATGAAGCATAGCGGTGGGGGAGGAGAGCCTCTGATGAAGGATAGCGGTGGGGGAGGAGAGCCTCTGATGAAGGATAGCGGTGGGGGAGGAGAGCCTATGATGAAGGATAACGGTGGGGGAGGAGAGCCTCTGATGAAGAATAGCGGTGGGGGGGAGGAGAGCCTCTGATGAAGGATAGAGGTGAAGGAGGAGAGCCTCTGATGAAGGATAGCGGTGCTGGAGGAGAGCCTCTGATGAAGGATTGCGATGGGGGAGGAGAGCCTCTGATGAAGGATAGCGGTGGGGGAGGAGAGCCTCTGGTGAAGGATAGCGGTGGGGGAGGAGAGCCTCTGATGAAAGATAGTGGTGCCGGAGGAGAGCCTCTGATGAGGGATAAAGGTGCTGGAGGAGAGCCTCTGATGAAGGATAGCAGTGGGGGAGGAGAGCCTCTGATGAAGGATAGCGGTGGGGGAGGAGAGCCTCTGATGAAGGATAGCGGTAGGGGAGGAGAGCCTCTGATGAAGGATTGCGGTGGGGGAGGAGAGCCTCTGATGAAGGATAGCGGTGGGGGAGGAGAGCCTCTGATGAAGGATAGCGGTGCTGGAGGAGAGCCTCTGATGAAGGATAGCGGTGGGGGAGGAGAGCCTCTGATGAAGGATAGCGGTGCTGGAGGAGAGCCTCTGATGAAGGATAGCGGTGGGGGAGGAGAGCCTCTGATGAAGGATAGCGGTGGGGGAGGAGAGCCTCTGATGAAGGATAGCGGTGGGGGAGGAGAGCCTATGATGAAGGATAACGGTGGGGGAGGAGAGCCTCTGATGAAGAATAGCGGTGGGGGGGAGGAGAGCCTCTGATGAAGGATAGAGGTGAAGGAGGAGAGCCTCTGATGAAGGATAGCGGTGCTGGAGGAGAGCCTCTGATGAAGGATTGCGATGGGGGAGGAGAGCCTCTGATGAAGGATAGCGGTGGGGGAGGAGAGCCTCTGGTGAAGGATAGCGGTGGGGGAGGAGAGCCTCTGATGAAAGATAGTGGTGCCGGAGGAGAGCCTCTGATGAGGGATAAAGGTGCTGGAGGAGAGCCTCTGATGAAGGATAGCAGTGGGGGAGGAGAGCCTCTGATGAAGGATAGCGGTGGGGGAGGAGAGCCTCTGATGAAGGATAGCGGTAGGGGAGGAGAGCCTCTGATGAAGGATTGCGGTGGGGGAGGAGAGCCTCTGATGAAGGATAGCGGTGGGGGAGGAGAGCCTCTGATGAAGGATAGCGGTGCTGGAGGAGAGCCTCTGATGAAGGATAGCGGTGGGGGAGGAGAGCCTCTGATGAAGGATAGCGGTGCTGGAGGAGAGCCTCTGATGAAGGATAGCGGTGGGGGAGGAGAGCCTCTGATGAAGGATAGCGGTGGGGGAGGAGAGCCTCTGATGAAGGATAGCGGTGCTGGAGGAGAGCCTCTGATGAAGGATAGCGGTGGGGGAGGAGAGCCTCTGATGAAGGATAGCGGTGGGGGAGGAGAGCCTCTGATGAAGGATAGCGGTGCTGGAGGAGAGCCTCTGATGAAGGATAGCGGTGGGGGAGGAGAGCCTCTGATGAAGGATAGCGGTGCTGGAGGAGAGCCTCTGATGAAGGATAGCGGTGGGGGAGGAGAGCCTCTGATGAAGGATAGCGGTGGGGGAGGAGAGCCTCTGATGAAGGATAGCGGTGCTGGAGGAGAGCCTCTGATGAAGGATAGCGGTGGGGGAGGAGAGCCTCTGATGAAGGATAGCGGTGCTGGAGTAGAGCCTCTGATGAAGGATAGCGGTGGGGGAGGAGAGCCTCTGATGAAGGATAGCGGTGGGGGAGGAGAGCCTCTGATGAAGGATAGCGGTGCTGGAGGAGAGCCTCTGATGAAGGATAGTGGTGCTGGAGGAGAGCCTCTGATGAAGGATAGCAGTGGGGGAGGAGAGCCTCTGATGAAGGATAGCAGTGGGGGAGGAGAGCCTCTGATGAAGCATAAAAGCCTAAGACAATCTTGCTGCTGAATACAAACAGGATTTTTCCCCACATTCACTAAACTAAGTGAAAAGTCTATTTTTCTTATCCGAGAGGTAACAATATTTTTCCCACTAATAACAACACACAGTATATGATTAAAGGAAAAAATTCCCCTTCATATTGTAATTCTCTTTTCACATTGTTGGCCCAGCATATGGTGTGGGGGGGGGGCGACAATTTTAACTTTGCCTAGGGCGCCAAAAATCCTTGCACCGGCCCTTCTGTCAGCGCTATATAAATCCTATATAATAATAATAATAAAGGTAAGGGGGACTGTAATATGCTGGGAGTAAAGGGTAAGAGGGGTAGAGTAGGGATTTAACTTTACTACAGAAAAGAGTAACTCATCTAAGCACATTCCTCGCATTGTGTGCCCCCATATTGTTGTGGTATTGCACACTTGTATGGACCATGTGTAAAGCCGTGCTCCCAGACGATCACCAATGTCCCCCCCAGCCAACTAACTCTCCTACACAATCTTCCCCTTCACTACGCATGCGCAGGCAAGTCTCGCGTCGACAGCAATTACTGGTGAAGCGAGAGTAAGCTGCGCATGCGCCGTTGGCAGCTGGGGATGCGCCGGGAAGTCTTGCCTCCCCAGCAGTGAACGGCGGTGAGCACGGTGAGTTCCCGAGAGGTAGCAGGGCACGGTGCCCCTGAATGAGCATAGCACAGCCGGGCACACCGCGCTCTGTGTAAAGACTGTGCGGTGGCCGATGTGCCGAGCGATCCCAGGGATCGGTGTCACGTCCGATAGACATAAGTGGGAGATGATCGGAGTGTGTGCGGAGTGTGTGTGTCCTCCTCTGAAGGATGGCTGGTGTGTGAGGAGAGAGATGATCGGGGGAAGTTCCTCGTCACCCCACACACACATCCGATCACTATGGGCTCCATTGTAATCAATCAGATGACAGGGAGCCCCATCTGCACTGTCATTGGAGGGTGACACTCAATGTATCATTCCTGATTACACAGATGATTGACACCTTGTACTGGGATGGTGAAGGGGATCTCTCTGTATGATGGACATTATGGGTTACATGGGGCTCACATTTAAAGGGTTACTTCATTTTTCATGACATTCTTTCAAAAATTCCATCTCTAGATCAGCGCCAAGGGGCCCATTCACACCGCGTGCGGTCATCCACACCGGATCAGTACCAATCACCGCAGCTGGGGCACATAGGATGTAATGGTAACCTGTGTCCCCCATTCACACCGCGTGCGGCCATCCACACCGGATCAGTACCAATCCTGCAGCTGGGGCGCATAGAGAGCAATGGTAGCCTGTGTCCCTCATTCACACCGCGTGCGGTCATCCACACCGGATCAGTACCAATCACCGCAGTTGGGGCACATAGGGTAATGGTAGCCTGTGTCCTCCATTCACACCGCGTGCGGCCATCCACACCGGATCAGTACCAATCACCGCAGCTGGGGCACATAGGGTAATGGTAGCCTGTGTCCCCCATTCACACCACGTGCGGCCATCCACACCGGATCAGTACCAATCACCGCAGTTGGGGCACATAGGGTAATGGTAGCCTGTGTCCTCCATTCACACCGCGTGCGGCCATCCACACCGGATCAGTACCAATCACCGCAGCTGGGGCACATAGGATGTAATGGTAACCTGTGTCCCCCATTCACACCGCGTGCGGTAATCCACACCGGATCAGTACCAATCCTGCAGCTGGGGCGCATAGAGAGCAATGGTAGCCTGTGTCCCTCATTCACACCGCGTGCGGTCATCCACACCGGATCAGTACCAATCACCGCAGTTGGGGCACATAGGGTAATGGTAGCCTGTGTCCTCCATTCACACCGCGTGCGGCCATCCACACCGGATCAGTACCAATCACCGCAGCTGGGGCACATAGGGTAATGGTAGCCTGTGTCCCCCATTCACACCACGTGCGGCCATCCACACCGGATCAGTACCAATCACCGCAGTTGGGGCACATAGGGTAATGGTAGCCTGTGTCCTCCATTCACACCGCGTGCGGCCATCCACACCGGATCAGTACCAATCACCGCAGCTGGGGCACATAGGATGTAATGGTAACCTGTGTCCCCCATTCACACCGCGTGCGGTAATCCACACCGGATCAGTACCAATCCTGCAGCTGGGGCGCATAGAGAGCAATGGTAGCCTGTGTCCCTCATTCACACCGCGTGCGGTCATCCACACCGGATCAGTACCAATCACCGCAGTTGGGGCACATAGGGTAATGGTAGCCTGTGTCCTCCATTCACACCGCGTGCGGCCATCCACACCGGATCAGTACCAATCACCGCAGCTGGGGCACATAGGGTAATGGTAGCCTGTGTCCCCCATTCACACCACGTGCGGCCATCCACACCGGATCAGTACCAATCACCGCAGTTGGGGCACATAGGGTAATGGTAGCCTGTGTCCTCCATTCACACCGCGTGCGGCCATCCACACCGGATCAGTACCAATCACCGCAGCTGGGGCACATAGGGTAATGGTAGCCTGTGTCCCCCATTCACACCACGTGCGGCCATCCACACCGGATCAGTACCAATCACCGCAGCTGGGGCACATAGGGTAATGGTAGCCTGTGTCCCCCATTCACACCGCGTGCGGTCCTCCATACCGGATCAGTACCAATCACCGCAGCTGGGGCGCATAGAGAGCAATGGTAGCCTGTGTCCCCCATTCACACCGCACGCGGTCATCCACACCGGATCAGTACCAATCACCGCAGTTGGGGCACATAGGGTAATGGTAGCCTGTGTCCCCCATTCACACCGCGTGCGGTCATCCACACCGGATCAGTACCAATCACTGCAGCTGGGGCGCATAGGATGTAATGGTAGCCTGTGTCCCCCATTCACACCGCGTGCCATCATCCACACCGGATCAGTACCAATCACCACATCTGGGGCACATAGAGAGCAATGGTAGCCTGTGTCCCCCATTCACACCGTGTGCGGTCATCCACACCAGATCAGTACCGATCATCACAGCTGGGGCACATAGAATGTAATGGTAGCCTGTGTCCCTCATTCACACTGCATGCGGTCATCTGTAGTATTCCATGCTGGATCAGTACCAATCACCGCAGCTGGGGCACATAGGGAGCAATGGTAGCCTGTGTCCCCCATTCACACCGCGTGCGGTCATCCACACCGGATCAGTACCAGTCACCACAGCTGGGGCACATAGGGAGCAATCGTAACCTGTGTTCCCCATTCACACTGCTAGGCCTCTGTCACTGGGTGGCCCGGGGCAGTAAAACCAGAAAGATGAGCCACAGTTTTACCCACCCTAATTGTAAAATACCACCAGAGGGGGCTGTTTGCAGGTCTCCGCATATTTAACACGGCATGTTGAGCTGACAGGCACCTGTGAAACTTGGCCATTCAGGTCAATGGGGTAGCATCATATGTCACTGCTATTTTGCACAGACATGAATGAAGTGTCACTTGTGATGCTTCAAATAAAGTTTAGGAAGGAAAACAATAGTATGCTAAACACGCATCAAGGGTCCCCTCCCCACTGAACACGCATCATTGAACACGCATCAAACGGTCCCCTCCCCACTAAACACGCATCAAAAGGTCCTCTCGCCACTGAACACGCATCAAAAGGTCCCCTCCCCACTGAACACGCATCAAACGGTCCCCTCCCCACTGAACACGCATCAAACGGTCCCCTCCCCACTGAACACGCATCAAGCGGTCCCCTCGCCACTGAACACTCATCAAACCGTCCCCTCACCACTGAACATGCATCAAACGGTCCCCTCCCCACTGAACACGCATCAAACGGTCCCCTCCCCTCTGAACACGCATCAAAAGGTCCTCTCGCCACTGAACACGCATCAAAAGGTCCTCTCGCCACTGAACACGCATCAAAAGGTCCTCTCGCCACTAAACACGCATCAAAAGGTCCTCTCGCCACTGAACACGCATCAAAAGGTCCTCTCGCCACTGAACACGCATCAAACGGTCCCCTCCCCACTGAACACGCATCAAGCGGTCCCCTCGCCACTGAACACTCATCAAACCGTCCCCTCACCACTGAACATGCATCAAACGGTCCCCTCGCCACTGAACACGCATCAAACGGTCCCCTCCCCACTGAACACGCATCAAACGGTCCCCTCGCCACTGAACACGCATCAAACGGTCCCCTCGCCGCTGAACAGGCATCAAACGGTCCCCTCGCCACTGAACACGCATCAAACGGTCCCCTCCCCACTGAACACGCATCAAGCGGTCCCCTCGCCACTGAACACTCATCAAACCGTCCCCTCACTACTGAACACGCATCAAACGGTCCCCTCGCCACTGAACACGCATCAAACGGTCCCTTCGCCACTGAACATGCATCAAAAGGTCCTCTCGCCACTGAACATGCATCAAACCGACCCCTCGCCACTGAACACGCATCAAACGGTCCCCTCGCCACTGAACACGCATTAAACGGTCCCCTCCCCACTGAACACGCATCAAACAGTCCCCTCCCCACTGAGCACGCATCAAACGGTCCCTTCGCCACTGAACATGCATCAAAACGTCCCCTCCCCACTGAACACGCATCAAACGGTCCCCATCGCCATTGTATGGGCTCCATTGTGATCAGTCACCGGGGAGAAGACATCATAGTCACCAGCAAATAAAACTGACAGCTGACCGCACGCTAAAATGTTGCAATTGGTGTGCAGACAGTGTGATCCATACATGATGCCATTTTTTTTCCTTCAACCACAGCTTCAACCATCAATCCCTCCCACTGCGCTATTGTATTGTGACAGCGGGAGGTTTCCTTGCCATCAGAATACAATGACAGCTGCTGGTGGCTATAGCCGCTGACAGTGCTCACATGAGAAAAACCCAACAGGCTGGTTGTAATGGAGCTGATCAATAGATCGACGTCAACACAAGCAACCTGCTGGATCAAAATTCAGACGGTGTGGCAGAAATTGTTCGATCTGTTTATGGCCGGAGTAAGTGTACAATAAATACCCATCCTTTGTTTTTTTTTTTCAAATACTTTTTATTGGTTTTAACCCTTTGGCGCCGGCCACACGTAAATAGGTGGGCCGGTTTTAACCCTTTGGCGCCGGCCGCACGTAAATAGGTGGGCCGGTTTTAACCCCTTGGCGCCGGCTCACGCCTGGGCCTTAGCACAGAGAGGCCTCATATTTGCGAGAATTGAAATCAATAGCGATGTGCCGAGAGCACAGCGTACGCCCTGCTCGCTCCCAGCACAGTGGCCGGCGGCAAACTGAAAACTTTCGGTTCACGTGACAGCCAATCATGGCGGTCACATGATCTTAAGCCACGCCCCCACCTCCCAGCTTCCTAAATCTCTTATAGAGCTTTGAGGAGCCGGCAGGAAGAGGTTAATGAAGTGGTACAAAACAGCCTCTGGGCATTCCGACCCGTCCTTTGTTTCTAAGAATGAACTGTACTTTGTAGGCCGCTTCTACCATTGGTCCCCCCCTCCAGGGAAACATTTGAAGCGGTATTAATCCCAAAAGCAAACATATAAAATTGCAGCTTACTGATTCTTAAAGGTTTGTTTCATTTTTAAGCCCCCGTTCACACTGAATGCGGCTCTGAACTCGCATGATATCAAAGCCGTATTTCAGTCCGACTTCGGGGACGACATCAAAGACATCTGTGCGGGTTCATGCAGAGATGTCTATTGAAATCGCCCCTAAAGTCGCTAAAAGTAGTGCAGGAAGTACATTTGGATATCAGTGCGGTGCCGCAAAGTCAGCGTCGCACCAATTGAGACTCTCCCATTGCTGGCAATAGGCTGCGATTTCCTGTCAAATCGCGCCAATCTGAACGGGGGCTTAGACTTTCTTCTCTTTATTTTCACCGGGGGATTTGGCCAGTTAGGCTACTTTCACACCGCTCCTCTGCAAAATCGCAGTAATAACAAATATGTGTTTTTGTTGTGTGTTTACTACGTATTTGCCGTGTTTCTGGTGCATTTTACACCTGTGAAAAAAGGAAGTGTGACTAAACTGCACCGCAACGCAACTACAGGTGCTGCAATTTTGATGCAGTTTCCATTCACTTCAATGGGGAGGTGCGTTTTTGGTGCGTGCGGTGCTTTTTACCGCACCAAAAATGCCGCAAGCAGGATTGTACAACATAATCAGTGTGAAGAGTTCAATAGTATTTCATGATAATGCCTAAAACTGCTACTGGGTGGTTTATTTTCGACTGCATGCCAAGGAAATTCAAAGGAGCAGGATGGAAAATGTTTCTGAAATGTACAAATTTCTAACAGTGTATGTGATGTGGTTTACGTTCGATAAAGACTATTCATTCCAAAAATAACTGTTAAAAGCAAATGAAATATTTTGAATGGCATTCAAATGTTATAAAAATGTTCATACAAATTTTCTTTGGAAATGATTTAGGCCCCTTTCACACTTGTGCGACCTAAAAGTCACGCGATTCTGACTGGACTTGAAGCAACACCTAATGTCTATGGACCTCAAAACACAGCAAATTCGAACCAAAGTAGTGCAGGGACTACTTTGAAGTCGCACAGATATGAACGGTACTCATTGGAAATCATGGAGAACGACTTGTCATGTGACTTTGCAGTCCCGAATCGCAGGAGAAGTCACACAAGTGTGAACGGGGCCTTGGTATAGTGTAGTGTGTTTAGTAGGGCTGCGACTAACGATTAATTTGTCTGTCGACTAATCTATCGATTATTTTTACGATTAGTCGACTAATCTAATGATTATTTTTATTTTATTTTTTTGCTTAATTGAGTGTTTTTTTTGATTAGCTAATTAATCCTGTAATTAATACAGACCCCTCAGTAAGCCCCCTCCCAGTGCAGACCCCTCAGTAAGCCCTCCCACCTAGTACAGACCACTTAGTAAGCCCCCCCCCTCCCAGTGCAGACCCCTCAGTAAGCCCTCCCACCTAGTACAGACCACTTAGTAAGCCCCCCCCCTCCCAGTGCAGACCCCTCAGTAAGCCCTCCCACCTAGTACAGACCACTTAGTAAGCCACATCCGGTGTAGCGCCGCATATGTGACATCTCTGAGTACCTGGGTGATCGGGGAGGATGGCGAAGGTGTTGCGGCTGAAGCTGTGGCGGAGTACGGGGGTGCTGGAGACGGTCAGCGCTCACCCTGAACAGGTATTCATGGTCCTCTTGTCTCCGACATCTGTGTGGACGGAGCCCGGGGGGGGGATTTCACCCGGCCCGGCAATGCTTACAGCGGAGCTGCGGCCGGCCAGGGGGCGTGTGACGTCACGCGTTGACGCGTCAACGCCTTTCGCGCACATCGACGATTTTTCGTAGTTGGCGTAGTCGACTTCGTTGACGCGTCCTTGCAGCCCTAGTGTTTAGTATATTATAGTGTATACCCAACTGAAGCTTTGGAGGGGATTCAAAAGGTAAGCTTTGGTTTCTGCACAGCAGGGGAGGGAAATCAAGAAATCACGGCACACTGGGGTTGATTTACTGAAACTGGAGAGTGCAGCTCATAGAAACCAATCAGCTTCCAGGTTTTTATTCTCAAATTTTAAAGTAGTTGTAAAGTTTCAAGGTTGTTCACCTTAATCCAGTCTATACATTAAGTTGAAAACCCTTCTTGGTTGCAGCTGCCCCCCAGACCCCCCCATTATTCTTACCTGAACCCAAATGTTCCAGCGATGAGCCCAGCAGCTCCAGCCGCTTTCTCGGGCCCTCATAGGATAGATTGATAAATTGCTCCTGCTGCTGTCAATCAAATCCAGTGACACTAAAGTGGGGGGCGGGGGGGGGGGGCCGAGTTCTGCTGTCTGTGTCAATGGACGCAGCAGAGGGACTCGTGAGCTCACCTGCACGGGTGCCCCCATGGGAAGGGCCCTCCGTGGGGGGCACCCCAGGAGAGGAGGATCGGGGCTGCTCTGTGCAAAACCCTTGCACAAAGCAGGAGGGTGTAACATGTTTGTTATTTAATAAAAAATAGGAACCTTTAGAATCGGTTCACACTAATCCAACTCGAAGTCACCCCGACTTCGGGCGACTAATGAAGTTGCCCGTGCAGTGCGGCTTGCAACAACTTCTCATAATGTAAGTCAATGCAAGTCGCTCCGACTTTGCAAAAAAAATAGTGCAGGAACCTTTTTCTAAGTCGGAGTGACTTGAGTCGCTCTGATTAGAACGGTTCCATTGCACAGCATTGGGAGCTACTTGTCAGGCGACCAAGTTGCCTGACAAGTCGGATCAGTGTGAACCGGCAGTTACAATCACTGTAATTGAACAAGCTGAAGTTAGAAGCTGATTGGCTACCATGCACAGCTGCAGCAGATTTTGCACTCTCCAGTTTTAGTAAATTAACCCTATGTATGAGTACATCTCCCTGCTGTGATTACCTTCATGTACAGGAGTTGGTGACAGGGTCTCTTTATTCACTGCATCAAACCAAATCCTGCTTGAGAGATTCAAGTCTTTCATGTCATTTGCAAACAATGTGACCATTTGAGTTGACAAGCTGTCAGCAGGATGTGTTTAGAAACAGCCAGAGGAGTGACTGCTAGCCATTTGTCTCTAGTTGTAGAATCGCCCAGCTGACATTAGCCTGGGGGTCGCTCATACCAATGGCTAATATTACATTGTAGCATCACAAAATTTCATGCAAACGTATGGACTGCAACATTATGCGTTGTGCTGCAGCGCACCTTAGTGCAGCATCACTGGTAACAAACTGAAAGCTGCACTCTGATGACATCAGGTCTTCATAAAAGAAGCACGCTGAGAGTCCTCTCCTTAGAACAGCCCCGACTGACGCATTTCACCTTTATGTGCCTAACCTCTTAACGACCGCCCGCCGCAATTTCACTGTAGCAGGTCGGGCTCTGTCCCACGAAGCGATGTAAGTGTATGCTGCTTTGTGGGACCGCTAGCGGGGGCACGTGCACGCCCATTCGCCACAGAGAAAGCCGATAAGCGGGTCCGGCGGCCGCGATTGCCACCGGGCACCCGCAATCGCTCCTTGTGGAGACAGAACGGCGTTCTACCATTGTAAACACGGCAGACTGCTACTCTGTCAGTTACGAACACAGGAATCCTGTGTTCCTCTTATTTAGGAACACAGGTCTCTGTGTTCATGCTGAAAGCCCATCCCCACAGTTAGAAAGCACCCCCTAGGGACACAACCCTTTAATTGCCCCTGGTGTTAACCCCTTCCCTGCCAGTGTCATTAGTACAGTAACAGTGCATATTATTTAGCACTGATCACTGTAATAATGTCACTGGTCCCCAAAAAGTGTCACTTAGTGTCCGATTTGTGTGCCGCAATGTCGCAGTCCCGATAGAAATCGCTGATCGCCACCATTACTAATAACAAAAAAAAAATAATAAAAAGTCCAAAAATCTATCCCATAGTTTGTAAACGCTATAACTTTTGCGCAAACCAATTATTATATACTTTTTGGGATTTTTTTTTTTAACCAAAAATATGTAGCAGAATACAAATTGGCCTAAACTTTTTTATAGCAGTAAGTAAAAAAAATTGTGGTTTTTTTTTTTCTGAATTTTCGCTCTTTTTTTGTTTATAGCGCAAAAACAAAAAATCGCAGAGTTGATCAAATACCACCAAAATATATAGAGAAGAGGGGAAGTGATTGGCGCTGCCTGTAAAGAGGTGTATCAAAAAAGTGTGTGGAATAAAGTATCGGAGGTTACTAATCAATGCCCTGTAACCTTGTCTGGTATACAAACTGAACTCGCGCTAATGTGTATGATATACTGCTGATTTATGCTTTATGTGACATCAATTGTGTATAGTGATTTGATACCTATTTATATATATATTGCACAGGTCACCTATCCCTCCCTTTCATTCCACATTAGCGCGAGTTGAGTTTGTATACCAGACATGGTTCCAGGGCATTGATTAGTAACCTCCGATACTTTATTCCACACACTTTTTTGATACACCTCTTTACAGGCAGCGCCAATCACTTCCCCTCTTCTCTATATATTTACCATACAACCCTTTTTAGGGCTATATCTTGAAGTGGGCTGCAGCCAATTTTTCACTTTTTATCCTGAGCGCGGATTCCCCCCTTTTCTTAAATACCATCAAAAGAAAGTTCTATTTGTGGGAAAAAAGGACATCAATTTTATTTGGGTACAGTGTCGCACAACTGCGCAATTGTCAGTTTAGCACTGATTACTGTAGTAATGTCACTGGTCCCCCCAAAAGTGTCAAAAATGTCAGGTGTCCGCCACAATGTTGCAGTCCCACTAAAAATCGCAGATTGCCACCATTACTAGTAAAAAATAAATAAATAAAAATGACATAGATCTTTCCCCTAGTTTGTAGATGCGATAACTTTTGCACAAACCAATCAAAATACGCTTATTGTTTTTTTTTTTTTACCAACAATATGTAGCAGAATACAAATTGGCCTAAAATGATGAAAAAATAGATTTTTAACATTTTTTTTATTGGCAATGTTATTATATAGCAGAAAGTAAAAAATATTGTTTTTCTTTTCAAAGAATTGTCGCTCTTTTTTTGTTTATAGGGCAAAAAATATAAATCGCACATGTGATCAAATACCACCAAAGGAAAGCTCTATTTGTGGGGGGAAAAAAGGACATCAATTGTATTTAGGTACAGCATTGCATGACTGCGCAATTGTCAGTTTAAGTAACGCAATGCCATATCGCAGAAAAATGGCCTGGTCATTAAGGGGGAAAATCTTTCGGGTTCAGAAGTTTTTAATCATGGGGGTTAGGATCCAAACTCACATGTGCGAGCCTGCTAGGAAGCTGTCACTTGTATGGGCCAATCATCTGCTAAGGAGCATTCTCCCCCCTGCAACTGCACATGTACATGCCCCGTCTATATACTGTATGCAGCCGCACATGTACATGCCCCTTCTATATACTGTATGCAGCCGCACATGTACATGCCCCTTCTATATACTGTATGCAGCCACACATGTACATGCCCCGTCTATATACTGTATGCAGCCGCACATGTACATGCCCCTTCTATATACTGTATGCAGCCGCACATGTACATGCCCCTTCTATATACTGTATGCAGCCACACATGTACATGCCCCTTTTATATACTGTATGCAGCCGCACATGTATATGCCCCTTCTATATACTGTATGTAGCTGCACATGTACATGCCCCTTCTATATACTGTATGCAGCTGCACATGTACATGCCCCTTCTATATACTGTATGCAGCCGCACATGTACATGCCCCTTCTATATACTGTATGCAGCCGCACATGTACATGCCCCTTCTATATACTGTATGCAGCTGCACATGTACATGCCCCTTCTATATACTGTATGCAGCCGCACATGTACATGCCCCTTCTATATACTGTATGCAGCCGCACATGTACATGCCCCTTCTATCTACTGTATGCAGCCGCAGATGTACATGTCCCTTCTATATAATGTATGCAGCTGCACATGTACATGTCCCTTCTATATACTGTATGCAGCCGCACATGTACATGCCCCTTCTATATACTGTATGCAGCCGCACATGTACATGCCCCTTCTATATACTGTATGCAGCTGCACATGTACATGTCCCTTCTATATACTGTATGCAGCCGCACATGTACATGCCCCTTCTATATACTGTATGCAGCCGCACATGTACATGCCCCTTCTATATAATGTATGCAGCTGCACATGTACATGTCCCTTCTATATACTGTATGCAGCCGCACATGTACATGCCCCTTCTATATACTGTATGCAGCCGCACATGTACATGCCCCTTCTATATACTGTATGCAGCCGCACATGTACATGCCCCTTCTATATACTGTATGCAGCCGCACATGTACATGCCCCTTCTATATACTGTATGCAGCCGCACATGTACATGCCCCTTCTATATACTGTATGCAGCCACACATGTACATGCCCCGTCTATATACTGTATGCAGCCGCACATGTACATGCCCCTTCTATATACTGTATGCAGCCGCACATGTACATGCCCCTTCTATATACTGTATGCAGCCGCACATGTACATGCCCCTTCTATATACTGTATGCAGCCGCACATGTACATGCCCCTTCTATATACTGTATGCAGCCGCACATGTACCTGCCCCTTCTATATACTGTATGCAGCCGCACATGTACATGCCCCTTCTATATACTGTATGCAGCCACACATGTACATGCCCCGTCTATATACTGTATGCAGCCGCACATGTACATGCCCCTTCTATATACTGTATGCAGCCGCACATGTACATGCCCCTTCTATATACTGTATGCAGCCACACATGTACATGCCCCTTTTATATACTGTATGCAGCCGCACATGTATATGCCCCTTCTATATACTGTATGTAGCTGCACATGTACATGCCCCTTCTATATACTGTATGCAGCTGCACATGTACATGCCCCTTCTATATACTGTATGCAGCCGCACATGTACATGCCCCTTCTATATACTGTATGCAGCCGCACATGTACATGCCCCTTCTATATACTGTATGCAGCTGCACATGTACATGCCCCTTCTATATACTGTATGCAGCCGCACATGTACATGCCCCTTCTATATACTGTATGCAGCCGCACATGTACATGCCCCTTCTATCTACTGTATGCAGCCGCAGATGTACATGCCCCTTCTATATAATGTATGCAGCTGCACATGTACATGTCCCTTCTATATACTGTATGCAGCCGCACATGTACATGCCCCTTCTATATACTGTATGCAGCCGCACATGTACATGCCCCTTCTATATACTGTATGCAGCCGCACATGTACATGCCCCTTCTATATACTGTATGCAGCCGCACATGTACATGCCCCTTCTATATACTGTATGCAGCCGCACATGTACATGCCCCTTCTATATACTGTATGCAGCCGCACGTGCTCCTTCTATATACTGTATGCAGCCGCACATGTACATGCCCCTTCTATATACTGTATGCAGCTGCACATGTACATGCCCCTTCTATATACTGTATGCAGCTGCACATGTACATGCCCCGTCTATATACTGTATGCAGCCGCACATGTACATGCCCCTTCTATATACTGTATGTAGCTGCACATGTACATGCTCCTTCTATATACTGTATGTAGCTGCACATGTACATGCCCCTTCTATATACTGTATGCAGCCGCACATGTACATGCCCCTTCTATATACTGTATGCAGCTGCACATGTACATGCCCCGTCTATATACTGTATGCAGCCGCACATGTACATGCCCCTTCTATATACTGTATGTAGCTGCACATGTACATGCTCCTTCTATATACTGTATGTAGCTGCACATGTACATGCCCCTTCTATATACTGTATGCAGCCGCACATGTACATGCCCCTTCTATATACTGTATGCAGCTGCACATGTACATGTCCCTTCTATATACTGTATGTAGCTGCACATGTACATGCCCCTTCTATATACTGTATGTAGCTGCACATGTACATGCCCCTTCTATATACTGTATGCAGCTGCACATGTACATGCCCCTTCTATATAATGTATGCAGCTGCACATGTACATGCCCCTTCTATATACTGTATGCAGCTGCACATGTACATGCCCCTTCTATATACTGTATGCAGCTGCACATGTACATGCCCCTTCTATATACTGTATGCAGCTGCACATGTACATGCCCCTTCTATATACTGTATGCAGCTGCACATGTACATGCCCCTTCTATATACTGTATGCAGCTGCACATGTACATGCCCCTTCTATATACTGTATGCAGCTGCACATGTACATGCCCCTTCTATATACTGTATGCAGCTGCACATGTACATGCCCCTTCTATATACTGTATGCAGCCGCACATGTACATGCCCCTTCTATATACTGTATGCAGCCGCACATGTACATGTCCCTTCTATATACTGTATGCAGCCGCACATGTACATGTCCCTTCTATATACTGTATGCAGCCGCACATGTACATGCCCCTTCTATATACTGTATGCAGCTGCACATGTACATGCCCCTTCTATATACTGTATGCAGCCGCACATGTACATGCCCCTTCTATATACTGTATGCAGCTGCACATGTACATGCTCCTTTTATATACTGTATGCAGCTGCACATGTACATGCCCCTTCTATATACTGTATGCAGCCGCACATGTACATGCCCCTTCTATATACTGTATGCAGCTGCACATGTACATGCCCCTTCTATATACTGTATGCAGCCGCACATGTACATGCCCCTTCTATATACTGTATGCAGCTGCACATGTACATGCTCCTTTTATATACTGTATGCAGCTGCACATGTACATGCCCCTTCTATATACTGTATGTAGCTGCACATGTACATGCTCCTTCTATATACTGTATGTAGCTGCACATGTACATGCCCCTTCTATATACTGTATGCAGCCGCACATGTACATGCCCCTTCTATATACTGTATGCAGCTGCACATGTACATGTCCCTTCTATATACTGTATGTAGCTGCACATGTACATGCCCCTTCTATATACTGTATGCAGCTGCACATGTACATGCCCCTTCTATATAATGTATGCAGCTGCACATGTACATGCCCCTTCTATATACTGTATGCAGCTGCACATGTACATGCCCCTTCTATATACTGTATGCAGCTGCACATGTACATGCCCCTTCTATATACTGTATGCAGCTGCACATGTACATGCCCCTTCTATATACTGTATGCAGCTGCACATGTACATGCCCCTTCTATATACTGTATGCAGCTGCACATGTACATGCCCCTTCTATATACTGTATGCAGCCGCACATGTACATGCCCCTTCTATATACTGTATGCAGCCGCACATGTACATGTCCCTTCTATATACTGTATGCAGCCGCACATGTACATGTCCCTTCTATATACTGTATGCAGCCGCACATGTACATGCCCCTTCTATATACTGTATGCAGCTGCACATGTACATGCCCCTTCTATATACTGTATGCAGCCGCACATGTACATGCCCCTTCTATATACTGTATGCAGCTGCACATGTACATGCTCCTTTTATATACTGTATGCAGCTGCACATGTACATGCCCCTTCTATATACTGTATGCAGCCGCACATGTACATGCCCCTTCTATATACTGTATGCAGCTGCACATGTACATGCCCCTTCTATATACTGTATGCAGCCGCACATGTACATGCCCCTTCTATATACTGTATGCAGCTGCACATGTACATGCTCCTTTTATATACTGTATGCAGCTGCACATGTACATGCCCCTTCTATATACTGTATGCAGCTGCACATGTACATGCCCCTTCTATATACTGTATGCAGCCACACATGTACATGCCCCTTCTATATACTGTATGTAGCTGCACACGTACATGCCCCTTCTATATGATGTATGCAGCTGCACATGTACATGCCCCTTTTATATACTGTATGTAGCTGCACATGTACATGCCCCTTCTATATACTGTATGTAGCTGCAGGTGAATGGCCCCTATAGGGGACAACTACCTGGCGGGCCCACACTCTTCAGATTCTAGTCCCAACTTGACCAAGCTCATCACTAGTAGGGATCACACATCTCCGTGCAACATAACCGGTGATTTCTTTCTACAGAAAAGTAATTGCTTTCTATGTGTCCTTGTGTTCATCCGGCCTTGATCAATGCAGATGAATGCAGCTTAACAGACACGGTGTGATCGAGTCCTAAAATCTTACAGCGTTCTGAGAGCTGTGTTCAGAGGTTCCGGCTCAAATACTGATGAGGGAAATGCGTAAATTGAAGGAGACTGTGCTATTGCAGTGCGTGTAATACTGTGCAATGTGAGCTGTCTGTGTTCCCTAGAGATCTTCTGCTGTATAATGTGCCCTCATTGAAGGTGATAGGTGGGTAATGCCTTTGCTTTCTAGTCCCTTTCCCTGACATTGCCAAAGATGAGGGCTGGAACCACTTTGTGTAATTAGGAATGCACTGACTTTAGAAAAGACTTCCAGTAGCTGCATTGTTCAGTTGTTGCCCATAACAACCAATCCGCTTCTAACTGTCTTGCCTGCATTCCAGCTTTGAAAGCAAAACAGTGACTGGTTGGATTGGTCCTCCCATGTGAGTGCATGGAGGCACACATGCTTTCATGTATGAAGTGTGCTACATTAACCACTTTACCACCGGAGGATTTTGCTGTCTTACGTCTGGGACACTTTTTGCGATTCGGCACTGTGCAAATTTAACTGACAATTGCGCAGTCGTGCGACGCCGTACCCAAACGAAATTTACGTCCTTTTTTCCCCACAACCAGAGCTTTCTTTTGTTGGTATTTGATCACCTGTGCGATTTTTACTTTTTGCGCTATAAACAAAAAAAGAGCGACAATTTTGAAAAAATAACAATATTTTTCACATTTTTTTTATATGAAATTCCCCCCCCCCCCCCAAAAAATGTAAAAATCTAATTTTTTTTATCATTTTAGGCCAATTTGTTTTCTGCTACATATTTAGTAAAAAAAAATGGCAATAAGCCCATTTTGATTGGTTTGCGCAAAAGTTATTGCGTTTACTAACTAAGGGAAAGATTTCTGTAGTTTTTGGTGTTTTTTTTTAACGAGTAATGGTGGCGATCATCGATTTTTTTTTTTTTTTTGTGGGACTGCGACATTGCGGCGGACAGATCGGACCCTTGACTGACATTTTTGACACTTTTGGGGGTACCAGTGACATTACTACAGTAATCAGTGCTATAAATATGCACTGTTACTGTAAAAATGACACTGGCAGGGAAGGGGTTAATTTTTATTGGTGATCAAGGGGTTAATGTATGCCTGGTGCTTACTAACGTGTGGGGGGGGAGGTGACTGAGTGAGCCAGGGACAGATCGGATGTTCAGCGATCGCCGCCGCTCCTCCCCTGGCCCGACTCCTGCTGTGAATGAAAACAGCGGGAGCGCGCCTCCGGCGGCGCGCGAGTGCCGCCTACAGGGGGAGGAGTCCAGCGACGTAGGTCTACGTCGCTGGACGATAACGAGCCGCTGTGCCGCAGTAGAGGCACAGTGGCCAGAGGTAAAGTGGTTAAATAGGGTCCCCAGAAGCTCTAGAAACTTCCTCAAGCTGCTCTCTTCCTATAGGTGCTCTAACCCCTGCAGAGCTAAAAAAGATCACCCACTACAGGTGTTTTACCTCAGGATACCTCTCTCTTCACCTCCCCTTTTACCCTGAGGAAAAAAGGAGGGAAAATTGACTAGTCTTGACTAAACTCTATCCTGCCACTTTCCCATGAGGAAAAGGGGGCTATGCAGCCTTCCCTTTTCCTTTCATTCTGGAGTTAAAGTGGTTGTAAACCCCCAGAGTAGCGGCTCTCTCTTCACTGGAAATGGAGGCAGCATCAGATCAGGAGCCATTGGCTCCTGCTTCTGTCAATCACAGTCTGTGAGGACGGAGTGAGGGGCGGGGCCTAGCTGCACTGTGTGTGTCAATAGGCACACAGAGCCTGGTTCGGGATTGTGCCCGCACGAATACCTCCCCTAGTAAGCGGCTTGCTATGTTGGGCACTCAGAAGGGGGGAGGATCCAGGATCGTTGGCGGAGGACCCCAGAAAAGGAGGATCAGGGCTGCTCAGTGCAAAACCACTGCACAGAACAGGACTTATCACTTAAAGCCCTGGTTCACACCAGTGCGGCTTTGAAATTGCTCTACTTCAGCATGATTTCAAAGTCGAAGATCAGAGCGAGTTTTATATGCAATTTCTTTGCAGCTTGCGTCTTCATTAAACAGTGAATGTTAATGCAAGTCGCAATGAAATCGCAGAAAAGTAGTGTAGGAACATTTTTTTAAAGTTGCTGCAACTTGTGTCGCAACAATTTTAACGGTTCCATTGCTGCAAATGGATAACTTGTCATGCAATTTTGAACTGTCAAATTGCATTGGTGTGAACCAGGGCTAAAAGATATGCACTGTGCTGCTGATAACTGAATTCTGTGGTTTTTATGAAGTTCTTTTAAAGTTTGCGGTATATATAATCAGTGGATGTAACTCTTGCATTATTTGATAAAGAACACAGCATTGGTAGACTTGGCAATCCCCGTAAATTCTTGCATAGATAAATTATATAAAAAAGGGGTTTTATTTCAAGTCGTGGGCTTTTATGTTTTCCAGTAACACGTGTCATTTATTCATAATGTATTGTAACAATATACGGCACAAAACACTTTTAGTAGGTGGCTTTTGTATTGCAGACTCTAGTACAGGAGTCTCCAAACTATGGCCCGTGGGCTAAATGTGGCCCTTTGCTTGCTTTTATCTGGGCCTTGGGTCACTATTCCTTCCACTCACACCAAGTATGGAGCACTATTCCTCCCACTCACACCAATGATGGGGCACTATTCCTCCCACCCACACCAACAATAGGGTACTATTCCTCCCACTCACTCCAACAATTGGGTACTATTCCTCCCACTCACACCAATGATGGGGCACTATTCCTCCCACCCACACCAACAATAGGGTACTATTCCTCCCACTCACTCCAACAATTGGGTACTATTCCTCCCACTCACTCCAACAATAGGGTACTATTCCTTCCACTCACTCCAACAATAGGATACTATTCCTTCCACTCACTCCAACAATAGGATACTATTCCTTCCACTCACTCCAACAATAGGATACTATTCCTCCCACTCACTCCAACAATAGGATACTATACCTTCCACTCACTCCAATGATGGGGCACTATTCCTCCCACCCACACCAAGTATGGAGCACTATTCCTCCCACTCACTCCAAGTATGGAGCACTATTCCTCCCACTCACTCCAACAATAGGGTACTATTCCTCCCACCAACACCAAGTATGGAGCACTATTCCTCCCACTCACTCCAATGATGGGGCACTATTCCTCCCACCCACACCATCAATAGGGTACTATTCCTCCCACTGGCACCAACAATATGGTACTATTCCTCCCACTCACTCCAATGATGGGGCATTATTCCTCCCACTCACTCCAACAATTTTATTATTATTATACAGGATTTATATAGCGCCAACAGTTTGCGCAGCGCTTAACAAAATGAAGGCAGACATTACAGTTACAATACAATTTGGTACAAAAGGAATCAGAGGGCCCTGCTCGTTAGAGCTTACAATCTAAAAGGGAGGGTCAATTGATACAAAAGGTAATAGCTGTGGGGGATGAGCTGATGGAGCAAGTGGAACAGTGTATTAGTTAGTAGCCGGGTAGGCTTCTTTAAAGAGAAGGGTTTTCAGGGATCGTCTAATTATGGATAGATTAGGCGACAGTCGGACATATTGGGGTAGAGAGTTACAAAGAATGGGAGAAGCTCTGGAGAAATCCTGGAGGCGAGCACGGGAAGAGGTGACAAGGGAGCTAGAGAGCAGGAGGTCTTGGGAGGACCGAAGAGAGCGGCTTGGTTGATATTTTGAGATCAGGTTAGTGATGTAGCTGGGGGCAGAGTTGTGGATGGCATTGTAAACTATTGTTAGCACTTTGAATTTTATTCGTTGGGTGAGTGGAAACCAGTGAAGGGATTGGCAGAGAGGGGTGGAGGACACTGAACGGTTGATAAGGTGGATGAGTCTTGCAGCAGCATTCATTATGGATTGAAGGGGGGGGGGGGGTAATCTATGTAAGGGTAATCCAATAAGGAGGGAGTTGCAGTAGTCGAGGCGAGAGAAAACCAGGGCGTGAATTAGAAGCTTGGTGGTGTCATTGCTTAAAAAGGGCCGTATTCTAGAGATGTTGCGGAGGTTAAGGCGGCATGATTTGGACAGGGAATGGATGTGAGCCTGAAGGGACAGTGCAGAGTCCAGGGTTACCCCTAGCACCCTGGCATGTGTGGAAGGACTGATAGTTGTTACATTGATCTTGACAGATAATTCCGGGGAAGGGGCACGTGGAGGAGGAAATATTATGAGCTCGGTTTTAGATGGATTCAGTTTGAGGAAGTGGTGAGACATCCATACTGATATGTCTGTTAGTAGATCAGTGATGAGGGAGGAGACTGATGGGGTGAGCTGAGGGGTACAATAATAGGATATTCCTATTCCTATAGGCACTATTCCTCCCGCTCACACCAACAATTGGGTACTATTCCTCCCACTCAAACCAATGATGGGGCATTATTCCTCCAACTTACACCAACAATGGGATACTATTTTTCCCACTCACATCAACAATGGGGTACTATTCCTCCCACTCACAATAACAATGGTGTACTATTTCTCCCACTCACATCAAGTATGGGGCACTATTCCTCCCACTCACACCAACAGCTGGGTACTATTCCCCCCTCTCACACCAATGATGGGGCACTATTCCTCCTACTCACACCAACAATTGGGTACTATTCCTCCCACTCACACTAATGATGGGGCACTATTCCTCCCACTCACACCAACAATTGGGTACTATTCCTCCCACACCCACCAGCATTGGGGTACTATTTCTCCCACTCACATCAATGATGGGGCACTATTCCTCCCACTCACACCAACAATTGGGTACTATTCCTTCCACTCACACACCAATGATGGGGCACTATTCCTCCCACACCCACCAGCATTGGGGTACTATTTCTCCCACTCACATCAATGATGGGGCACTATTCCTCCCACTCAAACCAACAGTTGGGTACTATTCCTCCCACTCCAATGATGGGGCACTATTCCTCCCACTCACACCAAGTATGGGGTACTATTTCTCCCACTCACATGAATGATGGGGTACTATTCCTCCTACTCACATCAAGTATGGGGCACTATTCCTTCCACTCACACCAATGATGGGGCACTATTACTTCCACTGACACCAATTATGGGGCATTATTCCTCCCACTCACACCAGTGATATAATTTTTTCACTCCCACTGACCACTGTTTGACCCCCCTAAATTCTGAAGGGTAGTAAACTGGCCCTTTGTGTGAAAAGTTTGGAGACCCCTGCTCTGGTAGAAGGTTGAGTGTGGTTCTTCCTTTTGGTAAATGTCTTCTTTTTTATGTGAAAACATTAAAATAGACGTTGCATTTAAACTAAAAAAAAATCCCTCCAGCTTTAGTCACATCACTTCCCTGTAATGAAGGATGTCTCATGTTGTGCAGGCAGCTGGATCCTGGAGGCCACATTCATACCTGAGCGTTTTGTAGCTCGAAGCTCCAAATCGCTCAGGGAGAAAAAATCATTTATTCTTTATGGAGATGTTTCACATCTCTGCTCCAAGTCGCCTGAAGTTAGAAAAAGTTTTGGAGTTACTTTTGTAGTTCGATTCGGGCAGATTGGTGCCTTTTTGAAGCAGCTGAATGCAGAAACACATAGCAACAAATGATATATCACATGATAGTTTTCTCTTTTGGCTAATACAAAAATTCCAAAGCTCCAAAACGCTTGGAAAACGCTGTACAAAAACGCTTATACAAACGTGTGTCAAAATGGCTGAAAAAAAACGCGATGCTCAGATGCAGCAGAAATCTCCATTACAGGGCTGCCCTGTCCTCTTCCTGTCTCTGAACTAGTGTCCCCATTGGAAGATTTCCCTTTTATTATTTTTCTGGGGACAGCCCAAAATGTTGGATTTTCTTTTACTTTCAATGATAATGGTAAACAGGACAAATAGAGAGGGTGAATCTCCTTATTGGGGACACAGACAGCACTAAAGAATGACCAAGTTCTCTAATCCTTCTGTACTTTATCCAAAACCGAAGAAAAATGTTTTTTCCTTTAGGGCTCTGTCACACAGCCCGTCCGTCGGACGGACTCCGTTTTTCTCAGCGGGGGATCGATCCGCTGATCCCCCGCTGAGCAGGAGAATGACAGCTGTGTCTCCGCACTGTGTGCGGAGACACAGCTGTCAGAGCCCCATACATCTCTATGGGGGTATCGGATGGAAACGGACCGTCGGTCCGTTCTCTTCCGATCCGCTGGACGGATGGAAAATAGGGTTTCCATCCGTCCAGATTTGACGGATCGGATGTCAGCAGACATGTCTCCGCTGACATCCGATGCCCCATAGAGATGCATGGGGGGACCGTTCAGATCCGCCAAAAAAACAGGCAGGCGGATCTGAACGGTCCGCCTGTGTGAAAGGGGCCTAAGTTATACTTTTATTGAACAAGCTGAAGTTAGAAGCTGATTGGTTACCATGTACAGCTGCACCAGATTTTGCACTCTCAAGTTTTAGGCTGGGTTCACACATATGCGATGATAGATGTTGCATGTGAATCGCACTGCATTGCAGATCACATGCGATGTCTGTGTAGTGCAAATTCAGACATACAGTTTGCTGGTTGATCCGGTCTCCGTGGTGGAGCGGCAGGAGGGGGGGGGGGGATGTGTCCCCTCAGGCTGCTTGTAAGAACAGCCAGGCGGCTGGTTAGCCGCATCGGTTGTTATTACAAAAAAAAAATGGTAACGCCAGCTGCAGACTTCACCCCAGTACAACCCCTTGAAGCAGAAGGCCGCATTTTTGCGTTACGTCGGCATCAAGGGATTGAAAACCTTTCAAAAACACTGAAAAAAAGCGCAAAACACATCAATCACAACTTGCATAGGTGTGAACCTAGCTTTATATGGCTCTGAAGGCAGCAGTATTGTATGTCATGAGCCTGTTCACACAACTCTGCCTTGGTCTGTCGCAATGAGCAATGTAAGACAAAACAAGGACATTCTGCATTCAATTTTGGCTGTATTTTATGCTGTACACTTGTTAATGTTTATATGAACATGTGTACAGTGTAAATGGACCACACACACCACCGCTGCTGCCAGGGCCAAAATGTAAACAATGTGTAGTTCACATCAGTGGCCTAGGCACAGAATGGCCTTGGCGTTCAGTCATTCGGAATGACTGAAGGCTGAGGACATTCTGCACATGTGGCGCTGCCTCTGATTACACATTTCTGATGTGTACAGCTCTTCCTGCATGAGTCGTTCACACAGCGCAGACACAGAATGACCTTGGCCTTCAGTTTTTCAAAATGGCTGAAGCTGAAATTAGTCAGCAGCCCCACCACTGTGCAAATTACTCATTCAGGGCAAGATGTAAATTTCAACACTGTAGTTGTCGGCAGCACATGCGTAGAATATAGTATGTATCCCAACACATACAGACACAAGCCAGTATATATCAGTATGAATTGAAATGTAGTACCACATTTTGGCGGCATGTTGTTTGGTAAATAGTATATGGTCGTGGTCATGGCATATATCAGTTCCTTTTTTTATTTTTATTTTTTTATTTATTGGCTTAAAAATCTTACGATTAAGCTGGATACACACTATACAACTTTTGTTGGTAGATTTCCTTTATGGGCCATACACACTATAAGATTTTCTGAAGACTTTTTTCTTTAGACTTACCAAAATCATATAATATGAGGTCAAACCTAAACACTTTCAATTTGTATGCAATCTGGCAGGTCCTTGCACTACATAGTTGAAGGTAAATCTGAAGGAAATCTACCAACAAAAGTTGGATAGTGTGTATCCAGCTTTAGATTTACCTTCAAGTTTGTAGTGCAAGGGCCTGCCTGATTGCATACAAATTGAAAGTGTTTAGGTCTGACCTCATTATTTATGGTTTAGGTAAGTCTAAAGCCCTGTACACACGCTACGAATTTCCGCCGACCGGTCGTCCGTCTTTTGTCCAGAGTGCTTGTCCATTGGTTGGAATGTGCTCTAGACTGCACACAAATTTTCCCATACGACAGAATTCTACTTCAGAAGTGATGTCATGTGTTGGATAGCTTTCTATGTGTTCTTTCTCTCTGAGCATGCCTAGTCTTCCTCATAAGATTTTTCTGTACTAATGAGACGAAAATCAGATGTGTGTTGACGGAGGACAAAAATGTTATAGCCTGCACATCAGGATTTTGTCAGCCGAAAAGTTGGAGTCGGCTGTCGAAAGCACCATACTAACAATCCGAAAATCGGCAGATCGGTCGTCGGACAAATTTTCCCTTCCGAATATCTTATCGTGTGTACGGGGCTTTAAGCTGGATACACGCTATACAACTTTTGTTGTTAGATTTCCTTTACATTTACCTTCAACTATGTAATGCAAGGGCCTGACTGATTGCATACAAATTGAAAAAGTGTTTAGATTTGACCTCATATTATATGGTTTTGGTAAACCTAAAGACAATTGTATAGTGTGTATGGCCCAGTAAGGAAAAAATCTAAAGAAAATTGTATAGTGTGTATCCAGCTTTAGACAGATCACAACAAATCAGAAACTGATTTTGCCTAAACAATAAAAACTTGCTTCCATCCTCTTACATGTGTGGTTGAACAGAGATTAAAAACTTGTTGGATGACTGTGTTTATACAGGATATACAGGTGCATCTAAAAAAATGTGAGTTTCATCAAAACGTTAATTTATTTCAGCAATTCAATTGAAAAAGGGAAACTCTTATATATTAATTCATTACACACAGAGTGATATATTTTAAGCATTTCTTTCTTTTAATTTTGAATATGGCTTACAGCTAGTAAAAACCCAAAAGTCAGTATCTCAGAAAATTTTAATATTGTGAAAAACCTCAATATTGGAGACTCACGGGGGTTTATTTATTAAAGCTAGAGAGGGCAAAATTAGTCACAAATCTGTAGAAAAACCAATCAGTTTCCAACCTCAGCTTGTTTAAGCTTTAGCAATAAAACCTGGAAACTGATTGGTCTCTCTGCAGAATTGTGGCTATTTTTCCCCCCTCGGGCTTTAGTAAATAAACCCCATTGTATCACACTCTAATCAGGTAATTAATTCAAACCACCTGTAAATGTTTCCTGAGCCTTTAAATGGTCTCTCAGTTGGGTTTAGTAATTTACACAATCGTGGGGAAGACATCTGACTTGACAGTTGTCTAGAAGACAGTCATTGACACTCTCCACAAGGAGGGTAAGTCACAAAAGGTCATTGTTAAATAAGCTGGCTGTTCACAGAGTGCTGTATCCAAGCATATTAATAGAAAGTTGAGTGTAAGGAAAAAGTGTGATAGAAAAAGGTGCACAAGCAACAGGGATACCGCAACCTTGAGAGAATTGTGAAGCAAAGGCTGTTCAAGAATCTAGGAAAGATTCACACAGTGGTTCAAAAGCCACTAGACACAGACGTCATTGTTAAATAAGCTGGCTGTTCACAGAGTGCTGTATCCAAGCATATTAATAGAAAGTTGAGTGTAAGGAAAAAGTGTGATAGAAAAAGGTGCACAAGCAACAGGGATACCGCAACCTTGAGAGAATTGTGAAGCAAAGGTTGTTCAAGAATCTAGGAAAGATTCACACAGTGTTTCAAGAGCTACTAGACACAGACGTATCCAGGACATGGCTACAACTGTCGCATTCAAGCCATGCCTGAACCAGAGACAACATCAGAAGTGTCTTGGGCTAAGGCACTAAAGAACTGGACTGTTGCTCAGTGGTCCAAAGTCCTCTTTTCGGATGAAAGTAAATTTTGCATTTCATTTAGAATTCAAGATCACAGAGTCTGAAGGAAGAGTGGAGAGGCACAGAATCCAAGTTGCATGAGGTCCAGTGTGAAGTTTCCACAGTCAGTGATGATTTGGGGAGCCATGTCATCTGTTGGCCCACTGTGTTTAATCAAGTCCAAAGTCAGCGTAGCCCTTTACCAGGAAATTCTAGAGCAGTTCATGCTTCCCTCTGCTGACTAGCTTTATGGAGATGCTGATTTTATTTTCCAGTACGACTTGGCATCTGCCTACACTGCCAAAAGTACCAATACCTGGTTTAATGTTTATGGTATCACTGTACTTGATTGACCAGCAAACTTGTCTGACCTAAACCCCATACTAGAGAATCTGTGGGGTATTGTCAAGAGGAAGATGAAAGATACCAGACACATGCAGGCAAGCTGAAGGCCACTATCAAAGAAACCTGGCCTTCCATAACACTTCAGCAGTGCCACAGGCTGATCGCCTCCATGCCACACTGCATTGATGTAGTAATTCATGCAAGGAGCCCTGACCAAGTATTGAGTGCATACTATACTGTACATGGATATAGTTTTTAGTAAGCCAACATTTCTGTATTAAAAATCCTTCTTTTTTATTGGTCTTTTAAAATATTCAAATTTTCTGAGATTTTGAATTTGGGGTTTTCACTAGCTGTAAGACATAATCATCAAAATAAAAGAAAGAAATGCTTGAAATATATCACTCTATGTGTAATGAATCTATAAAAAATGTATGAGTTTGACTTTTTGAATTAAATTACTGAAATAAATTGTTTGTTATTATTTTTGAGTTGCACTTATATAATGCTAATATGTATATTAGGCTTTGTAAATGAGCCTCATTAAAGAGGTTGTAAACGCCCCGACAAAAAAAAAAAAAAAAGACAAAGGCATAATGAGCTAGTAGGTATCACATACTAGCTCATTATGAAATACTTACCTTAGAACGAAGCCCTTCCAGCGGTGCCCACTCACCGCTGAGACGGCTGACATCTTCCCCGGTGTTTCTTCCGGGTTTTAAGGCTCTGGTGCTGTGAGTGGCCCGGAGCAGCAATGACGTCACTCCGGTGCTTGTGTGCAGGAGCCGCCTGTTTGTGGCACGGGCTCTGAAGGTCCTGAACGGTACACCTGACTATCAGAGCACATGGGCCGATGTTGTCATGGGCTGCATGCACTCTGTATATCTCCTAAACTGGAAGTTTAGGAGATATTCACAGTATCTACAGGTAAGCATTATTATAGGCTTACCTGTAGGTACAAGTGGTGTAACAGAGTTTACAAACACTTTAAGAGCCTGTTCACACTACTCCGACTTGGTCGCCTGACAAGTAGCTCCCAATGCTGTGCAATGGAACCATTCTAATCAGAGCGACTCAAGTCATCTGACTTAGAAACAGGTTCCTTTTCTTTTTTTTGGGCGAAGTCGGAGCGACTTGCATTGAATTCTATTATGAGAAGTTGTTTGCAAGCCTCGATGAAGTCGCGTTGCAATGGTCGACTTCAAAGTCGCCCGAAGTCGGGGTGACTTTGAGTCGGATCAGTGTGAGCTGGCTCTAAGTCAGTAGTTATGGATGAGCAGAGGAGATAAGGGCCATGTCTGTTTTCTTAGGGGCCCATAAACAATGTGTGACTTAAAATTTAGTCTAACTGCAGAACTATCCTTGTGGTAAATCACGTCTCCTCTAGTATAAGAAATGAAAAGAGGAGCTAAACCAATTGATTTAAAGCAGTTGTATACTCTAATGAAAAAAAAAAAAAAACCCTGCAAGACAAAGGCATAATGAGCTAGTGTGCATCGCATACTAGCTCATTATGAATTACTTACCTTAGAACGAAGCCCCGACACGGACCCCCGGAAACCGCTGTGGGGGCGGACATGATCCCACGGCGTCTCTTCCGGGTTCCGCGGCTCCTACGCTGTGATTGTCTGGAGCCGCGATGACGTCACTCCCGCGCACGGAGTAATTTTCCGGCAATTCTCGGCAAGGAACTCTGAAGGTCCGCCGGACCTTCAGATCGCATGCGCCGCACTCGTCAGCGGCTGCATGCAGTGGTAATATCTCCTAAACCGTGTAGGTTTAGGAGATATTAATTGTACCTATAGGTAAGCCTTATTATAGGCTTACCTGTAGTTAAAAGTAAAAAAAAGCGGTATACTACCGCTTTAACGGTTTCCCAAAACAGCTACATTCTAGGCATGCTGTGAATGATAACTGTCAACTGTTGCTTGTGCTCTTAACTGACCTGTCAAGCCATCTAAAGGCTGGTGTCATAGCTGATCACGTGTAGTACCATGGCAACTGCAGATCAAACAGAAGCCACGATGGCAGCTTTCTTGGTTGGGTTTAGTTCCACTTTAAGGCAGGTAATGGGGCAGTAATATGTGGGTAAATAACCCTTTTTACACTATTGCAACACGAGTAAGCACGATAAGAAATGTGGTGCATTGTGGTGCCATTTATTTAGAATGGCATCCCAACGCACAAGTGCAGTAACTTTTAATGCACCCTCACTGCAGCTCAGCACAATGCACATGCCATGTGATTTGGTGTACTTTGTGAAAAAAAGAAAATGTGATGCAATTATACTTTTTCTTCTGTTGCCTTATAGCAGTTCACATAAGAACAAGATACCAATAGGGCAGTGATGGCGAGCCTTGGCACCCCAGATGTTTTGGAACTACACTTCCCATGATGCTCCACTGCACTGCAGACTGCATGATAGGACATCATGGGAAATATAGTTCCAAAACATCTGGGGTGCCAAGGTTCGCCATCACTGCCATAGGGTAATGTGCGGACTATAACACACCACACAGAATGTACAAGTGTAAAAGGGTCCTTCAAGACACTTAAAACAAAGTAACTGTGAATTACAAGAGGCCATGCATTTTATTGGCAGATAATAATGAATCTAGATTGTACTATAAAAATTCCACCATGGATTCATTAGATTATAAAGTGCGTAGTGCAATGACGGTACTTGGCGAGCAAATGATTCATAACTAGAGAAGCCCTTAATACTCCGCTGATTGCATGCAGGTTGTGCTTAGAGCTACACTTTTATTTTTCTCGGTTTTGTATTCCTCCTAATCATGTGCTGCAAAAATACGTTGGGATTGCGAGCTAGGATGGCTCTATTTTACACTGCAAGGCCATTCGAGTCACATAAAAACATTGCAAATAACGTTGCTAATATTTTCACTTGCGATGATTTTGAAAAAAAAAAAGCTTTTGTGAAACCTTCTCGTTTTTTAGTTATTCCAGATTTAATTTTCTGAAAGTAAGTTGTGGTAAATGTGATACTATCTTAATACTTGTGCATCCTTACTGCAGTTCTGTATCAGGCCCTAGAACCTTTGATACCATTCTAAACCTGCTGAAACGCACACTCGCAAATGCATAGATGTGCCGATTATGTGTAAGCTGTTTTGATGATTACTCAAATGAATCTGGTTATAGTAGAATCATTAGCACTCAAATATGAGCATGATCAAATTTATAATATTCTGGTTAAAAAAAGGCTTTTTTGCCATAATTAAATTTACTGCCTAAAGGAACAATTTTTTAATTAAAAAAACAGGGTGGAAAAAAAAAATCAATGATTTAAAAAAAAAATAAAAAAAATCTGATTTTTTTTAAATTTAAATTCGATATTTTTTTTATTTAAATCTGATTTCTTTGATTTGTATCATATTTATAATAATAAAATGCTTTTGGAGTAAAAATCTATCTAAAGATACTTTTTTATTATCCATACATTATTAATTTAGTTTATTCAGCATAAAATGGAGCTTAGTTATGTAGCATGAGGCTGTATATTCTGCAATATATACATTTTTGGTAAACTCATTCAATGAATCCAAGCTGAGATACCATGCACTGCATTGATGCATTCACAATTTCATACTAACTACCAGCAAGAATGAGTCCTTACATTTAAAGAGCACCTGTCATTTCAGATCCATCATGGCGCCGATTAGCGGACATCCACTTCACCCGCTGCCACCGCGTCCCTAACCTTGTTGTGTCACTGCCGCATCACCAGCCATCCCAATAAAGGGAATGGGACTGTCGGTGAGTCAACAGCGGGTGAGAGGAGGAGCCGCTGCGGGACAGAGATGACAGTTGCGCATTAAAAATTATGATTCAAATCAAGCCTTTTTACTAGTGATTTAAATTGACTTGATTTAGATCAAATCCACCCTGGTAAATAAGAAACGTGTTAAACTTACCTACTCTGTGCATTGGTTTTACACAGGACAGCCCCAATCCTCTTCTTTTTGGGTCCCTCTTGCTGTGGGGGCACTTGAGCAGGCTTGTTCCTAAACCGCACTCCTGTGAATGTACAATGTCTGTTTACACACAGATGGCTTGGCCCCACCCCCACTCTTTCCTCATTGGCTCACTGCATGTGATTGACAGCAGCAGGAGTCAGTGGCTCTTGCTGCTTTGTAAGCCAATGAAAAAAGAGAGAGACCCGGGAGAGCCGCTACTCTTATGCACATTGCTGGATCGAGATGGGGCTCAGGAAAATATAGGGGGGGGGGGGTCTGCAAATCTGCACCCAGAAGGCTTTTTTTTACCTTGAGAACCACTTTAATGTGTCTTAGGCCTCTTTCACACAACTGTTCTGATCAAGTCCGCCTGTCAGTTTTTCCAGACAGACTTGATCAGATGGTCCATTCCTGAACCCTCAGCTCTTCCCGGCGCCAGCATAGGCATCATAAGTGTGGGCATGCAGCTGTGACAGCTTGCGGCTTCACAGCCGGGTGCGCACTGCGCATGTGCGAGTCACACTGCGCCTCCTTAATGGCCGGACAATCTTCTGGGACTGGTGACGTGTCCCAGAAGATTTCAGGGAAGGAGGGGATGAGAAGAACTTCCTAGGTGGCCCCAGCGGTTGTGGGAACTGGATATCTGTCAAAACTAGGTACCCACTCCTCCCAAAAAAATGACATACCAAATGTGGCCTGTAAGGGGGTGGGGAGTCCTTAAAGCAGAACGTCCACTTTTAGGTGGAACTCCACTTTAAGGGTCATGCACATGGGCGTATTCTCCTGTACATCAAAAACAAACATTTGCATTTCTATGTATGTCTTCACACTGGTCCATTGCGCTTTCGTTGTGGTGTTAAACATCTTGCTTGCCGCATTATTGGTCAGTTAGAAAAACTGCACCAAAAATGCACCTCCCCGTTGAAATGCCATAAACACCATTTTCGGCCGATATGATTCGGTCGCCAAAATTTCGGTGCATCTCTACCGGGAGCCCCTGGTGCTGCGTACAGCTGTCCATTGACATGAATGGCCGAAATCATCTGTTTGCAACAATGCCGTGCTAAAGAATGTTATCACAAGGGTGGAGGTGACTGCAGCACTTGGGCTGGGTCATTGCCACACTGGATAAGTGGCTACCTGCAGCAAGGGACCTGGATGGAGGGGGTGCTGGAAAGTATTGCTGGCTTCACAGGGTAAGAGGAACAAAAAGTTTGTCAGGATGGGTTGGGGGGGGGGGGAGGTGGAGGTAGGGAGTGGGCCTTTAATGCTGAACTCCAGGATAAGTAAATATTGGCTAAATACAGGAGGCATGTGTATTTCTTCTAGATCTGTGCAGTGATCCAGAGAAAAACTTCCTGTAATATGACCAGTCATTGCCACTGTCTCTCCTTATGCAGGGTGGCTGGTCATGTCTCCGCCCCCTCCTATAGTTTTCTACAGCACCCTGTAGTGGGTGGGGCCTTTTGGCCCCTCCCACATCTCTGTTCTCTACACAGGCTATGTACAGCACAGCAATGATGTCACTGCTACTTTTACCGAGGGATTTAGTGCACACAAAGTGGATCTACCTCATTTGTGGCTGTTGTGGAATATATTTAAAGTGGAATTTCACTCTCTCAATCAACATGGACTATTTTTAATCCTTATGCTGGTAGCATTAGTAAATAGGAAAGTTTATCACATTTACTTGTTTTAAACTTTTTTTTTTTTTATATTTCTTTAGTTACTTCCTGGTTTCCATGCCTAGGCAAATGAAGTCATACATCCCAGGAGTCTTTAGGAGAGGAGGGAGGGTTCTCAGCCTATGCCAAGGGGGAGATGGATTCCAGGAAGTAAATGATACATAAATCATCTGCCCTTACTCAAGATGTCCACGACTAGAAATGCTGGCTGGGGGGGGGGGGTTCAAAATTATTTCTCAGCAAAATAAAGCATAGGGACATGGATGGATGATGGAGATTGCTTTGAATAATATAAATTAATTAAATAGCATTTTTGTGTCTGTTTGTGGTGATCAGAAGCAATGCAGTTCCACTTTAACCACTTGCACACCAGCTACCAGTTTGCGGGAGCAATCCTGGGGGCGCGCACGCACTCCCATTCGCCAGCGGGTAAGCCGATTCACGGGGCCAGCGGCTGCAATCGTGAAGAGAGAATGGCGGTTTGCTGTTGTAAACACAGCAGACGGTTGTTCTCTCAGGAATCAAAACAGAGCTCCTGTTATCCTCCTATTTAGGAACACAGATCTTTGTGTTGATTTCACAAGCCCATCCCCCACACAGTTGGAAAACACCCCCTTGGCTCACATTTAACCCTTTGATCGCCCCTGGGTTAACCCTTTTCCTGCCAGTGTCATTAGTACAGTAACAGTGTATATTTTTAGCACTGCTTACTGTAGTAATGTCACTGGTCCCCCCAAAAGTGTCTAAAATGTCAGTTAGGTCTGCCGCAATGTCGCAGCCCCGCTAAAAATCGCAGATCGCCGTCATTACTAATAAAAATTACATAAATCTTTCCCCTAGTTTGTAAACACGATAACTTTTGCGCTAAAGCAATCAAAATATGCTTATTGGGATTTTTTTTTACCGCAAATGTGTAGCAGAATACAAATTGGCCTAAAATTATTAACACATTTTTATTGGGAATGTTATATAGCAGAAAGTGAAAATAAATATATATATATATATATATATATATATATATATATATATATATATATTTTTTTTTTTTTTTTTTTCAGAATTGTCACTCTTTTTTTGTTTATAGTGCAAAAAATAAAAATCACAGAGGGGATTAAATACCACCAAAAGAAAGCTCTATTTGTGGGAAAAAAAGGGACATCAATTTTATTTGGGTACATCGTCGCACAACTGCGCAATTGTCAGTTAAATAACGCTGTGCGGATTTGCAGAAAATAGCCTGGTCTTTAAGAGGGAAAATCTTCCAGTCCAGAAGTGGTTAAATAAAGTTTTTTTTTTGTGCTTGGGGTTCAGCTTAAAAATTCAGTTGGCGTTCGTTCTAGAAAACTAGCTTCAATCAGCGTAATTCTTAGTTTCTCATGTTTGCGCATAATCTGACCTCTGCACAATGAAGATTGATTAACCTTGCTCAAAAAATGTTTAGTTATTACTGTAATTTGAAACATCAGTCACCTTGCCGTCTGAATTTTTTTTTTTTTGCCTGCTAGACTGTAAATGGGTCTTGTCAGATGCTTTGAAATGTGTCCATTATAGATGATTTGAAGACATTATATCCTTTTTGTAAATGACCACAGCAATATAGGGGGTATTTGTACTGCCTGAGAGCAAACAGCACAGGTCAGAGGTCGCAGTGGTGCTAAAGCATCATCAGCAATTGTAATCGCTGCTCTAAGTACGGGCTGTACAATAATTGACATGACAAGGAAAGCATAATAGCGATGAGTGCCAAAGCAGGAAATCAATTATTTGGTGTAAGTTGCCGCTATATAAACATTACAATAGTATGGCCTTTAATGACGGACTGCGAATAGTTTAATGCTATGTAATTAATCACAGTAAACCTCTCCAGACAAGGACAAATGAACAATTTGCTGTTTTCTGGGAGTATAGCGCTAAGAAAGTACCAGAAACCCCGGGACCGTTAACAATATTATGTGTACATCAATGAATTCATCTCTGCACACTTTTGTTATTTAACACGAATATTGGAAAGTCCCCGGTTTCATTTCAACTTTATTGAAATGACTGCCATAAAAATTACGAAGCTTCTGAAATGCAGTTTATTAAACCATAAAACAGTTGGAAATGTTTTTTGAAATTGTTTTCTTTTTTTTTTTCTGGTGTTTATAATGAAATAGTGTTAGCATAGGAAGTTATTTTAGTGTGAAGCGATAAGAAATTGGCAGTAAACATTAAAGTGGAACTTTAGGCAGAAAATTCCTGCTAGATAACTTCAGGCTTCACCCTTTTGAGTGCTCCAAAAAAATAAGGTGAACCAACCACCTTTCTCCTGCGCTCAGATACCAAGGCTCCCCGATTGCTCTTTCCACGGGACTTTACAAATGGCGTCTCGGATGGCTACGGTCTTGCTGCCCTAAAGGACTTGGGTAGTCCAACAGTACTGCAAATATAAAACACCTAGCGCATTATCCTCAATAATGGCTTTATTGTTAAAACATAAAAATGGCTACTCACAAACATAGGTAAAAATCAATCATATCGAACTCAAGAACTTGAGTATCAGAAGTAGTCCATACGATTGTCCATAGTCCTATTTGGATGATGGCTGACGCGTTTCAAGGCATACGCCTCTTCCTCAGAGCCACTGTGTTATAGTCTACTCGCAGATTTATATATCACTGAAAAGGCCCAAGCCCCATCCATGCGGTCTAATAGTCTCCTCCCTCTGGGGTGTAGCAGTGGTGCTCGAAATCCTCCCACTTGCATCACTGCTAATCTACCTCCAGATGGGTGGGTTCATGGTATCAATATAGTATCAATATAGTACATGCATCCTATTCACATATTTAAACCAGTAATAAACATACACAGGAGCGAACATGCAACTGAAAGTACTAGTACAAATACAATTTTTGAGTATAAATACAATAAAAGAACAATTTCACCCTTTTGAGGATATAGCTATGTAAAACATTAAAAATACACTATATTACCAAAAGTATTGGGACGTCTGCCTTTACACGCACATGAACTTTAATGGCATCCCAGTCTTAGTCTGTAGGGTTCAATATTGAGTTGGCCCACCCTTTGCAACTATGACAGTTTTAACTGTTTTGGGAAGGCTGTCCACAAGGTTTAGGAGTGTGTCTATGGCAGTGAAGGCGAACCTTGGCACCCCAGATGTTTGGGAACTACATTTCCCATGATGCTCAACTACACTGCAGAGTGCATGAGCATCATGGGAAGCATAGTTCAAAAACATCTGGGTTGCCAAGTTTCGCCATTACTGGTCTATGGGAATGTTTGACCTCTCTTCCAGAAGCGCATTTGTGAAGTCAGGCACGAGAAGGCCTGGCTTGCTGTCTGTGCACTAATTCATCCCAAAGGTGTTCTATCAGGTTGATGTCAGGACTTTGTTCAGGATAGTCAAGTTCCTCCACCCCAAACCCGCTCATCCATGTCTTTATGAATCTTGCTTTGTGCACTAGTCCAAATCATTTGGTGTAGGGGGGATTATGGTGTGGGGTTGTTTTTCAGGGGGGTTGGGATTGGCTCCTTAGTTCCAGTGGAGGAAACTCTTAAGGCGTCAGCATACCAAGACATTTTGGACAATTTCATGCTCCTAACTTTGCGGGAGCAGTTTGGGGATTCCTGATCCAACAGAACTGTGCACCAGTGCACAAAGCAAGGTCCATAAAGGCATTGATTAGCGAGATTGGGGCGGAGGAACTTAACTTGCCTGCGCAGAGTCCTGACCCCAACCCGACAGAACACTTTTGGAATGAATTCCCATGGAGACTGCGAGCCAGGCCTTCTTGTGCCTGACCTCACAAATGCGCTTCTGGAAGAATGATCAAACATTCCCATAGACACACCCAAATATTGTGGACAGCCTTCCCAGAAGAGTTGAAGCTGTTATAGCTGCAAAGGGTGGACCAAGTCAACATTTAATCCTACGCTTTAAGACTGGGATGCCATTAAAGTTCATGTGCGTGTAAAGGCAGGCGTCTCAATACTTTTGGTAATATACTGTAAGTGCCTATTCTGGTTAGCCACTTCCGGACCGCCCTCCACAGATTTACGTCGCTACTTTGACGTTAAATTCCAGGGTTATGGCAGCAGATATTTTTTTATCTTTCACTTTAAAGTAGTCCCAGTGGCGTATTCGCCGTGGGATCACTTTTATGGGCGGCAGGGTGAGGTGCCCCCCCTCCTGCCGCTTCCTGGTCGTTTTCCCTACTTACTGGAGCCATCGGTAGCGGGGAAAACTATCTGGTCCTTTCCCCTCCTAGGCAGGAAGTGGAGTGAGGGCAAGCTGGCCCCCTACTTGACTATATGGCCTTGGAGAACCGGAGCGACATCATACGTCGCTTCCTCCCAACGGCCTTAAAGGGCCCATTTTTTCCATTTTGATGTGAGATCTGAGGTCTTTTTGACCCCAGATCTCACATTAAAGAGGACCTGTCCTGCTTATTTCTATTACAAGGGATGTTTACATTGTAATAGGAATAAAAGAGATTTTTTAAAGGGACATTTTAAAAATAAAAGGTAAAATAAATAAGAAAAAAAAAATGTAAGCGCCCCGTCCCTCCGAGCTTGCGCGCAGAAGGGAATGCATACGCAAGTCACGCCCACATTTGTAAACGGTGTTCAAACCACACATGTGAGATATCGCTGCGGTCGCTAGAGGAAGCGCAATAATTCTAGTTCTAGACCTTCTCTGTAACTCTAAACTGGTAACCTGTAGAAATTTTTAAAGCGTCACCTATGGAGTTTTTTAAGTACCAAAGTTTGTCGCCATTCCGCGAGCGTGCGCAATTTTGAAGCATGACATGTTGGATATTTATTTACTCAGCGTAAATAATCTTTCACATTATAGAAAAAATTGGGCTAACTTTACTGTTTTGTTTTTTTTAATGCAGTTAAATTTATTTCTTCCAAAAACATTGCGTTTAAAAGACCGCTGCGCAAATACCGCAAATATTGCAATAACCGCCATTTTATTCTCCAGAGCCTTTGCTAAAAAAATATTTATAATGTTTGGGGGTTCTATTAAATTTTCTAGCAAAAATAATGATTTTAACTTGTAAACAACAAATAGGCCTGGTCCTTAAGACCCCTTTCACACTTTGGGACATCAAAATCGCACGACAAGTCGTTCTCCATTATTTCCAATAAGTACCATTCATATCAGTGCGATTTGAAGTCACACCGACTTCAAAGTAGTCCCTGCACTACTTTGGCATGATTTTGATGCATTTTGAGGCCAAAGACATTCAAGCCCAGTCAAACTTATATCAAAATCGTGGTAAAATCGTGCGACTTTGAACTCGCACAAGTGTGAAAGGGGCCTAAGTGGTTAAAGTGATATTACAGGCTATGTAAAAAAAAAAATAATAATAAATACACATGTTTTACGTACCTGCTCTGTGCATTGGTTTTGCACAGAGCAGTCTGGATCCTCCTCTTCTTGGGTCCCGCGCCGACACTTCTGGCCCCTCCCTCCTGCCGAGTGCTCCCAGAGCAAGCAGCTTGCTATGGGGGCACCCAAGCAGGCTTTTTTCCGAGCTTCTGCTCTGTCTGTCCATTCAGACACAAAGCCGCGTCTCGGTCCTGCCCCCTCTCTCCTCATAGGCTCGCTGACTTTGATTGACAGCAGTGGGAGCCAATGGCACCTGCTTGTGTCTCAGCCAATGAGGAGGAAGAGTCGCTGGAGAGCCAAGGCTTTCGAGCACATCATGGATTGAGATGGGGCTCAGGTAAGTATTACTACTACTGCAGAAAAGTTTTTTGTCTTAATGCATAGAATGCATTAGGTAAAAATCCTTCTGCCTTTAGAATCACTTTAAATCCAAATACTTTTGGTAATTTATATATACACACAGTATATACTGTACGTGTGTGTATGTATATATATATATATATACACACACAACAAAAACACATAAACATCAATATACACTGTTAACATTATTTACATGAAGTGGATGTAAGCATAATGAGAATATAAGTAGGACACTCCTTGTTATTCATACAGTCTCTGAAGGTACCTTATTGGTTATTGATTGCCTAGAATGATGACTGCAGTTGTACAAAAACTATAATGTATATTTGTGTATAGGGGATCATTGCATTACATATAAATGTCTCTAGTTTGTAATCTGTCTAAAAGAGGATATATTTTGCTTGCTGTAAATCTTTCTATAGTGTTACAAATCGTGGTGCTGCCAATTTTAAAAGGTTCTATTAATATGCAACTGTATGTTAATGGACCCAGAATCTTTTACTGCTCTCCACTGAACCTTTGAAAACACATTGGAATGTTCATCACGATTTAGTACATTAAACAAAAACCTGCTTTGCAAAGTGGTGTATGTCACTTAACTATCTATGTATGCGCAGAAGGACGAAATGTCATTAATAATACATCATTAGTGGCTCACTTCATTGCACGTGCACTTATTATGTTCCTTTAATGTATGCGGCACTCCTTTTTAGGAACTTGCTAAATTGTGTCTATAAATCCTGTATTTATCATTGGGTGTATTCTAGAAGTTCTTACATGTAATTATGGCATTGAGTTTGTATAAAGAATGTTTCTGGCAGCATCCCCATGGAGATATTCTCTTAAGCTATTTAACAGGTGGCTGGCTGGAAATGATTGCACAAACCAGAACACCTTTAAAGGGGAACTCCGGTCAACCCAAAAGGAAGAATAATTTGGGGTTTTGAGTAATAACGAATAGTTATTTTTAGGATGAGCTCTAAAAGTATTGATTTAATCCCTCTTGGCAGGTGTACACGTAGCACGTAGAATGATTAAAATCTGGAAATTGAATTTAACTCAACAGGGAATCTATAAGGAATGAAAATTAATAGTGTTAAAATCCTGATATAAAGGCTGATTGATGGGCTGCAGTGCTGTTCTGTAGAAGTGAAATCGCAGGATGTTAAGAGAAGCAAATTATCTGTATCTTTGTAGGATTCAAAAGCTTACAGTTCATGTTCTTTCTAAAGAAGCCACAGCCTGAGTAGAAAAGCCTGTCCCCTAGCCAGCATTCTGCAGAGAAGGATCTTCCCTGTGTGGAAGCAGATTTCCCTTACATTTCTGGATGTCACACCACTTCCTCAAACTCAATCTATCCAAAAGTGAACTTATAATCTTTCCTCCCCCACGTGCCACTTCCCCTGATCTCTCTGTCAAAATCAATGGCACAACTATCAGCCCATCACCACCAAGAATCTAGGTGTAATCATTGACTTTGATCTTTCATTTAAGCCCCACATCCAATCATTGTCCAAATTTGCCGCATTAACCCCCGCAACATCTCCAAAATACGCCCCTTTCTAACCAATGACACCACAAAGCTCTTAATTCCCTGGTCAACTCTCGCCTCGACTACTGCAACTCCCTTCTCATTGGCTTACCTTTACATAGGTTATCCCCCCCTTCAGTCCATCATGGATGCTGCTGCCAGACTCATCCACCTTACCAACCACTCAGTGTCTGCCACCCCTCTGCCAATCCCTCCACTGGCTTCCACTCATCCAACGAATGAAATTCAAAATACTAACAACTTACAAGGCCATCCACAACTTGGCCCCCAGCTATATCACTGGCCTAATCTCAAAATACCAACCTAATCGTTCTCTTCTTTCCTTCCAAGACCGCCTTCTCTCTAGCTCTCTCGTCACCTCCTTCAATGATCGCCTCCATTACTTTTCCAGAGCCTCTCCCATCCTATGGAACTCCCTACCTCAATCTGTCCAATTATCTTCCACTCTGTGAGCTTTTAGTCTATCCCTGAAAACCCTTCTCTTTAGAAAAGCCTATCCTGCCCCCACCTAACAACTGTTTTCCTTTTCTCTCCTAGCTCATCCCCCACAGCTATTTGTACTATTAAGCATGCCTTTTACTTGACCCTTCCTTCTAGATTGTAAACTCTAACGAGCAGGGCCCTCTGATTCCTGTAAATGTACTGTCTGCCTTCATCTTGTTAGGGGCTGCGAAAACTGTGTTATATAGATCCTTTACAATGATGATAATATTTCTGTTCTGGTGGCAACTGAGAGTTTTCAGTTTTATACTTGCTTTCATTCCTTGTGATAGTGGTATAAAGATGAATAATTGGCATCTCAAAAAATCTACATATGAAGATTTGTGGATCTACATTGCAACTGGTTAAGTACAAGATACAGAGGCCTACAGGTTTCAGCCCTCAGCCTTCATTATAGCCATCTTTATCATTGCCATCTTTATACCAGTTTGCATTTGGGTGCATGGAAGACACCCTCAGCCAGTGCACCGACTACTCATCTTTCCTGGGAATTCGGCTGGGCATTGTCCTTCATTGCATGCTCTGATAACATTGGCGTTCAGGACAAAATAAAAAGGGTGCGTTTCCCTAACTGGGACACAGACCGCAATAAAAACCTCACAGTGTTTTCAACTCTTCACCATTCTATCCAATTCCAAAAAAAAAATACTTTAATTATACTTCAAGAATGGCCCAATTCACGCTTCTACATTGCTTTATGCTTTGTGGTACCTTTCATTTTGAATGGGACCCCAATGCCCTAGGGCGATGCATCTACAATTAGCAATGGACGAGCTCCACCAATATTCAATATATGATTTTGGCAGCCCATTCGTTTTCAGTGGGCTGCTTTGCACAATGACTTAACAGGCTTTAACACACCTGCATTTAAATGGAAGAAAAGCATGGGTCTAAATTTTCTCAAAAATGTTCCCTATCCCTCCTCCTACTTGCTAATCTATATAAAAAAAGTTGACACCCTTGGACAAGAGTGGATTAAAAATAGGTAAGTACACATGTACTTACCTATTTTTAATCCACTCTGGTCCAAGGATGTGATTCTGCAGCTGCAGCTCCGCTCAACAAATTTTGTGGATTCTAGGAGCCTTAACGTCATTCAAAGGCTCCCATGGCCCAGCCGTTGTCAGTCCCTGCAGCAGCTGCTCATAGGAGAGCTGGGAGCAACAAGATCACATGACTGGTCTGTAGAAGATTAAAAATACATACAACACATACATATATTGTCAAAGGTATTGAGACACCTACCTGTACACGCGCATGAACTTTAATGGCATCCCAGTTTTAGTCCTTAGGGTTCAATATTGAGTCGGCCCACCCTTTGCAGCTATAACAGCTTAAACTCTTCTTCAAGGGTGTGCACAAGGTTTAGGAGTGTGTCTATGGGAATGTTTGACCATTCTTCCAGAAGCACATTTGTGAAGTCAGGCAGTGATGTTGGACTTGCAGTCTCCACTCTAGTTCATCCCAAAGGTGTTCTATCGGGTTAAGATCAGGACTCTTTGAAGGCCATTCAAGTTCTCCCACCCCAAACTCACTCATTCATGTCTTTATAGACCTTGCTTTGTGCACTGGCTTGCAGTCATGGTGGAACAGGAAGGGGTCATCCCTAAGCTGTCCCAACAAAGTTGGTTGGAAGCACAAAATTGTCCAAATTGTCTTGGTGTGCTGACGCTTTAAGAGTTCCTTTCACTGGAACTAAGGGGCCAAGCCCAAACCCTGAAAAACAACCCCACACCAAAATCCCCCCTCCATCAAAGGATTTGGACCAGTGCACAAAGCAAGGTCCATAAACACAGGGATGAGTGATGTTTGGGGTGGAGGAACTTCACTGGCCTACACAGAGTCCTGACCTCAACCGGATAGAACCCCTTTGGGATGAATTATGCCCAGTACACACGATCCGAAAATCGGACAACGCTCCGTCCGTTTTTGTTTGGTTGCTAGGAACTCTCAATTATATTTGCAAATGGGAGAGGTTACTTACCATACGAATTTTCTCGGACGATGATTCAAAAGCTTCCGGTATGCGTAACCACGCTGTAGCGTGTGAGGGGAAATGATGTCTACTGCTCACCATTTTTTTCGGACGAACAACATACTGATAATCCGATTATCGTACCATGTGTTATAATACGATCAAAATTTTCATGCTTGCATGACCGGATAATATCGGGCGAACTGTCGTGATCGCCTCTCGTAAGCTGTGTACTAACGATCAGATTATCGTCCGATCTTTTCACAAGCGTTATTTTTCGTCCGATTTTCGGATCGTGCGTACGGGCCATTAGGGTGGAGACTGCGAGCCAGGCCATCTCTTCAAACATCAGTTCCTGACCTCACAAATGCACTTCTGGAAGAATGGTCATACATTCCCATAGACACATTCCTAAACCTTGTGGACAGCCTTCTCAGAAGAGTTGAAGCTGTTATAGCTGTAATGGGTGGGCCATCTCAATATTAAACCCTACAGACTGAAGCCCCGTACACACGTACCGATCGTCGTCATACAAACGTCGGCGGACGAAAGATCTGCCGATTGTACGCTTGTTAGGCTCCATGTACACGGGACGTTGTTAAAAGTCCCTTTGAATGCTGGAATTTTTAGGACGTTTGAAACGTCCGTTCGGTCGCGTTTGTACCCGCGTTTAGCGGGCGTTTAGCAGCGTTTGCGGGCGTTTGCGTTTAGAACCGTTCCTAGAGGTCAAAAAAATTATTCCCCTTTAAAATGGAAAAACGCGAACGCTAAACGCGGGTCATCGCGTTCGGACGCCTTCAGACGCGTTTGTGCGTTTGAAACGCCGGGAAACACACGTTCGAACGCAAATAATTGCGTTCTAAAAAAAGTCCCTGAACGCAACTGCCTGCAAATGACTGTAAACGACCTGGTGTAAATGGACAGATAAGATAAAATGTAGATGGGTTCAGGGGCTTCTGAAAAAAACGCCCAACTGCTCCTAAACGGCCATTTCCAGCGTCCCGTGTACATGGACCCTTAGTATGGTGCCTCCGACAGATGTCTGCGCACATTCTGCGGACAAGAGTCTTTCTTGCAAACATGAAAATTTTTGTATGCCGACACCAGAACGGACGATTGTTCGCCAGTCAGTACAGAATTCTGCCGACAGACCGCAGATTTGCAAGACTGGGCATGCTCAGAAAAGAAAAAACACAGGGAAAGTTAACCATTACATGACATCACTTCTGCAGTCAGCTGAAGTCGGCGGACAACATTCTTGTGCTGTCTTTGCACTTTTCATCAGACATCGACATCCCGGGGAGAAAAGACGAACGTTTGTATGACGACGATCGGTACGTGTGTACGGGGCTTAAGACTTGGATGCCATTAAAGTTTATGTGCGTGTAAATGCATTCATGCCAATACTTTTGACAATATAGTGTAATCTTAATCTTTTATATCCATGTTACATTGATTCAAAGATACAAAATGATCATGGAGCAGTCATAAAGAAATCTTTGAGTAGTGCAGGATTAAAACAGTCGTTGCCTTGTAAAAAGAAATCCGTTTGGATGAATCTCAGCTGTTAACTGTGCAAAGAATAAAAGTCGTTACAGGTCACCGCCTATGAAGGCCTGACATATTTGCGCTAAAAAAATAAATGTGCATAAAGATGGAATCTCCCAAGTGTCTGATCCCCCCCTCCTCCACACATACAAAAAATCTGATTCCCTTACGAATGATCACTTTGCTCTGAAACGTAGGCCGATTGAAAAACTGGGTGATCTGCCTAGTTCACTGTACTGGGGAGGGAGAGACTGCAGCTGTAGCAGCTAATGCTGCCTGTGGTGACCTAGCCAAGAACAAAGCTCCTCCAGCACACTGACAGCTTCCTAGAGCTGCATTGAAACGCTTTGTTCTCATTAGTCAGGATAACATAATGTCAGCCTGCATCTGTAAAAGCTTTTCCAAACTGTTAAACATCATACTCGCTCCTTAAATTTGTTACAAACGGCCGTAAATTGATTCCTGCAGCTATCAGCGTCTTCTCCTAAAGTTCTATTGCCCAGAAACAAATATGATAAAATTCTTTAAGTCTGCGAGTGAGCGATCCTGTTGTAAACTTGAAATGTAAGTAATAAAATGTGATTATTCTGCAGCAGCTTCAGGCCGAACGATTTACATGTCACGGAATGTTTTATAGAAATGTAACAGGTTTAGACGCAAATTGGAATGCATGCAAATTATGTTTTATTTATTGATCTGCTAATTTTGGGTGAATGCTTACAGGTGAGAACACTACACCATTGGAGATGCCAACAGCTTTTCGTATCTCTGAAAAACAAAAGTGTAAAGATTCTGCGCTGTATGCTGTAAAAAAATATAAAACAAGGCAGCTAACACATAAGCTGTATACCCAATTTAAAATGTGGTAAGAAAAAGAAGGTGTAGCACACTAAACATAATCAAACATCATTCAAATGTGAATAAAAAAAAAAAAACGAATAAATGCATTTAAAAAAAATAGTTTAAAACCAAAAGTCCATGCATCATGATGCCATAAAAGGCAATAATCAATGGTAAGGCAATCGCTCCAATGTGCAAATATATGGTAAACGATCGCGTATCACCGCCACCAACAGAAAGATTGCAAACTCACCAGATATCAAGGCTGCCGACTGGGTTTGTAACCCTCTTTCTGAGAGTGATGTGTTTTACTTTTGTATACCTGGTATTTTAATAAAGTTGAAGTTTTAAAAAAAAAGATATCAAGGCTGCCACTACAGCAGCAAGAAAGCCTCAAAACACTTATATGGGTCACTCTTGGTATGGAGACAGTGGATATCTTCCGCCAGGTTACCACAGCAGGTTCCAACTGGCGATAAATCAGCTCAGCCAAAGCCCAGAAGTATGATCATAGTGTAGTAGGTTTATTCAATCATAACATAATACAAAGCATTTCCAAGTAAAAAGTAGCACATAAAACTCACATAGATTGCTGCTGGCGACCTAGGATCGATCAGAAGCGGAACGTCAATGGCAATTATAATGCCCTGACACGTTTCGTCCTAAAGGATGTTGTCAAAGCGTCACAAAATCGTGGTGTCTCCGGAATTGATCACACCTGCCAATTAGGGACACTATTCCTTATATATTTGCCTAGATGTCCGTGCTAAATTACCCTTTGACAAGACGAAACACGGGGCGTCATATTTGGCATTGACGTTCCATTGCTAAGCGATTCCGGGTCGTCAGCGCAATCTATGTGAGTTTTATGTTCTATTTTTTACTTGAAAATACTTTGTATTGTATTATGATTGAATAAACCTACTACACTATGATCATCCTTCTGGGCTCTGGCTGAGCTGATTTATCTCCAGTTGGAACCTGCTGTGGTTTGATTTGCTTACGTTTGATTATGTTTAGTGCACTATACCTTCTTTTTCTTTTTATATCTCTGGTGACTCTAATGGTAAGGTCTCTGTACTTAAAACAGAACTAAACCCTCCTATCCTTTAGGCTTGTTTCACATGGGCTTCGGTTTGTATAAGAGCAGTGTGAACAGCAAGCTTTCACAAAGCCTTTGTAGAGCTTTTAGCAAGCTTTGTTGAACCTTTAAAGTACCATTCACTTCCAATTTGTAAATGTTGAACACAGCTCCTAATGGAAGTGCTGATTGTCACTTTAAACAAGCTGCTAGCAGGCTTCAGCACTTCTTAAAGCTTGTTGCAGCCTGCTTAAAGAGGAAGTAAATGCTACCTCTTCTTTTTTTTTTTTCCTTTTTCCTGACCTGCATGCAAAGTAAAGGCATAATGTACTAGTATGCATCGCTTATGTGAAACCTACCTGCAAATGAAGCCCTCGTTATCACCGCTGGAGGCCACATATATATTCGCCTGTCTTCCTTCTGCATCTGCAGACTTTGGCTGTGTGACTGGCTGGAGCTGCGTGACGTCATGGCACAGAGCTTTGAAGAAAAGGTCCGGGGGGGGGGGGCTGTTTCTTTAGAGCGGATGCGCCGATGACATCATCAGCTGCATATACATTAGCTGCCATATTGGGCTTCGTGTACACTAGCAGCTCCTAAACTTCAGTTTTTTTGCCAAAGCTCCTAAACGTAACTCACTTAGCAGAGTTTAGGAGCTGCTATGTTTAGGTAAGGATAAACCTCCCTCTCCTGAACGCAGATGAATCATGTTCAGGATAGGAACATTTTGACCGCCGGCTGCAGGAAAAACGCAAACCGCTCTAAAAAACGTGTTTTCTCGCGGCAGCAGTCAGTGTAGGCTAGTGTACATGAAGCCGTTAAGCATAGTACACACCACTAGTTGTGGGTTGAACAAAAAAAAAAAAACACCTGACAGCTGCTGTACTAACAATCCGATGTTAGTACAGTGAACTCCCCTGCTGTTCTATTGTGTTCTAACAAGGGGACACCCCACCGCCAGAACACTCCGGGAAGCGCTCCCTGCCATTTGCTGAGAGTGGTGATCGGAAGCTGGTGGCTGCTGGTTTTCCAGCATGCTTGTCTGACAGAAGCCAGCTTCTGTCTGATCGGCTGACATACATGAGCTGAATGTCGAATGTTTTTTTTTAACTGGCCGATGTCGCCCAACATTTGGCCCATGTGTACTAGGCTTTAGCCTCTGCTCGATCTGCAGTTGCCATGGTACAGCGCATATGATTAGCTATGATACCAGCCATTTGGTAGTTTGACAGTTTGGTTGAGAACCAACATAAGCATACTAGTAACTGTAACAGTTATCATTGAAGACATGTCTTGAATGTAACTGCTTTGGGAAACAGATCAGGGGGTTTAATTGCCTGATTTTGTGCTGGAGATGTCAGGGGCGTGCGCGATGGCTGCCAGGACCCGCCGATTGTTCGGAAGAATGACAAAACGGCGGTCTGCCTATGTAAACAAGGCAGACCGCTGTTCTGTCACAGAGGAAGAGAGAGCTAAGCTGAAACACAGATCTCTCTTTTCCTCTAGTGCATCCACTCCCCCCACAGTTGGAATGTACTCCCTAGGAGCACACTTTACCCCTTGATCACCCCTGGTATTAACCCCCTTCCCTGCCTGTGTCATTTATACAGTAACAGTGCATTTTTTTTTTTTTTTAGCACTGATCAATGTATTGGTGTCACTGGTCCCCAAAAAGTGTCACTTAGTGTCAGATTTGCCTGTCGCAATACCGCTAAAAATCGCTGATTGCCGCCATTACTAGTACAAACAATAAAAAATAAATAAAAAGTCCATAAACCTATCCCATCGTTTGTAGACGCTATAACTTTTTCGCAAACAAATACCAAAAATATGTAGCAGAATACATTTTTAAAGAACAACTGTCATCTCTGACTCCCAGGAGCTCCTCCTCGGACCCGCTGTGGACTCACCGATAGTCCCATTCACTTTAATGGGACGTCTGGTGATGCGGCAGTGACACAACAAGGTGAGCGACGTGGCGGCAGCAGGTGAGTGGATGCCCGCTAACAGGCGCTGCCATGAAGGATCTGAAATGACAGGTGCTCTTTAAATGTAAGGACTTATTTTTGCTGGTAGTTAGAATCTTTAATAATTGCAAACAAAATGAAGGTTTCCAATTTAGAATAACAAGCTGTCAAGTTAGTAAAACAGCGATATCAGAATCGATTTAATCATACAGTTTGTAGTGTACATACATTTTCAAAACAATGGGATAAAGGAATATTCCTGAACTTTGTTTTATCTCATGTTTACTTGTAATTGTGTGAATGCATCAATGCAGTGCATGGTATCTTAGCTTGCAGAGCTTGGATTCATTGAATGAGTTTACCAAAAATGTAAATTTTGCAGAATATACAGCCTCATGCTGAATAAACTAAATTATTACTGTATCCTAAACAGAAAACTATATGTAGATAGGTTTTTACTCCAAAAGCATTTTATTAAAATACATTTAATAAAAATTTAAACAAATCCTTTTTTTTTTTTTAAATCATTGATTTTTATCCACCCTGGACCTGTTAAAGTATACCTAACGGCAAGTTGGGATTTGGGACTGACTTTTGACTACTTCTACATCTGTTACCAAGGAATAAGGGCTAGGAACAGGGGGACCTGCCTGGTGGTAGATTGCTCCTCTATTAGTATTGTAACAGCCACACAGCACTATGCATTGCTTATACTGGAAGCACATAGCACAGACATGAAAAATCTGATGCTAGCTCCAATTCAAATAAGAGTAAAAACATTCAGATATAAGAGTGGATCGGTACAGAGTAAATTAACAATGGTTCATTGTTGGCTCTACTTTGTGTGATTATTTAGAGAAAGGAAAAAAATGTAATCTTTTTTTGTATTGGATGAAAAATCTGCTCGCTTATGACCATTGTCAGTCTGATAATAAAATTTCTTAGTAACAATGTATATTTTGTTGTCATGTAGATCCTCAAAATGTCAACTGAAGGCCAAAGGGTGGATGACAGTCCAACAACTAGCGGAGGTAGCTCGGATGGAGATCAACGGGATGGGGTTCAAAATGAGCAAGAGCGGGAAAAGGTTCAACCCAAGAAAAAAGAAGCAAAGATATCCAGCAAAACTGCTGCCAAATTATCCACTAGTGCCAAAAGGTAGGTATAAGTCTGTTTCTTTTTCATTATGAATCTGGATCCTAATAATCATTCTCGCATGTCCTGGATCTTCTGTTAATCTGAGTATTAAAGTCGAAGTTTCAGCACAGTTCAGCAGAACAGTATCTTCAAGTGCCAGGGAGCATTGGCCGGCATTCAGCTGGCATTAAGACAGCGCTAACAGGCATTTCTCTTACGTCCTCCGACAGTCGCCGCCTCTTCATATTCGTCACATATGGGGTATTAGACTTTGCTCCGAAGGAGCTACTCCTTCGGAGCAAAGTCTAATACCCCATATGTGACGAATATGAAGAGGCGGCGACTGTCGGAGGACTCAGAGAAAGGAATTTTACAGGTAAGATTTTACAAAATTCCGTTTTTTCTGTACAGTGTCCCAGTTGTACCTAGTTGAGCCAGAGGAGTATCCCACTCATCCCTTCTCCCATCCCCATTATAAAATAAACAAAACAAACTGCTAAACAATATGTATAAGCCAATATGTAATAAATTACAAAGATCTTAAGAAGGTCTAAATATCAATAATTCGTTATTTTTAGTTAAAAATACAACCTGTGTACATAGAAGAATGTGTATTTGTTGAACTATATTTACAACTGCTTTTGAGCCTTGCTTGCTTTCAGATGTTTAGGAGATGGTGGGAGCCATGTTGTCTATGTTCCGTACTTCAGCTTTGGTCAGTTTATGTGTAAAAAGTGGTTAATGGCATCTTTTTCTGTAAATCATTCATATATCATAGCAGCTTATAGTTTACAATTTATTTGACTATTAAAAAAAGAGAAAAAAAACACCTGGACTTTTTGACATGAACATCTGTTGGTGGGCTGAACGGCAGATGTGTGGGCAGTGTGATGCTTGGGGCAGTGTTTTTCTGAGAAGCCTTGGTCCTGCCATGTGGATGGTACTTGAGACATATTATCTACCTAAACATTGTTGCTGACCAAGTACACCCCTTCATGGAAACAGTATTCCCTGATCAGAAGGATAATGTGCCCTTCCACACTGCAAAAATGGTTCAAGAATGGTTTGAGGAACACAATAACAAGTTTGAGGTGTTGACTTGGCTTCCAAATCCTCCAGATCTCAGTCCATTAAGTATCTTTAGGATGTGCTGTAAAATGAGATCCAAGGAGAATCCACCATGTAACTCGCGGACCTGTCCTAAATGTTCTTGTATAGACCACTTGTGCCAGATACCACAGCATACTTTAGAGATCTAGTGGCATTAATGCCATGACAGAGTATTTTGGTGGTAAAAGGGGGACCTACTTAACATTAGGTGAATCATCATAATGCTATGGCTGATTGGTGTGTGTATATACGGGGCTATACATTAGCCGAAACATATCAGCCAAAAATGGTGTTATTGGCACATGCAACTTTGCCACAAGTTCGAAGAGATTTTGCCGCAATTTTACTGTGAATTTGCATTGATTTTGCCTCCATTTTACTATGCTTATAATTTGTTTTTCATAGGTCATGTGACATCAAAACGTAACACGGGTGCATTAATGATGTGTTCTTGCTGCGTTTTCAATGCATATCAACAGGGAGGTGCGAAATGCAGCAAGCAGAATTTTTAACACCATAACGGAAGCTCAACCAACCAGTGTAAAGACATACATAGAATTTAAAGGAATGCATTTTTCTTGAGCTTTTCTTGCGCTAAAGGTGCCAATCAGGCTAGGTTCACACTCTGGTGCAAACAGACATTGCATGTGATTTGCACCCCATTACGGTGTAGATCACATGCGATGTCTGTGCGATGTGAATTCAGCCATATAGTTTGTATGGCTATATTTGCATTCACATTCGGACCAAAATTGTACAGGACCCTTTCTTTGGTCCCCACTGGAATCAGATCGCATGGGTGTGATCCAATTCCTGTACTATTTCACAGTTTGCACTGCGATCTACGAACTGATCTGGGGATATCAGTAAATTAACATTGACACCCGCAGCAGTTCGCAGATGTTAGTGTGAACTGTCTGCGATTCAGGTGCGATGCGGGAGCCAGCACAGGATTCGCAGGGTTTCCCGCATTGCACCAGTGTCAACCCAGCCTAATGGCCAACAATAAATTCATATTCATTTAAATTGATTATATCAATTCAAAAGTCGAATATAATACAATTATATATAAAAATATAAATATTTTTTAAAACCTTTCGGTTTTCAGTCAAGTGCATCCTGCATTTTTGGTTTTGGAACCAGAATTTCCTTTAGGCGTACCTCTACTATACATATCATTGTGTGTGTGTTGGGGTAGCATTCAAAATGACACACATATGCCTTGTTTACATGGGTGGCCATGGGGCAGTAAAAAATAGGTGGCTTAGTTGCGATTTTACCGCCCCTGGCCACTCAATCGGAAGTTATCATGGCCACCACCCATGTTAATACACACTGCCACGGATGCAGTGTGGCAAAAGTTCTACCACAGATCACATTCGGTTGGCAGTGCTGCTTCCAAATGTGACCCATTCATGTGGGCTTTCAAGGGTTGAAGCAGGCATCTAGGAGATAACAAATAGCATAAGGGTTCCTTAATCTGATTGGCTTGTTACATGCAAGTTCTAAGGGAAGCTAGTAGGAAATGACTTGTACTGACAGCTGCAGCCCCCATTCTTGTCCTGACTTTTAGGTCGCACAGGTGTAAATGGGGCCTAAATGTTTAGGCATGAAATAGGTACAATCTACTAAGGTAGATGAGTTATTTCAACTTTATTATTTTATAAATGAATGCATTCCAACGAAAAAGCTCAAGCTACAAATATAAATATTTCTTTGTTGTGAAATTGTTACAATGCTTTAGGTCTGGAGACATGCTTGGCCAGTCTATCACCCTTACCCTCAATTTCTTTAGCAAGGCAGTGGTCATCTTGGAGGTGTGTTTGGGGTCTTTATCATGTTGAAATACTTCCTTGCGGCCCAGTCTCCAAAGGGAGGGGATAATGCTCTACTTCACTATGCCACAGTACATGTTGGCATTCATGGTTCCCTCAGTGAACTGTAGCTCCCCAGTGCCAGTAACACTCATGCATCCCTAGACCATGACACCCCCACTGTAGGCAACACACACTTGTCTTTGTACTCCTGACCTGGTTGCCGCCACACACGCTTGACACCGTCTGAACTAAATAAGTTTATCTTGGTCTCATCAGACCACAGGACATGGTTCCAGTAATCCATGTCCTTAGTCTGCTTGTCTTAAGCAAACTGTTTGCGGGCTTTCTTGTGCATCATCTTTAGAAGAGGCTTCCTTCTGGAACGACAGCCATGCAGACCAATTTGATGCAGTGTGTGGCGTATGGTCTGAGCACTGACAGGCTGACCCCCCACCCCTTCAACCTCTGAAGCAATGCTGGCAGCACTCATACCTCTATTTCCCAAAGACAACCTCTGGAGATGACGCTGAGCACATGCACTCACCTTCTTTGGTCGACCATGGCGAGGCCTGTTCTGAGTGGAACCTGTCCTGTTAAACCACTGTATAGTCTTGGCCACCGTGCTGCAGCTCAGTTTCAGGGTCTTGGCAATCTTCTTATAGCCCAGGCCATCTTTATGTAGAGCAACAATTCTTTTTTTCAAATCCTCAGAGAGTTCTTTGCCATGTTGAACTTCCAGTGACCAGTATGAGAGAGTGAGAGCGAGAACACCAAATTTAACACACCTGCTCCACATTCACACCTGAGACCTTGTAACACTAACAAATCACATGACACTGGGAGGGAAATGGCTAATTGGGCCCAATTTGGACATTTTCACTTAGGGGTGTACTCACTTTTGTTGCCAGCGGTTTAGGCCCTGTTCACAGCTGAGCATTTTGCAGCTCGTAAAATGCCCACCTCTGAAGTTTCAAAACGCCCAACTAGCAAAATCCCATTAATTGCAATGGCTCCTGTTCAGATATGAGCGTTTTGTCACCTGGCGCAAAACGCCTGAAGCTCAAAAAAGTACATGAGCTTCTTTTTTGGCAGATTACAAGCGTTTTGTTAGATGTCAATGCTTGCCTCCAAACAAATGCAAAAAAACGCCTGAAAAAAATTTTGCCTGAAAGAACGCCCGAAAACAATACGTTTAGGTGTGAATGGAGTCTTAGACATTAATGGCTGTGTGTTGAGTTATTTTGAGGGGACAGCAAATTTACACTGTTATACAAGCTGTACACTCACTACTTTACATTGTAGCAAAGTGTCATTTCTTCAGTGTTGTCACATGAAAAGATATAATAAAATATTTACAAAAATGTGAGGGGTGTACTCACTTTTGTGAGCACTGTATGTATGAATGTAAGTCAGGGATCTTAGATTGCAAGCTCCTTGAGGCAAGGGACTGATGTGAATGTACAATATAAAAAGTAAAGCGATGCATTAGAGCCGGTTCACACTAGCGCGACTTGTCAGGCGACTTGTCAGCCTGACAAGTCGCTCTCCCTCGCGGTCCATTGACCGCTACAGGACCCGTTCTAATAGGAGTGACACAAGTCGCTCCGACTTAGAAAAAGGGTCCTGTACTACTTCGGGGCGACCTCGGAGCGACTTGCATAGACTTCCGTTATGTGAAGTCCCTGCAAGTCGCTCCAAAGTCGTGGTGCATGGGAATGCACAAGTCGCCCTGAAGTAGTAAGGAGTCGTGTCGCCTCAGTGTGAACCGGCTCTTAACCACTTTACCACCGGAGGATTTTCCTGCTAAAAGACCAGGGGTTATTTTGCGATTTTTTACTGCGTGACTTTAACGGACAATCGCGCGGTCGTGCGACGCTGTACCTAAACGAATTTCACGTCCTTTTTTTCCCACAAACAGAGCTTTCTTTTGGTGGTATTTGATCACCTGTGCGATTTTTTGATCACGCGCTATAAACAAAAAAAGAGCGTAATTTTTGCAAAAACAACAATATTTTTCACTTTTTTTTATATGAAATTCCCCCCAAAAAAAATGTAAAAATCAAAATTTTTTAAAATTTTCGGCCAATTTGTTTTACGCTACCTATGTTTGGTAAAAAAAATCGCAAAAAGCGTATTTTGATTGGTTTGCGCAAAAGTTATCGCGTTTACTAACAAAGGGAAAGATTTTTGTCATTTTTGGTGTTTTTTTTTTTAACGAGTAATGGCGGCGATCTGCGATTTTTTTTGCGGTACTGCGACATTGCGGCGGACAGATCGGACCCTTGACTGACATTTTTGACACTTTTGGGGGTACCAGTGACATTACTGCAGTAATCAGTGCTATATATATGCACTGTTACTGCAAAAATGACACTGGCAGGGAAGGGGTTAACAGTATTGGACAGGGAGGGGTTAAGTGTGTCCTAGGGGCGTGATTCTAACTGTGCAGGGACAGGTCTACTAGTGTAAAAACAAAGATCAACAGTTCTACATAGTAGAACTGTTTGATCTTCACTTTTACACAGGGAGAACTGACAGGTGGCTTGTTTACACAAGCCGCTCTGTCTTTCTCCCGCTGTAGCGGCGATCGTAGTGTGACCGGCGGACATCGGGTCCGCCAGTCACACTCCCGCACTCCTCCGTGAACGAGCCGAGGCGGGCGCGCGCCTCAGCGGGCGCGCGCCCGCCCGCTATTGGCTCTGGAAGGAGTGACAGGCGAGCGACGTAGACCTACGTCACTCTGCCTGGCCGGGGCCGACTGCCGCAGTAAATATACTGTGCGCAGTCGGCAAGCGGTTAATTGATGGTGCTATTTAAGTACTTGTAATAAATAAATAATTCCTTCCACTAACACCATTTTCTTCTCTCATTGGTCACAGTCCAGTACCCCTAAAGTCTGAGGGGCAGTAAATCAGCCCTTTGTTTTAAAAACGTCGAGCCCCCTGTCCCAAAGCATAATTTTCTTACTACCTAAAATTATTATTATTATTTTACAGGATTTATATAGCGCCAACAGTTTGCGCAGCGCTTTACAATGTGAGGGAAGACAATACAGTTACAATACAATTCGATGCAGGAGGAACTAGAGGGTCCTGCTCATTAGAGCTTACAATCTAAAATGGTTTGTCAGATGATTGTTACAGTTAAAATACCTAAAAAAAAAAGAAAATTAATAACATACAGTATCTCACAAAAGTGAGTACACCCCTCACATTTTTGTAAATATTTTATTATATCTTTTCATGTGACAACACTTTGCTACAACAAATAACATACATGTGCTAGAAATAAATCTTATGTGTGCAGGAATGCGTTAATGATTTGAGAAATTCGTTTTTTATTCTAACAAGAAAAAAAAGAAACGGAATATAGCAGAGTATTGAAAAAGCCACATAGTTCTGCTGAATTGAACTCATTGTATAAAGAAAAGGGACCTGGAGCTCCTCCATGGATGGGACTGGATTAGCAGACTTGTCTAATGTGTCACTAGGCTGAGGGTATCTTAGGTCTTTGGCTTTTGAAAGTGAACCTTACGTAAACTGTGTCCCTGATTGCCACTGTGCACTTCTGGAGTACAAGCAGTCCGTTCACAAAATGTCTGTCTCCATTATTATAGTGCATGTGCTTTCCCTGGTGTATTCCAGATCACAGCGCTGGATGTTTTCATGCTAATCTATGCACTCCGTTGGCTTCCCTCGCCTGGTGTGACGATGACGTGACTGATTAGAAAGAGAATTCAGAGGGGAACACGGCACCAGGCAGCTGAGAGCATAGGCTGGCTGCTGCTTGCTGTCCCATTGTCTATTTCTCTACCATCCATTATGGCTGCTAGAATAAAACACCTCCAGAATCCCACAGACTGCATATAGAATAAATAGAATGGGATCCCAGTTATCATGTTTGGTGTTTGGTTCATGTTGAAGTTTGGAAATCAGGTGATAACTTATATCAGCTAACTCAAGTTTTTAAAAAAGATATGTTTTTGAAACATGATGTGTTTCTTTGTCAGACATTATACAGTTCTGGAACTGAAAATCACATAATTGTACAAAGAGATTTCGTTTTCAAACTTTGGCCCTTTGCTTGTTTAAACCCAGCCCTTGGGGAAGTATTCCTTCCACTGACACCAACGATGGGGGTGCTGTTCCTTTTGGTGACATCAAATTGGGACACTATTCCTTCTACTGACACCAATGGGGCACTATTCCTTCCTCTGACACCAACGATTGGGCACTATTCCTTCCTCTGACACCAACGATTGGGCACTATTCCTTCCTCTGACACCAACGATTGGGCACTATTCCTTCCTCTGACAACGATTGGGCACTATTCCTTCCTCTGACACCAACGATTGGGCACTATTCCTTCCTCTGACACCGATTGGGCACTATTCCTTCCTCTGACACCAACGATTGGGCACTATTCCTTCCTCTGACACCAACGATTGGGCACTATTCCTTCCACTGACATTACTATATTCCACTGACACTAATGGTGCACTATTTCTTCCACTGTAACCAATGATGGGGCACAATTCCTCCCACTGACACCAGCAGCAGGGGCACTATTTCTTCCACTGACACTGAGGGGGCACCATGCCTCCCAATGACACCACTGATAGGGCACTATTCCTTCCACTGACTCCATGCAGATAGGGCACTATTCCTCCCACTAACACCAAGAAATGGGGCACTATTCCTTCCACCGACTCCATGCAGATAGGATGCTATTCCTCCCACTGACACCAAGAAATGGGCACTATTCCTTCCACTTTCTCTGATGAGGGCACTATACCACCCACCGACACCACTGATAGGGCACTATTCCTTCCACTTGCACCATGCAGATAGGGCACTATTCCTCCCATTGACACCAATAAATGGGGCACTAGTCCTTCCACTTTCTCTGATGAGGGCACTATCCCTCCCACTGACACCAACGATGGGGCATTATTCCTTCCACTGACACCATGCAGATAGGACACTATTCCTCCCACTGACACCAATGAATGGGGCACTATTCCTTCCACTTTCTCTGATGAGGGCACTATCCCACCCACTGACATCACTGATAGGGCACTATTACTTCCACTTGCACCATGCAGATAGGGCACTTTTCCTTCCACTGACACCAATAAATGGGGCACTATTCCTTCCATTTTTTCTGATGAGGGCGCTATCCCTCCCACAGACACCAACGATGGGGCATTATTCTATCCACTGACACCATGCAGATAGGGCACTGTTCCTCCCACTGACACCAATAAATGGGGCATTATTCCTTCCACGTTCACTGATGAGGGCACTATTGCTCCCACTGACACCCATAAATGGGGCACTATTCCTTCCACGTTCACTGATGAGGGCACTATCCCTATCACTGACACCAACAATGGGGCACTATTCCTTCTACTGACCGGGCACTATTTCTTCCACTGACACCAGCTCCTACATAAAACAGATGCACTGAAATTTTGATACTCCCAATAACTACCAAGCCTAAGGCGTTGTTACTCCCTCTGACACTGGGGCATTTTCTACTCACATTGTCCACAGTCCGGCCCCCATAAAGTCTGAAGGACAATAAACTGGCCCTTTGTTTTGGAAGCTTGGAGACCCCTGCCATTGATCGGCCGCATTGATCAAAAGCAACATCCCAGCTGCCTCAAAGCAGTCAACCTGATATAAAGTATTTTCCATTGTAAGAATAAATGTGATTGGCTACAGAGAGGGAGCACAGTGCTGGGATGCTTGGAATTCTTTAATGCAGAACTCCAGCCAAAAATAACAAAACAGAAATGAAATTTAATGAGTAAAAGATGAAATCAGGGGTTACTACACTTTAAAGAGAACCTGAACTCTGAAAGACGTGTCCAAAAAAAGTTGCCCAATTTTACCGTGATTTTGCTGCCACGATTTTGCAGCGATTTTGACTAGACTTGAAGCAATTAATGTCTTTGGACCTCAAAACCCATTTAAATCATCCTAAAGTAGTGCAGGGACTACTTTGAAGTCTCACAGATATGAACTGTACTCATTGGAAATCATGGCATACGACTTGTCATGCGACATTGCAGTCCCAAATCGCAGGACAAGTCGCACAAATGTGAAAGGGCCCTAAATCTTGTGAGACTCGCAGTCAGTAGTACCTTAGATCTCACACTGCAGATATATGGGTAGGCTTTAGGTAAATGAGTCCCTTGGCACTCTCTTATATCAGCAAGTGCACTGCTATTTTTTATGAGGAAAAGTACATTTTCAGGGCACAGTTTATATTTCTTAAAGCGGAGTTCCGGGCACAAAAACAATTTTGCGGAGGGCTAGGTAGACCTCACCTGAAAAGGAATTGGATAGTTATTTTTATTTTTTTTGTTTACTCACCTTTTTATTGAAGATCGTAAATACTCACCTCTGACTGCTTCCTCCCTCGGAGCCGTGGCTCACCCCGTCACTTCCTGCCTCGCTATGATTCCTGGGAGCTGAACGTCACAGCTCCCAGGAATCAATGCGACGGCACCGGCCCCGCTCGTCATTTCCGGGCGACGCCGCATTCCCCTGCTAAACAGCTTCTGGGCTTGCCCAGAAGCTGTTTAGGAATGCGGCGCCGCGCCGGAAGTGACGAGAGGGGCCGGTGGGGCGCATTCTGGGACAAGAAGACGCGGAAGAAGACAGAGAAGAGGACCGCGCCGGCTTCTGCTGCCCACAACAGAGATGGAAACGCTGTGGAAGAAATTTTATAATTAAGTATTTCTTCTAAAAGGTAAGTGCGAACCGAGACAGATCAGAGGCTAGCCATTGTGGAATGTGCTAGCCCTGACTGTCCCGGGGGTATGTTCAGTAAAAAATAATTTCTGTGCCCGGAACTCCGCTTTAATAGCTAAGTTCACCTTTGGGAACGTGTTACATGTTCCACCCACTTTTATGGTGGAACATGTAACATGTTTCCAGTGCTGCAGTCACTGCCCAATCCCCCCCCCCCCTCCATGTGACAGAAGATCCCTGTACTAGCTGTCACTTTTTGAAATCAGCCCTGTGTGTGAATAAATTACAACCCCGACATTCTTTGCGGCTGTTGGTTTATAGTTCTCAATGAGCTGCCGTGGGGCTGTGGACCGCTTTTGATAATTCATTGATTCTTCCTATCAGTGTATCTGCTTGCCTGTACGGGATGTATGGGCACTAGGGCTGTCACGACTCGTCGACGTAGTCGACTACGTCGACTACAAAAAATCGTCGACGTGCGGAAAATGCGTCGACGCGTCAACGTGTGACGTCACACGCCCCCGGCCGGCCGCCGCGCCGCTTGAAGCATTGCCGGCCGGGTGAAATTCCCCCGCCGGGCTCCGTCGGAGACGAGAGGTGAGTGCTGACCGTCTCCAGCACCCCTGTACTGCCACAACACACATTCGCATCCTCCCCCAGCTACTTAGAGATGTCACATTTGCGGCGCTACACCGGCTTGTAATGGCCTGTACTAGGTGGGAGGGCTTACTGGGGGGTCTGCACTGGAAGGGGGGCTTACTAAGTGGTCTGTACAGTACAGACCACTTAGTAAGCCCCCCTCCCAGTACAGACCCCCCAGTAAGCCCTCCCACCTAGTACAGACCCCTTAGTAAGCCCCCCTTCCAGTACAGACCCCCCAGTAAGCCCTCCCACCTAGTACAGTCTGTACTAGGTGGGAGGGCTTACTGAGGGGTCTGCACTGGGAGGGGGGCTTACTAAGGGGTCTGTACTAGGTTGGAGGGCTTACTGGGGGGTCTGTACTAGTGTACTGGGAGGGGGGCTTACTAAGTGGTCTGTACTGTACAGACCACTTAGTAAGCCCCCCTTCCAGTGCAGACCCCCCAGTAAGCCCTATACTAGGTGGGAGGGCTTACTGAGGGGTCTGCACTGGGAGGGGGGCTTACTAAGGGGTCTGTACTGGGTGGGAGGGCTTACTGGGGTGTCTGTACTGGGAGGGGGGGCTTACTAAGGGGTCTGTACTGGGAGGGGGGCTTACTAAGGGGTCTGTACTAGGTGGGAGGGCTTACTGAGGGGTCTGTACTAGTGTACTGGGAGGGGGGCTTACTAAGTGGTCTGTACAGTACAGACCACTTAGTAAGCCCCCCTTCCAGTACAGACCCCTCAGTAAGCCCTCCCACCTAGTACAGACCCCTTAGTAAGCCCCCCCTCCCAGTGCAGACCCCTCAGTAAGCCCTCCCACCCAGTACATACTGTACTAGGTGGGAGGGCTTACTGAGGGGTCTGCACTGGGAGAGGGGCTTACTAAGTGGTCTGTACTGGGTGGGAGGGCTTACTGAGGGGTCTGTACTGGGAGGGGGGTTTAGTAAGTGGTCTGTACTAGGTGGGAGGGCTTACTGAGGGGTCTGTACTGGGAGGGGGGGGCTTAGTAAGTGGTCTGTACTAGATGGGAGGGCTTACTGAGGGGTCTGTACTGGGAGGGGGGTTTAGTAAGTGGTCTGTACTAGGTGGGAGGGCTTACTGAGGGGTCTGTACTGGGAGGGGGGCTTACTAAGTGGTCTGTACTGGGTGGGAGGGCTTACTGTGGGGGGCTGTACTGGGAGGGGGGTTTAGTAAGTGGTCTGTACTAGGTGGGAGGGCTTACTGAGGGGTCTGTACTGGGAGGGGGGGGCTTAGTAAGTGGTCTGTACTAGATGGGAGGGCTTACTGAGGGGTCTGTACTGGGAGGGGGGTTTAGTAAGTGGTCTGTACTAGGTGGGAGGGCTTACTGAGGGGTCTGTACTGGGAGGGGGGCTTACTAAGTGGTCTGTACTGGGTGGGAGGGCTTACTGTGGGGGGCTGTACTGGGAGGGGGGCTTACTGAGGGGTCTGTAGTGGGAGGGGGGCTTACTGAGGGGTCTGTATTAATTACAGGATTAATTAGCTAATCAAAAAGACACTAAATTAAGCAAAAAAACAAAAAATTTAAATAATCGTTAGATTAGTCGACTAATCGTAAAAATAATCGATAGATTAGTCGACAGACAAATTAATCGTTAGTTGCAGCCCTAATGGGCACACAGATACACTGAAAGATCTGTAGGAGACCTGCGCGGCACCAGAAATCTGCTGATGCAGTGTTTTACAGGCTCCAAGAAAAAATAATAATAAAAAATGCACATTTAGTTTTTTTACCTGTAAAAGTGAACTTATCATTTACCCACTTGACCTCCCGGAACATTTACCCCCCTTCATGACTAGGCCATTTTTTGCGATACTGCACTTTACTTTAACTGAAAATTGCCCCGTCGTGCGACATTGTACCAAAATAAAATGTATGTAATTTTTTCCCCCCACAAATAGAGCTTGCTTTTGGTGAATTTGATCACTGGTGCTGTAAATAACAAAGACTGACAAACAAACAATATTTTTTTACTTTCTGCTATAAAACATATGTAATAAAAAAATACATTTAGGCCAATATGTATTCTGCTACATGTTTTCTTGGAAAAAAAAATCCCAATAAGCGTATCTTGTTTGGTTTGCACAAAAGTTATAGTGTCTACAAACTATGGTATATATACTGGAATTTTTTAATTTTTTTAATACCAGTAATGGCGGCGACCTATAGCTGGACTGTGATATTGCAACAGACAATCTGACAGTAACTGACCCTTTTGACACTTTGTGGGTACCAGTGACACTAATGATCAGTGCTAAAAATATGCACTGTTGCTGTACTAATGACACTGACTGGGAAGGGGTTAAACATCTAGGGTGATCAAAGGGTTAACTGTGTGCCTAACAGGTGTTTTTGTGTAAACTGCGTGCTGCTTCAACTAAGGGAAGTGATGGATTTTATTCCCTGCTTTGCAGGGACACAAAATCCATCACTTTTCACCTGCCAGAACAGAGCTATGCCTTGTTTACATAGACAGAGCTTCCTTCTGTGTGCCCAGGGATCGGCGGGTGCCAGCAGACATCCACTGCTTGGCACCCGCAGATCGGCTGCTTGCTGTCAGTAATCATAGCAGAAACGGCCCACCAGTGGTGCGCACGAACACCCCCTAGTCATATGTGATTCAGCACAGAATGGCCGCCATGTAGCAGTATATCTACTACAAGGCGGTCCTTAAGTGGTAATAAACCCAAAACCTAGAATATAATTTATTGCAGCTTACCAAACATTAGATGCTGTGGCTGCATTCGTTTTTTTTTTTTTTTTTTTTACTTTTCTCCCTCTGTTTTCACTTGATGATCTGGCCAGTAACACACCACCTGTATTAGAGTGCCCTCACTCTGCATGAAGGAGCACAGAAAGCACATTTGGGCACCAGCATTGTCAGTCGGGGGTGGGGGGGGGGAGTATTAGATGTACTGGAAGATTTAAATACACTAACAAATTGAAGCTGAACTCCAGCTAACACTTTATTAGCAGTTACAGCAACAGTTGTGTTCCTTTTGGGATAAAAGATTTACATAACTAAAAAAAAACAAAAAAAAAAAAAAACTGACCGTTGTAAATCAGTGGTAAATGCTTTGTCTCAAACCTCTAACTGCTGCATCTGCAGGACAGCTTGTTCTGTTGAAAAACAACAGACTTACCAGCCAGATCACCAGGCGCAAATAAAGGAAGGAGAGCCTAAAACGACTAATGCAGAGGTCACACCTAAGAATAGGAAAGCTGCAATGCAATAAAGGTTTGCTTTAGGGTTTAATACTGCTGAAGTTCCCTATAATAACGTAGCAAATCTTTGTTTTTGAGTTCTGTTCCATTTTGTGATCAAAATTGAATGTTCATGGACTACTTTTATTTTAGATATGTACAGCTTTATTTCACAACCCCTGGGCATAATTAATTGTAATTAAATTAAATCCACTACAGAACTGATCACTTTGCCCCCCCCCCCCCCCCCCCCCGATCCACTTCACTATCCACGTGACATTTCTTTCTAAATGTATAGAAAGCAATCAGGTTGAAAGATCGTATTGTGATTTTTCCTTTAAGGCTTTTGACCCTTCGGAACATTGTTTCCATTATACATGCCTGCACATGTCAGCCTCTTGACCTCTTATGTGCATTTAATCTGTCCAAACAAATAGTGGCTGGCTTAGAAGATAATAGGATGGGATTCTAGGGATAGTGTAAAAGATGCAAACATGCAACAGGCCGGGAATTGTTTCCTCATTTAAAGCGGAACTAAACTGTATCTGAGCACAGCAAACTAATGCTATTTAATTAAATTTTAACCACTTTCATACTGCTGAATGTCATATGACATCCTGGGTTTTCAGTGGAGATATCTGAATGATGCCTGCACAGTAAAAACAATCATAGCGGCAGTTCAGCCGCTTGATTGTTTTTACAGGCGGTGGAAGGGGACGCCTTCTGGTGCTTCTACTGGCTCGCCCGTGCTGCTCGGCAACCTGGAGAAGCACGAAGGAATCAGCTGGCGGCAAAAGTTTACCATAGAGCTGACTGAGGACCAGATGGTGTGTTCGGCTGGAAAGCCTGAGATCGTTTTTTTTTTTTTTTTTTTGAGATGTGGGGTCACATCCACCGCTCGATGCAGTTCGGCAGAGGAGGCCGTGGTTGAGTTCCTGCACATATTCCCTGAGAAAAAGCCCTGGATAAATGTATATGGTCTTACAGATACAACTGGCCCTTAGAGGGCGGCCATAATGCTGGTGTGGCCTGCAATGAAATTGAGGTTGGACGCCTCTGTCCTAGATCACAGCGGTGAGAGATGATCTGGTCTCTCCTCACCTCTGTGGCCAGCCATGAACCGCAGATCATTTCCCGGACTCGCCAGTGTTATTTGTGCTTACCGTTCTCACCGGCTAGTCCCGGAAACGATCTGGCAGTTCACGCGGCTGGCCAGCCTCTCGGATCACTTTTATGAGAAAGAGAATCGCCGGCTGATAGCTTCAGCCATAACCCCGGTAAACCACTTCATAAACATCACGTATATATAGGTATTACTGTCTTGAAAATTTTTTTTTATTGAGAAATCACTTTGAAAAACACTCCGTAGCATTTCTAGCTGTGGCCATCTTGAGTAAGGGCAGATCGTTCATGTAGTATTTACTTCCTGGAACCATTTGTCCTTAGCTCAGGCATGCAGGCAAGAGGGTGCGCTCGGCTGTGAAAATCTCTCCAGATGAAAGAAAAAAAATGCCAATGAAGACTCCTGGGCTGAATGACATAATTTTGGCCTAGGCCAGAAACCAGGAAGCAACTGAAGATATTGAAAAAAGAACGTACTGTATATATAATATACCTTCCTATCTATTTACTAAGGCTAGTAGCATAAGGATTAAAAATAGTTACTACTGATTGAGAGAGTTTAGTCCTGCTTTAAAGCTTTACATTGTCTTGTTTTCTCACCTCCTTTACAGTGGCTAATGTGCATGTGCACATTAGGTAACAGGATGGCAACTCTTCAGTGTGCCACTGATCCCTTGTTCAGGCAGCAGACTGGGGGTGTGTACCTGATCAAGCTATGCTGTCATTGCAGTGGACATAAAGAACCTGACTATGCTGTGTGGCAGAGGTGCCTGTATCACAAAACTGGCTGCATAGAGTTATGAATCTATAGCAGTTAGAGGAATTCACACACTGTATACTTACAGTGCCTTGAAAAAGTATTCATACCCCTTGAAATTTCACACATTTTGGCATGTTACAAACAAAAATGTAAATGTATTTTTTTTTAGGTTTTTTTTTTTGCATGATAGACTAGCACAAAGTGGCACGTACTTGTGAAGTGGAAGGGAAACGATAAATGGTTTTCCAAATTTTTTACAAATAAATACCTGAAAAGTGTGGTGTGCATTTGTATTCAGCCCCTCTGAGTCAATATTTTGTAGAACCACCTTTCACTGCAAGTCTTTTTGGGTCTGTCTCCTTCCTGCTTTGCACACCTAGAGAGTGAAATGTTTCCCCATTCTTCTTTGTAAAATAGCTCACGCTCTGTCAGATTGGATGGAGAGCATCTGTGAACAGCAATTTTTAAGTCTTGTCACAGATTCTCAATTGGATTTAGGTCTGGACTTTGACTGGGCCATTCTAACACATGCAGATGCTTTTATCTGAACCATTACATTGTAGCTCTGGCTCTACGTTTAGGGTTTTTGTCCTCCTGGAAGGTGAACCTCAAACGGGACTTATTTTGGCTTTCTTTCAACAATGGCTTTCTTCTTGCCAGTCTTGTGGAAAATTGGCAGGCAGACTACCTCAGTCGTCAGGCTCTGTGTCCGGGAGAATGGTCTCTTCACCCAGAGGTATTTCATCAGCTGTGGGGGACACCAGATATGGACCTGTTGGCCTTTCGCCTCAACCGGAAAGGTTCCGAGGTTCGTTGCGAGGTCCTGGGATCCTCTGGCGGATGCTGTGGATGCTCTGGTGACCCCTTGGGGCCAGTATCGTCTAATTTATGCTTTTCCTCCAATACAACTTCTGCTGAGACTTCTGCGCAGAATCAAGGCAGAAGGGATTTTGGTGATTCTGGTGGCACCAGACTGGCCTCGTCAGTCCTGGTAAGTGGACTTGGTAAGGTTGGTAGCCGCCGCCCCTTGGTGGCTTCCTCTCAGGGAAGATCTTCTGTCTCAAGGACTGGTCTTCCATCCTGCTTTGCTATTGCTGGCTTTAATGGCGTGGCTATTGAGAGCCAGGTTCTAAAGGATAGAGGTTTGTCGGAATCTGTGATTCCTACCTTGTTAAGGGCTAGGAAAATTTACCATTGAGTTTCGAAAACATATATTTCTTTGTGTGAATCCTGTGAATTTCCCCCCGATCTTTCTCGGTATCAGCCTTGGGCACCATTAAGGGTCAGATTTCGGCTTTGGCAGTTTTCTTCCAAAAACCGTATGCAATGAATTCCTTGGTTTGCACATTTGTGCAGGGAGTTTGTCATTTGGCTCCCCTGGTGCGGTCCCTAGTGGCCTCCGTGGGACCTCAACCTAGTACTATCTGTCCTCCAAAGACCGCTGTTTGAGAATAGTTGTGAAATTCCTTTACTTACCTTGTCGCAGAATGTGGCCTTCTTGGTGGCAATTACTTCTGCACGCTGGGTCTCAGAGTTAGCTGCATTGTTCTGTCGGTCGCCTTATCTGGTGGTTCATTGGGACAAGGTGATGCTTCGCCCCTGTCACTCGTTCCTTTCTAAGATCGTGTCAGGGTTTCACTTGAATGAGGACATTGCGTTGCCTTCGTTATGTCCTAAGCCTAAGCACCCCAAGGAGGTTGCTTTGCATTCGTTAGATGGGGTTCCGGCAATCAGGGTGTACTTGATGGCGTCTGAGTCAATTCGGAAGTCGGATACCTTGTTTGTTCTGACGGAGGGTCCTCATAAGGGACAGGCTGCGTCTGCTGCGACCATTTACAGATGGATCAGGCAGACGGTGGTGCAGGCCTATTCAATTAAGGGTCAGGTGCCTCCTTTCCCTGTTAAGGCGCATTCTACGAGGGCGCTCAGTGCCTCCTGGGCCTTCCGTCATCAGGCGTCAGTGGTTCAGGTTTGCAAAGCAGCCACCTGGGTATCTACACACGTTCACTAAGTTTATAGTGGATATTTTTGCATCTGCGGATGCTGCTTTTGGCTGCAAGGTTTTGCAGGCCACGGTGGCAGAGACTTCTGCTTCTTGATGGTGTTTATTTTCTTGTATGTGAGCTCCAGTTGTTCCTGGTTGAGCTCCTGAGATACCTGGTTGGCTATGTTTGTATATGGTGTTATTCAGATACTGTGGTCTAGATGGGTATTGCCAACATCCCTAATAACATAAATGCAAAAAAATTGGGGTTCCCCTGGAAGCGGGACTTTAAAGGTAATTACCCATCATAAAAGAGTACACAGGTTTATAAACAGTATAAATTTATTCAAAACATAATCATAACATAAGACAAAAATAACATGCGGCTATGAAGTTGCAACACTATAGAAGAGCAAGTGAAGGGCGTGAAATATCCCATACAATGACCAGGGTTTTAATGAAAGTTAACTTACCTTCCTGCCACTTCCTCCTTCTGCAACTGCGGCCGCTGACGTCACTTCCTCCTTTGCATTGACTCCTGGGAGATGAGTGTCATCAATCCCAGGAGTCAATGCGCCTGCACTGGTGTCACTCGTCACTTCCGGTGAAGGTGCGTCATTCCCTGCTGAATGAATGAAAACAGCTGGGCATGCGCAGAACCAGCTGTGGGATGAGGTGCCTGCCCTGGAAGTGACGAGGTATAGCATTCTGGGACTCCGAAATCCAGGAAGAGGGACACTGCGGCATCAGCTGCCCACACTGCAGATGGCAGTGCTGGACAATAAATTTACAAGGTAATTAATTCTTCTTACAGGTTCACTAAACAGAGCACAGTTCAGAGGCTATCGTTGCTTAAATGCACTAGCCCTGACTGTCCTAGGGGTATTTTTATGTAAAAAAAAAAAAAAATTAGGGTGGCACTCCGCTTTAACTGCGTTTATATACAGATAGCTGCGGTACATCGCTCCTGGACGCAGTAAAATCAATTTTTTCTAAACGTATAAAATCGTATGAAACTAAACCGCTGCTAAACGTTTTGTGTGAATAGGGTCATAGGAAAGCATTGTTTCAGTTTAGCTGCGGTAGATAACTTCATCTATCCGCCGCGAAAAGCTGATATCTAACCGCTTAGGCCCCTTTCACATGAATGATTAGATATCAGATTTTAGCTGCGGAAAGAGGAACTTATTTACCGCAGCTAAATGCAGACAATGCATTAATATGGCCCCGTTCACACACTGCGTTTAGCAAAGTTTTCATAACATACAGTTTTGTGCATTTAAGAAAAATAAAGTTGACAGCGTCAAGGAGCGATGTACCGCGGCTATCTGTATATAAACGTAGTTAATTGCAGTACAAAGAAAAAATAGGTAAACGGTTGCTATACAAAAGGCAAGAATTTACTACCGCAGCTGCATGTAAACGCAAGCAATCGCACGTAATCGCAATGTACAAATGTGAATAATCTTTGTGCCAGGAGTGTTGGAATTTTAAGAAAAGAAAACCTGCTTTTTAACAGCGGCACAACAACCGCCTGTGGGAAAGGGGCCTAAATGTAGAGCCATATAGCCACTTTGTGTAACACTTTTTCAGGCGTTGTAGCCCCCTTGGTGACTGTTCCTCTGCAACTGCTAATTTGTAACACACGTGAAGCCTAAACTAGCTGAACCTGCTGTCCTTAGGTGAGGTATAAACCCTTGTTTATGAAGATTTGTGATGGAAGTAAGGCTGCGCTGTCAACCTGTGATTACATTTTCAGACAGATTGTCTTAAAACAGCTGTCAACTGTCACCGTGCGACAAGCCTGCCAATAATATTACACCTGGCAATCATTGTATAGTAGCTGAAAGCAAAACTAAAGTATATTCTTTTATTGCAAACACTTCAAATTGATATAGACATGACTCAAATATGGCCTATTATATGCAGAAACAGATGCTATTAATACTTTTTTTTTATAAAGCCTAAGGAAGGGGTAATACCCCTATCAGGTCATTTAATTTTTGCTTCCTGTATCCCTGGCAGATTTCTCCTTACTTCCTGTCACGGAGACATAACAGAATATGAGAGGAAATCTTCCCAAACAAAATCGTATTCCCATTTTAATTTTATTCCGATTTATTCCGATTTTTTTTTACCAAACATATGTAGCATAAAACAAATTGGCCGAAAATGTTAAAAAATTTTGATTTTTAAATTTTTTTGGGGAATTTCATATAAAAAAATGTGAAAAATATTGTTATTTTTGCAAAATTGACGCTCTTTTTTTGTTTATAGCGCATGATCAAAAAATCACACACGTGATCAAATACCACCAAAAGAAAGCTTTGTTTGTGGGAAAAGAAGGACGTCAAATTCGTTTAGGTACAGCGTTGCACGACCGCGCAATTGTCCGTTAAAGTCGCGCAGTAAAAAATCGCAAAAAACCCCCTGGTCAGGAAGGGGGTAAAATCTTCTGGGGCTTAAGTGGTTAAAAAGTTGTCACAGCAACCATAGATGGATTACCTGCCTCCCTTGGGTCTGGTGATAATTCAAATGTTCCTGGATTTGCACCAGATTTTGTGTGCACCAGTTTTAGTAAATCTCCCCCTACTCTGCACATGCTCAGTTGCTCGCTATTTTTGGCATTGTGCCAAAAATAGGAGCCACTAGAGGCCGATCTGCTGACAGCCTAATCCCTCGTACACACAATCAGACAATCCGATGTCTTATCGTTCGTATTTTGTTACATGATACTAGTGTTGAATTCAACAATGTGTACTAAACAAACGATTTTTTTCATACGATTGTGGAAAGCTTCCTGGTTGCCTAGCTACCTATTGGATAGTGCAAAAAACAATGGCAGCCAGGCTTTTTCCAGGTTATTTTTGTGTTTCTGATCATGCGGGGTCTTTGTCTATCGATTTTTAGCAGACGCATACTGTACTGATTAAACGATTGTCGTTCGCTAGGCTATTGTATGACAAAAATTTTCGGGTTTGTCACTTCGGATTTTGTTGGACGAAATGTCGTGATTGGCTGTCGAAAGCTGTGTACTAATGATCCTTCCTTGGAAGCTTCCTCTCATGGAGGATCTGCTGCCCCAAGGGCCAATCTTCGATTCTGCTTTACTGTCTCTGGGTTTGACGGCTTTTCTGTTCGCCAGGTGCTGAAGGATAGGGGTTTGTCTGAGTCCTAGACGTACATTGCGGGGTGTGAATCTCTTTGGGTTCATCCTCGCTCTTTTTCGGTGACTCAGGTCTTAACCTTCCTTCAACGGGGGGTTGAGCAGAAACTGGCCTTGAGTACTATCAAGGGTCAGGTGTCAGCCTTGGCGGTCTTTTTGCAACGGCCCTTGGCCACACACTTCCTGGTGCATACTTTTCTTCATGGAGTTTGGCACTTGGCTCCTCCAGTTTGGTCTCCGTTACCGCCTTGGGACCTCAATTTGGTTTTCTCAGTCCTCCAGAAAACTCCTTTTGAGAATCTTCGAGAGGTTAACCTGCCTACGCTGTCCCAGAAGGTGGCCTTTTTGGTGGCTATCACCTCTGTGTGCATGGTTTCGGAATTGGTGGCATTATCCTGTCATTCACATTACTTGGTGGTTAACAGAGATAAGGTGGTTCTTTGCCCCTGTCCATCGTTCCTTCCTCAGGTTGTCCCTGATTTTCATTTGATTGAAGACAATGTGTTGCCTTCCCTGTGTCCCAGGCCAAAACATCTGAAGGAAATTGCTTTGTAGGCTTTGGATGTGGTCTGGGCAATTTGGGTGTACCTGGCAGCTACTGAGTCTTTTAGGAAGTTAGACTCACTATTTGTGCTCACGGATGGGCCTTGGAAAGGGTTGTCCGCTTCCTCTGCGACCATTTCCAGAAGGATCAGACCAACAGTGATTCAGGCCTATTCCATCAAAGGTCAGGTTCCTCCTTTCCCTGTGAAGGCGCACTCTACTCGGGTGCTAAGTGCCTCCTGGGTCTTTTTGTCATCAGGCGTCAGTGATGCAGGTTTGTAAGGCGGCCACCTGGTCATCGGTGCACACTTTTACAGTGCTTAAGAAGATCAGGAGCTGTGTCCGTCAATGAACAAAAGAGAAAATGGGATTTTTGACTTACCGTAAAATCCATTTCTCTGATGTTCATTGACAGACACAGCACCAACCCCTCTGTGGAGTTGTAGATCTTCTGACACTGTAACAAAACTGGGTACCTATATCAGAGAGAGGGAGTATACCCCCTGGGACTGCCCATAGGCATAGCCAGACTTTTTTTATGCCTAGTGTCCTACTCCTGTAGGGGGCAGTATAACCCAATGGTTAAGAAGATCAGGAGTTGTGTCTGTCAATGAACATCAGAGAAATGGATTTCACGGTATGTCAAAATCCCATTATTTTCACTCCATTAAAAGCAGTGAAAACATGTGCAACAGACAGATGTATTTCAAGGATAACCCATTACTTTGTCTTTCCATGAAACGCATCTGTCTGTTGCTTATGCTTTTAATGGAGTGAAAATAAACAGCTTTTTATGTTTCTGTGGTGGATTCTTTACCAGGTGCTGCTAGGTTTTATTTTTTTTTTTCCTGTATCTCTGTTTAAAGTGCAATGTACTCATATAATACCTTCCCACGAGCCTCCCCAACATCCATGTGTAATGAAATAGTTTTAATGAAATAATTTCAAATACTTCTGTTAACCAGTAACGTCATCACTGTCTCTCCTGACTGCTATTTGCTCCTTAGTAAGATGAAGTCACACCACCCTGCCTTAAGCATCACATAAAAGAACTTATCCCAGAATCCCTTTTAGATGTGCATGTTCTTCCCTGCTGGCCACTGGGTGGTGCAGACTTTAACTGGGCAATCTTCTGATTAGTTGCTTGATTACATTGTGATCAGTTATGACACCAGCAATTTGATAACTTGATAGTTCGCTTAAGAGCACAAGCAACTGTGACGTCTACCATTCACGGCATGCCTTGGATGTAACCGTTTCAGGAAACAGTAAAAGCAATATTAAATTCTTGTTTTTTATTTGTTTAAAATAACAAACATGCATGTTATACCTACCTGCTCTGTGCAGTAGTTTTGTACAGAGTAGCCCGGATCCTCTTCCTCTTGGGTCCCATGCCGGTGTAACGTGAGAATTACCTACCCCTGAGAAAAACCTACCCTCGTCACTTCCGGCCAGAAACAGCTGAGCAGCGCCGCAGTGCGCATGCTCAAAGCCCCCGATACGTAATGGAGCCAGACTAGTGCGCATGCGCACTAGTATGAAATTATCACGGTGTCCGTGATAAAAACCTACCGACGCGGCGGATAAATTAAAACAGCTGGGCTACAATATGAGTCATCTCCGCTCCTCTCTCTGTCACTACCCTGATCTTGGCTAGTAAATATAAAAGCGGCTCTCGGCTCCGTGATTTATGTTTTCATACACCTGCCGCCGCTTTTATATTTACTAGCCCAGATCAGGGAAGGGACAGGAGCGGTGATGACTCGTATTGCAGCCCAGCTGTTTTAATGAAACCGCCGCATTAAACACGACAGTGACGAGGGTAGGTTTTTCTCACGGGTAGGTAATTCTCACGGAACACCGGCACTCCTGGCTCCTCCTTCCTGCCGGGTGCCCCCACAGCAAGCAGCTTGCTCTGGGGGGCATGCAAACAGGTGCACTCCTCACCTGCAGCTCTGTGTATCCATTCACACACGGTGCCATGACTCAGCCCTGCCCCCTATGTCTCCTGATTGGCTCACTGACTGTGGTTGACAGCAATCAGGAGTGTGAGTCCCCAAAGAGGCAAGGCATAGAATACATGAAGGTAAAAAACCTATATACAGTATCTCACAAAAGTGAGTACACCCCTCACATTTTTGTAAATATTTTATTATATCTTTTCATGTGACAACACTGAAGAAATGACACTTTGCTACAATGTAAAGTAGTGAATGTGCAGCTTGTATAACAGTGTAAATTTGTTGTCCTCTCAAAATATCTCAACACACAGCCATTAATGTCTAAACTGCTGGCAACCATCTCACAGAGACATCAAGACTGTGCCTGCACTAGTTTTATGCAACTTTGATCTAGAGAGTGTAAAGTTGGGTCAAAGATGCACTGAAAGCTGCACTCTAAATCGCACAACTTAAGAGTCGCACTAGTGGAAATGTAGCCACTAGGCTAGAGTGCAACTTTGAAGTACAACTTTGATGCAACTTTGAGTGCAACTTTAATCCAAGGTTATACTCTCGGGATTAAAGTCACATCAAAAGTTGCATCAAAGTAGTGCAGGTACCTTTTCAAAGTCACTGATTTTCAAAGTTGCATAGATGGGAACAGGTGCCATTGAAATCAATGGGCTGTGACTTGTCATGCGACTTTCTGTGTCCAAAGGGGCATGGCAGTCACATTAGTGGAAACTGAGCTTTAGTCTATGTTTCAACTATTGCGATTCAGAGTGCAACTTTGATGCGACTTTGATCCAACTTTACACTCTCTGGATCAAAGTTGTCTCAAAAATTGCATTAAAGTAGTGCAGGTACCTTTTCAAAGTCGCTGATTTTCAAAGTCGCATAGATGGGAACGGTGCCATTGAAATCAATGAGCTGTTACTTGTCATGCGACTTTGTCCAAAGTCGCATGACAGGTCACACTAGTGGAATCGTAGACTCAGTGTGGTTGCCTGTACTAAGATCATTGTAGACTGTGAGCTGAGATACCAGAGCACTTCCAGCTGCATTGACAGTTCCCTCCCTCTCCCACTCCCCCTGTAGTCCTCATTCAAAGCCCTGCACAGCTATACTGTATAGTTCCCATGTCCTGTGTGATTGGCTCTTTTCTTTTTATTTCTTCATTTTTTCATGATTTAGGATGCACAATGCATCCTTACTTATGAGAGAACACTGGGCGGCAACCTATGATCAGCTCCTCCTATTCTGTATATGCCCATTGGCTACACAGGAACAGTGCCCCTCCCTGGAAGTGATGTCACTAGCTTTCAGTAACCACACCCACTCGGGGCTCTTTGACTAAGAAGGAAGAGGAAATTAAGTCATGTGATAGCACTGAAAACTGCAAAATGAAGGGAGAAAAACTGGGATTTTTTTCATTTTGACACATAAGGCTGATCTCCGCTCACATTAACGATTGCAGGGGAGAATTTAAGGTATTAGGCTGTACTTCGGCGTTAAGAATGGAACTACAGGTGAGTATAACTATTCATTAAACAGGTGTCTAGCAGACTGTTGATTATTAAAGCGGAGTTCCGGGCACAGATGTCATTTTTTAATAAACATACCCCCGGGACAGTCAGGGCTAGCACATTCCACAATGGCTAGCCTCTGATCTGTCCCGGTTCGCACTTACCTTTTAGAAGAAATACTTACTTAGAAAATTTCTTCCACAGCGTTTCCATCTCTCTTGTGGGCAGCTGAAGCCGGCGCGGTCCTCTTCTGTGTCTTCTTCCGCGTCTTCTTGTCCCAGAATGCGCCGCAGCGGCCCCTCTCGTCACTTCCGGCGCGGCGCCGCATTCCTCCACAGCTTCTGGGCATGCCCAGAAGCTGTTTAGCAGGGGAATGCGGCGTCGCCCGGAAATGACGAGCGGGGCCGGTGCCGTCACATTGATTCCTGGGAGCTGTGACGTTCAGCTCCCAGGAATCATAGCGAGGCAGGAAGTGACGGGGTGAGCCGCGGCTCCGAGGGAGGAAGTACTCTGAGGTGAGTATCTTCGATCTTCAATTGCAAGGTAAGTAAACAAAAAAAAATAACTATCCAATTCCTTTTCAGGTGAGGCATACCTAGCGGAGGGGCACAAAAAAAAAATATTGTTTTTGTGCCCGGAACTCCGCTTTAAAGGGTATTACTTAACAAAGAAACCCCCTTCCCATTTCATGCTGTCAGCAATAATACCACATGGAAGAGAAATCTTAAAAGGCCTGAGAAAGAAACTAATGTCTTTACACAAGAAAGGTAAAGGCTACAAGATCAAAGAAGATCAGCAAAGTTTTACTTATCAGTTAGAATACTGTAGCGAAAGTGATACGAAAATTTAACAAAGATGGAACTGCAACCATCTCACAGAGACATCAAGACCGTTAACGGAAGTTAACACCTCGACAGGAGCATCTTTAGATGAGAAGGGTTGAAGAAAATTGCCATGCAAGTTCACTGCAGTTAGCTAAAGAAGTAGAAAACCAAACTGGGGTGATTGTTTCCCGTGACACAATACGGTATACACTGCACAGGAATAGCATGCATGGGTGTTGTCCACGAAGGAAGCCTCGCCTAAAGCCTATGCACAAAAATGCCTACCTATAATTTGACAGGGCCCATGCTGAAAAAGAAGACTACTGGGACTCTGTATTCTGGAGTGATAAGACCAAGATAAATGTTTTTGTAACTAATGGCTTGAAAACTGTATGGCGTCACAGGTGAGGAGTACAAAGAAAAATGCATGGTGCCTACAGTGAAACATGGTGGTGGCAGTGTCCTTCGCTGGTGCTGCACTTCATTTATAGTATCATAAAGTCACAAATGTACTGCTCTATACAGTAGTGTAGAATTATTAGGCAAATGAGTATTTTGACGACATCATCCTCTTTATGCATGTTGTCTTACTCCAAGCTGTATAGGCTCGAAAGCCTACTACCAATTAAGCATATTAGGTGATGTGCATCTTTGTAATGAGAAGGGGTGTGGTCTAATGACATCAACACCCTATATCAGGTGTGCATAATTATTAGGCAACTTCCTTTCCTTGGGCAAAATGGGTCAAAAGAAGGACTTGACAGGCTCAGAAAAGTCAAAAATAGTGAGATATCTTGCAGAGGGATGCAGCACTCTTAAAATTGCAAAGCTTCTGAAGCGTGATCATCGAACAATCAAGCATTTCATTCAAAATAGTCAACAGGGTCGCAAGAAGCGTGTGGAAAAACCAAGGCGCAAAATAACAGCCCATGAACTGAGAAAAGTCAAGCGTGCAGCTGCCAAGATGCCACTTGCCACCAGTTTGGCCATATTTCAGAGCTGCAACATCACTGGAGTGCCCAAAAGCACAAGGTGTGCAATACTCAGAGACATGGCCAAGGTAAGAAAGGCTGAAAGACGACCACCACCGAACAAGACACACAAGCTGAAACGTCTGGGCCAAGAAATATCTCAAGACTGATTTTTCAAAGGTTTTATGGACTGATGAAATGAGAGTGAGTCTTGATGGGCCAGATGGATGGGCCCGTGGCTGGATTGGTAAAGGGCAGAGAGCTCCAGTCCGACTCAGACGCCAGCAAGGTGGAGGTGGAGTACTGGTTTGGGCTGGTATCATCAAAGATGAGCTTGTGGAGCCTTTTCGGGTTGAGGATGGAGTCAAGCTCAACTTCCAGTCCTACTGCCAGTTTCTGGAAGACACCTTCTTCAAGCAGTGGTACAGGAAGAAGTCTGCATCCTTCAAGAAAAACATGATTTTCATGCAGGACAATGCTCCATCACACGCGTCCAAGTACTCCACAGCGTGGCTGGCAAGAAAGGGTATAAAAGAAGAAAAGCTAATGACATGGCCTCCTTGTTCACCTGATCTGAACCCCATTGAGAACCTGTGGTCCATTATCAAATGTGAGATTTACAAGGAGGTAAAACAGTACACCTCTCTGAACAGTGTCTGGGAGGCTGTGGTTGCTGCTGCACGCAATGTTGATGGTGAACAGATCAAAACACTGACAGAATCCATGGATGGCAGGCTTTTGAGTGTCCTTACAAAGAAAGGTGGCTATATTGGTCACTGATTTGTTTTTGTTTTGTTTTTGAATGTCAGAAATGTATATTTGTGAATGTTGTGATGTTATATTGGTTTCACTGGTAAAAATAAATAATTGAAATGGGTATACTATATATTTGATTTTTGTTAAATTGCCTAATAATTATGCACAATAATAGTCACCTGCACACACAGATATCCCCCTAAAATAGCTAAAATTAAAAACAAACTAAAAACTACTTCCAAAAATAGTCAGCTTTGATATTAATGAGTTTTTTGGGTTCATTGAGAACATGGTTGTTGTTCAATAATAAAATTAATCCTCAAAAATACTCATTTGCCTTATAATTCTGCACTCCCTGTATTGAAAGAGAAGATGCTACAATCACTCTTGGTTGTTGTGCACTTTTTCAACATGACAATGATCCAAAAGACACATCTAAGGTCACTGTTGCATTTTTAAAGATCAGGGTGAAAGTGATTCAGTGGGCAAGTACTATATATCTCCTGATCTGAACCCAATCGAACACCTATGGGGAATTCTGAAGAGATAAGTTGAGCATCACTCTCCATCCAGCATTCAGGCTCTAAAAAAGTTTGTTCTTGAAGAACGGAAAAAGAAAGATTTAGCAATATGTTGCTAACTTGTTCATTCCATGCCGAGAATACTTGGTGCCGTCCAAATATTATAAACCGGCAACAGTTATGCAGACAGTTGATCACAGAACAATTAGCAGTCAGGTTATAGAAACGTTTCATGGATCAAAACATAAGATACATGCAACCTCTTAGAACTTGTTCCTGTGCAAGATTATACCACATTTTTATAGCTTCTACCGTGAAGACCCTTTTTCTCTGCAAAGGCTTAACTTCTTCCAGTCCTAAGGAGTGCCCTTGGTTTCTTCAGTGTGAGCCTAACACGAACAACTTTTTTTTTTTAACTAAACATTTTGCATATATCATTTTATATATATATATATATATATATATATATATATATATATATATATATTTTTTTTTTTTCTTTTTTACTGTGATCTGACTGGCTGTTAGACAGTGGCTACGTTCCGTCCTCCATGATTCCACTGTATGTAGAATCTTACCTGCCCTCTGTCTCGAGATGGACTGTGGACTTATAAACTATGGGATTTGTGTGCATTGGGGCAGTGCACATGATGCCATCTTTTGTGAGGTATATTCTAAAAGGTCAGCACTTAGGCAACATGAACACTAGCGTTTTTCATAAGCTCAAAAAAAAAGCTAGAAAACAGCGTTGAATGAAAAAGGCTGGTAATAGCATTTTTGTGCCAACTTCTAGTAGCAGTTTAGGAGCATTAGCATTTTATAAGCGTTTTTGCAGTACATAAAGAAAAACAAAAAACCTAAAAAAAAAGCTGTTAGGAGCATTTTAGTAGCAGTTGGAAGCACTTAGGAGCTTTCAGCATTCTTTTTCTGCTGGGAAAAACACTCCAAAAACTCGACAAAAACACATTTTTTTCTGCTTCTAGACGTGGAAGCTCAAAAAATGCCAATAGCTTAAAGTGGTGTGCATGGACACATAGGATAACACTATTTAGCTTCTAGGAGCTGAAAAACAATGCTAATGACAGCTTCTAGGAGCTTAAAAAACTCTAGTGTGCACAGAGCCTAAAGATGTATAGGCAGCTAGCAGCAAGGTAAGTATACAAAAGCACTAAGATATAAATATAAAGCAAAATGCAGTGCCTAAAAATATCTACAAGTTATGATATGGATCTGTGCAGACAATATCAAAAAACATGAAAAGCATAAAACTGGTGGATAAATTATCTAAATAAAGTCTTACAAAATTCAATGTGTCCACTTATATTGATGATTTTCATGTAAAAAGATAGAGTAGATAGAATAGAGTCCTACTGGTCCTAATGTGCCCACCTGTGTTGATACCTTTCACCATCTGAATAGTACAACACCACTTTGTGACTAACACCACTGCTGTACTTACCAGCTCCAAAGCTTCCAATGGAAAGCAGCAAACAGCGCATTTGTATCAACAACTCCCGGCCACATACACATGATCATCCAACTCTATCATAGAAAACTTGGGAACACCTGATCAAGACACCTCTCACTAATGGGCACAGACAGGTCACCTTTGGAGATACTCTATGGGAGGAAATCACTTACCGCATAAAGCCAACACTAAGGGCCATATATAGTGTAGAAACATATTAAAAAATCGATTATCATATACAAAATAGAAAAAAAAGCATCTAAATGTCAAGGATCCAGCAAACTTTAAAAACCATGTTGATGGTGCACAGAAATGGCAGTTCCGATACCAGAAGTGGCGGCGTGACGTCAGTGCGTTGCTCCGCCCCTACGCGTCTTCAGGGGACGCTAATAGGCATCTAATTGCTTGTTCAAAACAAGCATAAGTGAAGTGAAAGAATAGAGGTTTTGGAACTCACAGGGATGTTACAAGGAAGCAGAAAAACACAGTGAGAAACAGTTTTAATAAAAATAGATTACACGACCTTTAAGTAGTGTATGTATACATATTGTTTTTTGGGGAAAAAAGGATATTTTTTAGTGTCACTTTCAGTCTCTTTTTATGTTAAATGCTTACTTTGTATAAAACTGATATACACACATATATATATATATATACTATATATATATTGCATACTAGTCTGGTTTCAGTATGTTGCTAATGTTAATAATGGTAATATTACTATTATTGTAATTGTTTTCAATGTTTATTTGATTTTTTTTTGCATTTAAATGATTTATAAATTCTCTGTTTTTACAGCCTCGCTTTGGTAATTCTTTGTTTTTACCTTTTAACAGAATGCCATTATAGGCAGGAAATTGAATAATTAGTTACAATGACAGAGGAGTAAATTGAGTGTGATTGAATAATGTTAATTCTGCCTAGACAGCTTCTTTCAGATCCCTTTTAGTGCTCCTGATTTTTAGTCAAGAAATCTATATATGGAATACCTTACATGAAATCAATATGGTAGAGCTGCAATGTTCACAGCTGCCTTTGTATATTTATTTGACTAATTTAAACTAAAAGGTGGCTGACTTCTTGAGTCCGCTGAAAGCTTACTGTTGTTAGCATAAAATAATGACCATAGCAAGATGTATTGATATTGATCCAAAGCAATAGACATTAACAATGTCCATCATTTCCTCATTTCCTCCAAGCTCATGGAATTAACAGTTAACACTGCCAGTGCATTTCATTTACTTGGTTAATAGTACACTTTTTTTCCCAAACCTGATTCAGACAGGTGCTTAGATCTTGTACAGCTTGCCGTCAAAACTGTGAATTTAGTAATTATTCTTAAAGCATACACATTCCCTTTGGTGCCCAATCTGAATGAGTGTATAGAGGAAAATATCCCGATACACATAGGTGTGTATCAACATCTACAGGAATGTTGTGTGTAGCATCTAGACTGCTAATGTCATACCAGACTTCCAGGACAGCCCATAAGAGAAGCACCTCTTTCAACAGGAACAGGAAACACATCACTAATACACTTCAAAAGTCAGTCCTTCTGCTGAACTAGTCCGTTTTTTGTGTTTCCTCCGGATGGAGGAGATGCATCGCCTGGGTGAGGGAGGCCTCTGTTTTTTGGCTTTCTTTTTGTTCCACTCACATCTTTACCTTCCTGGCTCCACTGGGAGCAGCTAGCTTTCTGCAAAATGACCCTTCAAGACTACTCCTCAGACAGGAAGGTTGTAGCTTGGTTCCCTTTCTCCTTCTGTGCCTTGAGAAGGCCATGCCTGGAAGTGGCATACCCCCCTTGACAGGAATCGGCACGAGCTAGAAAATATCCCAATACAAGCGTGTATCAACATCTACAGGAATGTTGTGTGTAGCATCTAGACTGGTAACTTCATACTTTCTTATACTTATACACACCTTCTGTGTGGGGAAGCACAATACTGACTGTGATGAAAGCGGATATCAGACCCCTGCCCTTCTTACCATCTCAGCTACACCCTGCACACGATTTTCCAGCTTGCGGGACCCAATCTATGTGCCAGCAGCCTAAGAGTTATTGTCACTGGGCTACATTAATAAAGCAATCAAGCAATTAACCCTTTAAGCTACCACCACCTTTTGACAGAGGAGGAGGAGGAAACTCACAATCACATTTTTTTTTTAGATAGATTTTTTTTCTCCTGTTTTTTTTTCCTGTGAGATCTACAATCAACTGCCGGACTGGGTGACGGGTTTGATAATCTAGATCCAGTGGTCACCCCAGTCTGGCCACAAGCGCACGCAGACATCAGCCCTGCGCTAGGTCGGCCGTGATATAGCCCCACCAGACGGGGGCTGGCCTGTGAGATAAATGCCTTGCGAGGTCACATACCTTGCCGCGTTCCTCCTGGCCGACAGCCCCCCTTTTCGATGGTGAGGGGTTCTGTCTGGAGCGGCACCCATCTGGTTCCTGGTATGGTGAGTAACTGTCCCCCCTCTCCCCGTGGTGGGTTTTGGGGTGGATGTTGGCCCCTTCATGGGACGTTCGGACCCCCGGGTTCTCCTCCTTCCCATCAGGCACCCCCCTTCATCTGTCCCCCCATCCTACCCCCCTCCACTTATGCTGGAGCTGTGTGGGTGGTGGTCTGGTCCACCTTCTTGGGTGGGGGCAGGGCGCTATGCTGGTGATAGGGGTGGGATCAATTGGTGCTCTGTGACTGGCAACCGGGTTTTGCTGCCAGAGCGGTGGGGGTTGTCCTTTTGCAGTGTTTTACACTTTTTGACTCATGGAGTCTGGAGGTGACTCATGGAGTCTTTGGAGCACATCTTCCCACCTGATCCCCTCTCTGGGGCTGCTTGGTACTCCGGGTTCCATCCATTGATGCACTAACGGCGGTCCTGGAGTCCTTTGTGTCCCGGGTGGAGGTGGCTTTTGGGCAACGGGCTGTCATAAAGTGTCCCCCCACCTTCCCCTGCCTCATCTGTCTTATCAGATCCTGAATCTGATTTGGCCGCTGCGGACGTGGGTCACCCTGCTGAGTCTGCGACCACGCGCCCTGAATCCTCAGATAACGAGGCAGATTCCTCCACTTCTGCAACTGTGCTTGAAAAGGCGCTGGTGGATGCACTGATTGTATCTGTGCTTGAGACTTAAAAGTTGGAGGATGCAACTGCGGCTGTGACGGAGGCGCTGGTTCCCTTTGGCATTCACAAGCCATCCAGAGCAGCAAAGCTGTTCCCTTTCTCCTCCTAGTTTGACAGAATTGTCACTAAGGAGGGGGGGGGGACAAAATCGTCCACTTGGGGTCCCTAAACGAGTTGCTAGGTGATCCCCCTATGAGGAGTCCCTTCTTAAGGAGTGGACTGTCCCACAGGTGGTGGGCCCTCCGGTTTCCAGATTGAACAAGGCAACCATGATTCCGGTTGAAGAGTCCCCGGCCTTTAAGGATCTGCCTGACAGGAAGGCGAAGGCTGTGGCCCGCAATATGTACACCCTGGCTGGTTCGGCACAAGGCAGAAATTCACCATTGCCCTGGTGTCGCGGAATGGGCTAAGCTTTTACGCCGTGACCTGGAGGAAGAGCAGCTCCCCCCACCTTTGCTGAGCTGGCGGACCAGCTGGACTGGGCTGCAGTTTATCTGTGATGCCTCTTTGAAAGTGGCTCCCATAGGGGCTCGGCTCTATGTTTCGGCAGTGGTCCTTGGGCCTGTCTTTTGGCTCAAATGCTGGTCTGCGGACCAGGCTTCTAAAAAGGCCTGACTGATCTTCTCTTTCAAGGAGATTGCCTGTTTGATGCTACCCTGGATGAGATCATTAAAGGTTTCACAGGGGAGAACAGTACTATTCTTCCGCAGACTATTAAAGGCAAGGACCCTCATCGTAGACGTGGGCCCTCCTTCTTGGCTAATAAGAAGTTTTTTTATCCCTCAGGGTCGACTGACAAGGTATCGAAGCCCTTCGGGGCCTCCTCTGGAGTATCCAAGCGAACTTGGTCTCGCAAGTCAAGAGCGGGCTTCTTCAGACCCGTGGACAAGGCCCCTTCAGCAGGAAGGTGCGCCCTCACCCGTAGCTGGGGTAGGGGGACGTCTTCGCTGGTTCCCGGACCCGTGGACTTCCCTGGTACAAGGCAACTGGGTCCACGAGGTCCTCCTTCCATTGTGCGACTGTCCCCGGTCCGCTTACAGACTCTTTTTGGGGCGGTGCAAGACCTTTTACTTCAAAGGATGATTGTCTCGGTTCCAACTTCGGAAACTTTTTAAGGGGTTTTTACTCAAACCTGTTTACAGTCCCCAGGAGGGAAGGCAAAGTGTGCCCAATTCTGGACCTCAAGGCGCTGAACTACTTTGTGTGGGTGCAGAGGTTCAGAATGGGGTCCATTCGCAAGGTAGCGGCTTCCCTGCATCAGGGGTTTTTTTCTTGCCTCCATCGACATCAAGAACGCTTACCTTCACATTCCAATATGTGTTGGTCATCAGCGCTTCCTCCGCTTTACCATGGGAGAGGAGCATTATCAGTTTGTGGCGTTACCTTTTGGTCTCGCCTCTGCTCCTCGGGTCTTTTTGAAAGTGTTGGCCCACGAGGCAAGCATTGTTACGCCAATGGGGGATCGCAGTACTGGGATACTTGGATGACCTCCTTCTGCTCGCTGAGTCTCCTACTGCTCTAGTGGAGAACCTGGAATCCACCATACGAACTTTGAGGGAGTTTGGCTGGATTATGAATTTTCAGAAGTCTGCTCTGGTTCCGTCTACAAAGCTGGACTATTTGGGTCTGACTCTGGACTCGGCCTTAGCCAGAGTGCTCCTTCCTCTGGACAAACTCCAGAAACTGCAGGCTGCAATTCGTCTCCTGCTGTAAAGCAGATGGTCATCCCTCCGGACTTGCATGTGGGTGCTGGGCCTGATGGTGTCTACCTTTTGAGGCAGTTCTGCTCAGGGGATCTGGACACTGAAAGATCAATGTCTTGGAACTCAGAGCGATCAGACTGTGCCTGGAACATTGGACATATCATCTTCAGGGATGTCCAGTACGCATTTGAATGGACAATGCCATGGCCCTGGCTTATGTCAATCACCATGTGGGACACAAGAAGTGTTCTGGCGGCTCTGGAGGTAGCCAGCATTCTGAGGTGGGCAGAGCGGTTAGTTTCAGCCCTCTCCGCCGTATACATCCCAGGGATTGAAATCTGGCAGGTGGATTACCTCAGTCGGCAGGCGATGGACCGAGGGAGGAGTGGTCCCTTCATCCAGAGGTGTTTCATCAGTTGTGTCTCTGGTGGGGCATCCCTGACGTGGATCTGTTGGCATTTCCGCTCAACAGAAAGGTGCAGAGATTTGTGGCTGTGTCACGGAGTTCTCTGGGCAAACACCACAGATGCGCTGGTGGCCCTGTATGGTCAGTATCGTCTGATTTATGCCTTCCCTCCTCTCAAGCTTCTGCCAAGAATTCTACGCAGGATCGAGGCAGAAGGGATTCCGATCATCTTAGTGGCCCCGGACTGGCCTTGCCGGGCTTGGTATGCCAATCTGGTGCGACTGGTCTCCGACGTTCCTTGGAAGCTTCCTCTCAGGAAAGATCTGCTGTCCCAAAGATCCTCTTTACAGTCTCTGGCTTTGACGGCTTGACTGTTGAACGCCAGGTGCCTGAGGTTTTGTCTGGGTCGGTGATTCCAACGCTGTTAAAAGCTGGGAAATCTACTTCTAGGAAGATCGCGTAGTGTGAGTCTCTTGGGGTTCATCCTCACTCTTTTTCAGTGTCTCTTATATTGACCTTCTTTCAATAGGGGGTTGGGCAGAAACTGGCCTTGAGTACTATCAAGGGTCAGGTGTAGGCCTTTTCGGTCTTCTTTCAACCTTGGTCACATACTCCCTGGTGCGTACTTTTCTTCAGGGAGTGAGGAACTTGACCCCTCCAGTGCGGTCTCTGTTGCCGCCTAGGGACTTCAATTTGGTGCTCTCAGTCTTCCAGAAGGCTCCTTTAGAGAATCTTTAGGAGATTCCCCTGCTTACGCTGTCCCACAAGGTGGCCTTTTTTGATGGCTATCAATTCTGCATGCAGGGTGTCGGAATTGACGGCGTTATCCTGTTGCTTACCTTACTTGGTGGTTCACAGAGATGAGGTGGTTATTCGCCACTGTCCGTCGGTCCTTTCTCAGGTTGTCTCTGATTTTCATTTGAATAAAGACATTGTGTTGCCTTCCCTTTGTCCCAGGCCAAAATATCCAAAGGAAATAGGTTTGCATGCCTTGGATGTGGTCCGGGCAATAAGGGTGTACCTGGCAGCTACGGAGTCTTTTAGTAAGTCAGACTCACTATTTGTACTCAAGGATGGGCCTCGGAAAGGGTTGTCCACTACCTCTGCGACCATTTCCAGATGAGTCAGACAGACGCTAGATCAGGTCTATTCCATAAAGGGAGAAGTTCTTTCTTTCCCTGTCAAGGTGCATTCTACTCGGGCGCTCAGTGCCTCCTGGGCCTTCTGCCATCAGGCGTCAGTGACGCAGGTTTGCAAGGCGGCCACCTGGTCGTCAGTGCACACTTTCACAAAGTTCTTTAAAGTAGATGTGTTAGCAACTGCGGATGCTTCCTTTGGCCACAAGGTTGTCATCACAGATGACGACACAAGGGAGCGGGGTCTCCTGGTGATGTCACTGGGTGGCCAAGCCCCCATGGCTATACAAGAAGCTGTAAAGAGCGGAGCCGGTATAATCACGGGAGACATTGTCGGAGGACTGGAGAAAGAAGACCGGAGGAAGATTTTTAATGAAGAACTTCTCAAAACCGTCTCTTGTCATTATTTTCACTACACTACCTTTTTTTGGGGTGAATGGGAAGAGGTACAATGTACCCCATACTCATTCACATAGGGAGGGGGTCAAGGATCTTGTTACAGGGGGCATCCAGATTCCGATAAGCCCCCTGGCCGCAAACCCCCACAACCACCGCCCAGGTTTGCCTGGAAGAGGCCCTTGTCCTCATCAACATGGGGACAAGGTGCTTTGGGGTGGGGGGGGTACAGAGCCCCCCGTGCTCCAAAGCACCCACCCCCCAATGTTGGTGGCGTGTGGTCTGGTATGGTCCAGGAGGGGGTGGGGCTACTCACCCGTCCCCTTCTGCATGCTCGGATAAGGGTCTGGTATGTATTTTGGGGAGGCCCCGCACTTTTTTTTTTGCGTGGGACTCCCCTCAAAATCCATACCAGACCCGAAGGGCCTGGTTTGGAACCTGGGGGGGGGACCCCCACGCCGTTTTTCTTCCCTTTTTGGCGTGAAGTTCCTCCTCAAGATCCTCACAGCGCAAGTTGCACCACAAGTCGGATGATCCTGATCCGACTTGGATGAGACGTCCATTCAAATCAATGTGCTCCCATAGGGAACCATTGATTTTCACATTTAAAAAAAACAAAAACGTAAAACATGGCTTAATGCTGTATAAGCAATGTTATGCAACATCAAGCAGCCTTTAGCAGGGTCAGACATTTTTACAGCTCTAACGCTAGTCCTCAGAACGTACTGGCCCTGGGCTTTTTTGCAGCTTGAAAATGCCTATGCCACTTACAGCTGCAAAACCTTTGTGTGTGCATGAGACCATAAAATAACATGGAGGGGCATTTTTAAGCTGCACAAAAAAAATCTCTGACGCTCCTAAAAGCAGCTGAAAATGCGCCCTGTGTGCATGAGGCCTAAAGAGACAAAACAACCGAGAAATACAAAAAAGAGTTGGGAAGGAAGAATACTTGCAATGTCCTGGTTTCAGCAGGGTTTAGTCAATGAGCAAGGTGTTATTGGTTCTCATAACTTGACAGATGTTCATGATACATGAGAACTGTCAAACTGTCCTGGCATGCCCCTTTTCTCTGGGATCAAAGGGGTGTTGACAGAGGCCATCTGACCAATTAAGTATCTAAGGAGTGGCTATCGTGTTTATGACTGCATCATGGCCCTCCCTTACACACAGTATTATACTAATATTAAAATCTTGCAAAATGTGCAGGTTACATTCTAGAAACCGGTCGATTATTGTCCAGCATTCAATTTTATGTCCATTGATACCAGAGTATTTGGGATGGGCCTGTCACCCAGGAGGTATCTGACTGCTAGCTTAGTCATGTATGACCTTGATTTGTTTAGAATGATATTCCCCTTTCATATATATACTTATATACTACTATACTAAATATGTTAATGTGTATTGGTCCTGTTTGATCTAATGAATTGTGTGTCCCGTGCCTGACTGCTTTCTGTGTAGACATTTTATGGCACACTATATATTCTTAATGAGTTTACCTACAAACCATGGGTGACAGAACTGAAGGGTTCTGGTAAAGTTTTTCGATGCTAGAACTCCGTTACAACTTTTAAAGGGCTCAATGCGCACACCAACCATTACACTGACCACTAAACTAAGAGGTCTGCCTTCTGGCCATTATAGATATTTAAATCCTTTTTGTTTAGTGAATATCACTGAAAAAAAGTCAGGAAGAGATAGAAGGATGTTAAAAAATTATCAACCTGATGTAAAATATGCTAAACCTACATCTTACTGATCATGCTTTTACAACTAAAAGCTATAGCTATAAACATGTTAGCAGGGATTCCTTTGAGAAACAAAAACTATTTTAAGGGAGTTATAAAAATTAACAAAGCATAACCTTCCCCCTATAGTGTGCACTTGCCTCATTCTAAAGCACCTGGTGTGATTTCAGCCTGCTCTATCTTTCATCTGCATTGCATGAGTCGCCTCTGACAGATTATGCAAACACCACAGTCACTTGCCCTGCCTCCCCTCCAGCACACAGAAGCTGATTTACATCATCAGCTGCACATGTTTCCTTTGAGACTGTGTAAATGGGGGATTTGTCCTTTCCCTCCACTCAGGTCTCAGATTACACTTGGCTCCCTGCTCTGTGCAGTATGCGACATCAGATCCCCACCCCCCTGCCTTCTGGAGCTGAGAAATATGTCTTTGATCTGTATACATTGAATGGCTGTACATGAGAGTGTTGCAGATTTAACAGGTACAACTTATGTATAAGGATCTGTTTTATCTCTGTGTATCATCTGAGTCTAGTCACTTCATTGAGTATTGTGACAGACCAAACTGGGACAGAGGCTTTTGGAGGGGACTACCGGCTAGCCTCTTTTCTACTGACTATGGGTTCTTGCTTTTAAGGGAACTCTACTCTTTGGTAGATGTGTGTCTGGGGGACCCTTGGAGTGGTCTTGTTTTGGTTTCAAGTCTATGTTTCACCAAAACACACAGACTCTGGGAACTGGAGGACCCATATACATATTTGGGGTCTCTAGGCCCAAACCAGCAATGACTACTTCAGACTGTGAGACTCAGAGCAGATGTTAATATCATCATCTCAAAGCAACCTGATGCTGGGGGTCTACTGATTTAATCTGTTTAGGGTATAATGTGCTTTTCTCCCATTGTTAATTAAGTTAATTTGAGTCACCTATTGTTTCTGTCTGTTGGCTGACTTGGCTAACTCTTGGCGGTATATATGATGGGATTAGTTTTGTGTCAGGTCTACCTCGTTATCTAAAGCCCTTGTGTGATGTTTTGGTTAAATATTTGGTTTTATTTTTTATGTGGTGACTGACCTACTTTTCAGGTGTATTTCTGTTCAATAAACAGTCATTCATTTGGTTTTTATCCCAAAATCTTGTCTGTGTATGATGCTTGGGTTAAAAATGGCTGGTATTAGATCCCAGACTGCTCGGAACAGTTTTGAGGGCAGTAGGCACTGTTTGGATGAAGGAAGCACCTAATCGGGGTGCCAAGCAGTTCCATCCCAGGTATATGTAACAACTGTATGCTACTAGGTAGATCAGTAAAATATTTCTGCCCTGGAGCATCTGGTGGTATTTGGCTAAGGTTTGAAAGCACTTTTTTGAGGTTAGTGTATTCTAGCTCAGTAGTATTTTTCTACTCTATTGAACTTACTAAATGGTCTCAAATGGTTGCTATTTGTTGCCACTTTTTTCTTGCGCTGTTTATTACATTAGCAATATTTAATATTAAAGTTCAGATTGCTTTGCCCAGGTTTGTAATCCGTTTACTGTAAGTAAAAATCTAAAGTTAAACATATCTTTTCTCTAGTGTATGTGTTAAAACCAGAGATCAATAAATGCTATTATTTCTCTCCCTTTCTAGAATTCAGAAAGAACTTGCAGAGATAACGCTGGATCCTCCTCCAAATTGCAGGTGAGGGACATGTTCTCATTTATTTGCTTGAAGATCGCAATAGTAGCATGTACCTACCTTCGCTGATTGCTTTAAGTCTTGCTTATCCATTCTGTTGGGTGTTGGTAGCTTGTTGTTGCTGAGCATCACACAAGACTGTAGTTATGGTTGGAGAAGATTGAGTGATGCTGTTCTTTTTTGTGTTGTATAGAAAAATAATGGCTAAAAATTGAAATTGACACTAAATAGAATCTAGCAAACATTATATTCCATGATTTGGAGGAAAGGCAGCTCCCATCGAGTGAGAGTGACAGATCAGCTTACTGAAGCAGATTAATTACACCTATCTTTAGCAGTGCTTTGCAGGATTTGCTGTGCCTTCGCTGACTTATTAAAGTTTATGATGTGATTTGCAGTCTGGATACATTAGAGAATTTGGCTTTGTATGTTCATGATCTTCTCCTGATCAATAATAATTCAGGCTAAGCAGGATGTTTAATGTAAAGCATAGTTACCTTATTAAAGCTTTGAAAACTGTAAATATGTAAATGTAGAGAAAGCAAGTGTGTGGGGTCATTTACATGATCACAAGATCACCTTAAGCCTGCATTCACACTACCGCGGCACGACTTGTGCACGACTTCGGGGGCGACTTGTGAAGTCCCGTGCACCGCGACTTCGGCGCGACTTGCACGGACTTCATATAATGAATGTCTATGCAAGTCACTCCAGGTCGCCCCGAAGTAGTACAGGACCCTTTTTTTAAGTCGGAGCGACTTATGTCGCTCCTATTAGAACGGGTCCTGTAGCAGTCAATGGACCGCGAGGGACTGCGACTTGTCAGGCTGACAAGTCGCCTGACAAGTCGCGTTAGTGTGAATAGACCCTTAACTGCTTGCCGACCGCCGCAAGTAGATTTACTGCGGCGGTCAGCCCCTACCAGGCAGAGTGACGTTAATTAACGTCACTAGCCTGGGAGGGTCTGGGGAGCGAGCGCGCGCCCGCGGAGGCGCGCTCCCGCTCCCGCGCGGTCACGCACCCCCCCGCGCGTGTGACCAGCGGACCCGATGTCCGCCGGCCACTCGGCGATCGTCGGGGGAAGAGGGAGAATGTCAGGCAGCTTGTGTAAACAAGCCACCTGTCATTCTCCTCGCTGTAAAGACACTGATTACACGGATCTAGTATGTAGATCCGTTGATCAGTGTCCTTACAGCTAGAGCCACAGCCAATCACAGTAAGAATCACGCCCCTAGGGACACACACAGCCCCTCCCTCCCAAATAAAGTTAACCCCTTCACTGCCAGTGTATTTTTACAGTAACAGTGCATATGTATAGCACTGATTACTGTAGAAATGTCACTGGTAACCCCAAAAGTGTCAAAAATGTCAGTCAAGGGTCCGATCTGTCCGCCGCAATGTCGCAGTACCGCAAAAAAAATCGCAGATCGCCGCCATTACGCGTTAAAAAAAAAACAACAAAAATGACAAAAATCTTTCCCTTTGTTAGTAAACGCGATAACTTTTGCACAAACCAATCAAAATACGCTTTTTGCGATTTTTTTTACCAAACATAGGTAGCATAAAACAAATTGGCCAAAAATTTTAAAAAATTTTGATTTTTACATTTTTTTTTGGGGGAATTTCATATAAAAAAATGTGAAAAATATTGTTATTTTTGCAAAATTGTCGCTCTTTTTTTGTTTATAGCGCGTGATCAAAAAATCGCACAGGTGATCAAATACCACCAAAAGAAAGCTCTGTTTGTGGGAAAAAAAGGACGTCAAATTCGTTTAGGTACAGCGTCGCACGACCGCGCAATTGTCCGTTAAAGTCGCGCAGTGCCGAATCGCAAAATACCCCCTGGTCTTTTAGCAGGAAAATCCTCCGGGGCTTAAGTGGTTAAAGAAACCCTGTCGGCAGCAGTTTCATAAAAACCAAAATCTTACCATAAGATTTATATGTCCTTTTACATATACTATGTAAAACATCTGCATGTGTGGATATCAAAAAGCCCTGACGCTGCTAGTGGGTGTCACTGTCTTGGATGGGGTGTCAGCAGCCCCAGTAGTTTCAGATATGTCTAAAGATAGAAAACGTGTCATGAGCGCTCTAAATAAGTAAAATGCTGCTAGCACAAAAAGTGATCATACAACTCTTATGTACAGTTGTGTTCAAAATTATTCAACCCCCAATGCTGTAAAGGGTTTTAGGGAATTTAGTGTACATTTGTAATTGTAAACAGAATGAAATCCTACAAGGACTTCTTAAAGAATCATATGCAACTAAAATGACATCAATTGGTTTTGTAATACAGTAGTAAATGTTTCTTTTGTGAATTCTTCATTGACACAATTATTCAACCCCTTAAAGACTACCACTCTGAAGAACAGAGGTTCATTGAAGTGTTTTCAATCAGGTATTGAAAACAGCTGTGGATGTCAGGGAGCAGCAATAAAGCCTAATAAGCACCAATTAGGCAGCTTTAAAATGACTGTGATACTCAGCTCCTTCTAGACATTTACTGGTGTGGTTACAAACATGGTGAAGTCAAGAGAATGGTCCAGGAAGACAAGAGAAGAGGTGATTACTCTTCACAGGAAGGGCAATGGCTATATGAAGATTGCAAAGATGTTAAACATACCAAGAGACACCATAGGAAGCATCATTCGCAAATTCAAGGCAAAGGGCACTGTTGAAACGCTACCTGGTCGTGGCAGAAAGAAGATGCTGACTTCGACTGCTGTGTGCTACCTCAAGCGTAGAGTGGAGAAAAGTCCCTGTGTGACTGCTGAGGAACTGAGAAAAGATTTGTCAGATGTGGGTACTGAAGTTTCTGCTCAGACAATACGGCGCGAACTGTGTAATGAAGGCCTCCATGCCAGAACTCCCAGGCGCACCCCCTTGCTGTCTCCAAAGAATAATAAGAGTCGACTGCAGTATGCCAAAAGTCATGTGGACAAACCACAGAAGTTTTGGGATAGTGTTCTGTGGACTGATGAAACAAAATTAGAACTGTTTGGGCCCATGGATCAACGCTATGTATGGAGGAGGAAGAACAAGGCCTATGAAGAAAAGAACACCTTGCCTACTGTGAAGCATGGTGGGGGGTCAATCATGCTTTGGGGCTGTTTTGCTTCTGCAGGTACAGGGAAGCTTCAGTGTGTGCAAGGTACCATGAATTCTCTTCAGTACCAGGAGATATTGGATGACAATGTGATGCAGTCCGTCACAAACCTGAGGCTTGGGAGACGTTGGACCTTTCAACAGGACAATAATCCCAAGCATACCTCCAAGTCCACTAGAGCATGGTTGCAGATTAAAGGCTGGAGCATTTTGGAGTGGCCATCACAGTCACCAGACTTAAATCCGATTGAGAACCTCTGGTGGGACTTAAAGAAAGCAGTTGCAGTGCACAAGCCTAAGAATGTGACTGAACTGGAGGCTTTTGCCCATGACGAATGGGTGAAGATACCCGTAGATCGCTGCAAGACACTGGTGTCAAGCTATGCTTCACGTTTAAAAGCTGTTATAACTGTAAAAGGATGTTGTACTAAGTACTAAGATTGAATGTCACTTGGGGGTTGAATAAAACTGATAATGATGTGAGCACAGAAAAGACATTTGTGGTTATTTCATTATAAATGTTGTTATATTTGTCTGACCTACACGTGCCTCTTTGATTTAATTGTAAGCAGGATGACTGAATGATCAAAATCAATGTCAAACTAGCCAAAACTATCAATTTCAGGAGGGGTTGAATAATTTTGAACACAACTGTATAAAGCAAAACTGTACAAGTGCAGTGCTATGTAATATACAAACTAAAAGAGGGAAATCGCAAAAACGTATATATTAGAAATTTCAAAATATACGTGAGTCCCAATATTGACCCGATATTAGTATAGAATAACAGTGTAGAAACTATGAGTGCAAAAAATGTTAATTGTGTAATTAAAAATGCGTAATATGTTTACGTGCTCTCAGTGCAACAAAATCTTAAAGTGTCCAGCTTCTAACACAAAACAGCGTTATTCACTCCACAATCAAAAACTAAAACAATATACAGTGGTGCACCAGAAAAAAATACAACATAAGGTTTAAGAACTATAGGTAATATATACAAGTGTTTCCAGTGTCCAAAAAATGTGACAACTTATAAGAGTGACTCGTGAGAACAAATCTTCAATCTGTGATCACCACTAAAAAAAATCCGTGATGTGCTCCACTTCACCGCCACCAGAAATCAAAGCCTCTCATCTTGCACACTGACCCAAGAATCAACCCGGGCCAGAAACAGCTTTACCCTATAAGGGTCATAAGATGGTGTAGAGGATCTTCATAGGGACACCAATGGCGCTTTTCCACTGCATGGAACCGAGCGGTTCGGCTCGCTTTTGTGCTTTTCCACTGCTGGTACCGCATGGTATGGTGTAGGAACGGTTCGATATGGTACGGCGGCGCTTTTCCACCGCATGGAACCGAACGGTACGGCTCTCAAAAACAGTACCACCTTGATTGTGGTTCCAAGAGGTACCATACCCGGTTCCATATCCCACAATCCTTTGCATGCAGTCACTACTAGCCACTGATTGGTCAGAGAATCCCACCCACCCCGTTGTTATCCCACCCACTTACCTTTAGTACTACTTTAGTGGAAAAGCAAACCATACCGTACCGTACCGAACCGTTCCAACACCGTACCATGCAGTACCAGCAGTGGAAAAGCAAACCGTGGCAAGCAGGGCCGAGTAGAGCCAAGCCGGTACTTGCAGTGGAAAAGTGCCATTATAGAGATTCCCAGGGTAGACTCCACAAAAATCTTATAGCATTTCAAAAACATTCAAAATTTTGAATGTTTTTGAAAAGCTTTATATAAGATTTTTTATGAAGTTTTGAAATAAAGTTAATTTTTTTTATACCTATTGCCTCATATATTCCACACGGATTTAGCTACATTTTAGGCATCACAAACATCCCTTTCCCCCGTTTCCTTTGGGGAATTCCCATGTAGGGATTTCTTCCCTGTTTTTCTACAATAATTTGGGATGGATGCCGCCAGTAAATTTTTGTGAGTGAAATTGAGTAGCTTTCTATTACATAATGAGCTTTATGTCTTTGTCTTACAAGGTTTTTTCTTTCTTTTTTTTTTTTCATGAGTTTACAACCTCTTTAAGCTATAGTTATTTGACCTGCTGTTATCATGTAAACATATTTATCTGTATCTGATTTATAGCTTTGTTGCTCCTGAACTTTGTCAGTGTTTTATTCCGCAATGTACTTTGTAGTAAACCTTCTATATTTATTGTTTTTTTTTTTTTTTTTTTAATGCTAAAGAGTTGTCTATGTCAGTTATCATTCTCTGATATCAGGAAATTGGCAGTAAAGCAGCAGAGGAACGCACTTTTTTGGTGTTTTAAGTAGATTCCGTTTGGTGTGTAAATAAAACAGGCACACATTTGAAGATCTGAGCTGGAACATGGAGTGTATGGGGAATATGACCTTTTTAGTAATTGCTTTTGATGCATATTTCAGCTGGAGTGGATAAACACTTGCTTTCTAGATAAAATCCTCATTTGAACGGTGATCTGTGTGTCAGTGTTTATGAGAATGTCAGGCCAGATTCTTGTAATAACATTGCTTTTTAGAATGTTGTTGTATCCTGCTACAATGTCATGAAGATGAGGACAGATCTGAGCGAGTAAAAGAGAAACGTTGTGTATTATTACCAGTGACACTTCATGCTGGGAGTTAAGGTCACCAAGTAGCTTTCATACATCTAGCAGAAAAAAGGGCAAAGGAACATCTTAAGAATTTTTTCAATAAAGTTGTGTAATGATATCTGTAAAAAAAAAAAAATGGCATCCCTGTAATAATGCAGATAATAAATATGTACTGAGTAATGGACAAGGTGCAGGAACCCGCGACAGTCAGTCCATTTATTTTATTGAATTCTGGTAAGTGAAAGAACCTTTTTGATTAGATCCATATATTATTGTATGTTTGTCTTACTACTGCAGCTCCTGTGTTGTACAATATACAGCAGGGGTACAAGGGAAACTCAGGACGACACTTTGCTTATAATGATTGCTTCAGCCCAGGAAGATTTACCCCCCCTTCATGACCAGGACATTTTTGGATTTTTGGCACTTCGTTAACTTGAGGCCACTTTCACACGGGCTTTCCGATCCGGTCTGCCCGTCAGTTTTTCAGGCGGACCTGATCGGATGCTCCATGTAGCCCTATGGAGCAGCGCATGTCTGCGGTGACATGTCCGCTGACACCCTCTGCTATCTGATTCGATCCTGTCCGTGAAATCCAGATGGATGGAAACCCTATTTTCCATCCGTCTGGAGGATCAGATCGGATGGGATCGTATGAAACGGAGAGGCGGTCCGTTTTCATCCAGTCTCCCATAGAGGAGAGCGGGACTCTGACAGCTAGTCTCTGCAAAGTAAGCGGAGACGGAGCTGTTATTTGCCCGCTCAGTGGGGATCGGCGGATCAATCCCCGCTGAGCAAAACGGAGTCCGTTGGTCGCACCGTTCTTGTGAACAGGGCCTAACTGACAATTGCACGATCATGCAAGAAGCCACGTGATGCGGAAGTGGCGTAACGCGTAGGGACACTCGGACCGGAAGTGACGCACATTGCGGAAGTGAGGACTGCGATCCCACTCCGATGCTACTATATGCGCTTGGTTTATTCAACAAATGTGAGTGTTTTTAACCCTATTTAAATAAAGCACCCCGTTTTTCCATGACATACTTGCACTATTTCGAGCCTTTGTTTTGAGATCCACTGAGACCGCTGGGAACCTGGAGAGGGAGTAGGGAGCCAACCCACCCGCAGCAGCCCAGATATCTGGCCCTAGTGGAGCACGGTACAGGATTGGAGAGGAGTCCCCTGGATTAACTATAAGGCCTTTATCTTTAGACCTTGAGGTGAGCTGCTAGAACACTTAGAGGGGCCGAGGAGAAGTACCCCACTACCCTAAGCACGGTGTTAGGTGAAAGAGCAGCACTTGTGGATAATTCCCCCCACTTGAACACTACCCTAACCATTTGGACTATATTTCACCCAGACTGATGTATTTTTGTGGAGCACAGAGGACACTTTATTTTGCTTAATATATTTATTTATGTGCACCTGAGCACTTTATCTGTCACTATTACATCATTAGCACTATAAGTGGTTTCTATTCTCTTATCTATTTATATATTTTTAGAGTGCCGTGTCAATATTTTAGCACTGTGTAATTATTTATTCAAGTACGGATCTATTTTGCACGGATCTATTTTGCACGTTTATACATAGCACCTTATTTATTTATATATTTAATCACCCACACATGCTATAGTTCCCTTCTTTCATTGTAAACAGGCATTATTACTTAGCACAGTTCATACATTATCTACCCAGAAGCGCAGTACCCCCCACCTGTTCATGCAATGCTCTACCCAAATTAAATTTATACCATTTGGTCCCACAAATAGAGTTTTCCTTTTGGTGGTATTTGCTCACCACTGGGTTTTTTTCTTTTTGAGTTGTAAACGAAAAAAAAAAAAGATAATTTGGGGGGGAAAAAAAAATGTTTTTTACTTTCTGCGATAAAACATATCCAATACAAAAATGTAAAAAAATCTAATTTCTTCAAAAATTTAGGCCAATATGTATTCTGCTACATATTTTTGGTAAAAAAATCCCAATAAGCGTATATTTATTGGTTTTCGCAAAAGATATAGCGTCTACAAACTATGGGATATACAGTATCACACAAAAGTGTGTACACCCCTCACATTTTTGTTAATATTTTATATCTTTTCATGTGACAACACTGAAGAAATGACACTTTGCTACAATGTAAAGTAGTAAGTGTACAGCTTGTATAACAGTGTAAATTTGCTGTCCCCTCAAAATAACTCAACACACAGCCATTATTGTCTAAACTGCTGGCAGCAAAAATGAGTACACCCCTAAGGGAAAATGGACAAATTGGGCCCAATTAGGCATTTTCCCTCCCCGGTGTCATGTGACTCCTTAGGCTCTAGGGGGCGCAAGTGCGCCACCGAAGCCACGCTCCCGCTGCAATTGGACACAGCAGGAGCCAGTCAGTGGACGGCCACCCGAGATCATTCAGGAGAATGACAGAAAGGCGGTCTGCCTATGTAAACAAGGACCCCGCAATTGTCAGGTAAAGCAACGCAGTGCCGAATCGCAAAAAATGGCCTTGTCACGAAGGGGGTAAAACCTCCTGGAGCTGAAGTGGTTAGGGTGATTGGTGGGCGGCAAAAAGACACATTTTTGCTGCTCCCCTAATAACATTTCTAAATGAAGCCTTAAAATATTTAAGCATGTGCGAGTACTGAGCAATAGGACATCAGAGTGAAAATTGTGTCACTTTATTCACTAGCGCTCACTCTGCTGGGAGAAAAACCTCTAATGGTTTACTTCCAGCAGCCCCACTGTGTGAACAGTTGTAGGATGGAGTTCCTACCATGGGAAGTGGGGGACCTAACCATATCATAGCATATAGGGGCCCATTCTGTTGTCTCTTTTCCGGAAATCAGAATTGTACATAAAATGGAGGTTAGAGCGTTTTTGGTATTGCAGGACATGCTGAGAATTGTAGAAAGTTTCTTTTATTACGTTGTAACTGTATAGTGTGTAAGGCCCTGTTCACACCTGAGTGTTTTTCAGCTCATAAAACGCTCATCTCTTAGGCTGTATTCACACATGAGGGTATAGTTTTCAGGCGTTTCTTGGCCGGTTTTTCCGGCATTTTTTAGGCATTTTTGGGCTTTTTTCAGGCGTTTTTTTGCAGGTTTTTGGAAGCAGGCATTGACATCTAACAAAAACGCTGGTAATCTGCCAAAAAAGAAGCTCATGTACTTTTTTGAGCTTCAGGCATTTTGTTTCAGGCGACAAAACACTCATATTTGAACAGGGGCTATTGAAATGAATGGGATTTTGCTTGTTGGGTATTTTGAGACTTTAGAGATGGGCGTTTTACGAGCTGAAAAACACTCAGGTGTGAACAAGGCCTTAGGCTCCATTCACACTTGAGCGTATTGTTTTCAGGTTTTTTTTTCTGGCATTTTGAGAAGTTTTTGGCAGGTAATTGGAGGCGGGCATTGACATCTAACACAAATGCTGGTTATCTGCCAAAAAAGAAGCTCATGTACTTTTTTGAGCTTTAGGCGTTTTGCTTCAGGTGACAAAACACTCATATGTGAACAGGGGCTATTGAAATGAATGGGATTTTGCTTGTTGGGTATTTTGAGACTTTAGAGTTGAGCGTTTTACGAGCTGAAAAACGCTCAGGTGTGAACAGGGCCTTGGGCTCCGTTCACACTTGAGTGTATTGTTTTCAGGTGTTTTTTTCTGGCGTTTTCAGGAGTTTTTTGCAGGTAATTGGAGGCAGGCATTGACATCTAACAAAAATGCTGGTTATCTGCCAAAAAGAAGCTCATGTACTTTTTTGAGCTTCAGGCGTTTTGCTTCAGGTGACAAAACGCTCATATGTAAACAGGAGCCATTATGAATGGGAATTTCCTTGTTGGGCGTTTTGAGACTTCAGAGATGAGCATTTTACAACCTGAAAAATGCTCAGGTGTGAACAGGGCCTTAAGTCTCAAAATGCCCAGCAAAAAAATTCCCATTAATTTCAAAGGCCCCTGTCACCTGAAGCAAAACGCCTGAAGCTTAGAAAAGTACAAAGCTGCTTTTTTGTCAGATTACAAGCGTTTTTGTTAGATGTCAATGCCTTCCTCCAAACACCTGCAAAAAATGCCCAAAAAAAAACACCTGAAAACGATATGCTCAGATGTGAATGGAGCCTAAGGCCCTGTTCACACCTGAGCGTTTTCCAGCTCGTAAAACGCTCATCTCTGAAGTCTCAAAACGCCCAACAAGCAAAATCCTATTCATTTCAATGGCCCCTGTTCACACATGAGGGTTTTGTTCCCTTAAGCAAAACACCTGAAGCTCAAAAAAGTACATGAGCCTGAAAACGCTCAAAAAATGATATGCTCAGGTGTGAATGGAGCCTAAGAATAAATGAAAATGGGAATATTTTGTTTGAACCTGCAGCATTACTTCTGCATTGCTGATCCAGTTACAATTGCAGAGGAGACTTTCTGCAAGGAGACTGCGTGTTCAGTCTGATAATGTAACGAGCGGCTGTAACTGGTGCAATTAACTTTGATCGCTAACCTAAACTGCAGTTTTTATTAAAAATACAGTAATAAAGACATTTTCCATTCAACAATATTTATGAAAAAACGGAAGACACTGCTGAACGTTGAATGTTTGAAACAAATGTATATTTTATAGCCGCGCTTTTACAAATGCATTGGCTTGATAGTGTTATTATTGTGTAAATAATAAATTATGTATAGGTTGTCAGATCCCTAGCACATAGAATAGTGTGTATTTAAATGGTAGTTAAATGTAATGTTACCTCAAATGGCTTCTTGAGTGTGACACGGCATCCGGGAACTGTCACAGCGGGTAGCGTCACCTCGAGCTGGAAAGTGACAAGTAGTCACATGTCAGACGTCGTTTTCTGCTCAGAAATAGGAGATGAAACTCCTAAAAATGGAAATGACGACGGCATATTTTCCTGAAGACTCTAATGCAACATATGCAGAGTTCCGTCTGCTCCGTTCTGGAAGTTCTTTCTCTTGAAGTAGATCTGTTGGAGCTTCTTACATTCAGTGTGGATGTCACATCTCAGAGCAACCCGTCACAAATGTTTGTTTTAACTTTCTAATTGACTTTTATTTTCTAATCTGTTAGGCCCCGTTCACACGGGCTTTCTGATCAGGTCCGCCTGTCAGTTTTTCAGGCAGACCTGATTGGACGCTCCATTCACCCCTATGGGGCAGTGGATGTCAGCGGTGACATGTCCACTGCTAGCCGATCCAATCCTGTCTGAAATCTAGATGGTTGGTAACCCTATTTTCCCTCCATCTGGCGGATCGAATCTGATGAAAAACGAATAGGCAGTCCGTTCCCCATAGAGTTCCTATAGAGGAGAGCGGGGCTCTGACAGGTCTATCTCAGCACAGAGAGCGGAGACAGACTTGTCATCCACCTGCTCAGCGGGGATCAGTGGATCGATCCGCCGCTAAGCAAAGCGGAGTCCGCCAGGCGGAACGCCCACGTGAAAGGATGCAAAGTTGTATTATGACTTAAAGGGGAAATCACGTCTATCTTTTCTTTGGTTTTGATACTTATTGGGTAATATTATATAGAGAATGGCGGTACGGTCGAATACCATATTAGGCCAACATCCTGGATATAGAAAAAATGAAGGAAAAAAAAAAACCCAATGGCACTAATGACCTAAATCTTATTATTCAATCATAGTAAAATGCAAATTTTATTGAAAAAATTGTTGAAAAAGAACATGATGCAAGGAACATAAATATGTGCAGTTCTACATATTCCCTGGACTGCCGTGATAGAGGTCACCATGGCAGAGCATGCAAGGAAAACACCCTAGGTGACCTCTATCCATGGTGATCTGTATTACGGCAGTCCAGGGAATATGTAGAACTGTACACATTTATGTTCTGTGCACCATGTTGGTTTGAATGTACTCCAGCTGTGTATCATTGTTTTTTTTTTTTTTAACGATTGGTCCAATAAAATTTGTACTGATTTTTTATACTCCGTTGACAACTCAATGATTGAATATTAAGATTTAGCTAACGTTCCATCAAGGGTCATTACCGTGAATGGGGCCAGCAGCCACACCTAGCTGCTCAGAGCCACAGCAGGAATCTGATTCCTGCTGCTACAATTCCCTGGTGTTAATGCAGCCTAAAGCCTAGTATACATTTTGGACGGCATCAGCCGGTTCAATAGAAACCGGCCGACATTCGGCTCGTGTGTACTGCAGCCGGTCCAACAGAGCGGCCGGCTTCTGCCGAAGGGGCATGACCAAAAAATGTCTGTAGATCGCCTCCGATCAGCGCTCTCAGCCAATGCTACAGGGGCTGTCCCCCTGTCAGAGCAAAATAGAACAGCAAGGGAGATCTCTGAACCAACATTGAACAACATGTCCCCCTGAGCTGTCAGTTTTTTTTTTTTTTTTTTCGTTCAGCCTGCTGGGTTGAATGAAAAAAAAAAATACTAGTGTGTACTAGGCTTTAGGTTACATAAATCAACAAATAGAAAGGTAAACAGCATCTAGTACAAACGAAAAGAGGGGCATATATTTTTATCAATAAATACAAGGCTTCCTCTGATTGGCCACAAGGGGGCTGGGGAGTTAATGTTTACCATAATTATTCCTTTTGGTACTGTGCTGGCAGATCTCATTATCATTTTAACATTTGTTTTTAATACTATCTGTCCCAACAAAGGGTTAAAGATCTAGAGGTTTGGATTCTGCATTGAATGTTTTGGAGTGCAGACTTTTAAGCTGGGTATACACTTGGAGTTTTTTTTTTTTTTTTAATTCAACCAGCGGATTGAATGCAAAAAAACCCACAGATTATCGCATCCATGTGAATGCAGAGATCTCCTCCACTGCGCTATTGCATCCTGACAGCAGGGACTCCCTCCCATCAGAATACACTGATCAGCGCTGCAGCAGCTGATTGAATGTTGCTTTTCCAGTAGGGCCATTGGACAGAAGCTAGTATAAACAGTTAGGGGTACACATGGTTCCTGCTGAACTATCTGAATTTTGATACGTGTATACTCAGCTTTAGTCTTGTCTCCGACTCATTTCAGAGGATCCTACAGTCAGCTTAGGGGCCTGCTTCAAAGAAACATCTAAAAGGGGGCTTTCCCAAATTTGACTGCAAAAGTGGAAATATAGTTTAAAGTGGTTCTAAAGCCTTAAGGTTTTTCCCCTTAATGCATTCTAGGAAAGCTTCTGTGCTGCAGCCCCCCCCCCCCCGGACCCACCCTTTTTCTTACCTGGCCCGATCAGATACAATGATGTGCACGAGTGCAGTGTCTTTCTCCCCATTGGACAGATTGATAACCAATGGCTCCTGCTGCTATTAATCAAATCTGGTGGCACGGGAGCAGGGGGCAGGCCGAGTCCCGCTGTCTTTGTCAATGGAGGGAGCAGCGGGGCTCGGGAACGAGCACGCACGGGTGCCCCCAGGGAAGGCAGCTTTCTGTGGGGGGTACCTGATGAAAAGGAGAGGCCTGGAGTGCCGGCGGGGGACCCCAGAAGAAGAGGATCGGGGTTGCTCTGTGCAAAAGCATTGCACAAAGCAGGTAAGTATAGGCATGTTTGTTATTTTTATAAAATAAAAAAATGAAGGTTTAGAACAAATTTAAGGCAAAATGAGCGGGCTTTCTAACTTCAGCTTGGGTGCCTGGAGCTGAATTTAAATAAAACATACAAATATACATTACATTTGTGTTTCTTTTTTTTCCGGGGAGGTATTGTTAATAACACCATGAATATTTGTATCTTCTGGTGTTGGCAGTACTTGTCAGTGTAGACTAATTTTATACTTTGGCTGCACCTCATATTGTTTTGATATTAAATGCAAAAGCTTCAAGTTGCACATATCTGTATTATGAATGCACGTATTGCCATCTGGATCATGCGCAGTGGCATATATTTTCATGCTCGAGCTGAACCTCTGCCAAGATTTAGATAATAACAGTGGCAGCTAGCCAAGGCTCATTTTTACAAACCAATACACAGCTAGAATTCTATTAGAGCGCATTACAGTTTTGTATTTCAAGATGCCTGGGGCAAGCTTTCCTTTACTTGGGAGAACTGAAAAAACTTAAATAACGTGAGAGCGGAACCATGGCTCAATCTGAGATATAGCACCTTAGCTTTTGTCTTTGACAGTACACCTAAAACATAAAGGGTCTACAGTAAAGAATAGACTCTGGCGGGGGGTGTGAGTGTGTAACAAAATGTAGAAAATTACTTGTTTAGTGAACTCCCTTTTCTTTCTCTAATCCGGTTATTATCATAGCGAAATCACCCATTGGGATACAATTAGCAGTTGTTTAGTGATACTAGCAGATTGGGAGTTAAAGAGGAGTTCCAGCCTCAAAATAAAATTCTGCCATCCGCTTGCTCTAATGGCGCTTTTCCACTGCATGGAACCGAACGGTTCAGCTCGCTTTTGTGCTTTTCCACTGCTGGTACCGCATGGTATGGTGTAGGAACGGTTCAGTACGGTGCGGTACTGCGGCGCTTTTCCACTGCATGGAACCGAACGGTTTTGCTCGCTTTTGTGCTTTTCCACTGCTGGTACCGCATGGTATGGTGTAGGAACGGTACGGTACGGCGGCGCTTTTCCACTGCATGGAACCGAACGGTACGGCTCTCAAAAACAGTACCACCTCGATTGTGGCTCCAAGAGGTACCATACCCGGTACCATATCCCACAATCCTTTGCATGCATTCACTACTAGCCACTGATTGGACAGAGAATCGTTGTTATCCCACCCACTTAACTTTAGTACTACTTTGGTGGAAAAGCAAACCATACCGTACCGAACCGTTCCAACACCGTACCATGCGGTACCAGCAGTGGAAAAGCAAACTGGGCCAAGCAGGGCCGAGTAGAGCCGAGCCGGTACTTGCAGTGGAAAAGTGCCATAAGTAACCCGAAAAAGAATTGGATAATCACAATTTTTTTTTTTTGTTTACTTACCTTGTTTATAAAGAAAATATACTTACCTTCCTTCCACTTCCCCCCTCTGCGGCCGCGGCCCGCGCCGTGACTTCCTGCTTGCATTGACTCCTGGGAGCCGAGCGTCATCGCTCCCAGGAGTCAATGCGCCTGCGCCGGCCCCGCTCGTCACTTCCAGTGCAGACGCGTCATTCCCTGCTAAAAAGCTTCTGGGCACTCACTACATGAAAAAATGCTCCAATACCCGAAACTGATAACTTTGCACTGTCATTTGAGCCCATACAAGATGAATGTAAAGAATTGCATGCGATTTGAACAGGAATGTGCTGTGATTCCTTTCCGTATCGATTCTTGCACGGCTCCTGTGTGAACCCTGATTTGTCATAGTGATTTCTGCCTGGGTTTACATAGGAGCAATGCAGGAAACTGCATGCGTTTTGGACAGGAATGCCACCATATTCCTGTTCAAATTATATGCGATTTTTTGCAGTGCGATTTTGTATGGGCTTAAATTGCACCACAAAGGTATCGGTACCGGGTATCGCCAAGTACTTGACCGAAAGTACTGGCACTTGTACTCGCCAATTAAAAACGGTATTGATGCGACCATATTTTTCAATAGCAGAGATTAATCGCTGTTACAAAACACTAATGCCATCAATTAACAGTGATTTGCAGCTAGTGATTTAATTGCTATAGTTACTGACAATTCGTCTACAAGCTAAACTAGTGCTACAGCATTGGGTTGGTTATCTGCTACAAAAATCACTTTCCTTTGTTGCTAAGCTTATTTGTAGCTAAGCCCAAAGAGCGATTGTCGCTGGGGATCTTGTCAACATAAACCGAGGTTAAAACTCCATCGCTACATATTACTGAAAAATTAGTCATTTAGCGTTTCAATTTATAAAAACCTATGAATTTCATATCAAGAGATCTAAAATAAGGGGAGGGGAGGGGGATTGCTGCAAATAAATTGGCCGCCTGACATCAGCCTTAGGCTCGGTTCACACTACTGAAACGCCATTTTGCAGTGATTTTCAATGTGATTAGGTAGTGTGACTTTGATACGATTTGGCCACATTTTTGCATATTCTATGGCAGTTTTGTGACTTCTTTCAGTGCCTAGTTAAAGCTTGTAGGAGGAGTTTTTATTTTGCTTTGACTGTCCTATCAGGCTGCAGGAACCCTGACCCTCTGTCTTGACAGTGCCGATTGGCCATGTGCTGATCACATGCATCCTCCCAAGAAAAAAAAAACTCTCTAGCATTACTCACCAAACTGAGCATGTGCAGAGTGACTCCAAAGGCTCTGTCTTATCAGGACATGGATTGGGGACTATGGAAGAGGGGTGGGATCAGAAAAGACAGGAGCAAACAGCCTTTTTACACAGAGGATTAATCCTTTAGGTTCCAAAGTGAGTATAACAAGCATGCTTTACTGCATATACAGACTGATTTTACTGGTGTGGGTTTAGCAACACTTTCAGCAGAACACAGCAAGTAAGGATGGGAATGTTGGTTATTGTATAAATCTTTGAGTGTTAACAGATGAGTTCTATATGTATAGTAACATCTGCTGTACTGGCAATATGACCAGTTTGTACCCACAATCTGTTTTCTAGCATAAAAATTGACTGTGATTCACAAATCTGCCCACTATGTGCTTTTAAAAGATTTTTTGTTAAGAGATGCTTTTTACAGAGTGCCCTTACTTGTCACTTTTATGACCTAAACATACATCTAGATGGAATCACTGCAGGGGAAAAGTTTAGCTAAGACAATGTTGAGCTATTTTTGCCAGTCTTCTCTTTTCCTTTGACCTGTCCTTTGATACTAAACTCTTCCTATTGGTATAATATACTATTTATAGTCGTTCCTTACTGAATAAGTAAAGTGACCTCCATTACTTAATATTCTGCTGCCATAGTACGTGTCAGAGCCAGGGCCACCAACAAACAAGTCATTTTTTCCAAAGTACCCCTTTGGCTATTTTAGAGCAGGAATTTATGGGATACATGTACACTACTTGTATATACATATCTTTGTACATGTACACTACTTGTATAAAGATATCTTTATTTTTTAGCTTTGCCCTCTCTCGTTGCGGCAAATATTAGATGCCGATATCTTAACTGCCAGGCCACCATTTCAGAGAACCAGCACATGCTATATTGAAAATTGCCTCTGGAGCCCATATATAGTTACATAGTAGTTGAGGTTGAATAAAGACAACAGTCCATCCAGTTCAACCTGTGTAGGTGTGCGTGTGTCAGTGACGTGATCATTTCCCATAACCCTGAATGTTGTGATCTATGAGATGCACGCCCAAGAGTCTTTTAAAAGTAGCCATACTCCCTGCAGTTACCACCAGTTGTGGAAGAGAGTTCCACATTCTCACCGCCCTTACAGTAAAGAACCCCTTATGCAGCTTAAGGTTTAACCACCTTTCCTCTAATCTCATTGTGTGGCCACGTGTCCTCTTACACTCCTAAATATTTTTTTTTCCTATGCTGGGATCACCATTGAGGTATTTGTAAATTGCTATAATGTCCCCTCTCAGGCGTCTCTTTTCCATGGAGAATAAAATAAGCGCTTGTTATCGATTGTTCCTCATAATTAAGGCTCTCCAATCCCTTTATTATTTTAGTTGCCCCTCTTTGCACTCTCTCCAGTTCCAGCACATCCCTTCTGAGGATTGGCGACCAGAAGTGGAGGCTTCTGGTTGAATGGTTTTAATGGCTATTCCCTAGTGCTTGAAGAGTGCTTAAAGAATAGGAAATGTTTTTCCCTGTGATTAATACTACTCCCTTAACTAGCCTATACTGTACTTGACTATGATATTGGGAATATGTACGAACACTGATGCAAAAAATGACCCAAAATATTCAAACTGAATTTTTTTTGTTTTCCTCTGCATCAAAACGTTATATAAATATGAAAATGTTAATCTTTTATTTTAAATTAGAGCAGGGGTGTTTTCAAATTTTATAAATAAAGGGCCAGTTTACTGTCCTTCAGACGTTAGGAGGGCTGGACTATGGCCAGTGGGAGAAAAAAATGTCCTGGCATCAGTGGGGGTAAACAATGCCCCATCATTAGCATTAGGGGGAAGAATAGTGTCCAATCATTGGTGTCAGTGGAGAGGAATAGTGACCCATCTTTGGTATCAGTGGAAGGAATAGTGACCCATCTTTGGTATCAGTGGAAGGAATAGTGCCCCATCACTGGTATCAATGGGAGGAATTTTACCCCATCATTGGTGTCAATGGGAGTAATAGTGTCCTATCATTGGTGTCAGTGGGAGGAATAGGGCCCTATCATTGCTGTCAGTGGGAGAAATAGTGCCCTGTCACTGGTATCAATGGGAGGAATAGTGCTCCATCATTGGTGTCAGTGGAAAGAATAGTGTCCCCTCTTTGGTATCAATGGAAGGAATAGTGCCCCATCGTTGGTGTCAGTGGAAGGAATAGCGTTCCCTCTTTGGTATCAATTGGAGGAGTAGTGCCCCATCATTGGTGTCAGTGGAAGGAATAGTGTTCCCTCTTTGGTATCAATGGGAGGAATAGTGCCCCATCATTGGTGTCAGTGGAAGGAATAGTGTTCCCTCTCTGGTATCAATGGGAGGAATAGTGCCCCATCATTGGTGTCAGTGGAAGGAATAGTGTTCCCTCTTTGGTATCAATGGGAGTAATAGTGCCCCATCATTGGTGTCAGTGGAAGGAATAGTGTTCCCTCTTTGGTATCAATGGGAGTAATAGTGCCCCATCATTGGTGTCAGTGGAAGGAATACTGTTCCCTCTTTGGTATCAATGGGAGTAATAGTGTCCCATCATTGGAGTCAGTGGAAGGAATAGTGTTCCCTCTTTGGTATCAATGGGAGTAATAGTGCCCCATCATTGGTGTCAGTGGAAGGAATAGTGTTCCCTCTTTGGTATCAATGGGAGGAATAGTGCCCCATCATTGGTGTCAGTGGAAGGAATAGTGTTCCCTCTTTGGTATCAATGGGAGGAATAGTGCCCCATCATTGGTGTCAATGGGAGTAATAGTGCCCCATCATTGGTGTCAGTGGAAGGAGTAGTGTTCCCTCTTTGGTATCAATGGGAGGAATAGTGCCCCATCATTGGTGTCAGTGGAAGGAATAGTGTTCCCTCTTTGGTATCAATGGGAGGAATAGTGCCCCATCATTGGTGTCAGTGAAAGGAATAGTGTTCCCTCTTTGGTATCAATGGGAGGAATAGTGCCCCATTGTTGGTGCCAGTGGGAAGAATAGTGCCCCATTGTCTGAGTTAGTGGCAGGAACTGTGCCCCGCTGTTGCTGACGCCTGAATTAGAATAATTATCCTGCTGTATGAAACAAGCATACCACCACAGGGCTAAAATTACAGGCCTCACAGCATTATGGGCTTTATTTTTCCGTGCAAAGGAGGGGGTTCCTCTATTTTGAAATGATGTCTCACCATTTACTTTGATTTTAGAAATCTGTAGGATTCCTGCCTTGAATTGTTTAGTAAAATGGAAGTTTCTCCTTTTATATTGGCATCTTGCATCTGGAGAAGACAGCATATAACCTCATGTACTACAGAAGGGTTTGAAGAACATTCCACATTGCTGAGGAAGTCCTTTACAACATACTGTTCCAATTGAATGCCCTGCTATGGTTTTTGTGTTTATTATGATTGCAAATGACAGGAGCAGCGTTATTGTTTACATGCTGTGACAGTAATCTGCAGGAGGGGGTGTCAAGTGCTAAGATCATTTGAAACTTGCTGTTTACATTTTGCCAGTAGTATCAAGCCTATTCTTCATGGCTACGTGTGCAGTGCAGGCCTGTGTTGTACAAATGTTTGGCCGTGTGCCATGACTATTGGCTCAGATAAGCGCTGGTTGAAAAAACAAATGGAAGTGCACAGGTGGCTGGATAGGAAAATCCTTCAACAATCAAAGCAGAAGTGTTTGCAAGAATGATAAGATCAAATACTAAAGGAAAGATTACAGCAATATCATATGTACGGATTCCTTAATGACTTGAAAGGTTAAAGCAAAGCATTTCACTCAAAGACTATTGTAAAGTAGCAAAGACGCCTGCATATACTGTCTATTGTTGAGCACCTTGGGACTGATATGCATTAAAGGGGTGCTTACAACTATATGTCCTTCTAACTACCACCATATTGTAGGGTTATTTATGTGATTAGGGGTAATCTTGCACCAGTAGCTGGGTGGTGTAGGAGTCTGAAGTTTAATGCACTCTGATGCTAGGTTCTACCAAATGATTTGAAAATATTTTTCCCAACTCCTGAGGGGACATGGGATGGGGAGTTCCCCCGAGATCATCTTGAACTGAGTGAGCAGTTAGATTTCAGAGACTTACATCAGCCCAGGAATTTTGCTACCAATGACAGAATTGCAAACTGAACACTCGCCTGCTTCTATGTCATCTTTGCCTTGTTGGCCGAGCCACCAAGGCATTGCTACATCACTTCTCTTTTGCTGCTGATTGGGAAAATGGAGTAGCCATTTTATTTATCAAACATTTATTTATGATTATCAAACGTGTATTTATGATTAAGCAGATACATTGGATGTATATGTTGTTGGAAGTCATATTGTATAACAGCTGTTGTGTTCAAATGCCATTTACACCTCCAGCTGTATAGATTGCTATCTCGGCCATTGAAGACCTGTTCCTCCAAGGAGCCAAACTACTGGAATTGATAAGCCTATGTGAACAACTATTCTGCATTTCTATCAGTTTCACCAGATTTGATTTCAAAGAAACTTTAGATAGTTTCCACCCACCTAAGACGATATAAATTGTATTAGGTGTCCTAGCCAGTTAGAGCAATTGTTTTGAAACCAACACAATGATAGGGTTTTGCTCTCCAAACATGTCTTTCTACCTACATGTTTGTAAAAATAAATACATCTATTTTTTAATCTGGCTTCAACAGTCAAAATGTTACTGAAACCCATGAGTTTTGGGGTTTCCCCTACACTGCCAAGTAAGATTCTGCAGTTTTTTGGTCTTTGTTCCATAGTAGACTCTGTAGTGGGCTGGTTGAGAGTGGGTTTCCAGCAGTGCCAGGATTGCTAAAGTGGCATGGCTATCTATGAATATCTAAGGACAACATTGCCTTATCATTATGCAAACGAGAGCAGTTGGATTGAGGATCTTCTGCTTCCATAGACATGAGACCAAATGCAAGCCATATTTCGCAACTTTCCAAAATGCCTAATCCGCCCAAAGTTTATTCACAGTCGACAGATTTTTACACCCAAGATCCATTCTTGTCCCAATGTTCATACACAGTAGACTTTATACTGTGAATTGTTGTTGTGTATGTATGTACGTCACTAGCAGGGAAGTTCTTGTGTTGCAATCTAAAATACAGGTTCTTGTAACTCCAAAGGCCTTGAAATGGCTACAACGGTGTTCAAGTAAATATTAGAACTACAGTCATGATAAAAATGACAATAACATTTACATGATGTCAGGGTATCTGCACATAAATGTCTCAATGCTGGTTGGGGAGAACCCACTGAAGCGCCTGTTCTGTGAAAGAAGATTCAGTTTCTGGTACAGGTCCAGACATTTTTGAAACATAAAAGAAGGAACACCCTTTAAAGCTATTGTAAAACCCAGTTACCTAAAATCTCTACCATGTTAATGTAATTGTAAAAGTAACTTTCAATCTTTTTAAATCTGTCGCTTTCATTAACATAATACCAGGTGTCCTTTCATGAAGTTCCTTTTTCAGGCACTGCCTGGTATAGGCTGGCAACATTCCGTCCCTTTCTCCCAACTGATCTTCTACAGTCTACAAGTGGCCATGCCAGCGCTCAGTGTACAATGTACAGGCACGTTACACCTTTATTACTGGCAGGAAGCCAATCATGAGTGGCCATGCCAATGCTCAATGTGCAACATACAGACATGGCACATCATTACCACTCTCCGGAAGCCAATCATCAGTGGCCATGCCAATGTACAATATACAGACATGTTGCATTGTTATCACTGAAGTCAGTCATGACCAGTAACATGCAACTACTTCTGGAGGGCATGCATGTAGACATGACAGCGTTGATTTACTAAAACTGGAGAGTGCAAAATTTGGTACGGCTCTGCATAGAAACCAATCAGCTTCCAGTTTTTTATTTTTTTGTCAAAAATGTATTGAACAATCTGAAGTTAGAAGCTGATTGGCTACCATACAGAGCTGCACCAGATTTTGCACTCTCCAGCTTTTGTAAATCAACCCCCAAGTGTCAGCAAAGAGTCTGAAAAGAAGCATGGCAATTGTTTATGATACACAGTAGTTTAACCAACAGAGGGAAAACTGAAGCGAACAGAATCTGGAACAGCTGTGCAAAGTCACCAATCATCTTCCATCTTTAACTTGTTCAGTTAAGCTTTGGAAATTAATGGTAGGTGCTGATTGGTTACCATGTACAACTGCTCCAGATTCTGGCTGCTCCATTCTTAGTAAATTCCCTTAAGGCCCCTTTCACCCATTCTGTCCGTTTGTCCGTTTTTCATCCATAGATTGACAGATGAAAAACAGACATCAGTGCATCTCTATGGAAAAACGGAAGTAAATGGATGATCCATTTACATCAGTTTACATCCGCATCCGTGATCATCTGTTTTTTTAAACTGATCAAAGTTCTATTGTTCTTCCATTAAAAAAACAGATCGGTCGAAAAACGGATGTAAACTGACAAATGGTCAGTTTTTTTGTCCCTTTTTGCATTGGGAGTGGATGTAAAAAAAAACTGATGAAAACCGATGACCACTGATGAAAAACTGATGAATACTTCATCTATTTTGACGTGACTGAATTGATGAAATGAACGGTCCGCAAAAGGTGACCAACAGTATTTTTGGCAAACTAAGTGCCGGTTTACACATATGTGATGCGGGAACCCTGCTAATCCACTCCAGATTCCCGACTCGCAGGCAGTTTACACTATCGTATGCAAACCGCTGGGAGTGTCAATACAAAGTTAATGAAACCCCCAGATTAGTTCCCATATCGCAGTGCAAACTGTCAATTCGGACAGGAATCAGATCGCGTAGGTGTGAACACCCATGCGATCCGATTCTGGTGAGGACCAAAAAAAAGGATCTTGCACGACTTTGGTCCGAATATGATGCAAATTCAGCCATACAATCTGTATAGCTGAATTTGCATCGCACAGACATCACATGAGATTTGCAGAGCAGTGCACTCCGAATCGCATGCAATGTCTGGTACTATCTCTGCTCACTGTGCAGAGACAGACCTGTCAGAACCCCGCTCTCCTCTATGGGTCAGGCGGTCTGTTTTCAGGCGGTCCGTTTTCATCTGATCCCATCCAATCCGATCCTCCAGACGGATCAAAAATAGGGTTACTATCTGTCTGGATTTCACGGACAGTATTGGAGAGCAGCGGGTGTTAGGGGACATGTCACTGCTGACATCGGCTGCCCCATAGGGGTGCATGGAGCATCCGATCAGGTCCCCCTGAAAAACTGACAGGTTCTACATTGACTTTAAAGCCCAACTCTGAGCTTGGGATCACCCTGGATCTTTATATATATATATATATATATATATATATATATATATATATATATATATATTTTTTTTTTTTTAGCTACCTTAGGATAGTTTAATTGATGTCACAGGTCCTCATCGCTTTATTCTACCTCTAGTGATGGGTAGGGATCCTGAATATACCACATAAGTACCACATAAGGACATGGTGCCACTGCAGCATTCTCTTGTGAGTTCAAGGCATAAGAAGTGTGTTGGGGATGCTGGGTATCATCCAACCCAAAAGTGAACCAACATTGGATCTGCCAGTCTACAGGGAAATATGAAGCGTATTGCAGCTGTTGCTCCTTTTTTATTCTTCATAAATACTGAGTACTGATGTATTTATTATTTTTCTTTCATATTTTGGGTGGAACTCCTATTTAGCCCCCGTTCACACTGAGGCGACCTGTGAGACGAACTGGTCGCCTCACAGGTCGCCGTAGGTCGCCTCCCATAGGGAAGCTGCGGACCCGTTCTAATAGGAGCGACACAAGTCGCTCCGACTTAGAAAAAGGGACCGGAGCTTCTTTGGGGCGACCAGGAGGCGACCGCCATAGACTTCAATGTTATGAAGTCCGTGGCGGCCACTCCGAGGTCGCGGCGCGCTGCTCGCACCTCGACCTCGGAGGTCGCGGTGCGAAGTAGCGTCGCCTGCATGTGAACGGGGGCTTACACAAGCAAAAAAAGATATAGCATAAGATTATTTTCAACAGAAATGAGAGAAAATGGTACTGAAACAGAGCCTTACATATAGATCCCTTTATGATAGACTTGATTGTTGGTAGTAAATCCATGTTTTATGTTTATGCCTAATTTATTCCATTAGTATGACAGTAGAATGAAATGATAGCCTAGTTTATGGTAGTAAAGAACATAACTAATCCTGATGCATGATGAGTGAGGTCAAATGTCGTCCATTACCATGTGTTCCCTGGAAAGTTCTTCTGTGCATTGCCCAGCACTGCAAAGTAAAGGCTTCATTCCAAGGCATTCTGTGCCTTTATGTTAATACAAAGGGAGGCTTATCTTGCCTGCACAGTTTGCAATCAATGTGTCATGGTACTTTTCACCTCTTTGTGCTAAGCACATAAGCTCATGATTTGTGGAACTGTTCCAGGGTACTTCTAGAAGAGGTAGACACTATTTGCATATTATAGTGGCACAGAGTCACCTGACTGCTACACAGGGGCAACTTAAGCAATCATTTTTGTTGGGGGTCAATTATGATTTCATTTTAAACACATTCTGAGGGCTGTCAATGATAATCATACACAAAAAAAGGAAAAAAGCGTAAAAATAAATCTCTAAATCTAGTTTTTTGTTTTTGTTTGTTTTTTTCCCCAATTTCTCTTTATTTTTTAGTTTGGTTTTTACCAAAAAAAAAAAAAAGTTTTTTTGTTTTGTCCAGTGTTATTGAATATTTGTCATTTATGTCTAAATTTAGTTTTTTTTTTTTTGTTTGTTTTTTCCCCCCAATTTCTCTTTATTTTTTTTTAGTTTTTTTTTAACAAAAAAAAAAGTTTTTATGTTTTGTCCAATGTTATTGAATATTTGTCATTTTTTTAGATACAATAAAAATAATTTTAGATATTCCAAATATTGCCTCAAGTTTTTTAGTCATTTATGTTTTGTCAGAATTCATTTTTTTTTTTTTTTTCTCAGGGGACCATAATACCCGAAAATACTTTTTCTTATTGTGCAGCATGCTGCCAGCTTAGTGGGGAACTCTTACTTAAAATTGGGTTGTTTAATCCAGGCCTGGAAAAAACTGTCCAAAATCTAGTAAGTTTCAAAAAATAGGGAACAAGCAGCAAGGAAAGTACTAATTGGTGGACATATTGGGGTTGGCGAGTTTAGAGGGCTAAGATTTATAGTTAAAGCTAAAGCTGTGCTATCTAGTTAATGCAGATTTGATGCTAGTCCTCTTATGGAGGTATTCATCTTTTCCCCGTACCCATTGAAAATAAAGATGGTCTCTACCTTCTTTCCCTTCACAACAGATTAATGTGATGTTCGGTGTTGTTCACCAAAATGAATAGTTGGGGGGCTGGTGAGTTTAGAGGGCTAAGAATTATACAGAGTTAAAGCTGTGCTATCTAGTTAATGCAGGTTTGATGCTAGTCCTGTTATGGAGGTATTCAGAAATTCATCTTTCCCCCTCCCCATTAAAAATAAAGATGGTCTCTACTCTCTTTCCCTTCCTAACAGATTATTGTGATAAGGTTTTCCCTAGTAGTAGTAATGAGGTGATGTTCCGTTGCACACCAAAGTAAATAGTATGTGCCCCAAAGGTAAGGAAGGTGTGAATCACTGCAATGGCATTTAACTGATGGTTGAAATGGTGTTGAAGGAATCCTCTAAGAAGAGGAGGCAGGACTTGCCTATCCTAAGTGGTAAATAGGCCGCAGTTTGAAGAGTAGGTTGTAATTCTTCTTGGGTTTGTAGGGGATTATGGCCTTGCTGCTGTCATAATTCCTCTTGCCAGTACTGGTGGAAAAACGGTAACTCTTCATCCTCCTAAAACTAGACTGATCTCTAAGGCTACATTCACATCTGAGCGTAGCGTTTTCGCGCGGTTTTTACCACGATTTTTACCGCAATTTACAGGCGTTTTTTGTGCAGGCGTTTTTAGATTGAATAGAAGCCAATGGAAAACGCCTGTAATCTGCCCAAAAAGAAGCTCATGTACTTTTTTGAGCGTTGGGCGTTTTGCTCACAGCGTCAAAACCCTCAGATGTGAACAGGGGCCATTGAAATTAATAGGATTTGTCTTGTTGGGCGTTTTCAGAGCTGATCCTAGAGCAGAAAAACTCCCCCAAAACGCCCCAAAACGCCTACATGTGAACGGAGCCTAAGGAGGGAAACTCCTGATTGTAGTTTGGTGTTCCTCTCCACTAGTCTGAATCCTTCTTCCTGGGTCTTTCATTCGGGGGGGGGGGGCGGTGTAAAAAATGGCAAACCTCATTTTTTTTTCCTATCCTTTCTTTCTCTCTCTTGTTGTACATCTGGGTCCCCCTCTGTTGCTGTTGCCTTCCTTTTTGTCTTTACTCTTGTCTCCTTCTGTGTTTTTCTCCACTAACATCTGTCTTTTCCTCTCCGCAGTTACTTGTTTCCTACTTTTCCAAACTCCTTCTTTGTCCAATATTTTCCTGCTTTTTCTCATCAACTCTGCTCAGACTAATTATAAACCTGTAAAAGAACTGAAATTCGATTTTTATTTATAATATGCAGTTTTACATAAAAACTGACCACAATCAGATCTAAACTGAGTCTTACAGAGGATAAATCTTTGATGCACTGGATCCTCATTTCACTGCTATCTCCATGGACTTTGTAATGTCATTCATAAGATATGTTATAGCATACCTAGCCGCTTAGAGTTGAGGTTTAGTAATTCTTGATATCACTTCAAAAGAAAAAAAAAATGAATTACACCATATGTGTATCCCTATCAATTAAGTTAAAATGCCTTAAAGTGGTTGTAAACCCTATATATCTATAAAAAAACTTACCTTGTTTGGACTATACTGGTACCTGAGAGGGACAGCCACACCAAATTATAAAAAAGTTAAATTTTCTTTACAAATGATTAAAAAACATCTAAAAGCATAATAATGTAACGCATAATAATAATAATGCATGTACTGCATAATAGGGATTGTTTTTCTGCGCGTTTAGATGTTTTTTAATGATTTGTAATAAAATTTAACTTTTTATAATTTGGTGTGGTTGTCCCTCTTTGGTACAAGTAAAGTCCAAACAAGGTTGCTTTTTTTGGTATATGGTTGTAAACCCTCTCTTTTACCCAGTGAAGTGAATAGCCTCAGATGATACACAGAGATGAAACAAATCCTCCTACAAGTTTTACTTGTTTATCTGCAGTCCTCTCTTCCCTACATCCCTTCAAAAGTGCACAATTGTGATAAAATCCTTCTTCATCTGTCAGGAGTAGAGAGGAGGGGATGGAGAGCTGCAGTTAGAGCTCTTATGCACTGTGTGAGAGCTGATTGGAGGAAAGAACCCCCCCCTCCACACACACACAGGAACTAAGGAAGAATACAGAGCTGTGTTGTGAGTAGACAAGCTCCGTGCTGAGCTCTCTTCCCCCTCACAAATTTATCTTGTGTCGGGAAAACCTCTTAGAATGAACTCATGCTGATCACAGAGGAACGAAGCACCAGAAAGAAATGGCACTAACGCCCTGTACACATAATCAGAAAATCGTAGAAAGATACCACTTTCGAAATGACCGCACGATAAGCTGATCGTTAGTAAATCGCTTTCGTCCGAAATATTCCTGAAGGAACAAACTTGAAAAATGTCCTTGTACAATACCAGATCGCATTATTTTTGTTTAATTAGTACAGTTTTCGCCCGAAAATACAATACAAATACACTTCAATACATGACATCACTTCCGAATTTTTATTCTGTTGTACAAGAATTTCCATACTTTAGTAACTTCTTCATTTTTAATCAAGAGACTAGCATGCACAAAAAAAAAAAAAAAAAAAGAAAACGGACCATTATTTGTCCGATAATCTCATCGTGTGTACTAGGCTTTAGGGGGAGATTTACCAAAACTGGTGTACCATAGCTGTGCATAGTAACCAATCAGCTTCTAGGTTTGTTTGTTTTTTTTTTGTCAAAGATTAAATGAACAAATGGAAGTTAGAAGTTGATTGGTTACTATGCACAGCTGCACCAGATTCTTTGTGCTCCAGTTTTAGTAAATCTCCCCCTTTGAGATTTGGAGACAGACAAGTAAACACTACAGATAGATTTGCTTTGTTTAGATTTCATAACTGAGGTTTACAACCACTTTAAAGTGAAGTGAAAGGCCATTTCTTTCTACCCAGCTCTTAAACTCGTAGCTTCCAAACCTTTCAGCACATTCTTGTATCTAACGCTACAATTGCAGCTTATATATCTGATTAGAGGAAAGAATGCATGTAACCAAGCTGGCAGAGTTTGGTTTGGGATATAATGCTTTTGGTGGCAGGCTGGCTACTAATTAGCAGGCCTATCCCTTGCTGCCTTTTTCTATGCAGCAATATTAAAAGTAGGGATAGACCGATTATCGGCAAGGCCGATTTGCACTTTCCCTGATATATCGGTATCGGCCCAAGAACTGGCTGATATTGCCGATATTTTTGTGGCGTCATTCTGCCTTCTTAGGCCGCCTCAGTCGCCTTGGACAGCCTCGTCTAGAGTCGGGATTAGTCTCGCGGGAGTGTTTCACAGCCATACACCCACCCACAGCAGCCCAGTGCCAGCCAGCCACCCACACCCACAGGTCCTGTACCAGCCAGCCATCCACAAGCCCTGTACCAGCCAGCCACCCACAGCCCCTGTGCCAGCCAGCCACCCACCCACCACAGGGTGCCAGCAAGCCAGCCATTAAGCATTAAACAAAAATTAACATGTTCAGTACCAGATTTGTGTCAAAAATTGTCTTTATTTTTCAAAACTTTAAATGTACAAAATATCGGCCCATATCATCTGAAACCGATACGTTGTGACCAAAATATTGGTATCGGCCCTGAAAAAACACCATATCGGTCAATCCCTAATTAAAAGTGCTGCAAAGCATCAAAAGTTCTATATGTTTGTCTCTTTATTTAAAGTGTGACTAAACCCAGGACCCTGCATTCACTATATCTGGCCTTCCACAGTACACAGAACATGGAAATGCAATTATTTTAGTAAATGTAAACTGCTAAATACCTTCTCTCATCAGCAGTATACAGCAGTTGTGTGACTTCTATTATTGTCCAGCCAAGCACTGGTTAAAGCTTGTAGGAGGAGTTTTCTGACTGTCCTATGAGGCTGCAGGACCCCCGACCCTCTGTCTTTACAGTGCTGATTGGCCCTGTGCTGATCACATGCACTCTCCCAAAAAAAAAACCTCTCTAGCAATACACACCAAGCTGAGCATGTGCAGCCTGACTCCATAGACTCTGTGTTATCAGGAAATTATCAAGGGACAGTGGAAGAAGGGGAGGATCAGAGAAGCCAGAATCAAACAGCTCTTTTACACAATCCGGAGGATTAACCCCTTAGGTTCCACAGTGACTATAACAAGCATGCTTTACTGTATCTACGGACTGATTTTACTGATGTCGGTTTAGTAACACTTTAAGTTCTATATTTTTGTCTCTCTTTATTTTGCATAAATCTACATGCCTTTAGCAACAAAAGTATGTTCTGATCACTGCATTTCATGTGGTATGACCGCTCCGCACTCTGCTTTGCCTCTTCACTGCGTTTAGCGGTGTTTGTGTTTAGAAGCGTTTTTACATTGTAAAATGGTCAGAAATGTATCCCAATTAAAAGCACCTATAAAGGAAACGCTCAGAAATGGGAGTTACCGCTTTTACACGTTGTTACAAGCATTTGCCGTTTCAAATGCCAATAAACTTCTGTCTGAACACATTTTTTTGCTTTAAAAAAAATGCCACTAAACTCAACTGCCTCTAAATGACTATAAACGTCTCAGTGTACATGGACAGATAAGATATCATAAGATAACATAGAGGAGAGTTCAGGGGCTGCTGAAAAAAATGCCCAATTGCTCCTAAATGTCCGTTCATCAGCAGCAGTGTACATGAGGCCTAAGCTACAGGTGGAGCATGATGATTTGAGTCAGCTTTTGGCTTCTTCATTGTCTTGGATACATCTAGATTGAGATCTTCCTATCATAATTCAAGTACTTTGAGTTTTGAATGGACTAACCTTTTAGGACAAACATGTCAATGCTTACTCTACTCTCGATATTTAGGAGTGTACATGGCAAAACAAAGGCAGGACTGGCCATTAAGCGCCGGTTCACATTACCGCAACGCTACTTCCCGGGGCGACCTCCGAGATCGCGGTGCGAGCAGCGCGCCGCGACCTTGGAGCGGCCGCCACGGACTTCATAACATTGAAGTCTATGGCGGTCGCCTCCTGGTCGCCCCAAAGAAGCTCCGGACCCTTTTTCTAGGTCGGAGCGACTTGTGTCGCTCCTATTAGAACGGGTCCGCAGCTTCCCTATGGGAGGCGACCTGCGGCGACCTGTGAGGCGACCAGGTCGCCTCACAGGTCGCCCTAGTGTGAACCGAGCCTTAAACATACTAGCTAATTAAATAGTTGAACAGGTTTTAAAGCATAACCCCGCTTTTGTTCAGACAAAAAACATTCCCCTCTGGGTGATCTCTGTACATTACAAGGTCTTTAACAAACGTTGTTGCAGATTCCTACCTTTTGTTATTCTGAAGAAATCATTGTTTGTTCCTCTGTGCTGAGTGGGTCAAATGGGAGTGGTTTCATAATTATCTGTCAGCTGTGGCAACCGCAGGGCTCTAATGAGGAAAGTTGCTGGGCCTGCATCCCTTTAGACGTGTTCCTATTGGGAGTATCTCACCAAGAATGACATTTTTGTTGCAGGGGATGCCAGAAATCTGACTTGTTTTTTAGTGCAGACTTCTGGGAAAATTGGTGATCCAATCACACAAGCAGGAAATTATGTTTCTGGGGTGTGGTCAGTATACATTCTGTGTACAGAACAGCTCCAGGTAGCCATATTGCTTTGCATTTTCAAAAAACTACAGAGCTGCAGATTGAAAAGGAAAGGTAATTTTTAATAACATTCAATCACAATATGATTTGTGTTACAATTGTATACGCTATATTGGTTTTTCTATTTTTGCTATTTTTTTTCCGCACGAAAGTGGAGTTACCCTTTAAGCCAGGTCAAACTCCAGACCAGATAGTTTGAGTTGTTGTTAGATATAAAATGTAGTAATCGGTTTTGGTAGATTTTTAGAATGTCTTCAGTAGGATGGAGTAAATATAGCAGCATGGGATGGTTGAAGCTTCTCCCTGAAAGCGAGAGACGTGCTATCGAAGAATACTTTGTACAGCATGTTAATTAGTGAAGCGTCAGCTGGACTGCATATGCTGGACACACACAAGCTGGACCAAGGTTCAGTGCCTGATGAGTAAATCATAGATCACGTGTCAAAGAACATTAAGCTGGATGTCTAATGTCAGATTAAGAAATCATTGCAAAGCTTTTACATCCATTATGTGCAACAGAAGTGATGATTTCCAGAGACTGGCTGTAGTGACATCTGGGGTTGTTCTCTAGAATGGAACATACACAGTCCTTTCTTGGTTCATATGTGAATACTGGAAGATGCTAAAATATAGGATTAATGATATTTGGGTTGCCTGCGGCAATCTGCGCTGGGGCAAACCAAGCTATAGTGAATAATGAAGCGAGTTGGTCATACAGCAGAGTAGAATATAAAGGAAAAGTCCAACGCTATAGTAAAGTATATGTAAACCCATGAGCCAAAATGTTAAATAAGCTTTAACGTGTTAATGCTAATGTCAAAAGTATTTTTAAAAAAATGTTAAATACGCTTTTGCTAAAATAATAAAAGATCCATGGTCAGGCGCTCCCTGTTATAGGTTGTAATGCTGGTCCTGTGCTGTCACATGGGTCTCCAGTGGGGACTAAAATGGCTGTTTAAATACTTATTACACAGACATGGCCCATTGTTGTCATCGTTGGGGAGCTCATTCTGAGAAATGCCTTGCAACCGTCGCTGGTATGCATACATGTAGACAAGAAGTGGCTGCAAACTGTCTAGAAGGAAGTCATATTTTTATTAGAAAAACATGGCATGATTTAGCAAACTATGGGGTTGATTTACTTAGGCCCCTTTCACATAGGCGGACCGTTCAGATCCGCCTGTCAGGTTTTTTTTGGCGGATCTGAACGGTCACCCCATGCATCTCTATGGGGCATCGTATGTCAGCAGAGACATGTCCGCTGACATCCGATCCATCAAATCTGGACAGATGGAAACCCTATTTTCCATCTGTCCTGCGGATTGGATCGGATGAGAATGGACCGAAGGTCCGTTCCCATCCGATTCCCCCATAGAGATGCATGGGGACCTGACAGCTGTGTCTCCGAACACAGTGCGGAGAACAGCTGTCAATCTCCTGCTCAGCGGGGGATCGGCAGATCGATTCCCCGCTGAGAAAAACTGAGTCTGCCTGACAGACTCCGTGTGTGAAAGGGGCCTAAAACTGGAAAATTCAAAATTGGGTGCAGCTGTGCATGGTAGTCAATCAGCTTCTAACTTCAGCATGTTCAATTAAAGCGTTAGTAAACCGCTGTAAAAAAAGAAAAAAGACAAATACATCTCATACTAGCTTATTTTGCAAGACTTAAGCCCTGTACACACGCACAGATTGTTGGCCGTAAATTGTCGGCCAACGCCCGATCTGCCGATTGTAGGCTTGTTAGTATGATGCTTCCAACAACCAACTGCGAATTTTCGGCCGAAAAAAATCTGGTGTGCAGGCTATAAAATTTTTGTTGGCCAACAAAGAACGGCCGATTGTTCCTCAGTCAGTACAGATTTCGGCAGACAAAAATCAGATGAGCAAGACTGGGCATGCTCAGAGAAGAAAAAACACTGGGAAAGTCAACCATCACATGACATCACTTCTGAAGTTGGTTTTTGTTGGCCAACAAAAGTCCAGTGCAAGTCTAGAGCACATTTCAACCAAGAAACAACACTGGACAAAAGATGGCCGATCGGTTGGCCAACAATCTGTGCGTGTGTACGGGGCTTTACCTTAAAACGAAGCCTTTCAGCAGCGCACTGTCACCACTGACAAGGCTTCCATCTTCACCCAGTTTTCCTTCCAGGTTTGTGGCATCCGGCTACATAAGTGGCCGGAGCCGCGATTACATCACTTTAAGGCACGAGCTCTGAAGGTCCGACACTGACGGCGAACGTATCACCATATGTCTGTTTTCAGCAGATCTTTTCGGATCGGATGCCAGGCGGGTGTCAGCAGATACATGTCCGCTGACATCCGCCTCCCCATACGGGTCAATGGGTGGAGTGATCGGGCCCGCCTGAAAAACGGATGGGCGGACTTGATCGCTCCAATCACGTGAAAGGGGCCTAAGCCTTGTATTGCATTATAGCAGTGATAAATCCCTAAAGCCCCGTACACACGTACCAATTGTCGGCCGTAAATATTCGGCGATCGGCCGATTGTAGGCTTGTTAGTATGATGCTTCCGACAGCCGACAGCGCATTTTCGGCCGAACAGAATCTGTCGTGCAGACTTTAAAATTTTTGTTGTCCGTCACCAGAACGGCTGATTGTTCGCCAGTCAGTACAGATTTCGTCCGACAGACAGCAGATTTGCAAGACTGGGCATGCTCAGAAAAGAAAAAAGACAAGGAAAGTTAACCATCACATGACATCACTTCTGCAGTCGGCTGTTGTTGGCCGACAAAATTCGTGTGCAGTCTTTTGCAGTTTTCAACAGATACGACAGACCTTGGACAAAAGACGGCCGATCGTTCGGCCGACGATCAGTACGTGTGTACGGGGCTTTAGTGTACTTTCACACTGCTTTGTATTTGGCTGTATTTCAAATGCGTATTTCTGGTGCGTTTTTGGTTTGCTCGCACCTGTGAAAAAATAGAAACGACTCGAAAACGCACCAAAACTGCAAAATCGCAATGCGTTTTTATGGAGATTTCCATTATTTTCAATGGGAAGATGCGTTTTTGCAAAGATACAGCATGCAGGACTTTTAAAAAACGCACTGCACCTGCATGTGAAAGGGCCCTAATACAGAATATTCATTTATCTATAAACTACACAAGTAGCATCTACAAGTGAATAATCTTGCAAAATCGTAAAATGCTCCAATTTAGCTGCCAATACTGATATACAATAAAATAAATGAAGCTAAGTTGGCTTTTTCTGACTTTACAACAGATGCAATGTTTCCTTTGTAGCAATTTCTGTTCACTAAGTTTATCCTTACATTGTACACAACAGAAACTTCATGCAGAGAGAAATGCCATAATAAGAATTCACATCATGTAGCATCCCCTTGGCTAATGTACCATATTGTGTACAATGATGGTTTATACAGTGATTTCAGTGTGGATGATTATTAAGCATTTAGTATCACTGCATTTGTTTTCCTAGTGTTTTATTGAGATAGCGTCTTCATTCCCATTTCCAGCAGAAGGATATGTGACTTAATGGTTTTTTATATCATCTGAAATGACACATCTGTTTGTTTACTGAAACCCTCTCAGCAGGTGCAAAGAATAGAGCAATCTGCAAATTGCCTCTACTTTGCGTTTTAACGTTTAAATTGTATGATCATAGAAATATTGATGTAGCAACATTTTGGAAAACCATCCTAATAAAACAGCTTGGTGTTAGTGTGTTTATGTCATGGAGATAGTGTTTTTTTTTTTTTTTTCTAAAATATGGAAAATTGTATGAGCTGTAAAGGGCAAGCGTGCAATCTTAGTAACTCTCTCACTTGTACTTGTTATTCATTGACATATATGTTTAGTGATTTGTTAATAGTAGGCAATAATAAACCCCTTCTGCACATGCTTTTTATTTTCTTAGAATCCGTAAAATGCTTGCCGTGCCGACCTCAAAGAGTCAGATATAGCAATAGCACAGCCTTCTACACAACAGCTGCTGGAGTCTACAGAAGAGAACAACCCATAGATTAAATTGTATGTCAGGACAAAATTGGAAAAAAAAAAAGATCTAGATTCAAATTGAATGTAGAGGGCAGGATTTGGGGTTAATCCTTAGATATATCATGTATCTTCCCTGTAGCAGGGGTGATATTTTCCATAAGGTGCAAATGGACAAGTGCTTGGCAGCAAGGTTAGAATTGGCAGCACCAAGCCTCAAAATGTAACTTATAACTTTAGGCCCCATTCACACGGGCATACTGATCGGGCCTGCTTATTAGTTTTTTAGGCAGACCCAATCAGACCATCCATTGCCCTTTATGGAGCAGTAGATGTCAATGGACGTGTCCGTTTTCATCCAACCGCCCATAGAGGAAAGAGGGCTGTTCAGCAAGGATCGGCGGTCAGATTCCCCGCTGAGCAGGCAGATTCGCTGGCAGAGTCCACCCACCTGAAAGGGGCCTTATCCTTTTTTATTTCCATTTGATGTCCACTTTTGCACATTTATTACATTTGGCTAAATTCTGCTATAGAACCGTAGGAGAATGGGGTGTTAAGAGAAGTCAAAATGTACTTCGTAGTTCATGAAACTGTTCTTTGGTGGCTTGTGAACTTAAAAAGTAGTTCTTGCACTATTCTTACAAATAATCACACCATGCAAGTTTTTTTGTGAGTACAAAATGTTTTCTGGTGTGCCTAAATAAAACCTGTCTATAGGGTCTGTTATTTTTTTTTTTTTTTAATAAATATTTTTTATTAAATCTCTTTACATACATACCAAATAAAAATATGACATTACAAAAACAAATACCTCAATTTACACAAAGCCATTCAATTTTGGTGTCACCAGCATAAATGTTACCCTTCAACTATTTTTCTTTTCATTTAATTTCCCTTTTCTTTTTCCTTCCCTTCCTTCCTCCCCTCCCCCCCCCCAATCCCTCCACTCCCCCCACCCCCCAAAAAAATGGTTAAATGAAAGTGTGTACCTCCATGGTTATCTGCCCTGTTCCACCCTATATAGTGTGAGCAAAAACCTTAAAAATTTGATAAATTATACACTAAAATAATTTTATTTAGGGGCGTGTATATATATATATATAATTTACCAACTAATTGCTATAGGGTTTGTTCAAACAGCCATCATGGAGTTCTTTTATTGTCCTAAGAGGCATCACCCAAAACATTGGCCAACTTTGTCTTCTGGACTTCCATCTATAGCCTATCATCTGCAGTTAGGATATGCACATCAATGGTACTTTGGGGGAAAAAAGTATACTAATTCAACGGCCCAGCAACAATGTAAGAGTCATTATTTTCCTCCGTTTCATGTATGGAATGCACCTAAAATGCAGCTCAACAAAGTTTGATCAAGTAGGAGTCCTGTCTCATACCTCTGGCTTACTTCGCCATTGCGAACTGAGCCAGAAGTGGGTACCTGTCAAAGCCAGGACCCCCCCCCCCCCCCGAAAGGTGCCAAATGTGGCAGTGGAGGGGGGAGGAGGCAGACACTTTCCCTTTTGGCTAGAGCTCTGTTTTAACTTAAAGTGTTTCTAAACCCAGGACCCTGCATTCACTATATACACACACAGAACATGGAAATCCAATTATTTTAGTAAATATAAAATGCTAAATACCCTTTCTCATCAGCAATATATTGCAGTCTTGTGACTTCTGTCAGTTGTTGCCTAATTTATGTAGGATATTCTGTATAAATAAATCTATATATATCTATATATATTATATATATATATATATATATATATATATATATATATATATATATATATATATATGTCTACAGATATACATACACACAGTCTTTTTAATGTGTACTGTAGGCTATGATTTATGGCCTAACGTGGCTGGCATTTTGCATATCAAAAGGGCCAGAGGAGTTACTTGCAGGGGATGGTAAAATTTAGATTTTTTGTGATAAGACTTGAAAAGAATAGTAAAAGGTTCATTGGGGGGCTATTAGTGCAATTTGAGCTGGCAGTCATTCATTCTTATACACATTCATACATGAAGATGAGAGCACAGGCTAATATATGCTAGGACAAATGGGACTCTGAAGGCTGCTGTTCATTGTAATATTTACACTGTTGGATTTTGTCATCTGTTGCAAGTATCTTGTGAACTTTCTTCTGTGTTGGGACTCAATAAATACATCTCTCTTGAAGAACTGGGTTGCTGCTGGAAATAACTTAATATAAGTATATATATAACTTAAATAAATAATCAATCCTCGCCCCAACTACTATTATTATTATTATTAAGGATTTCTATAGTGCCAGCAGTTTATGCAGCGCTTTACAATATTAGAGGGAGACAGTACATTTACAATACAATAAAATACAAGAGGATTAAGAGGGCCCTGCTCAGAAGAGTTTACAATCTAATGGGTGGGTCAGGTGTTACAAGAGGTTGTAAGAGTAGGGAATGAGCTGATGGCAGATTAGTTGGCGGTGTGATAGGCTTCCCTGAAGAGATGAGTAGGAGATAGCCGTACAGGTTGAGGTAGAACGTTCCAGAGGATGGGAGAGGCCCTGGAGAAATCCTGGAGATGAGCATGGGAGGAGGAGACAAGGGAGCTTGAGAGTAGGAGGTCTTTAGAGGAGCGGAGAGGATGGTTTGGGTGATATTTGGAGACAAGTTTGGTGATGTAGCTCGGGGCAGAGTTGTGAATGGCTTTGTATGTTGTGGTTAGTATTTTGAATTTAATTCGCTGGGCAATCGGGAGCCAGGGGAGGCAGACGCTGAGCAGTTGGTAAGGGGGATAAGCCTGGCAGCAGTGTTCGTGATAGACTGAAGAGGGGATATGTATATTAAAAAAGAATAGCGCACACATGCAAAAGAAATTACTACCAAATTTGAAGACAATCCATAAATAAAAATGGGGATTTGGTCCCACCATATGGCCATATAGTGCTCAAGCCCACCACTACGTCAAAGTACCCCATTATCAGTGGGTCCTACACTATCCATGAAAAAGAGATGAATCCAGCCTTTCTAACCCTTGGAGACAACACTCCTTGCTGGGAAAGATGTGCAAATGCACTACAGGGGACTCCTCCTATATCCACTTGATAGTGGACACTGATCGAGTACAGGTGTGTGTGGGGGGTGGGATGGGTTGCTCAACCTCGGTAGTCTGGTCAGACCGAATAAGAGGGGATAGCCTATGAAGTTGCAGGCCTATGAGAAGGGAGTTGCAGTAGTCAAGGCGAGAAATAACAAGAGAGTGAATGAGTAGCTTGGTGGTTTCAGTTGTTAAAAATGTTGCGGATGTGAAGTCTACAAGCTTTTGACAATGATTGGATTTGGGGCTGAAAGGACAGGTCAGAGTCCAGGATTACACCTAGTACCCTGGCATGAGGGGAGGGATTGATGGTTACATAACTAATTTTGATAGAAAAGTCATGGAGGGGGGCACGGGCAGGAGGGAATATTACCAGCTCAGTTTTAGAGAGATTTAGTTTGAGGAAGTGGTGCGACATCCATGTTGATATGTCAGTAAGTAAGTTAGCAATGCGAGAGGAGACTGAAGGAGTGAGGTGAGGAGTAGACAGATAGATTTGACTATCATCGGCGTATAGATGGTATTGGAAGCCGGGGGCGGTTATCAAGTGACCAAGGGAGGCGGTGTAGATAGAGAAGAGGAGGGGTCCAAGAACAGAGCCTTGGGGAACCCCCACAGAAAATGGCAATGGGGAGGAGGAGATAGAGTTGTGGGTAACACTGAAGGAGCGCTGTGATAGGTAGGAGGAGAACCAAGATAGAGCAGAATCTTGGAGGCCAAGGGAACAGAGTTTATTTAGAAGGAGCGGGTGGTCAACAGTATCAAAGGCTGCAGAAAGGTCAAGTAATAGAAGTATGGAGTGGTGACCATTGGTTTTAGCAGTTAGTAGATCATTGGTGAGTTTTAGTAAGGCAGTTTCTGTGGAGTGCTGCGAGCGAAAGCCAGACTGTAAGGGATCAAGAAGGTTATTTTCACTGAGGTAGGAGCTGAGACGGTTGTAGACTTAGCGTTCTAGAAGTTTAGAAGTGAATGGGAGCAGTTAAATGGGTCTTAAGTTGTTCAGGTTGGTGGGATCCAGTGAGGGCTTTTTAAGTATGGGAGTGATCTGTGCATGTTTTAGAGGGGAGGGGAAGGTGCCACTAGAGAGGGAGAGATTGAAGATGTGAGTAAGGGAGCATTGGATAGAGTAAGAGGGTATCCGTAGTAGTTGTGAGGGAACAGGATCCAGGGAACTGTAAGGTTCTGGCACTCTCAGTGCCTCCTATCACATTTATTCCGGGTGATTTCCATCTACCTAGACAGAAGAAACACATATAGGTGTGTTTCCCTTTAAGGCTGAAGCTGTTATCACCCAGCGCCGGACTAGATGGCTATTTAGGGCGTCGGTTCTCACTCACATGTGTTCGTTCAAACACCAGTACCTGGATACTAATCTTGCTTGAAGCTTCCATGCTTGCAAGCTCTCCTCGCTGACGAACCTCGCTGCGCTGATCCCTGCATCCTGCTACTGGATCATCCGCATCTCCTGAGCGATCCTTCGGCTATCGCTATTAGTGCTAAGTACCCCACAGGGGAAATCTCTATAGACTTGTACTAGGCTTACACTATTTAGCTCTGCATAGCAAGGACTGTCTTTTACATCTGCATAACTAGATTGCTAGCTCTTGAGGCTACTGCTACTATTTCCTGCACTGGGTTGATCTCTCCTGTATGCACCTGCTACTCTGTCATCTGTTATCATACATGATCGCTAACCCTTCCTGCATCCATCTGCACTGTCTCACCTCAAGTGTCTGTCACCTACCACTTCCACTCAAACCTATCCCTAAGACCTTTATCATTGTCTTACCACATGTATATAAAGTCACACTAGGAACCAGCTTAATTACTGTGTGTATTTACTGGCTGAAATAAGACCTTCCATACATGATGAGTCATTGAGGTTGGGATTGGTATCTCAGCATATCTCCTACATGACTACTGACGTGGAACTACTTCTGCAGCTGAAAATCCACACCTTATAAGAAACGCAAGGAGCGTTACAAACAGGTGGTTAGGTGGGCATCTGAAAACAGTTTTTTAACCTCTTCAGTAGTAGCCAGTTCAAAGGAGGAGAGTGTTGACTGTGCTGTTAGGTATGTTGAGTGGGGAAGATGTTCACGCAGTGGAGGTGTCCTCATGTATTGCATCAACCTTGTCTTTGAAGTGATTGGCAATCTCTTGGGCAGTGATTGAGTTAGTGAGTAGAGGGGATGGGGGACGAAGTAGAGAGTTAAAAGTTGAGAAGAGCCGGCGGGGACTGGATGACATGGTAGTGATAAGAGAGACAAAGTAGGCTTGTTTGGCAGCATGGAGGCATGAATTGTATGTTTGGAGGGAAGATTTATATAGGGTGAAGTCCTGCAAGCATTTGGTTTTACGCCACCGTCGTTCAAGAGCACGGCAGTGTCTCTTGAGATTTCTACTGTTGTCAGTTTGCCAGGGTTGCAATGGTCAGGGCCTGATTCTGCGTGTAGTTAGAGGAGCAAGTGCATCAAGTGATGACGAGAGTGAATTGTTGTAAACAGAGGTGGCCAGGTCAGGACAGGACAGGGGAAAGATTATGTCATGTAGGTGGTCAGTAGCAGAATAGAGGAGTTAAAGTAACAAAGGTTCCTACAAGTAATTGTTTGCTGCGTGGGGGGTTGGGTGATTTGAGGCAAGGATACAGTGAAACTGATGGGGTTGTGATCAGAGAGAGGAAAGGGGGTGTTGGTGAGTTTCCCAGCAGAGCAGAGATGGGAGAATATAAGGTCGAGGGTATTACCATTGGAGTGAGTGGAAGTGTGTGTCCATTGGGTTAGGTCAAAGGAGGAAGTTAGGTTGAGGAGTTGAGTTGTAGCTGTGCTGTTAACATTGACAGGGATGTTGAAGGGGATGTTACTATATCACTAAATTGGTGCCGTGACCCAGATCGTGTCCAGCCAAGCACAGGTTAAAGCTTTTAGGAGGAGTTTTCTGAATGTCCTATGAAACTGCAAAACCCTTGACCCTCTTTCTGGACGGTGCTGATTGGCCCTGTGCTGATTACATGCACCCTCCCAAGAAAAGAAAAAATCTCATTAGCAATACACACAAAATTAAGCATGTGCAGCCTGATATTATAGACTGTGTGTTATCAGGAAATTATCAGGGGACAGTGGAAGGAGGGGAGGATCAGAGAAGACAGGATCAAACAGCCTTTTTACACAATGCAGAGGATTAACCCCTTAGGTTCCACAGTGAGTATAACAAGCATGCTTTACTGCATATACAGACTGATTTTACTGTTGTGGGTTTAGTAACACTTGAAACTGAGTATTAAACATGGCAGTTCAGAACTGCAGTCAAAGCAGGTTCAAATTTAGTCTTTTCTTGTCTGTTGCTGTATTTCCAATTATAATTATAGCTCCAAATAATGTATATGATCTATATAGCTCCAATTAATGTATAGGATCTATATAGCTCCAAATAATGTATATGATCTATATAGCTCCAATTAATGTATAGGATCTATATAGCTCCAATTAATGTATAGGATCTCTATAGCTCCAATTAATGTATAGGATCTATATAGCTCCAATTAATGTATAGGATCTATATAGCTCCAATTAATGTATAGGATCTATATAGCTCCAATTAATGTATAGGATCTATATAGCTCCAATTAATGTATAGGATCTATATAGCTCCAATTAATGTATATGATCTATAAAGCTTCTATTAATGTACAGGATCTATATAGCTCCAATAGTTTTTGCAGCACTTTACAAAATGAAGGGAGACAGTACAATTTCAATACAGGAGGGTTCATAGGTAAGACTCTACCAGTCATTAACAAGTAAAGACACATAGCTTTTTCAGTGTGATGTGCTTAAATAAATGAAGTGTTGAGAAATGGTGCAATTAAGACTTGATGCTGATGCTAACTGTTATAAACTCATGCAGTTGCATGTAAACATATACCAGGTGTTAACTCGTGTAAAAACACCCAAACTGAAGCATAAAAAACCGACTTCCTTCCACGTGATATAGAAAACTACTTGTGTGTGAAGCCCGGGAAGTGGATATAGATTTCCTGCAAATGGAATGTTTTTGTATATATTTTTGACCTATCGGGTCTAAAAATATAATTTTGAAAAAATATTTTCTTCCAGTAAAAATTATTTTATATGAGTATTTTATTTTCTCATTTTCAGTCAACAGTTGGAAATCTGGAAGTGTATGTAAACCCTTGTTAAATAAATGTACCCTGTAAAGCATTTTTTATATTTGTTTTATTAAGTTAAAATAAAAAAATGATCTTGCCAGAAATCCAGAACTGATATTTCCTGTGCTGACTTTTACTAAATACAATATTCTTGAAGCAGAGCTCCACCCAAAAGGGAAAGCTCTGCTCGTCTGCCTCCCTCCCTATTTGGCACCTTTTGGGACGGAGGGGGAAGCTGATACCTGGTTTTGACAGGTACCCGCTCCCACTTCCTGCTTAGTTCACTGCAGCAAACTGAGCCGGAAGTTCTTACCCCCTCCCCTTTTTTCCCCACAGCCTTCTGGGATACTTCACAGATCCCAGAAGACTGCGGCCCATTCACAAAGTACAGCATGCAGTAGGGAATCGGCTGTGAAGCTGCAAGGTTGCACTGCCTGTTTCCCTTAGTCAAGATGGCAGCGCCACCGCCTGATAGCCGATTGAATAATCAGCTCAGATGAGGATGCGGCTGGATGCCTGGACAGGTAAATGCCCTCATTTCAAAAGTCAGCAGCTACAGTGTTTGTATTAAGTATGTCTGAAGGAGCCTGGAGCACCTCTTTAATTATCTAAGAACACTCCCCTCTAGACAAATACAGCCATGAAATATGAAATTCCAAAAAAAAATGTAAAAATCAAAATTTTTTAACATTTTAGGCCAATTTGTTTTCTGCTACATATGTTTGGTAAAAAAAATCCCAAAAAACGTATTTTGTTTGGTTTGCGCAAAAGTTATTGCGTTTACTAAGGGAAATATTTTTGTCATTTTAGTTGTTTTTTTTTTTTTAACGAGTAATGGCGGTGATCTGCGATTTTTTTTTTGCGGGACTGCAACATTGCGGCGGACAGATCGGACCCTTGACTGACATTTTTTACACTTTTGGGGTTACCAGTGACATTACTACAGTAATCAGTGCTATAAATATGCACTGTTACTGTAATAATGACACTGGCAGGGAAGGGGTTAACTTTATTGGAGAAGGAGGGGTTAAGTGTGTCCCTAGGGGCGTGCTTCTAAGCCTAGATTCACACTAGCGCGACTTATCAGGACCCCTTCTAATAGGAGCGACACAAGTCGCTCCGATTTAGAAAAAGGGTCCTGTATTACTTTGGGGCGACCTCGGAGCGACTTGCATAGGCTTCCATTATGTGAAGTCCATGCAAGTCGCTCCGAAGTCGTGGTGCATGGGAATGCACAAGTCGTCCCCGAAGTAGTACAGAGTCGTGCCGCCCCAGTGTGAACCGACTCTAACTGTGAAGGGATGTGGCTAGTGGTGTAACAACAGAGACATACGATCCTACATAGCAGGACCGTATGATCTCTGTTCTTACACAGGGGAGAATGACAGACGGCTTTGTTTACATTAGCCGCCTGCCTTTCTCCCTCTGCAACGGACGATCGCGAGTGGCCGGCTGGGATCTCTGGTCCTGGCACGTTTTTTTAGATAAATCTTTTTTAGTTAGCTTCTTTTTTTTGGGGGGGTTTCAGTTGGATCTCATCGTTTTGTTCGATGAGCCCTTGATACTTCTGGTTGGCTCCGGTTGGGCCTTCTGGATTGGATTTTTATTTCCGTTATCCCACCCCTCATTTGTGGCACTGCTTTGGGACGTCCCTACTGATATTAATCAAGAAGTCTGCATCTGTCAATGAGTGACAGAGGAAATTGGATTTTTGACTTACCGTAAAATCCTTTTCTCTTAAGCTCATTGACAAACGCAGTACCCGCCCCTCTATTTTGAGTTGGGTTGGTAAGAGTCTCTGACACTGCTTTGTTACATAACTGACATCCTGTAGCAGGGAGAGAGAGGATATACCCCCTGGGACTGCCCATAAGGTGTGGCCAGAACGTTTTTCCTGCCTAGTGTCCTACTCCTGTAGGGGGCAGTATAACCCTACTGATATTAATCAAGAAGTCTGCGTCTGTCAATGAGCTTAAGACAAAAGGATTTTACGGTAAATCAAAAATCCAATTTTCTTCCACTTTAATTTATGTTTCTGAAACAAATATTTTCAGTAAATAGAAAAAGTAGAAATAAAATAGTTTAAAAAACATATGATAAAGAAAAATAAGATGTAAAAAGAAAATAATTTAAAATGCTATAAATCCCTATAAAATGTCATATGCACACTGCTGAAAATAACAGCATATTTTTTTCATATACTGTGGATATATATAATATTTTGCATAATGATTGATTTATATTCCACAAGTCTTTGTTTTTTGTGTCATTTAAGGAAAAATACTGCTGTTACATGTTTGACTAAAAAGCTTTTAAATATTCATTTGAGAACTGTGAGAGATGCCTGAAGGCAGCACAGGGAAATAAATGCGGTTTCATTAGACAGCTGCTGCAGGCTTTGCTTATATAGAAAGTATTGCAGCTTATAAATGCAGCGTCTAGAACTAGAACAGGAGGCAGCTTTTTTTATTACTGAGGTATAGTGACAGAGCAGTAGTAAACACGTTTATTTTACTCAGTTTTTTTATTTTTTATTTATTGGCATCCTTCTGAGTGCCAATAAAATTCTATGGGTTTCTCTGCTTTTTATAACATATACTTCTGTCTAAATTACATATGCTGTCAATGAAGATATAATTTAATTAAAAGACGTTGATGCCTCGATGTAATGTAAAGCAATGTGAGCTGTGCAATGCAGGCTGCAGTAATGCTTGATGTGGTAGACTGCCAAGTTCTCTTTAGTAGCAAAGCAGAATATTTACCTAGTGATAAGGCAGGATTTAATTAGGAAACCTGCTGTGATCGTTTTATAAATAGTACTCAGGATATCCAACAATGTAATGGCATTGTGTGTTATGATCATCATTGCACAGCCATATGTTTGCTCTTAATAATCTGAACAGTGCGTTGTCCCCATTATTATTTACATGTATGTATATATATATATATATATATATATATATATATATATATATATATATATATATATATATATAAATATATAAATAAAATAAAAATATGGTCTAAAGCAGTGATTCTCAAGTCCAGTCCTCAGGACCCACTAACAGGCCAGATTTTAGGTATTACCTTGGGGAGATGCAGACTAGAGTACTGCAATCACTGAGCAGCAAATTATATCACTTGGGATGTATTTCAGTTATCTTGCAAACCTGGCCTGTTATGGCGCTTTTCCACTGCATGAAACCGTACCGATTCTGCACGCTTTTGTGCTTTTCCACTGCTGGTACCGCATGGTATAGGGTCGGAACGGTTCGGTACGGTATGGTATAGGTTTGCTCTTCCACTGCATGGAACCGAACGGTACAGTACGGTACGGCTCTGAAAAAACAGTACCTACTCGATTGTGGTTCCAACAGGTACCAAACTGGTACCATATCCCACAATCCTTTGCATGCAGTCACTACTAGCCACTGATTGGTCAGAGAATCCCACCCATCCCGTTGTTATCCCACCCACTTAACTTTAGTACTACTTTAGTGGAAAAGCAAACCTATACCGTACCGTACCGAACCGTTCCGACACTATACCATGCGGTACCAGCAGTAGAAAAGCAAACCGGGCCAAGCAGGGCCGAGTAGAGCCGAGCCGGTACTTGCAGTGGAAAAGTGCCATTAGTGGGTCCTGGGGACCAGAGTTGAGAACCACTGGTCTAAGGGCAGCTATACATGGATCAAAATTCAGGCAGTTCAGCAGGGACTGGTGGAATTTGATCCATGTATGGGCAGGCTGGATCTAATGTTCAACTTCTGTACAACTAGCCTGTCAGGTTTTTTCCTGAACAGTAAGTTTCACCTGCAGAACTGATCAGTTTATTCTGTTGGGGGGAGCCCCCCCCCCCCCACACAGTCAGAACACAATAGCTAAGCAGAGGTAATTCCCCCATCCATATTGAATGTGTAAATAGCTGAATTGGGTAATTTTTTTTGTTCACCCCGCTGATTGAACGGAAAAAAAAGAAAAAGATGAATTTATTATCGGCTTAACTTATAGGCCTCATTCACACTGGTGACAGACACCGTTTTATAGGAAATTCTTAAATGCATGTAATAATATTTAATGGTATAATTCACACTTTGCGTTAAGATCCGTTCCTGTACTTTCAGTTTAGCTGCATTTAGAAAAAATAGAATTCTATGTGTCCAGGGGAAAATTAGATCCTTTGAATGCATAAACTCATGTAAACACATAAACTCAAGTACATGTAAACACAAGATGGGAAGCATAAAGCTTGTTTATACTTCTCACGTAATTTCCCCTGCGGTTACAGGCTAACTCCAGCTTTGCTGTCACTTTAAAAGAGAAGTTTGGCTCTGTACTCTGCCCCTCCAGCACTCACTGGAGCACCAGGCTATGCGGGGGTGGGGGGTTGAGTGGCTGGTCAGGCTCTCAGTGGCTCACAGGTCCAGGTATCTGGGTGGATCCCGACATTAAAGTTAGGATTTCTCCAGAGTGATGTCAGCTGACAGTGGGCTTTGGGATAGGTCACAGGAGTTCAGAACGAAGTGCACTCCTACGATCCCCAGGAGAAGTAGGGCCAAAGCTCTTTTTTTTTTCCTGTGCTTTAATTTGTTTGGGCCAAACTGGGGTGTTGGATCACTGGACTCTAAGCTTGGAGGAAGTTCCTGTAAATGGAATGATTATTATAGCGTGGCAGTGGAATCAGCTTGCATGGAGAGTGGATGCATCCATACTGTTTTTTTGCTGGCGAGTATGGGTACCGATACTTTTAGTCAAGTACTCTCCGATACCAAGTACCTATACCTGATACTTTTAGTCAAGTACTCTCCGATACCAAGTACCTATACCCGATACTTTAGTCAAGTACTCTCCGATACCAAGTACCTATACCCGATACTTTTAGTCAAGTACTCTCCAATACCAAGTACCTATACCCGATACTTTTAGTCAAGTACTCTCCGATACCAAGTACCTATACCCGATACTTTTAGTCAAGTACTCTCCGATACCAAGTACCTATACCCGATACTTTTAGTCAAGTACTCTCCGATACCAAGTACCTATACCCGATACTTTAGTCAAGTACTCTCCGATACCAAGTACCTATACCTTTAAGGTGCGATTTGAGCCCATAAAAAAATGAATTGGCTAAAATCGTACTGCAAAGAATTGCATGCAATTTGAACAGGAATGCGGCACAATGCCTGTCCGAGTCGCGTGCAGTTTCTTGCACCACTCCTGTGGGAACCCAGGCTGAAATCATTATGACAAGCCTGAGTTCACACAGAAACGATGCAGGAATCACATGTGATTCAGACAGGAATTGCACCGCTTTCGTGTTCGAATCACATGCGATTGTTTGCAGTGCAATATGAGCCCCTTTCATTTTGTATGGGCTCAAATTGCACCCCCAAAGATATCGGTTTTGGGTATCGGAGTACTAGCACTCGTGAAAATACAGGGTATCGGCACCACCCCAATGGAAAGAAAAGGGAATAGTCCAGGAAGGAGTTTTTATTTGTCACAAAAAGGGGCTATTAAGAGTTGCATTTCGGGTTCATACTCATTTTTCATCAAAGATTTATTATATGGGAGCAATCTAGACGGTTGGTTAAGCCAAGTAACGTTGTCTGGTCCCCACTGGGGAGAATTTCACTCTCTGTTTGTCTTGGTGACTCCAGTCACTGGAAATAAATGAGAGAGAGTCTAACATTTTAAGTTGTCATGGAAACAAAAATAGAGGGGGGAAATCTTCCAGTGGGAACACCTGTTCCAATAAAAAATGTCTGTGTTCTGTACATCGTGTCTGTCCTTTTCTTACTAAACAGAAACATAGAGAATACGCCAAGGGAGTCAAAGATTGAAAAGGAGCTAGCTGTAAGCTTCCTAAAATGTAATGTCAAGCCTCTGTGTTCAGTGTAGAAGTGATTGTGACAGCTTTATGGTACTCACAACATACATCACCTTTTCACCGCTCGCTCTCTGGCTCATTGCTTACCCCATAAGATGTAAGCTTCCTGTAGTTCTCATCCCCCGTCTCTGTCCATTCGTTCTTTGGTGCCAATGGTTGGCTAAATCCTTAAAGCAGAGTTCTGGCCTCGAAAACAACTTTGCACCATCTGCTTTCTTTTTTTTTCCTGAAAAAGAATTGGATAGTTTAAATGTTTTTTTTTTATTTACTTACCTTGTTTTTAAAGAAAATATACTTACCTTCCTTCCTCTTCCTCCCTCTGCGGCCGCGGCCCGCGCCGTCTCTTCCTGCTTGCATTGACTCCTTGGAGATGAACGTCATCGCTCCCAGGAGTCAATGCGCCTGCACCGGCCCTGCTCGTCACTTTCCGGTGCAGGCACGTGATTCCCTGCTAAACAGCTTCTGGGCATGCCCAGAAGCTGTGCAGGGATGACGCGCCTGCATCAGAAGTGATGAGCAGGGCCGGTGCAGGGTATTCTGGGACTCCAACGTCACTGAAGAGGACGCTCCAGCTTCAGCTGCCCACACCTGAGATGGGAGCGCTGGACAAGACATTTTCAAGGTAAGTATTTCTTCTAAAAGGTAAGTGAAACAGGGGACAGTTCAGAGGCTATCGTTGCTGAAATGCACTAGCCCTGACTGTCCCGGGGGTATTTTTAGCTAAAAAATGTTTTTCAGGGTGGAACTCCGCTTTAAAGTGGAATTAAACTTCCATCGATTGTTTGTACCAATAGGTAAGCCTTTAATAAGACTTACCTATAGGTAGTGTAAATATCTTCTAAACTTGCACCATTTAGAAGATATTTACTGCATATGCAGCCGATGACGTCATCGGCGCATGCACCACCTGTTCAGTTTTTTCAGAGCCCTGTGCCGTAATCGGCGGCTTCCGCGCAAGTGACCTCACAAAGCTCCCGAGTGCATGCACAGGAGTGACATCACGGGGCTCCGGACAGTCACACAGCCGGAGTCCCTCGGACCCGGGAAGGAAGGGGGGGGGTGAAGATAGATGCGGCCTCCAGCGGTGGCTACGAGGGCTTTGTTTGCAAGTGAGTTTCCCATAATGTGCTAGTATGCGATGCATACTAGCACATTATGCCTTTACTTTGCAGGTCAGAAAAAAAAAGCCAAGGGTTTACTTCCTCTTTAATGGCTAGAGGCAAAAATGTTAGGCTTGATGGGCCATTTAGCTGGGGCAGATGAGCAAAGTGGGGATTTTAAATTTGACCCCCATGGTTGCTTTTGGTTTCAGGATGGACAGTGGAGAGAGCTTGGTAAGGTTACATGTTACTGATCTCCTCTTGCAGGTATTGAGTATTGCAAGCATGTAGATCAGGAAAATTAAAGCATAACTCCACTTTTGTCGAGAAAAAAAAACATTCCCCTCTGGGTGATCTATGTACATTGCAAGGATTTTAACAAACTTTGTTTGCATATTCCTACCTTTTTTTATTATATGTTATATTGAGAACTTGACTTAGGTAAACATCTGTTTTAGGTGTGATTGAACCTACAAAATGCCATCTTTTAAATCTATGGAACCCCTGCTTTTAGAAAAGATATGGTTTTGGGAGGTCTTTCATAACCGTTCAAGTCTGTGATTATGTCGGTGTATGTAGAAAACAGTTGTCATTTTATTGGTGTGTGAAGAAAAATAGACGTGGCCATTCTGAGGTGAAAAATGTTCACACTACTTGTTTTCAGATTTATGATATACTCTGCATGTCTTTTAAAATATAAAATTAACATAAAAAAAAAAATGAATTTAAAAATGCAATTTTTGATTTGTCTGCTATAGAATTTTTTTGATTACTTGTATTACAACATTTACACCACAATGTTTTTATATCATTATTTCAGTGACACAAATATAGGATCCTTTAAAGCCGGTTCACATAGGAGCGACCCGACTTGCCGGGGCGACCTGTGAAGTTGCGGTGCACAGCGCACACCATGACCCCGGAGCGGCATGCACAGACTTCATATAATTGAAGTCAATGCAGGTCGCTCCAGGTCACCCCAAAGTAGTACAGGACCCTTTTTCTAAGTCGGAGAGACTTGTGTCGCTCCTATTAGAACGGGTCCTGTGCTAATCTATGGCAGGCGACTTGTCAGGCGACCAGGTCGCCTGACAAGTCGCCCCAGTGTGAACCGGCTCTTAACTGCTTGCCGACCGCCGCAAGTAGATTTACTGCGGCGGTCAGCCCCTGCCAGGCAGAGTGACGTTAATTAACGTCACTAGCCTGGGAGGGTCTGGGGAGCGAGCGCGCGCCCGCGGAGGCGCGCTCCCGCGCGGTCACGCACCCCCCCGCGCGTGTGACCAGCGGACCCGATGTCCGCCGGCCACTCGGCGATCGTCGGGGGAAGAGGGAGAATGTCAGGCAGCTTGTGTAAACAAGCTGCCTGTCATTCTCCTCGCTGTAAAGACACTGATTACACGGATCTAGTATGTAGATCCGTTGATCAGTGTCCTTACAGCTAGAGCCACAGCCAATCACAGTAAGAATCACGCCCCTAGGGACACACACAGCCCCTCCCTCCCAAATAAAGTTAACCCCTTCACTGCCAGTGTATTTTTACAGTAACAGTGCATATGTATAGCACTGATTACTGTAGAAATGTCACTGGTAACCCCAAAAGTGTCAAAAATGTCAGTCAAGGGTCCGATCTGTCCGCCGCAATGTCGCAGTACCGCAAAAAAATCGCAGATCGCCGCCATTACGCGTTAAAAAAAAAAACAACAAAAATAACAAAAATCTTTCCCTTTGTTAGTAAACGCGATAACGTTTGCGCAAACCAATCAAAATACGCTTTTTGCGATTTTTTTTACCAAACATAGGTAGGATAAAACAAATTGGCCAAAAATGTTAGAAAATTTTGATTTTTACATTTTTTTTTGGGGAATTTCATATAAAAAAATGTGAAAAATATTGCTATTTTTGCAAAATTGTCGCTCTTTTTTTGTTTATAGCGCGTGATCAAAAAATCGCACAGGTGATCAAATACCACCAAAAGAAAGCTCTGTTTGTGGGAAAAAAAGGATGTCAAATTCGTTTAGGTACAGCGTCGCACGACCGCGCAATTGTCCGTTAAAGTCACGCAGTGCCGAATCGCAAAATACCCCCTGGTCTTTTAGCAGGAAAATCCTCCGGGGCTTAAGTGGTTAACAAAGCAAAATGTTATTATTGTATAGTCTAATAACCAGGGTATATCATTTTGATTTCATGGTGTTATTCTTTTTTTTTTATACCATGCTCTGAGTGCAATTGATTTAGCTCATAGAACAATATATTATTCTAATATATTCCATATGTCTATAAAAGTATTTTCCAGGCTTATATGTTGGTGTTACAGCGCCAATTTTTATTGCTATAATTTTACTTTGAATTTTATGTGAAAATAAATAATTTCAAAAATTACTTTTTACTGAAAGTCGAACAACACACATATACAAGATCAAATATGTTCATTAAAAATCAATTAATGCATTTCTACAATGATCTAGAATATGTTTTCAAATATAAATATCACAGCAAAATAGTAGAATAGACATCTGCCTGTCTATGGCAAACTAAACAATTACCATCAAACCTAATCAACAAAATCACACAAATAATTTACAAATGGCTTATATAATCAATAATGTATAGGAAAATCTTAAGCACCTAATTAATTAATCAAAGCAGACAATTCTCAGTTAATTGGTAATCAGCAGATATAATTACCATTGGAAAGCAAACATATAATATATTAAATAAATACATGAATTAGTTATTCAGCTGAAAAACAAGCTAAACAATTAGGTCCCTTTCCGAGCAGACACCGTTCTGATCAGCAGGGGATCTGTGCTGATCTGTGAGCTGATCCCTGCTGATCTGTGGAGAGTGGTGTGGATGACACATCCCTGTCCGCTCAGTTTATGCAGAGCAGACCTGTGGTATGTATGTGAGCTGCTCAGGCTGCTGGGAAGTGTAGTCCTGTGCCTGCTGCTAGGAGTGCTGGCCGGGAAGGAGCCCGTTCACCCTCCAAACAATGACTAATAGCAGAAGATTCTGGGAGCCGCACATCAGAACAAAACCTGCTGTGTGTAGACAAGTGGCAGTTTCAGCCTGGACCCTCGCCAGGCTACGCTTCCAACGCGTTTCACTCTGCCCACTGGAGTCTACCCATGGGGATGGGCTCCAGTGGGCGGAGTGAAATGCGTTGGAGTGGTTGCCTGACGGGGGTCCAGGCTGAGACTGCCACTTGTCTACGCACAGAAGGTCTTGTTCTGATGTTTCTCCCCCCCCCCCCGGATCTTCTGCTCTTATGCAGTGCGGACACAGAGAGATGCCACTCTGCTCTATAGGTGGCCGGGTGTAATTGCTCCCTGCTGTCCATTTACATCCAACTGCCTGATATTGTTTGTTTTGTTTTTTTCAGAATTGTTGCTTTTTTTTGTTTATAACCCAATAAATAAAAATCGCACAGGTGATCAAATACCACCAAAAGAAAGCTCTATTTGTGGGGAAAAAAAGGACATACATTTTAGTTGGGTACAGCATCACACAACTGCGCAATTGTCAGTTAAAATGATGCAGTGCCGAATCGCAAAAAATGGCCTGGTCATTAAGGGGGCAAAACCTTCCGGGGCTGAAATGGTTAAACGTGCAAAAACGGCTCTGGCTGTGAAAGGGTTAAAGGATAGGTTCACCTTCGGGAACATGTTACCAGTAAGCTTTGTTAGCTAAAAAGAAGCTGGCTCCTAAATTCAAAGCAAATTTGCTAAGCCCTGCCATAACATACCTCCCCCATGATCAGCACATTTTCTACTAATGATCATTTGATCAGCAGTCTTACAGATAATCTCCTGGCCACTTTTCAGCACTGCTGTTGTAGGTTTGGTTCTTTAGCTGAGCACGTCAGAAACGATGAATAGACTGAAATGAATATCCTCCTTGCATGGTTGATTGCTGGGAGGATGTTCATATACATTTTGCAGTTGTGAAGAAACTGACCGTAGCTAAACCTCTATCTCTGTTTTTCTTTCTTTTTACTGCTAGACACATTATTGTATGCCTGTGTCGAATATAGAGTTGTGTGAAGAAGAACTTCTATTGTTTGCAAGTTCCTCTACACGTCACTGGAAACTTGAACTGAATACAGGTTTACTGCAGCTGATTGTACACTTCAGTAAATCAGACCTAATATCTCAGGAAAACAATAGCAACCGGCTGAAAAGGTTCAGCACTACCAATCACCTGAAGAACAATTGGCCAGGAATGTCACAAGGTTCCTATAAATATAACAATCATTACCCAGTTTTCCATAGATGTGGACTATGTGTGCTAAAATCACCTTAAGACCAAGACTGGCCATACACTGATTTTTTTTCTTTTGATCAGCCAGCAAAAATTTTTCTAAATCTCCTTTTGACTGCTGGACCGTTGGAGTTTTGATCAGTTTATAGCCAGCTGAAGAGGAACCATTTTTATTGTATCTTTTGTATTTTTGCCAGTGGATTTCCTTTTAAAGTATAAGTGGGAAGAAAGATTCCTTGTGCCCATCTACCAATAAAAATACACGAGCAGCTTTAAAATAGGGATCGACCGATTATCTGCAAAGCCGATATATTAAGGGCCGATATGCACTTTCCCCGATATATCGGAATCAGCCACCAAAGTGACCGATATTGCCGATATTTCGGGAAAGTGCTTGTACCGAAGTGATGCCTGCAGCTAGAGGCATCACCCCGGTACTGGCGTCCGTAGCCGACGGTCGGCTCTCTTGTAATGACAACCGATGCGGCTGAGAAGCCGCTCGGCTGTCATTACAAGGAGCGGGCCTTTTGCGGCTCGTCCGGGTCTCCAGTCCCACTGGGAGACCCGGGCAACCAGCCTGCACGGCCGCCGAAGGCTCGATCAAAGCCGCATTCGGCTCTGATCGGGTCTCCATGCAAAAACCCAGGAGTGATGTCATGAGTGACATCACTTCCAGGTACTGTCTGGCGCCAGATTCAGAAAAATGACAGCATTCAAAACAGCCAAACTTGGTGTTTTGAATGCTTTTAAGTGCAGAGGAGGAATATGGGTCTTTTAGACCCCCAGATCCCTCCACAAAAGTACCTGTCAAATAAAAAAAATAAAAAAATGTTTTTTTAAATGTACAAAATATTGGCCAGTATTGGCCAATAGTGATATGCATTGGCTAAAATATCGGTATCGGCAATGAAAAAAGGATATCAGTCGATCACTACTTTAAAATAATCCTAAACTTGATTTAACTAAAATAGAAGTGAACTAGGTGCACAAATCAGGTACTAGCACATTCCCCACCCCCCCCCTAACAAATCACTGGCATAAATGATAAAAAACAAAACAAAATGCACCTTTTAGCTACTTAAATTTGTGGTCACTTGACATGCACAGGGGGCAGGACCCATAATGCAATCACTTTCTATTGGTATAAAACTGTAGAATTTTAGATGGAACTGTCGCTAGCTTTTGGACATTCTGACATTTACATATTCTGAACAAACAGTAAATAAGCATTAAAACAAGCCATTGTGTAACTGTTGGCACTATGGAGTAATCCATCCTAAAAAATCACAAGAGAAGTAATTTAAGTCGTGACTCCGCATTCTGCTCTCCCCTCTTCCTGTGCTTGCATTAGATTGGTTCTAACTGGCAGGGGCGGTAGGGGAATGAATTAAGCTGTTGAAACAAAGCTGAAAGTACTTTCCTCTGTAAGATTTGAGAGTTAATTACTTTGCAATGCCTGCAGTTACAGAGGGCTTTTCATAAAGAATATTTAATGCTTGTTAGGAATGTGAACATTTTAAAGTGACCCTGTCACAAAAAAGTAGACTATGTTACCAAAAGTATTGGGACGCTTGCCTTTACACATGAACTTTAATGGCATCCCAGTCTTAGTCAGTAGAGTTTGATATGGAGTTTGCTCACCCTTTGCAGCTTTAACAGCTTCAACTCTTCTGCGAAGTCTGTTCACAAGGTTTAGGAGTGTGTCTATGGAAATGTTTGACAATTGTTCCTGAAGCGCATTTGTGTGGTCAGGCACTGACATTAGACGAGAAGGCCTGGCTCGCAGTCTCTGCTCTAATTCATCCTAAAGTTGTTCTATCGGGTTGAACTCAAGATTCTGAGCAAGCCAGTCAAGTTCCTCCAACCCAAACTTGCTCATCCATGTCTTTATGGACCTTACTTTGTGCACTGGTGCTCAGTCATGTTGGAACAGGAAAGAGCCATCCCCAAACTGTTCCCACAAAGCTGGGAGCATGAAATTGTCCAAAATGTCTTGGTATGGTGACGCCTCAAGAGTTCCCTTCACTGGAGTTAAGGGGCCACGCCCAACCCATGAAAAACAACCTCACGCCATATTCCCCCCCTACCAAATGTTCTGAACTAGTTTATAAAGCAAGGTCCATAAATACATGGATGGGCAAGTTTGGGATGGAAGAACTTGACTGTCCTCACCTCAACTTGATACAACACATTTGGGATGAATTAGAGCGGAGACTGCGAGCCAGACCTTCTCGTCCAACAACAGTGCCAGCCTTACAAATGCGCTTCTGGAAGAATGGTCAAACACCTCCATAGACACATTCTTAACCTTGTGGACAGTCTTCCCAGAAGAGTTTAAGCTGTTATAGCTGCAAAGGGTGGGTCAACTCAATATTGAACCCTACAGACTAAGACTGAGATGCCATTAAAGTTCATGTGCGTATAAATGCAGGCGTCCCAATACTTTGTTAATATAGTGTATATTTTGGACCAAGGCCAAACCTTTAGACAAGATACTGAATACTTGCCTTTCCTGCTGTCCTTGATGCTAGATGCTTTCTTTACCAGTAGCAGAGATCGCTTTAATGTCCATAGCCTGAGCACAGTTCTACCCTATGGGTAGTTTGATAAAGAAGCACACTTTTCTTTTGTGCGCATGCTCAGAAATGTGTCGCAATAACGTCCAGTGACGTTTTTGCGCTCGACACTCTGTTCCACCAGTGTTCCAACCCTTGTTCCTTGCTCTCCTCCATCATCTTTCCTACCATCCAGCCAGCCTTGGATCCAGATGAATGGTGGCAGTGTTAGCTGCAGCATGAACAACCGACTTCATAACCGGACATGAATCTACGATGTGCCTGTTTTTATCCTTTTAAATGTGAGTGAAACTACACCTTTTAACTGAATAAATTTGTGTTACAGTCTGAAAATACAGGGAAACAGTTCCAGCACCTTATCCGAAAATGTGGCTGCAAAGATAGCGCGTAGTGCAGTGCGGGGAAACCACAGTGTGTTTTGCGTGCCATTAGGATTGATGGTACCTCCATGCATCTCCTAAACTTGTATTTTTGGTGCAGGAAGGCGTGCCATTACATGCCTTCCCGCAGCCCACACTAATGTGAACCTAGCCTAAATGTAAATTCAGCAGAGTTTAAATTACAATGTTCTAAGTAGCATTACTTGTCCATTGATTTTGACTTAAACTGTTATGGTCCAAATGATCGTATATGCCTGCCAGGAAAAAAATAAAAAGCACCATAAATAAAATAAAACGGTTGAGAATTTGTTTCACTGGAATTTGCATACCGAGCTAAGTAAGTCAGCAGGTGCTTGGGCCGACTTAATTTTTTTTTTTTAAAGGTTCCAAATCAGCTAATTGATGAGGAGCTGAGGAAGATGTCAAGCCTCATTTAGTATAGGCTTACCCCAACAAGAGGAATTTATGCTCTTTGTGTGAAAAACAGTTTCTGGATTAGTCCACTCAACTAACTATAAATATTTTAAAGGATAAGGTCACCTTTTTATAAAAAATAAATGCACATCATTTTGCAGGTAAAAAAAAAAAGTGCATTTATTATTTTTTTACTAGGAGCCTGCAAAGCATTGCACCCACCATCAACATTTTCCTGGTGCAATCCCAGGTTCCTGCAGACTGTCAGTGTAGCTGTCTGCCCATATGGGCAGGGAGTTACTGAATGACAAGAAGGGTTATTGAACTTCCTAGAGTGCTCATCAGCACCTTGGTAGTTCATGGAGAACTACAGGTCGTCAGCCGCAATGGTTGATGTTAGTTGTAGTTCTTCCATTCACAGAAGATCCCAGGCCTGCTGTGACAATGGGGACTTGGGGGGGGGCTGTATGGGGACTGTTCAGTCAGTAACATGTAGCACCCTCCTAGATGGGTGCTAGGCAGCGGAGTAGCAGGTAAAGCATAGTCTGCTCCATCTGTTTATCAGGGGAGCCTGATCAGTAGTTAGGCCTGTTACATGTGTCCAGGGTGTGATTCATCTGGGCTTAGGGAGTGTCCCCACTGTATCCAATAGGGGAGCCTGTGTGACAGTGGAGGAAACCCAGCCAGTGACACACAGGTTTTTGTAGCTATCCCAGTGGGTTGGCACAAACAGTGGTGCTTCCTGGGATATGTTATAAAAGCCAAGGGCACATGTGACAGGGTGTCTTTGGGCGGGAAGCCAGGTCCCAGGAGGAGGGTGACGGCTATTTCTCCTCCTGTCTGATGTGGAAGGTGGTCGGCCTAGTGAACCAAGAGTGCGGTGCTGAGCCAGGAGGTCCAGGAAGCTGACAAGTGGAGTTTGAGGCAGAAGCAACCTTGGGAAAATAGTGTCCGTGGGTACCAGGAAGCTTGCCAGGGGTCTGTCCAGGAAGGGGGACCGCTCCAGTGGAGTGTCAGTGGACAGGAGTTCAGTACACACAGCAAGTGAGAAAGGGGGTGCCAAGTTAGATCCTGAAGAGTAACTTAAACAAACAGGAGCATACTTTCTATCCTCACATCAGTGGCAAGGTGAAGCAGCGGCCTTGCCGCACACATTGCAGCTAGTGTCCTCAGAATTGTGCATAGTTAATAGTTGGAGTATCCCACTCATCCCTTCTCCTGCCCCAGTTCTAAATGAAATACAAAAAAACCAACATCCCCTGGATTGATTATTGCCTGAGCCAAGGACTTTAAATGCTATTTATCTGCTATCAGTTGCTAAGTAACCCAGGGGAATTCAGAAAGTGCAATTCTCAGCAGTCCTCTAGGGGGCAGTGCTACACATGTTACGTGTTACACCCTATAAATGGGTGTAACATGTTACTAAAGGTGAACTTATCTTTTAAATCCAGGGTGGTTAGGGACAGAACGAGGAAGGACCCATGGAAAATGGTCTCACTGGAAGAAGGCCCCGAAGTATACAAGAAGCTAGATACAGTATATACCAGATTGCAATTATAATGACATACAGTACTAGTTTTGGGTTGACTTACCTTGTTAAAAAGTTATGATTCTTCCAAGTCATACAAGTCCTTGGACAGCACAGTCAAACACAGTAATAATTTATATTGCTAACTTTTCTCCAGAGGTTTGGTTTGAAGTTTGTTTTGTGCTTCACCACAAATAGCAACACTTACTGTTTCTTTCAAACCCTGACATGTATCTAATTTGCTGTAACATAAGTGTGTAAAGGACATGTGTTCCTCTGCACTGAGGTTGTGGTTTGTGGTTGGTATGTTGCCTGTGTTCAGACAGATTGCCATGATCCACAACTGAAATGCAGCAAGGAGTTAAACACCTGCATGTTCTACTTCATTGACGTTTCACATTGATTGCAAAATGTGTCTGAATATAGAAATCCTGTATAATTCTGCTTTTTATAGCAAGGGACACATTCAGTTGCATTGGTTTATAAATATTTTATGTAGATTAGTCATTTTGCATGAGGTAATTAACAGTTTAGTCAATAATTGTGTGTGTGGATGGGGTTTGTGCAAGAATATAATGACATTTTATAATCTAAGTAAGCAAAAAAAAATGATGGAAACTCTTTAACTCCATAACCTCAATTTCCCATGATTTGGGTAAAATCACTGGATCTGGTGAATACATGACATGACCTGGAACGAACTGCTGGAATTCTCTCATTTCAACAGCTAGTACAGAATCACGGACAGGCCGAATGATCTCCTGCCTCCATTACTACCTACATAGTTGTAGTAGTGACCACGCAGCAGGGTGGATTTGATTTAAATCACTAGTATGAAGGCCTAATTTAAATCAACTCAATTTAATCAAGGGTCTTAAAACTATGGCCCTCCAGTTGTTCAGAAACTACAATTCCCGTCATGCTCAGTCTTGTCTGTGAATGTCAGTTTTACAATGCCTCATGGGATGTGTAGTTCCGCAACAGATGGAGGGCCGTAGTTTAAGGATCCCTATTTTATTATTTATTTATTATTATTTCAGGTACTTACGGTATATAGTGCTGTCAATTTACGCAGCGCTTTACATATACATTGCATGTTCACATCAGTCCCTGCTCCCTCAAGGAGCTTACAATCTAAGGTCCCTAACTCACATACATACACAGTAGGGCCAATTTTTTTTTTCTTTTATACAGGATCCAATTAACCTACCAGCATGTCTTTGGAGTGTGGGAAGAAACCCATGCAGGCACAGGGAGAACATGCAAACTCCAGGCAGGTAGTGTCGTGGTTGGGATTCGAACCAGCGACCCTCTTGCTGCTAGGTGAATGTGCTAACCACTACACCACTGTGCCGCCCCTATTTTAAATCATAATTTTTATAGAGCAACTGTCATCTCTGTCCCTCTGATAACTCACCAACAGTCCTATGGTCCACTAATGGGACAGATGGTGATGAGGCAGTGACACAACAAGGTGAGGGACGTGGCCGGAGCAGGTGAGTGGATGCCTGCTAACAGGTGCTGCCATGATGGATCTGAAATGACAGATGCTCTTTAAATGTAAGGACTCATTCCTGCTGGTAGTTAGTGTGAAATTACATGAATACATCAATGCAGTGCATGGTATCTCAGCTTGCGGAGCTTGGATTCATTAAATGAGTTTACCAAAAATTTAAATATTGAAGAATATATATATATATATATATATATATATATATATATATATATACTGCTCAAATAAAATTGAAGGAACACTTTTTAATCAGTCAAGTCAATTAAACTCCTGGGATATTGATCTGGTCAGTTAAGTAGCAGAGGGCGTTGTTAATCAGTTTCAGATGCTTTGGTGTTAATTAAATTAACAACAGGGCACTAGATGGGCAACAATGAGGCAACCTCCAAAATAGAATCTTTTTACAGGTGGAGGCCACTGCAATTTTTTCCCCCTACTCATCTTTTCTGACTGTTTTTCACTAGTTTTGCATTTGGCTAGGGTCAATGTCACTATAGCACGAGGGGATACCTGGACCCTGTAGAGGTTGCACAGGCATTTGAACACCAGAATTGGCAGGTCCACCACTGGCACCCTGTGCTTTTCAAAAATGAGAGCAGGTTCACCCTGAGCACATGTGACAGAGGTGAAAGGGTCTGGAGAAGCTGTGCATGTCATGCAGTAACATTGTGCAGCAGTACTGGTTTGGTGTTGGGTCAGTGATGGTCTGGGAAGTCATATCCATTGAGGGACACACAGACATCTACAGGCTAGACAATGGAACTCTGACTGCCATTAGGTATTTGGATGAAATCTTTGGACCCATTGTCAGACCCTACGCTGGTGCAGTGGGTCCTGGGTGCCTTCTGGTGCACGACAATGCCGGGCCTCATGTGGTGAGAGTATGCAGCCAGTTCCTGGAGGATAAAGAATATGATACCATTGAATGGCCCCCAGGCTTGCCTGACCTAAATCCAATAAAACACCTCTGGGAAATTATGTTTTGGTCCATTTGACACCCTACCAGGTTGCACTTAATTCAGTTCAGGAGCTCAGTGATGCTCTGGTCCAGATCTGGGAGGAAATACCTTAAGGCACCATTGTCTCAAAAGGAGCATGCCCGACGTTGTCAGGCATGCATTCAAGCACATGGGAGCAATGCAAACTACTGAGTACCATTTTGAGTTGCTGTAATGAAATTTCCGCAAAATGGACTAGTTTGCTGCATCATTTTTTCACTTTGATTTTGGGGGTTTCTTTGAATTCGGCCCTCTGTAGGTTGATAATTTTCATTTCCTTTAAACAATTTTCATTCCTAACACATTACCCAGTCCATATCAGTATAGATATCCAGCATGATATTTTACCCCATTGAAATCTTATGTGTTTTCAAAGTGTTTCTTTAATTTATTTGAGCAGTGTATATATATATATATATATATATATATATATATATATATATTACATAACGAAGTTCTATTTCATGCTGAATAAACTACATTATTAATGTATCTTAAATATAAAACTATATTTAGATAGATTTGTAGTCCACAAGCATTTTATTAAAATACATTTAAAAAAATCAAAGAAATACAATTTAAATACAAAATCTAATTCCTTTGATTTAAAAAAAAAAAACGAATTATCACTTTTTATCCACCCTGCCCCGCAGGAGGTGGCAGGAGTTTGGGGTAAGTGCTTGCTGGGCTTGTAAGGTAAGTGCTCCCTGAGCAAATCTGCTGGGAGAAGTAATTAACCCCCACTGACCACTAATGATTTTGGCAGGGGATAGAGAGGAGGTATTTACTCTCATTGACTACCAGGAAAGAGCTCAGCCATGTTTGAAACCTAGTCAGAACTCATGTGAACCAGCTCACTATAAAGCTGCACTGTACTGGGCCAATCATCTGCAGCCAAAGCATTCTCTGCCCCGCAGCTGCATGTGTACACACTCCTTTTATATGTGGGTCTGTAGGGTGGGGAACGCCATGGCTGTAAATGAGTGGTTCAGTACAGGTGAAAGTTTCCTGGCGGGCTTCCTTACGTGGGTACGGACTAAAGTAGGGTATACACGTTGGGGTTTTTTTTCGTTCCAACGAGCGGGTTGAACAAATCCCAAGTGATCTAGATGCAGGGATCTCCCTTGCTTCGCTATTGTATTCTGATGGCAGGGATCAGCACTGAAGCCATATTGATACACAGAATTAGCCATTATGTACAGTAAAAACAGGTGTCATTGGAGGCTACTACAGTGTCGACATCCCAAGCATAGTTTATTCAAATTGTGTCATGGGTGTAAAGGGCTTTCCTGGCACTGAATGCAATCCAACAAGTTCAAATTTGCGCAAACACAATAACATCTTTATTTCAACAGATAAGACATCAGTAAAAACTTTAAATGTAGGCTTAAACTGTAGAAAGACAAAAACAACCCCACACTATCTTAAGATAAAGTACTCTTCCATATAATCAATCTTGATCATATAATCTCTTGATGCTAACTCATCAGTTTTGAATATCACTCTTCATCAGGTGAATAAAAAGAACCTAACTTTGCAAGAGTAAGACCCCATTCAGACAGGGGCGACGCGACTTGCTGGGGCGACCTGTGAAGTCGCGGTGCACAGTGTGCACCGCGACCTCGGCGCGACTTGCACGGACTTTATATAATTGAAGTCAATGCAAGTCGCCTCCAGGTCGCCCCAAAGTAATACAGGACCCTTTTTCTAAGTCGGAGCGACTTGTGTCGCTCCTATTAGAACGGGTCCTGTACTATTCAATGGCGGGCGATTGACCGCGACTTGTCAGGCGACCAAGTCACCTGACAAGTCGCGCTAGTGTGAATGGAGTCTAAGTATATGTCAGATAAAAAAAGTTATACAAACAGAAAATATTGTTTAACAAAGCAACACTATGATATAAACACTCACAAACTCAAAGAGAAGTGTGAAGCTGCAAGCCTATAAATGACCATTAAAAACAGTAACGATAATGGTATGGTGGCGCAGTCCATAATGGTAGGGAAAAGGGAGAACTGAAAATGCAGTGATCCCAAGGGCAGCTTACAGATCTGAAAAGAAAAATAATTAACTAATGACAAAAAAAAGAAAAAAAAGAGATTGATAACAAGTACATAACTAAACTGACCTTAAACAAAGCTTATATGGGGTCCATCCAGTAGCATGGCTAACCACAACAATCTAACACCAGGGAATGTACAGTTGACCATGCTCCTGGAAATCCCCCTTGTATATGGCCGGATACTGGAAATTGCAGGAAGCGGAACGTTGAATATAATTAGTCACATCTGGTGCCCCTCACCATGTGCTCTTGGCTAGATGATTTGTTGTGTATTGCTGGACACTTCCCAATTGTAAATCAAGAAGGAAGTATAAAGCCAGGGATGTGATCACTGCATTGTGTGCATTACCAGCAACCAAGGGTATTCACATGAGTATTTGATTTGATGGACTAATAAACGTTATACTGCAGATGTGAAGCAAGTACCTGTATATGTATATATAAGCGCTATGTGCATGAAGTGTAAAATAAGTGGCTAGTTTTTGGAGTATGTCAGCCTGTATAAATGCACAAGTTGAATTCTGGCAATAAATAGAGATTTGTGGAGCAGCAAAGCGGTGTCAGGATGTATGGTCTTAAAGCAGTGGTTTCCAACCTTTTGTTTGTCCCACACCCCTAGCAAAGGTTTCATTATTGTTCGCACCCCCTACAAAATTAATATTACATTTGAGGATCAAGAAGTATCATTTCTCATTTTTAAACCACGTGCAATACTGCAGGTGAACAAATTAAAATTACAACAAGGAAGTTCAAATGATAGAAATATGGATCCATTATCTATTCAAATCTTCAGGTCTCCAGAAACAAAATATCCACCGACGTTTGAGTAAAACAATATACAATGGTTATGTCAGATGTTGCATTAAAATTGCTTTTTTAAAATATTAGTTATTTCTGGTATTCTTTCCTTTTGATTAAAAAAGCAACAAAACTATTGTCTATGCAACACAACCACCTACTACCACTGCTCAAGTCATCAAGAAATGACTTGTGACTCCTCACTAAGGGACACAAGCCACTCTTTATTGCACTCCCTGAAATTCAATTTTGCACCCCAGGTTGGGAACTGCTTTAGTAAACAACTGGAGGGAACTTTTGAACTGCATTTTGTGAGAGTAATGTGATAAATAATATCCCAATGTCTATTATGATTTGATTAATACACCATTGGAGGGTTGTATCTGTCCCTCCTGGTATTATGGCTAAAGCTGGCCTAAAATGGATAGAATTTCAGATGAAAACTCTTAGGAAAAGAGTACGACAATTCTCGGAACATTCCTTTGTCTTGTCGTTCAAAAGATTACAATTGCTTTTAACATTTGATTTTGGAATGAATGGACTTTACTAATTGAAAACCACATACAGTGTTAAAAATTAGTTTGAGGAACATTTTCCAACCTGCTCCTTCGAATTTTCCTTTCAAGGTGGTCGGAAATAAGACAATTTGACTGACTAATGATTAAAAATGAACACACTTTCTTAGAACCTTCTTTTCTCCAAGAGTTTTCATTTGAAATTCTACCCATTTGTGGTCTGTTTTAAAGGGATTACTGTTTTGGCAGATCTATCATTGTTTTATAGGTGGTGGGTTGCTATGTGGTAACTTTATTTAAAACTAAAAATTGTTAGTTGATTTTTAAGGATGCACCACATATGAGGCTGAAGAAAATCGGCAAAAGCAGAAAAAAAAAGAACAACCAAATCAATAGAACAGCATTAATACACTTTCACATTTTTTTTTTTTTAAAGGGGACTTAGTAGATTGTTCCAAACATATAGGAAAACTAACAACGGTGACCAGAATGAATTGGCCATCGAACAGGTGCCTCCCTGATGGCACTTTATGATGGATAAGGATTTGCCTGTATCAGCATCAAGGAGGCCATAAATGCTGACCCAAACCTACAAGGAACCTCCACCATGCTTCACTGTTGTCTGCAGACACTTATCCTTGTACCAATTTTCAGGCTTTCAGCAAACTGCCTTCTCTTACAGCTAGATATTTCAAGTTTGGACTCCTCAGTCCAGAGCACTTGCTGCCATATTTCTGCACACCAGTTCTTCTGTTTTCTTGCATAGTCAGTCACTTGGCCTTGTTTCCTGTTAGATGGATTTTTAGCTGCAAGTCCTCCATGAAGACTTTCATGAAGACCACTAAACAGACTTATCTGAGCTGAAAATCAAAGTCACACTGGTTTCTGCCTAACCTGAGCTGTATATAATATATGTATATATTTTTTTTTTTAGACCCTAGAGAATAAGGTCGTGGCAATATTTTATGTCACACTGTATTTGCGCAGTGGTCTTTGAAATTCATTTTTTTTTGGAGAAAATACACTTCAATGAATAAAAAAAAAAAACCAATCCATAAAGTTAGCCCATTTTTCTGTATAATGTGAAGCAGGGCTTGACAAATTTTCCTGAAATCTAGGAGCCAGCTAAAAAAGTTAGGAGCCAGTTTTTTTTTTTAAACTAACAACCAAGCTTTATTTAATGAAACGGATACTAAATTTACACATAAATACGACTAGAACCCCACTCTCCTCTATAGCGCAATTGGATGAAAACAGACTGTCTGTCTCTTTCCATCCGATGCCATCTGATCCGATCCATGGGATGGATAGAAAATAGAACCACCATCCATCTGCTTTTGGCGGACAGGATCAGATGGCGGCAGATTACTGCTCCATAGAGGAGAATGAAGGGTCCGATCAGGTCTGCCTGAAAAACTGAGAGGCGGACCTCATCAGACAGCCCGTGTGAAAGGGGCCTTCGGCTGTGGCATGGCGATGAGGAAAAAAAAAAAAAAAGATTATATATATATATATATATATATATATATATATATAATTTTTTTTTTTAATTAATAGGGAAAAAAAAGAAATTTTTTTTATTTTTTTAATAATTATATTTTAATAATAATTATATAATTAATATTATTATTTTTTTTTTTTACATTTAAAAAATAAATTAAATTATTAATAATAATAACCACACTCCCTGTCAAAGGTAACTAACTGGACAGGGAGATGGTAATGCATTGAGAACAAACAGGCAGTGGAAACAGTCATTACAATAGTCATTACTCCCGGCCACCACAAGAGGGCGCCAGTTCCCCATTGGAAGCCTCTCTCATCTCAAGTAGACCGAAAAGCCGGGGCCTCAATTTTCGGACGGCGCCGAAGTCCGTGCAAAAATTACAGGACACCTTCTGCAGGGCACCCCAGGCGCCAGGTCGCTAATTCTAGTCGCAAATGCGACCTGGCGTCCGGGGATTGTCGAGCCCTGATGTGAAGGATGCTGTTACGCCAAGAATCGTGATCTATATTCTAAGCAAAAAAAAATTGGGATTCTCATTTTATCGAGAATCGTGCATCCCTACTGTATATTAAAATAAAAGAATATAAGAAATTGGAATTTGGATATATTGGACTTGACTGCCACCCAATGCAGATCACTTTTTTAATACTCCCCCCCCCCCCCCCAAAAAAAAAATATAATACAATTATCTTCAGAAATACAGAAATCATAAAATGAATTGAATAATATTAACCATGATGGCCACAGAAAACACAGACTGTGAAATCTGTATTATTGTATTGTCCCATTATTGGTGGTCAATTGAGAAATGCCCCCTAGCATTGGTGGCATGATTATAAAAGTGATAATAAATAAGGATAATAAATAATCAAGTTCATATAACGTCCATAAAAGTGATCAGATCCAGAAGAGAAGGAGTAGATGACACCACCAGTCCCAGGAGAACCACAAACGAACGGCGTGGCATAAGGCAGGTGGTTTTGAACTTTGCTTGGCAACTGAAGCGAGGTCCCTAGCAACAGGACAGTGCAAGAACCCCGTCAGTGTGAGGATTGATGACCACCTGTAGTGGTTATGGATGGAGGCTCCATTGTTCATTTGATCTGACTACCCACTATCTAGTGATCTACTTGGTGTATTGGAGGACAGATGACCACTCTTTATGGATAGATGTTTTGCTTGGTTTGACCACCTATAATCTAGTGGTCTGTTTGATCTGGTATAAGGAGATTACCTTATCACATAGGGTGTGAAGCTTCTTTCCTGGTTTTTCTACCCTCTCTTACTTTCCGTTTGTGGTTCTCCTGGGACTGGTGCTGTCATCTTCTCTTATGGATCTGATCACTTTTATGGACGTTATATGAACTTGATTATTTGTTATCCTTATTATTATTATGATCACTTTTATAATCATGCCAAATTAATGTTTTAATCTATTGCCATTAGCTTTGTTGATGGTTCAGCAATGCTAGCTGCACAGACAAACTATAGTCCTGTGTGATGTCATTGTACATATTTTTTATATCATTTAATATGTCTTTTTAAACCCTTATGAGTTTCCATGATAAATACAGACAATCGTGTTTTTTTTAATGGACGTTTATTTAAGATTTTTTCAAATCATAGAAAAAAGGAACAAACGTACAACCACTGACATCACAACATGTCCAATGGCAAAAAGGCTGTGCAGAGCCCAAATGAACATAATCAGCAAACACATGGTATTATATAGGATTGTAAGACGACAAACAAGCACACACACACTCACACAAGCGCGCACACGAAACCACTGGACAATCATCTGTTTAGGTGACTGTCAGTACCGTGTAACTGTCTCCGTCTTTTCAGGCTGCCACATGGCTTCTTGGCTTGCTGTAGCTCCTGCTCTATCACCAGAGACACATCTGCGTGCACACAGCTGAGACCATCACTAAACTGCCTTTTGAAAGGACATTACAGAAGGCAGATGAAAGCTTTGCATCTTCACGGTGACCTTATCTTGTTTATTGCTAATTACAAGACTATAAGATTTTATACCAGATAGTGCTACTGGAATCACAGCTGAGCTCAGACTGAATTTTATAAATGACACTGCAGGCAAGATTATAGTCATCAATTAAATGTAGGTTTACATTGTTTCTATTCGTTACTACGTTTTTATGGAATTATTTGTATTATTTAGCTCTCTTGCAAGATGGTGGACATGGACAGGAAGGCCTCGGCTTTTAACTCGGCTGTTGTTGTCACCATGTGAATTTTTCTAATGTTTCTTTTGAAAATCTCCTGGAGGGGGCAGAACACAGAACTGGATATATTGGATTACTTCATGTAGATTCCTCAATATGAAGTGTTGTAAGGTGGCCTTAGATAGGCAGATCTCTTAATAAGAAGGGTAGTCGGTGCAGGATTTGTCTCCTCATCATTATAACCTTCTCCATGACTTGGTCTATTGTACAGAATGGTGTACACATGGGGAACAGTTGTTCCTTTGTCTATCACAACAGTTGCATAGTATGTAGCCAGCGGTAATTCATTTGTACAAACTTACCAACCATAAACCCTTTGTGTGGTTCGCTTTTTCTTGTGACTTCTTTAAAAGTTGGTATTTATATAGGGGTAAGCTCGCCCTGCTGCTCCACATCACAGTGCCTCGGAGCAGGTGATTGGCCGTTTGAACTTATTAGACAGAATTTGCTGACGAAACTAAGATGTCCATAATAATTCACAGAAGCCTAACCAAATCCCATAAACCACTAGCCTTTATCTTTAAGCTTGAGCCTACAGGTTTTCTCGTTAATGTCAGCAGTGTTATAAGGTATATATTACAGCACAAAATATGTGAGATATAGGTTTAAAATATTTGGGCAGTAAATTAAGGGAGGAAGGGGCAAAAATAAAACCATCCCTCCTCTGCTGACTCCGTCTGCATTTGCATGATAGAAACAAGACTTGAATGTCCTTGTAGACAAACCCTAAGGCCTTCATCAAAGATGTTCAGTGACTGTTAAATGCTATGTAAGTGCTTCTTACATGTTATACTCTAAAGGAGAAGATAGCTGCGCTCAATACATGAATAAATAGATACAGGCTGCCAGTACAAAGGTAATATCAGACCAAAAGCAATATGTAATGAAGTACAGCGCCACAATAGCAAATAAATGGAAAAAGCAATGACTAAACAAAGTCCATAAAGTCCGTGAAACCAGATGCTGAAGTGCAGAAATGAATGCAAGAAGATTCCAACACCATAAGTGAGAACACAATCCTGACGATCACCACGTGCTCATATAAGGTGATTCCCTTACCAGAACTTTACACCCCCTGTTAAGGATGGTCAACCATGCATAGGGCATAGAGATAACCACCAGGATAGGGTCCACTCCAAGGTCCAGCACCAGATCCGCCACGTAACTTCATCCAAAGTAGTAAAACCTCATATGTTCAAGTGCCTCAAATAGTGGATGATGGTATCCAGTCGCCGCGGCTGGAGGTGTGTCTGCATGAGGGCTGGCGTGCCAGGGGCCGGAGCAGAGCTGCTCCAAAATAGGTAAGTATACACATCTTTTCTTTTACAGGGTAGATAGAATAGCCTTAGAATGGGTATGGGGGTAAGTTAAGGCATAGTTAGAATTTGGATTCTACTTTAAATTGGTGATGGCATCAGTGTGCAGCCATTGATTTCATCATGACAAGTGGAACAGCTGAGCGGGACTGCACTCCAAGGCATCCACCAGATGAGAGCTGGAGGTACAGGGAAAGAGGCAAGGTCGGAACGGCATAGCTCCTATTAATTCCTTTAGAAAGCTTCTAAACCCCGTGCCCACTGTCACCAAGGTTCAATGCTCCACCACCTGATTCCCCTCATTCTCACTTATAACTGGACTGTACCATTAGCCATTTGACCTCGGGAAGATTCCCCCTTTCCCCCTTCATGACCAGGCCCTTTTTTGCGATACAGCACTGTTATTTTTTTTTTTTTTTACACTATAAACAAAAAATACCCGACAATTTTTTAAAAAAGTAAATTTTTTCATAAATTTAGGCCAATGTGATCTGCTACATGTATTTGGTAAAAAAATATTTATATTAATATATTTTTTATTAAATATATTAATTGGTTTATGCGAACATTTTTGCATCTACAAACCATGGGATATATTTATGGAATTTTAATTGTTTATTTTTTTATACTAGTTAGTGTGGCGATCAGCGACTTATAGCGGGACTTTGATATTGCAGTGGACTATCAGATACTGATACTTTTAACACCTTGCGGGAACCAGTGACACTAATACAGTGATCTGTGCTAAAAATATGCACTGTCACTGTACTAATGACACCGGCTGGGAAGGGGTTAAACATCTAGGCCGATCAAAGAATTAACTGTGTGCCTGTCAGTGTTTTTGTGTACATAGTGTGCTGCTTTCACTAGGGGAAGAGATGTATTCTAGTCTCTGCTTTGCAGAGAGACAGGATCGACCCTCCCCCTGTCAGAACTGAGAGATGCTTTGTTTACATAGGCATATCTCAGGTTTCAGTGTTTTACGAACGATCGGTGGGTGCCAGGGGACATCGAGTCCCGGGGACCCACAGATCAGCTTCTGCTCTGAATTACCACAGCAGAAGTGGCCTGCCTGCGGCTAATGCACGCCCCCTGCAGGCAGGAAATTCAGAATCACGTATCAGTAAAAAAAGTGCAATAAGGACGGTCAGCAAGTGGTTAAAAAAAGACAAGCCCAGAAGGCAAATTATTCCACTTTTTCCTGCTTTTTAAAACCAGTTTGCATGTTACCAGCCACTTCAGGTTCTGAAACCGAGACAAAATCATTTTATATAAATTATATTTACAGATCTAAAAAATGTTACCATTGAAAACTGTACAACTGTTTTCGGTCTAAACGTTTAAATCAGAGTTCTTTAACTGACACAGAAAAAAAATAGACCCATCTGACCTTGCTTTTTTGTCCCACTGATTGCATTTAGGCTAACACAAAAATGAAACAACCACATACATTCCAGTAATTACTAGTATTACATTAGTTATTTAATCGAAAGTATTTTAAACATGCAAAAAAATCACTAATCATAATTTGTTTCATTAAACAGTCGAGTCCTTTTCTGAATTTGGTTTGCATCCATTCTCAGCGCTCACTGCAAAACAAAGACGCCTGGCTGACAAGCCTGTAATAATGCTTTGACCGTATCAAGCATGCTTCCTTAATAATGTCTGACATTATCAGATTGATTAACTCTGCATGGGGCCTTAATCAGATTCAATGAATGCAAGCAGCTGCACTGCAAAAGAATAGGCAAATAAAAATGTGATACTCGCACAGTATTTTATATGGCTTTTATTAAGTGAATTATCTTTTCTGCAAATACAGGGATACGGCAATTGCTGAAGCTTATTTTACGCACAATTTATTGTAGGCTAAAAGTGGCTCGATTTCCTTTAAACTGACTGTTTTAAGTCATAATGACTGTAAAAAATTTTGCAGAATAATTGCTGTGTGTATTTCTCCCTGCATGTTTCCTGTAACGACAGCGCTTCCTCTTTTGTCTATTGCTATGATCTTTTTATTGCCTCTCAGCTATAGAATTTGCAAAAGGAAAACATTTAAATATGGCTTTTTGTTTGTAAATTGATTATGTACTATAATCTGCAACATTAAAAACCTGCAGAAAAAGCACTTCTGTTGTATTGCTGACCACTTTTGCGCTTTTAAGGGCTAATGTGCATAGGGCCTCTTTTACAAGCATTTGTTGTTTTTTTTTTTTCATCCTGTAAAAGAACCTCTACGTTAGCTTATGTGTCTATGCACACAGAGGTGTTGACAAGCCGACAAAAAAAAAAATCACCAGTGCGTTCAGGAGAGGGGCTTTTGGGCAGAAAAAAAATAAGCGCATATAAGTGCCGGTTCACACTTCCGCGTGTGCGGCGATCGCATGTAATATCGGAGCGCACTGCTCCTTCATTACATGCGATCGGATGTGCAGTGCGAATTCAGCCATACACTTTGTATGGCTAAATTCGCACTGCACCCGCAAAAAAGTCGCACATGAGGCATTTTTTCAGCCGCATCAGGATTGGATCGCACAGTGGTTCACACTTGTGCGATCCGATCCTGTGCGAACTGTCAGATCGCACTGCGATATGCGATCAAACTGGGGGTGTCGTTAACATTTCATTGACACCCCCAGCGTATCGCATATGGCAGTGTGAACTGCCAGATGTGCGTTTGCGATGCAGGAACAGGCTGCGAATTCGCAGCCTTCCCGCATCGCACAAGTGTGACCCGGCAATAAACGTGGCTATGGCTAAAATAAATTAATATTCTGGCCAATGTAATCCACTGAAATGCTTGATGCGCCTAAATGCACATGCAATACGCAGCTTTAACCACCTAAGGACCAAGCCTATTTCTGACACATGTTGTTTACACTTTTCAGCTAGAAAATTGCTTAGAACCCCGAAACATATATATATATATTTTTTTTTAGCAAAGACTCTGGAGAATAAAATGGCGGTCGTTACAATCTTTTTTGTCACACCGTATTTGCACAGCAGTCTTATAAACGCAATTTTTTTGGGAAAATATATTTTACTGCATTTAAAAAAACAAAACCAGTAAAGTTAGCCGATTTTTTTGTATATTGTGAAAGATGATGTCATGCCGAGTAAATAGATACCTAACATGTTATGGTTTACAATTGCGCACACTCGTGGAATGGCGACAAACTACAGTACCTACAAATCTCCATAGGCGATGCTTTAAAACCTTTTATTGGTTTCCAGTTTAGAGTTACAGGGTAGGTCTGTTTTCAGAATTATTGCTCTCGCTCTGGCGATCGTGGCGATACCTCACATGTGTGGTTTGAACACCGTTTTCATTTGCAGGTGCAAATTAAGTATGTTTTTCTTTCGTGCGTGAGATCATGGCGATCGGGGGGGGAGGGGGGGTTTTACATTTTTTTCCCCCTATTTATTTTATTTAATTAAAAAAACAAAAACCTGATATGTTAAGCGTGTTTCTTAAGCTGTGATTTACTGCCAGGAGTAAAAGGCATTCAGAACAAAAATTCAAAAACCCAGTGTGCATGAGCCCTTAGATGCATTTTTCACTGCACTATGAGTACTGTCCGTGATACTTTTTTTATTTGCACTAACATACAATTTTTCAGGACAAGCTTTCGGGGTATGTCCCCTTCATCAAGATCCAAGCAGTACTAACATACAATTTTTCAGGACAAGCTTTCGGGGTATGTCCCCTTCATCAAGATCCAAGCAGTACTTGAGTACTGCTTGGATCTTGATGAAGGGGACATACCCCGAAAGCTTGTCCTGAAAAATTGTATGTTAGTACTGCTTGGATCTTGATGAAGGGGACATACCCCGAAAGCTTGTCCTGAAAAATTGTATGTTAGTACTGCTTGGATCTTGATGAAGGGGACATACCCCGAAAGCTTGTCCTGAAAAATTGTATGTTAGTACTGCTTTGATCTTGATGAAGGGGACATAACTCCGAAAGCATGTCCTGAAAAATTGTATGTTAGTACTGCTTGGATCTTGATGAAGGGGACATAACTCCGAAAGTATGTCCTGAAAAATTGTATGTTAGTACTGCTTGGATCTTGATGAAGGGGACATAACTCCGAAAGCTTGTCCTGAAAAATTGTATGTTAGTGCAAATAAAAAAAGTATCACGGACAGTACTCAATTGTCTCTGTCGCAAGTGCACTAATACGGCTACAATGACCTCACTGCACTATAAAATGGATGCACCTCTTTGTTAAAGACTATCAATGCGTGTCCATTCTTCAACAACTAATTTGAATTTGCGATGGTAAACTAAGCCCTGGTTTGCACTACTGCGGCTTTGAAATTGCGCTACTTCAGCGCGATTTTAAAGCCACAGATCAGTACGACTTGTACCTCCAAATTTTTTGCAGCTTGAAACGTCTTTTAACAGAAGTTTACGCAAATCGCAATGAAATCGGAAAGAAGTAGTGCAGAAACCTTTTTTAAAGTCTTTGCGGTGATTTGAACGGTTCCATTGCTGGAAAGGGGGTGCAACTTGTCATGCGATTTGGAGCTATCAAATCGCATGACAAATCAGTGTTCTGAAAAATAAACCTTCTGCATGCAGTAATTTTTGTATTACCAGGATTTCATTATTCCTTTCAAACATTCTAAATGTGTCCAAAACATACCAACAAGGAGGTTATTTTACTAAAAGATTTCTGATGTGCGAAGATTCGCTTTATGTATCCAATCATGAGAAAAGAAAATCCTGGTTTACTAAATTCATCTGCATGTGATTGGTTAATTAAAGCAAAAACTCACACAATTCATTTTGTGAACAGTCTCTAATCCTATAATAAATCCTTTAGTAAATCAGTCTCACTGTGTTAACCTACGTAATGGTGTGGTCATCGTCTAACCAGAATTTCTCAACCATGATTCCTCCGGGGATTGCTAGGAGGTCCTTCAGCAATTCTCCTTCAGAGTAATTTCTGTCTAAGCTGAAGTAACTACTCATCCCAATGATCGTTTTGGCAATCTGTACAAAGCGCATTCTTTCCACAACCACCAATGTAAGCAACATTCTTTCCATTGACCACTTATATAAGAAGCATTCTTTCCACTGACCACTAATATAAGAAGCATTCTTTCCACTGACCACCGATGTAAGGAGAATTCTTCCCTGTCTCCCCCAATGTAAGAAGCGTTCTTCCCTGTCTCCTCCAATGTAGGGAGCATTCTTCCCTGTCTCCCCCAATGTAAGGAGCATTCTTCCCGGTCTCCTCCGATTTAGGGAGCATTCTTCCCGGTCTCCTCCGATGTAGGGAGCATTCTTCCCGGTCTCCTCCGATGTAGGGAGCATTCTTCCCGGTCTCCTCCGATGTAGGGAGTATTCTTCCCTGTCTCCTCTGATGTAAGGAGCATTATTCCCTGTCTCACCCGATGTAAGGAGCATTCTTCCCTGTCTCACCCGATGTAAGGAGCATTCTTCCCGGTCTCCTCCGATGTAGGGAGCATTCTTCCCGGTCTCCTCCGATGTAGGGAGTATTCTTCCCGGTCTCCTCCGATGTAGGGAGTATTCTTCCCTGTCTCCTCTGATGTAAGGAGCATTCTTCCCTGTCTCACCCGATGTAAGGAGCATTCTTCCCGGTCTCCTCCGATGTAGGGAGCATTCTTCCCGGTCTCCGATGTAGGAAGTATTCTTCCCGGTCTCCTCCGATGTAGGGAGTATTCTTCCCTGTCTCCTCTGATGTAAGGAGCATTCTTCCCTGTCTCCTCTGATGTAAGGAGCATTCTTCCCTGTCTCACCCGATGTAAGGAGCATTCTTCCCGATCTCCTCCGATGTAGGGAGCATTCTTCCCAGTCTCCGATGTAGGGAGTATTCTTCCCGGTCTCCTCCGATGTAGGGAGTATTCTTCCCTGTCTCCTCTGATGTAAGGAGCATTCTTCCCTGTCTCCTCTGATGTAAGGAGCATTCTTCCCTGTCTCATCCGATGTAAGGAGCATTCTTCCCCGTCTCCTCCGATGTAGGGAGCATTCTTCACTGTCTCCTCTGATGTAAGGAGCATTCTTCCCTGTCTACAATGTAAGGAGCATTTTTCCCTGTCTACAATGTAAGGAGCATTCTTCCCTGTCTCCTCTGATGTAAGGAGCATTCTTTTCTGTCTCCCCCCCACCCGATGTAAGGAGCATTCTTCCCAGTCTCTTTCGATGTAGGGAGCATTCTTCCCTGTCTCCTCCAATGTAAGGAGCATTCTTCCCTGTCTCCTCCAATGTAAGGAGCATTCTTCCCTGTCTTCTCCAATGTTAGGAGCATTTTTCCCACTGGCAACCAGAGTAATGAACCCTTTACCCATTTACCACCAATGCAAAGGAGTCCTTCTCCCACTGGCTACCAATCTAAGGGAGCCGGCATCCATTGACCATCTGTGTGCAGAAGGTTTTTTCCGACCATCAAGGTAGGGGGCTCTTCACTTGAATACTGTATAAGGGGCACATCTTGAAGTGATTGTAAAGTTATTTTGTTTTAATTAAAATAGTAAGCATGGTATACTTACCAGCTCCTTGCAATAGTATTGCACAGAGTGGCCCTGAACCTCCTCCTATGGGGTCCCCCGCCGGTGCTCCAGGCATCGACTTTTCTGAGTATGCCCTCGTAGCAAGCAGCTTGCTATGGGGGCACAGCTGCTTGCTCAATCCTGAAATAGACTCTGTGCGTCTATTGACTCATGCAGCGCGGCACAACCCCCTGCTTCCTCCTCATAGGATTCCAATGACAGCAGCAGAAGCCAATGACTCTTCCAGCTGCTGCTGAGCCTACTGTGAGAAAAGGGAGTGAAGAGTAGTCTTGCTGCAGATGGGCTTGTGTGTTGTCTTAATTGTGGATTACCCATAGAGTTTAATTGAGGATTATCCATAGAAAAAAACTGCTAGACATGCACTTCTAAAATCAAGAAGTAATACAGCAAAGGCGTGAAAGAATTGGTGTGTGTCATTATAATGGAGAACATGGAGATCTTTGTGCTCCAGTTTGAGAATGAACACAAAGGAGAGTATACACCGGTAAGGTGGGTCTATATCCACAGTCCATTGTGGGTGCTTGACCTCGGCTTGCCACCGCAAATGAAGTAATATGGAGGAAATGGCCGCACACACCAGAAGACTTGATTTCCATCCTTCTGTACCTTGTACTTGTATACACGTATGTACGAATAAAGAACTCTGTTTTAAATCAAGTCTTCTAAGGGTGTGCAGCCATTTCCTCCATATTACTAAGAATGAACACAGAAGCACTCTTCAACAAGAATGCAGTGCAAAGCCTTATATAAATGGGCTTTTTTTGTGTTTTTTAAGCAGTTTGGAAGGATTGATGTTTCAGTTTTAAATAACCACTTAAGTACCAGGCCTATTTCTGACATTTGTTATTTACAAGTTAAAATCAGTATTTTTTGATAGAAAATTGCTTAGAACCCCCCAAACATTATATATATATCTATATATATATATATATATAGATATATATATTTTACCAGAGACTCTAGAGAATAAAATGGAGATCGTTGCAATACTTTGTCACACCTTATTTACGCAGCGATCTTACAAACACAACTTTTTTGGAAAAAGTAAATTTTTTTAAATTAAAAAAAAAGAAAACCGTAAAGTTAGCCCACTTTTTTTCTATAATGTGAAAGATAATGTTGCGCCGAGTAAATTGATACCTAACTTGTCATGCTTAAAAATTGCCCACGGTCGTGGAATGGCGACAAACTTAGGTACTTAAAAATCTCCATAGGCGACACTTTAAACATTTCTACAGGTTACCAGTTTAGAGTTACAGAGGAGGTCTAGGGCTAGAATGATTGCTCTTGCTCTAACGATTGCCGCGATACCTCACGTGTGGTTTGAACACCGTTTACATATGTGGGCGCGACTTGCGTATGTGTTCGCTTCTGCGCGCAAGCTCGGAGGGACGGGGCACTTTACAGTTTTTTGGGGTTTTTTTTTTCTTATTTTGCGTTTTATTTTTACGTTGTCCCTTTAAATTTTTTTTTTCTCACTTTTATTCCTATTACAAGGAATGTAAACATCATTTGTATTCGAAATAAGCAGGACAGATCCTCTTAAATGTTGAGATGTGGGATCAAAAAGATCTCAGATCTCACATCTACACTTAAAAGCAATAAAAAAAAAAAAGTTACTTTTTTTTTTTAATAAAAAAAATAATAGTTTGGCCCTTTAAGGCCGTTGAGCGGAAGTGATGTTTGACATCGCTCCGGTCCTCCAGGGGCATAGAGTCGAGTGGGGGCCATCTTACCCTCACTCGACCTCCTGCCTATCAGGGAAGTGGATCAGATTGTCGGCTCCGGTAAGCAGGGTGGGCACCTCTCTCGCCGCCCAAAAAGTGATCCTATGGCGAATCTGCTGTTGAGGCCACTTTTATGTGAAAGAGGACGGCCGGTCGTGTAAGAAAATACCGGGGTTATGGCAGCTATCTGCTGTCATAACTCCAGTATTTAACGTAAATACTCGGTGGGCGGCCTGGAAGTGGTCAAGATGTTATGACCATGTTTGCAAGGCTCTGCCTTGCCTTGCTTTTCATTAAACATCCGAGAAGATTTAAAGCGACCCTATTGCTAATTTTTAACATTGACATAAAGATATGCCTGTAAAAAAAGAGAGTATATACTGTACATCTCCTGCTGCCTGCAATTCTGAACACAGCTTTAGTCCTAAAGAAATGGTTCCCCTGATGTCTGCTGGGAACCTAACACTTCTGAAATCTCTCACTGGGTCCCCGTTCTGTCCTCCACACATCACAGAAGAAAGTAATGATGTGGAGGTCAGCAAGAGGAACCAGTGAGAGCTGCAGGAGACCATGGAGATTGACTCTCTCAAACTTCTTGGTTTCCCAGCGTATTTTCTTCAGAATCAGGGGTCTAGTGGTGCAGACAGCAGGAGAGGTAAGTAAATACTCTTTTCTTTTACAGATACACTTTGTCTTGATTTTCAAAGTTTAATATATTTAATAAAATGGTTATTATAGTGAGCAAGTTATCAACAGATGTAGAAATGTATCCAATATATTGCTGTGGTGTGGGTTTGTTATTGACGTACCTGCAATCCTGGGTGGCAATTTCTGAGTTTTTGAAGAAACCTGTGACAGATCTGTTATCAATGTTATTGAACTTTAACACAAAATAAATCAAGCAAATTGGAGGCACTTAGGACTTTCATGGTACCGTATGACCATAATGAGACTATCTTGTAAAAAAATGTTCTCCCAACTTTGTGGCAACAGTTTGGGGATGACCCCTTCCTGTTCCAACATGACTGCACACCAGTGCCCAAAGCAAGGTCCATAAATCAGTGCTTGACCTCACAAATGAAGGCCCCTTGAACCGCCTTTAGGGAAAGGGAGCCTTGACTGCTAAAAGCATGGTATCACTGTGGGTGTGAACCTAAAAGAGAAATTAAAGCAGAGTTCCGGCCACAAAAACATTTTTTCAATGAACATACCCCCGGGACAGTCAGGGCTAGTACATTCCACAATGGCTAGCCTCTGATCTGTCCCGGTTCGCACTTACCTGCAAGAAGAAATACTCACTTATAAAATTTCTTCTACAGCGTTGCCATCTCTGTTGTGGGCAGCTGAAGCTGGCACGATCCTCTTCTGCGTCCTCTTCCGTGTCTTCTTCTCCCAGAATGCGCCTGCACCGGCTCCTCTCGTCACTTCCGGTGCGGCGCCGCATTCCTCCACAGCTTCTGGGCATGCCCAGAAGCTGTTTAGCAGGGAATGCGGCGTCACACCGGAAGTGACGAGCGGGGCCGGTGCCGTCACATTGATTCCTGGGATCGATGACGTTCAGCTCCCAGGAATCATTGCAAACCGGAAGTGACGGCACGGGCCGCGGCCACAGAGGGAGGAAGTGGAAAATAGGTGAGTATTTCTTTCTACAATTACAAGGTAAGTAAAAAAAATTAGTCCTAACTATCCAATTCCTTTTCAGGTGAAGAAGAGCAAGCGGATGGCCACAAAATCGATTATGTCGATTTTGTGGCCGGAACTCCGCTTTAAGTAGCTCCCTTGGGATTGGCTACAAAGACCTGAGGTGACTGGGTGGAGCCTGAACTCTAGGAAAAGGCTACGCTGGGGCACATCCAACTGCTCTGAGGAGATTCAGCTGTTAAAAGAGTTGCCCACCCCACCACCTGTTGTGATGTTTTGTCACAGCTTTATTGGCGGTTTTGACCTTGCCAGCAATTGATGTTGCTTTATGGGCTATGCCCTCAAGTTAAATTCTGGGGTCAGTCTAATGTCTGTCTGGCACTGATGGTAAGGACAGGCCTCTTAGACTATGTAAGTTTATGTTTTATGGGTGCTCATGGTAGAACTGTGACTGGCATTGTCGGGTGCTCACAGTATAACCGTGACTGGCACTGTTGTTTGGTACATTTGGAAAGTTGTTACTTTTGCAAAGTTCAATAAAGCTGTGGCCTTGCCCTATTTCCAACTTAATCAGCTTCTGTGTATTTTTGGGGGGCAAGGTATTGGTTTATTAGCTGCTCATAAATGAGCCTATGCTTCTCAGCAGTCATGTGCTTCTGGAGGAATGGTCAAACATTCCCATAGACACACTCCTAAACCTTGTGGACAGCCTTCCCTGAAGAGTTGAAGCTGTTATAGCTGCAAAGGGTTGGCCAACTCAATATTGAACCCTACAGACTAAGACTGGCATGCCATTAACCACTTTACGACTGCTCACAGTAATATTACTGCGGCAGAGTGGCTCGTTATCGTCTGACGACGTAGTACTACGTCGTCAGACACTCCCCCTTCTGGGCGGCGCTTGCGCGCCGCCGGAGGCTCGCTCCTGCTGTTTTCATTCACAGCGGGAGTCGGGCCAGGGGAGGAGCAGCGGCGATCGCCGCTGCTCTTACCCGATCGTCGGGGACCGAGTCTGGAGATCCGCCCGCTGTGTGTAAACACAGCGGGCAGATCTCCATAGTGACAGGGAGTGACAGATCGGACTGTTCAGCATAGCTGGACATCCGATCTGTCCATGACTCACTCAGTCACCTCCCCCCCCACACGTCAGTAAGCACCAGGCATACATTAACCCCTCCCTCTCCAATAAAATTAACCCCTTCCCTGCCAGTGTCATTTTGACAGTAACAGTGCATATATATAGCACTGATTACTGCAGTAATGTCACTGGTACCCCCAAAAGTGTCAAAAATGTCAGTCAAGGGTCCGATCTGTCCGCCGCAATGTCGCAGTCCCGCAAAAAAAATCGCAGATCACCGCCATTACGCGTTAAAAAAAAAACACCAAAAATGACAGAAATCTTTCCCTTTGTTAGTAAACGCAATAACTTTTGCGCAAACCAATCAAAATACGCTTATTGCGATTTTTTTACCAAACATAGGTAGCAGAAAACAAATTGGCCAAAAATTTTTTAAAAAATTGGTTTTTACATCTTTTTTGGGGGGAATTTCATATAAAAAAATGTTAAAAATATTGTTATTTTTTCAAAATAAACGCTCTTTTTTTGTTTATAGCGCAAAAAGTAAAAATCGCACAGGTGATCAAATACCACCAAAAGAAAGCTCTGTTTGTGGTAAAATAAGGACGTAAATTTCGTTTGGGTACGGCGTCGCACGACCGTGCAATTGTCAGTTGAATTTGCACAGCGCCGAATCGCAAAAAGTGGCCTGGACGGAAGACAGCAAAATCCTCCGGTGGTAAAGTGGTTAAAGTTCTGTGCGTGTAAAGGCAGGCGTCCCAATACTTTTGGTAATATAGTTTATGAAGTTGTGCAAGTAAAGGTTGGTTCCCTTCAGCATGATTGACCTGCATTGTCCCAACACATAGACATGGCATTTTGCCTTATGTTCTATTCCTAATCTCCGCTAACAGCTAACAAACACTGAACCAGAATATATGTTAATAACTTGCCCTTCTGATGCAGAATTATTTATTTTATAGCATTATAATGTGCTTCTCAATCCATCTACAGCATAAACATGATTTTACTTTAATTAAGTTTAATAAATAGCTTGTCATGGCACACACATGTAGCTTGTAGTAAGCTGGGACAAATGATCATGGAAAAGAAGTCAGTGACTTTGCCAAGATTCTCCTAGATCATTCCTGCTGTGACCACAATTGATTTTAAGTTCCTTTAAGGTCCACTAGGAGCTTTTTCTTGACTAATTAAGATTTAAATCTATTTATACTGACACTTTCTTGAGTTCAGATAGCAAAGCAAGTGAAGGATTGCCGCCTGCAGACTAAACACCAATTACAGTGTTAAAAAGCAATTCCAGGCAACAGTGAAACAAATCAGTGTGCTACAAATTCTATCTAGCAAGTACTGCAAATGTGTTTAAAGGAAAACTCCACTGTAATTCATGTATGGTTTATAACGGCTATACAAACCACTTTTATTTAATGGCATACATTAGGTTTCTGTTTGCATATGATTTTTTTGAATATCTGTAAGAGATCTTAAAATAGGTTTTCTGATAACTGTGGGAACACAGGATATAATTTGTGCGCTGTTTGTATAATGTGTTTTACCACTCATGTAGTTTGCTTACAGCTTTTTCTAGTGTATTTTTATTTTTTTTATTACAAATCAGGACTACCTATGTGATCATATCAGGCAGTTTATAGCATAGATTTTTAGCAGACCCATCCATCTTCCACTCCAGGAGACAGAGGTGACTGGAAAACGTGTCAGTTTTAAGAGAACAGGAGGCAAAACTATAATCATGTTGCAATCTTTAACCACTTTACCACCGGAGGATTTTGCTGTCTTACGTCTGGGACACTTTTTGCGATTCGGCACTGTGCGAATTTAACTGACAATTGCGCGGTCGTGCGACACCGTACCCAAACGAAATTTACGTCCTTTTTTTCCCTAAAACATAGCTTTCTTTTGGTGGTATTTGATCACCTGTGCGATTTTTACTTTTTGCGCTATAAACAAAAAAAGAGCGTAAATTTTGAAAAAATAACAATATTTTTCACATTTTTTTATATGAAATTCCCCCCCCCCCCAAAAAAAAATGTAAAAATCAAAATTTTTTTAAATTTTTGGCCAATTTGTTTTCTGCTACCTATGTTTGGTAAAAAAAATCGCAATAAGCATATTTTGATTGGTTTGCGCAAAAGGTATTGCGTTTACTAACTAAGGGAAAGATTTATGTCATTTTTGGTGTTTTTTTTTAACGAGTAATGGCTGCGATTTTTTTTTTGCGGGACTGCGACATTGCGGCGGACAGATCGGACCCTTGACTGACATTTTTGACACTTTTGGGGGTACCAGTGACATTACTACAGTAATCAGTGCTATAAATATGCACTGTTACTGTAAAAATGACACTGGCAGGGAAGGGGTTAATTTTTATTGGTGATCAAGGGGTTAATTTATGCCTGGTGCTTACTGACGTGTGTGGGGGGAGGGAACTATGTGACACAAGGACAGATCGCAGGTTCAGCTGTCACTTAGGAGATCCGCCGGCTTGTGTTTACACAAGCCGGCGGATCTCCACACTCGATTCCCCGACGATCGAGGAAGAGCAGCGGCGATCGCCGCCGCTCCTCCCCTGGCCCGACTCCCGCTGTGACTGAATACAGTGGGAGCGAGCCCCCGGCGCCGCGCGCGCGCCGCCAAGAGAAGGGATTGTCTGGTGACGTAGGTCTACGTCGCCAGACGTTATCGAGCCACTTTGCCGCAGTAGAGCTCTAGTGAGCAGTGCGGAAGTGGTTAAAAGTGACATAGAGAGGACTCCAAAACATGCATTATATTGTAAGGGAGGCCATACACGCATAACGTTTGGGCTGAACCAAAGGTATCCAACAGGCTCCTCCATCCATGCTTAATAGTTTAGATAGACTAATCTCCCCTGCCGGTTATTGTATTCTAATGCCTAGTACACAGAATCAGAAAATGGGATGAAAAATACCGCTTTTGGATTATTGTCCGATAATCTGATCATTAGTACACAGTTTTTGAGAGCCAATCGCAACAATTCATGCAAAAACTTATTTCAAGGGACAAACACAAAAAATCTTCTCATATGATACTCTAATTAACGACTTTCTTTTAATGCGATCTGATTCCTGCACCATTTCACAATTCGCACTGCGAACCAATCTGGCAGCGTCATTAACTTTACCTTGACACCCCCAGAGGTTCGCAGATCTCAGTGTGCGATTTTGGTAAGATGCGGTAACCGGCACTGAATGGCATGGTTTCCCCGCATCGAATCAGTGTGACCCGGGACTAAAATGTCTTCCATCCACAAAGTCACTTTATGCTACTTTTAGATGGAAATTTATACAGCAATAGTGGTTGCCTGGGTTTGTTTAATCACTTTTCCAAGCGAAAACTGGCTTCTAGCAGCAAAAAGCAAGAACATTGTAGTGTATATGACAGCAGGAATGACATTAGTTACCGTATATACTTGAGTTTTTCAGCACATTTTTTGTGTGCTGAAAACGTACCCCTCGGCTTATACTCGAGTCAACAAAAAAGAAAAAAGTTCACGGCCGCTCCGACGTGTTTAAGATTTAAAAATGGCGCCGTATACATGTCACCACGCATGCGCCGCCACCGCTCGGGACAGGTCGGAAATAGCCGAACGTATACCAGCTTTCCTGAGCAGCGGCGGCGCGTGCGCAATGACGTGTTGGCGCCGGGCGGCGCCATTTTTAAAATGAAGGCACCTCTGGAACAGGTAAGTTAAACACAGCCGCACTAGTATGCCTGCAACCCCGCATCCTCTTGTACCATGCTTCCCACCCTGAATTCTCCTGTACATGCCAGCCACACTGCATTCTCCTGTACAATGCCAGCCACACTGCATTCTCCTGTACCATGCCAGCCACACTGCATTCTCCTGTACCATGCCAGCCACCCTGCATTCTCCTGTACCATGCCAGCCACACTGCATTCTCCTGTACCATGCCAGCCACCCTGCATTCTCCTGTACCATGCCAGCCACCCTGCATTCTCCTGTACCATGCCCGCCACCCTGCATTTTCACCCTAGGCTTATACTCGAGTCAATCATTTTTCCCATCATTTTGTGGTACAAGTAGGGGCCTCGGCTTATACTCGGGTCGGCTTATACTCGAGTATATACGGTATGTCTTTCTTCAAAAGCAAGGTGATGCCATTGCCTCTGTACTTTGTACAGCACTTCGGAATACGTCATGTGCTGTGTAAAAATGAAAAATTTGAAGAAAAACCCCAACCCCTTCACACTAAAATGTACACATAGATCTTGTTTTAGTGACTTGTATTAATGCCTTAAATCTTGGTGTGTTTCTTGGATATCACTGCTTCCATTTATTAAGAAATATGAAGCATAAATTTACCCCAAAGCACTTATCTTTAATGGCTTTGAATTGTTGTGTTATGACTGCTCATTCAGCAATAATGACCCATTAGTCTTTTTTCATTTAACAATACGGTAGTGTATGTAGCCAAGTTAAACATTTTATTGTACCTTATTATTATGGTGTTAAAATATCTGCTCTGCCTGGCAGTAACATTGCACATTAAGACTCAGGTTTTTCAGCTTAACAGAATGTATTTGATTTATTGGAAGATAATTTGCAATTTCACAGACTTTCAAGACCAACCAACAAATATTATCTTATCAATAATGATTATGATTCAGTTTTAAAAACCAGGTAGTTGGCTTCCAGGAGGAGATCAGCTGCCCTAGTGTAACATCATAGTAAGTGTACTTTAAAGTGATATTCAAATGGTTATAAAGGCACAAGGTAAAAAAAAAAAGTCTGTATTCAGCAGCTTCCCACAATACAATCCAGCAATGTCTACGAGAGCCTTGCCTCTCTATGAACTCGCACCCCTGATTGGCTATTGGCAGCAGCGGGAGCCATTGGCGGGGCTGAACTGAGGCTCCATGTGTGAATGGACACACAGAGCAGCGGCTCGGCTCAGGTGCCGCCATAGCAAGCTGCTTGCTGTTGGGGCACCCACAGAAGGGAGGAGCCAGGAGAGCCGACATGGGACCTGAGAAGAGGAGGATCCAGGCCACTCTGTCCAAATTCAAATGTACAGAGCAGGTAAGTATAACATGTTTATTAATTTTAAAAAAATAAAGCTTTACAATCACTTTAAGAGTCGGTTCACACTGGGGCGACACGACTCTGCACGACTTGGTGAGGCGACTTGTCAGTCCCGTGCACCACGACTTTGGAGCGACTTGCAGGGACTTCACATAATGGAAGTCTATGTGTAAGATCCTGGTACTTTCAGTACCTTTCTAGCCTCTTACTTCCGCATTGCGTTCCACCATTCAGGTAGGTGGAACGCATATAGCTGCATGTCTCTTTAACATCTGATGACGTCATCACTAGGCACCGCTCTGAGCGGCTATTTCAACCGACGCTGTGCACTCACAAGGTGTTCGTGCAACCGCTCGTTATACATCTCTGTCTGACGCTGCCGAATCCTCCAGCTATCTTCCTATACCTGGATTGACCGAAGCCTCGCTACCTGATCCTTTACCTCGCTTACCAGCTAGTGATAAGTACCCCGCAGGGGATCCCTTCCTATCAAGTCACATGCTATCTATTCTTGCATATTAAGAACTGTTGCTAAACTCTAGGATATATGCACTACAATATCTATCACCTGCATCGTTACCTAGATTGCTAGCTCTTGAGCCTACTACCACCTGTAACTTATATCCTTGCATTAACTTAGCATCTCCTGTACACTTCATCTTCTATCCCCTACCACCTGTTACTTGTACATGATTGCTAACCCTCCTGCATACTATCTATCACCATCTGCTATCGCTCCTGCAACATTACTACCTGAGTGCCTATCATTAATTGCTATCACTACTCAAGCCTATTCCTTCAGTATATCACCTCAATACTATTGCATAGATATCTATCACTCCAGCAACATCTTATCTGAGTGTTTGTGTATGTGCATACTGAAGTGGGCTGAGCCACTATGATGAGTCAGGAGAGTTGGATAAGGTGATTCAACACATCTCTACAAGACTACTGAGTGGAAATTCTGCAGCTGCAAATCCAGTTCACTAAATCAAACCCCAGAGCGTTACACTATGCAAGTCACTCCGAGGTCGCCCCAAAGTATTACAGGACCCTTTTTCTAAGTCGGAGCGACTTGTGTCGCTCCTATTAGAACGGGTCCTGTACTACTCAATGGATGAGCGCGACTTGTCAGGCTGACAAGTCGCCTGACAAGTTGCGCTAGTCTGAATGGGCTCTAAAGGTATTTTTTAAAAAATATTAAACATGCTATACTTAACTGCTCTGCGCAGTGGTTTTGCACAGAGCCGCCCCAATCCTCCTCTTCTTGGGTCCCCCACCGGGCTCCTCCTCTTCTCTAAGTGCACACACAGAACAGGGCTCGGCCCCCACTCCCCCCTCACTGGCCGCGAGCTGTGATTGACAGCAGCAGAAGCCAATGAATATATGATTTTGCTCCAGCTGCTGTTGCTCAGCCAATCAGGAGGCAGAGACCCGGGAGAGCAGTTGCTCTCACATACATATAAAAACAAACACAAGAGGGCACCTCCATCTAGGTGTAGCGATTTATTAAAAAGCACAAAAAAAAAAGGACAATAAAAATGCACTCACTAGATAGAAGTAGATCAAGGCATGCCATAGAACCATATAGACCTCTATAGGATCACCGTGAGGCTGCAGAACTCAGCAGGCATGTGACTGATTGAAGCAGAGTTCTTGAAAGAAGTGCAGCTGTTAGACTTCAGGCTGGAACATATGCATCAGCAGCTTCTAGAAGTCACATGCCTGCTGAGCTCTGCAGCCTGACAGTGATTCTGGGGAGGTCTATATGGGTCTACCGCAAGCCTTGATCTACTTCTATCTATCGAGTGCATTTTTACATTTTTATTGTCTTTTATGCTTTTTAATAAATCAATACACCTAGATGGAGGGGCCCTATTGTGTTTGTTTTTTATATGTGCAATAGGATCTCAAGATCTAATATGAGAGAAGCTGCATCAATTTTACCTGGTGTTCCCTACCACTCTCCTGGCCCTTTTATGTGCCCTGTTTAATGACGGTTGGGTTCCACTCAGAAAAATAGCTTACTCTTTTTCTTTGCTCTTATATACATGGTTGGATCGTGATCAGGCTCAGGTAAGTTTTGGGGGGGGGGGGGAGCTGCATACTAAATGTTTTTTACCTTCATGCATGAAGGTTAGAAACCTTCAGCCTTTAGAACCACTTTAACTCAGGCTGAATGTACGTGGGCTGAAATCTCAATCCTGCCGAATCCTGTAACACTGTTGTTTGCAACTAAATCTTAGAGATAGCATATGTGTAATTCAATATCAGCTTATGTTACAGTGGGTGTAAAGTCAATTTTTCTCAAAATTGTACTGAAAAGCTATCCTGTGATTTAAAGCAGTTGTAAGCCTAAAATAAAAAAATAAAAAAAACCTGCAAGACAAAGGCATAATGAGCTAGTATGCATTGCATACTAGCTCATTATGAATTACTTACCTTAGAACGAAGCCCCGACACGAAACCCCAGACACCGCTGTGGGCCCTGACATGATCCCACTGCGTCTTTTCCAGGTTCGGCGGCTCCGGCGCTGTGATTGGCCGGAACCGCGATTACGTCACTCCCGCTCATGCGCGCGGGAGTGATTTTCCGGCAAGCTCCCGGCAAGGGAAGCTGAAGGTCCGCCGGACCTTCAGAGCGCATGCGCCGCTCACGTGAGCAGCTGCATGCACTGCAAATATCTCCTAAACCGTGCCGGTTTAGGAGATATTAATTGTACCTACAGGTAAGCCTTATTATAGACTTACCTGTAGTTAAAAGTGAAAAAAAGCGGTATACTAGCGCTTTAAAGAGACCCTGTCACTAGACCATTCATTTTATAAACAATCCTCCCAAAGGGTGAAATGTGCATTTAACATATTTCATTCATATTATTTTTCTTTAAAAACCTCCCTTGTGTAGACATCCAAAAGCCCTGAAACTGCTGCAGAGTGCTGCCATCTTGGATGTGATGTAAGCAAACCCTAAGCTGTCAATCAGGTGGCACCCCCTTCATCTCCTCCACCAGCAAAATAAAAGATTATGTAGGGAGGTGAAGAAAGGGTAAGAGATGCTGGTGCAGCGCGGACAGTAATTAGACACTCCCAGAAGAGGGGAAGGCTATGAGTTGGCAAGAGGGTGATGGTTGTGCTAGGGAATTGACTAGTCAAATTTTCTAGCAAGTCTAATGGTCCTTTGAAATGAGCAGTGTGCTCGGTGGACTCGGTTTTTTTCAGCAGGGATGGATCTGCTGATCCCTGCTGAGCAGGCGGATGACCGCTCCGTCTCCACGTACTTTTCAGTGATGGAGCTGTCAGAGCCCCGCTCTCCTCTTTGGGAGATTGGTTGAAAACGGACCGCCTGTCCTTTTCATCTGATCCGATCCCCCAGACGGATGAAAAATAGGGTTTCCTTCTGTACGGATTTCACGAACAGGATCGAATCGGATAGCAGCAGGTGTCAGCGGACATGTCACCGCTGACATCCGCTGCTCCATAGAGCATCCGATTAGGTCCGCCTGAAAAACTGACAGGCGGACCAGATCTGAAAGCCTGTATGAAAGGGGCCTAAAGGCACATTTTAAGCGATTAAGAAAATATTTCTGGAAAAGAAACCACTTCAAGAAAGAATTAAAAATACTTAATTTTGCTATGTATTTACCTTCGAATTTTGATGTTGGTGGTATAAAAAAAGCAAAGAAAAAAGGGACAGAAGCTCTAAACAATGTAGCGGCCTTGGAGCTACTTGCAGGAGGAAAAGCACACAGTTGATCGGAGAGGTATGGGAGTCATGACCCCTGTCAGTTCTAGTTGAACGTGAAGGGTTTTTCACCATATAACAATAAAAAAGAAAATCCTTTTTAAATTGCCTTAAAGAGGAACTAAATCAGAAGTTAGGGAAACCGTTTGGGTATTTCAGCTTCTCTATTTGTCGTGGCGACCGTAATCAATGATTGTGAAAGTCAAAGAACATCTCAAATTTTTAGTGGACATCAGAAAAAGAATAGTGGGTAAATCTTCCAGTGAGGACACTAGTTCTGGGGACAACCAAGGATTTACCTAACCTTGGAGGGATTTCTTCACATTTTCTGTTGTGGCTACATGAATTATCCCTAATGGGATACAGATGGGCAAAAAAAAAAAATGACTCTTTTACTCTATCCAAAAGGAAAAATAAAAAAATTTGGTTTTAGTTTTACTTTTAAGCCTTTGCCTTTGGCATTCTGGTCTATAATTTTCTTCCTGATCTGATCAGACAACTGTCTTCTTGGCTTTCAGTGTGGTGCGCACAATGATACCAAACAGCAAAATGAATACTTATTCTCCATTCATTTAGACTGATTTAGAAGATGAGACGTGTCATACCAAATTAAGGAAATAGTTCGAAATATCACTATGATCCAAGTATTTTAAATATTTTCTAGGATTACCAACAAATCTTTCCTGGCCATTTTAGAATAATTTTGTAGAATGAGCAATATTCTATTTTCTTTCTTTCTTTCTTTGCTTTACTCTATGACATGCCAAATGCAATTGCTTTAACCACTTTATGACTGCTCACTGTGCTGCTACTGCGGGCACAGTGGCAGCCCTGGGTCCAGCGACGTAGACCTACGTTGCTGGATTCCTAGCTGTCTCGGTGGCACGCACGCGCCGCTGGAGGCTCGCTCCCACCGTGTTTAGACAGGCTGGTGGAGGAGAGGCGGTGATCACCGTCTCTCTTCCCCGATCATCGGGGAAAGTGTGAGAACATCCGCCTGCTTGTGTAAACAATGCAGACGGATCTTCTCTGTGAAAGACAGGGAGAGATCACAGGATTCAGCATTGCTGAACCTGCGATCTCTATCACAGAACCCCCCCCCCCCCCACACACGTCAGTAAGCATGAGGCACACATTTAACCCCTTGATCACCAACAGTGTTAACCCCTTCCCTGCCAGCGTCATTATTACAGTAACAGTGCATATTTTTAGCACTGATTACTGTAGTAATGTCACTGATCCCCCCAAATGTGTCAAAAATGTCAGTTAGGGGTCCGATCTGTCCGCCGCACTGTCACAGTCCCGCAAAAAATCGCAGATCACCACCATTACTAGTAAAAAAAAAAAAAAACAATAAAAATGACAAATCTTTCCCGTAGTTAGTAAACGCAATAACTTTTGCGCAAACCAATCAAAATACGCTTATTGCGATTTTTTTTTACCAGAAATATGTAGCAGAAAACAAATTGGCCTAAAATGTTAAAAAATCTAGATTTTTTACATTTTTTGGGGGGAATGTTATTTATCAGAATGTGAAAAATATTGTTTTTTTTTTTTTTTTTTCAAAATTGTTGCTCTTTTTTTCAAAAATTAAAAATCACACAGGTGATCAAAAACCACCAAAAGAAAGCTCTATTTGTGGGGGGAAAAAAGGATGTAAATTTAATTTTGGTACAGCGTCGCCCGATCGCGCAATTGTCTGTTAAAATAATGCAGTGCCGAATCGCAAAATATGGCCTTGTCAGGAAGGGGGTAAAATCTTCCGGTCTTAAAGTGTATAAAAATACGGTCATTGAGAATCTTTTTGTCGAAGACATGTAGCTAAATACATTTTGGCCTAAATATATGACACAAATTGAATATATTGGATATTTTGTAACGGAAAGTAGAAAATGTCAATTTTTCACAGAATTTTTGCTATTTTTTTATGAATATCGCAAAAAATAAAAAGCGCGGTGATCAAATACCACCAAAAGAAAGCTCGGTTTGTGGGAAAAAAAGGACGTCAATTTTGTTTGGGTACTAATTGCATACCTGCGCGATTGTCAGTTAAAATCACGCAGTGCCAAGTTGAAAAAAGTGGCCTGGTCATTGAGCAGCAAAATCCTCTGGTCTTAAAGTGGTTAATTTCATCACTTTTTAGGATAAATTAAGCATTGTTTTAATGAGCTGTAAGAGTACCGATAAATGTGTTCACAGCTGTAAATACATTTACGTTGTTTTAGTTAAAAAAAAAAAAGTCTTAATTGTCACACTGCAGGGAGGTGCGGAATATGAGATACCTAGGAAGAAAATAATGTTATTTGCTAAAAAGAATGTTCTGCTTAGACCAGTGTAATCCGTTTTCTTGACACTTGACATATTACATGTGTTCTTTCCCGCTTCCCTCTTCTTTCCTAGGCAGATGATAAATATCTGAACTGCAAATCATTTGTTGTTTGGTTGATGCCTGGTCAGCTTAAACCGCTGAATTATTTGTAGGGTCTTCACCGACTTCTGTTCTTTGCCTCAGGCTAATATTGGGAATAATAAACCTCATATTAAGCTTGTTATGTGATCATTTACACTAATGGAGACAGATAATCAATGTGGTTAGATACAGTCATTAAATACATGAATGTGTTGTGTTTACATGTCGGTTATTTCTTTTCATTGTTAGCAGGTTGACGAGTGGATGGATTTCTGGTTTTATTTCAGCCTGAAATAAAGATATAAAAATAGGTATTTGAAAGAGCAGTGGGGCTAGTGTAAAAGCACCACATCCTATATAAATAGGCAAGGATTCAGAGATACTGTGGACATTTGGGGTGCTTATGACTAACAAGCTAAAAATATATATTTTTACAAAGCTTATTAACAAAAATCAATTAAAAACAAACATAGACAATATTTAAAAACAGATCTTATCCATTTGTGGATCCCTGACTTTATATGGGACACCCCTATATTACCAATATTACATATATTATTTCAATTTCCTTTCATCTCTACATCATTGTAGCATATACATATGGTCCCCAAATGCCGCTACGTGTTTTGCGGGTTGTACCTGCTTCCTCAGGAGGACTTTAGACAATGTATAATCTAAATCAGTGATGGCAAACCTTGGCACCCCAGATGTTTTGGAACTACATTTCCCATTATGCTCATGCACATTGCAGTGTAGCTGAGCATCATGGTAAATGTAGTTCCAAAACATCTGGGGTGCCAAGGTTTGCCATCACTGATCTAAATAGTCACAGATAAAGTAAGAGCCCATTCACATTGAGGCGACACGACTTCGGGGGGCGACTTGTGAAGTTGCGTGCACCGCTGTGCACCGCGACTTCGGCGCGATTTGCAGAGACTTCACATAATGGAAGTCTATGCAAGTCGCTCCGAGGTCGCCCCAAAGTAGTACAGGACCCTTTTTCTAAGTCGGAGCGACTTGTGTCGCTCCTATTAGAACGGGTCCTGTACTACTCAATGGACCGTGACATACCGCGACTTGTCAGGCTGACAAGTCGCGCTAATGTGAATGGGCTCTAAAAAGAACAACCTTTTTTTTTTTTTTTTTTACTACATACAAGATACATATATGCAACATTCATACGTTAATAAAGGGATTGTCAAGTCCCAAGAGTTTTCACCTTAATGCATTCCATGTATTAAGGTAAAAAACCTTCCTTGTTGCAGCTGCCCCCAGAGCGCCCCCCTTTTTCTTACCTGAGCCCATCAGTTCCAGCCGCTGTCTCTGTCCTTATTGATAGATTGATAGCAGCAGGCTCCCACTGCTGTCAATCAAATCCAGTGACACAGGAGGGTCACCACGATTTTTTCAGGCGCTTTTCATTGACATCTATCAAAAACGCTGGTAATCAGCCCAAAAAGAAGCTCATGTACTTTTTTCAGCTACAGGCGTTTTGCAAAACGCTCAGATGTGAACAGGGGCCATTTAAATGAATGGGGTTTTACTTGTTGGGCGTTTTGGAAGCGTTTCTTTTGAGCGTTTTTGGAGCTGAAAACGCCCAGGTGTGAATGGAGCCTAAATGCCTTCTGAGGAAGTAGGTATGACCCACAAAAGGCATATGGGGACCCCATGTATATGTTACAATGATAAATGGAAATTGGGATGAAATATGTAATTGGTTTCCATATAAAGTCAGAGATCTGAAAATGGATAAGATTTGTTTTAAAATGCTGTCCATGTCTGTTTGTTATCCTTGAGCCCCCTAAAAGTCTACAGTATCTCTGAATCCTTGTGAAGATATAAAAATAGATAACCAACAAAAGTAATCACACTGCAAAGGCAAGTAGTCAAGTTAGATAAATTATGACATTCAGAAAAAGATGAAACAAGTATAGCCATAACTTTTTTTTCAGTGTTAGAATTGGGGAGGGGAGCTGAATTCCCATCAGAGAAGTCTCCATCGGTGACAGCTTCCTTCACCTCCTGTGTGGTCAGGAAGGGCACAAAATCTCTCCAACAGAGTCACAGTAATAACACATTTTTTTGTGAATAGGGTACAGAAGGCTGAGAACGTGTGTCCCTCTAGGGCCAAAGTTTAGGGAGATTGACATCATTGTTTGCTAAACAAGGTCATCATCAAGAAAATGTCACCTTTTCATTTTTTTAACCGATTGTCATACTCCTTTTATTTCATATAGTATGATGATTTCATAGTAAACCTCTCCATGGACAGACAGATATTTTTACAGAACTAGCTATTGCACCAATTGTAGTGCTTCAGTTTAATTTTACATACAAGTAATTAAAAAATATATATTGAATGCACAGAGTGAAAGCTTCCCTCATGTCCTTTTAGACCTACCATCATGGTTGTATGGTGGAACTACCACTAAAGCAGCTCTGACCAGGTTTACTTATATGTGGGTTCTTCAAAAAGTTTCTGCACTTTTTTTTAAAGGTTTCACAGCCATCTTTACCACAGCGTGACAACTCTTAGACTCCATTTACACCTGAGCGTATCGTTTTCAGGCCTTTCTTTTGGGGGTTTTTCAGGTGTTTTTTCTGGCGTTTTTCAGGCATTTTTTGCAGGCCTTTGGAGGCAGGCATTAACATCTAACAAAAACGCTGGTAATCTGCCAATAAAGAAGCTCATGTACTTTTTTGAGCTTCAGGCGTTTTGCTTCAGGCTACAAAATGCTCAGATGTGAACAGGGGCCATTGAAATAAATGGGATTTTGCTTGGTGGGCGTTTAAAGACTTCAGAGATGGGCGTTTTACGAGCTGAAATACGCTAAGGGCTCTTTCACACGGGCGTTCCGTATGTCCGTTTTTCATCCCATGAAAAACGGACATAATGTATCTCTATGTAAATACGGATGTCATCGGATGATCATCCTCTGACATCCTTTTTTTGTCAGTTCAGTTCAGTTTTTTTGAACCGAGGAGAACCCTATTTTTTCTTCCTTTCAAAAAACGGAACTGAAGCAAAAACGGATGTCAGTGGTGTCATCCGCAGACATCCGTATTTACATAGACATGCATTATGTCAGTTTTTCATCCGCAAACGGATGGGATGAAAAACGGACATACGGGCCGGATGACACAAGTGTCATCTGTGTCCGTTACAAAAAAAAGAAAAAGGACCTGATCAGGCAAAAAAAAAAAGGAACGCCCGTCTGAAAGAGCCCTAAGGTGTGAACAATGCCTTACACTAAACTGCAAGGTCAGCTGGCTTGCCAGACAGACTAGATACATGAGATTCTTTGACATGACCAATTACTACTCCTCCTGCACTGTTTTTAACGAAAATATAAAAATGCAGAAATTCGTGTGTGTAGATATATATATATATATATATATATATATAAAAGTATAAGCTGGTCAGGGCAGCATACACCCAGCAAAAAAAAAACTGATCCTACAGGTGCAAAGCAGATAACGGAGATCACCCAAATTCCAATGTATAGAAAAACAAAAAAGTCCAATCTGCACACCTTGTAGATTTGTTAAGAGTAGAAACTAATCAGATTACAACAGTTTCAGATCTGTCAGGATCCTTTATTAGGTATAACAAACATCTTGTTTTACCTGATAAAGGATCCTGACAGATTCAAAGAGATTATTAGGAGACTTTGTAACTCTCTTAACCACTTGCCGACCGCCGCAAGTAGATATACTGCGGCGGTCAGCCCCTCACAGGCAAAGTGACGTACCGGTACATCACTAGCCTGTGAGGCTCTGGGGAGCAAGCGCGCGCCGCCGGAGGCGCGTTCCCGCGTGCTCAAGGACCCCCCCGCGCGTGTGAGAGGCGGACCCGATGTCCGCCGCTCACTCACGATCGTTCGTGACAGCGGGAGAAAGGCAGGCGGCTAGTGTAAACAAGCTGCCTGTCATTCTCCCCTGTGTAGAAAAAATGATCATACTGTTCTACTATGTAGGACCGTTGATCATTGTTCCTACACTTCAAGCCACAGCCAATCACAGTAAGAATCACGCCCCTAGGGACACACACAGCCCCTCCCTCTCAAATAAAGTTAACCCCTTCACTACCAGTGTATTTTTACAGTAACAGTGCATATGTATAGCACTGATTACTGTAGAAATGTCACTGGTAACCCCAAAAGTGTCAAAAATGTCAGTCAAGGGTCCGATCTGTCCGCCCCAATGTCGCAGTACCGCAAAAAAAATCACAGATCGCCGCCATTACGCGTTAAAAAAAAAACAACAAAAATGACAAAAATCATTCCCTTTGTTAGTAAACGCGATAACTTTTGCGCAAACCAATCAAAATACGCTTTTTGCGTTTTTTTTTTACCAAACATATGTAGCAAAAAGAAAGTTCTGTTTGTGGGAAAAAAAGGACGTCGAATTAGTTTAGGTACAGCATCGCACGACCGTGCAATTGTCCGTTAAAGTCACGCAGTGCCGAATCGCAAAATACCCCCTGGTCAGGAAGGAGGTAAAATCTTCCGGGGCTTAAGTGGTTAATACATCTACAAGGTGCTGCAGATTGGACTTTTTTGTGTTATATATATATATATATATATATATATATAGATCCTACAGACACACACCCATACATATATATATATATGGTCTTTAACTATGAACTGGCCTGAACTTATACACGCATATTTCCTGTAAATTGATTATACAATAAACAGGATGAACATCTGTAAGCAACTGTTTTATTCTTTTGTGGGCAAGAACAATAGTTAATGCAGTGCCTCCCCATGCATGAAATGGAAGTGTATCATTTTGCACCTTTCAGAACACAAGTAGAAAAATAGAGGGGTCTTTGCAAGAACGGGCTAAGTTATAAGGCCTTGCAGCATTTTTTTGCAACATTTCATGTAAGCTAATGGAGTATACTGCCGCATCCACTGTACAGGAGTATGTTTACATTTTGTAAGGCAGTTCTCTTATGTGGTTTTGCTTACTTCAGTACAGTACTGTGTCTTAAATACTCAGGTCAGAAGAGCCATCACGTTGCCTACATGAAACTATTTTTCTCACAATACTTTAGTGTGAAATGTGAGGTTTTGTATTTAGTGAAGCATGACAAGAAACAGGAATTGCTGCAGGTTAGGGAAAAAAATATGCACTGTTATAAATGTTATCATAGGAAATAAAAGTATCCTATTTACGCACAGCTTCCGTGAGATTTTCACCTAGATCTCTTGCAAGAACAAATAGTTTTCACTAGGCAACAGTCCCAGATTAAGGCCATCAGAAAATCATTTGGTATGCGGTGGTAAAAGGTTATTGTTGAGCAAACGGGCGCTTATAAAGATCTTCTGTGGTCAGGTAAGTTTTATTTACTTCTAGACATGAAGATTTATCAGAAGTTAGTGATCAGAGTTGGGAATCTGTGGCTTGCAGTATTGCATGTTATTGTTGTACTTTAGGAATACCAAGAGGAAAAACAAAGCTGCTGCACAATGAGGCTTTATCTCCCATATCAAATTGCTTACTAATATTTGACTTAATTATATACTTTATTGGGTACACCTGTTCAATTGCTTGGTAACACAAATTGCTAATAAGCCAATCACATGGCAGCAACTCAATTGCATTTAGGAATCTAGACATGGTGAAGATGACTTGCTAAAATTCAAACAGAGCATCAGAATGGGGAAGAAAGGGGATTTAGGTGACTCTAAATTTGCCATGGTTGTTGGTGCCAGATGGGCTGGTTTGAGTATTTCAAAAAATGCTGATCTACTGAGATTTCCACACAACAATTGCACAGGCTCACCAAAATTGGACAATAGAAGATTGGAAAAACCCTGCCTGGTCTGATGAGTCTCAAATTCAGCTGCAACATTTAGATGGCAGGGTCAGTATTTGGTGTAAACAACATGAAAGCATGGATCCATCCTGCCTGGTATCAACAGTTCAGACTGGTAGTGGTGGTGTAATGGTGTGGGGGATATTTTCTTGGCACACTTTGGGCCAATTGAGCATCATTTTTACACCACAGCCTACCTGAATATTATTGCTGACCATGTCCATCCCTTTATGACTATAGTGTACCCATCTTCTGATGGCTCCTTCCAGCAGGATAATGCACACAAAGCTCAAATCATCTCACCACTGGTTTCTTGAACATGGCAATGAGTTCACCGTACTCCAATGGCCTCCACAGTCACCAGATCTCAATCCAATAGAACACCTTTAGAATGTGGTGGAACAGGAGATTTGCATCGTGGATGTGCAGCTGACAAATCTGCAGCAATTGCGTGATGCCATCATGTCAATAAGGACCAAAATCTCCAAGGAATGTTTCCAACACCTTGTTGAATCTATGGAAGAGAGGTTCCCGGTAAGTATTTTCAAAAGTTGTGCCACATCCCTGATTCAAGTAACTACAATTAGGTTTCCCCTAAGGGTTTGGGACTTTAGAGGCATTACTAAAGTTTATAAAATATAAATTTATTAGAACGTTGCGATAAAAACATATAGAAATATATCTACAGGAAAAACTATTACAAGTCAAGAAAAAATTACAAAGTATCAATACAACCAAAATACGTATATGGGTTAGTGTCATGGTGGCCCTAACCCAGCGCCACCCTGACGCTAACCCATATACGCATTTTGGTTGTGTTGATGCTTTGTGATTATTTTCTTGACTTGTAATTGTCTTTTCCTGTACATATATGTTTTTATCGCAATGTTCTAATAAATTTATAAACTTTAGTATACTTTACTAGTGCCTCCCAAACCCTTAGGGGAAACGTTGTGTAGTTCCTTGTGGAATCAATGCCACAAAGATTTAAGGCAGTTCTGAAGGCAAAAGTAGGTCCAACCCTGTACTAGCAAGGTTTATCTAATAAAGTGACCGGTGAGTGTATGTATGTCATTGTCCTAGCAGCAGAATATTAAAAAGTAGCAGCCCTGAATACATTATTTACAGAAAGTGTACTGAGAACTCCTCAAAGTAGGTGCTTTCTCAGCTCTGAAAATCTTTAATGTGTAATGGTAGCGCATGAGATGAAATAGGAACACTTGCTGTTTTTTAGTGACATAATCTGACATTTTAACAGCTCTGGCCAGAAATCCCATTTGACATATACTGGGATTGATTTTGCCTTAACTTGCTGAAAGTGCACTTTGTAAGAGTATAAACTATTCCCAAAGCACACTCTTATTCACATATCCTTTTTATTTTTTTGCGTTTCTGAAAAGCAAGTATTGTCGTATGGTGACAAAACACACAGTAATGCGGTGGATGAATTGTTTCTTTTTATCTGTTGTGCTCACATACTTGAAAAGTGTTGACCACATATGTAAGGTCTTTTATGTTGTTATACATCCGTGGGCAGCAAGAAAATCCTAAGTGGAAGTATATTCAGTATTGTGTCATGTAACCAAGTGTTGTAAAGCAAAGTCGGCGTTAAGATTGATCTAACTATGTAGGACAGTTTGCCTTGAACAGACGTATATAACTAAGTCAAAGTTAGTTTAACATTTCCCAGATCGTGGTTACTTGCAGCTTTGTTGACCACGTTATAATTCTTCTGTGTTGGTGAAAAGCTGCAGAACTCTGTTAGATTTTAATTAGTTGGATTAGGAAAAAAGTTACCAACAGCACTTTAATAGGTAGGACATGCTTCTCAGTCTATTTAAATGAGTACAGTACAGCATACCAAATATAGGAGACCACTGAGTAGAAGGCAACCACATTTGTCATCTTGATTTACAACCAAAGCCCTCTAAGGTCTAGATCTATAAGCAGAGGAAAGGTTTACATTAAAAAGGTCATGGGAGAGCATTAATTTCAGAGCTGAACCTCAGGGCATATGTAATGACCCTACAAGTCTGGCCAGGATTGTAGGTAGGTGGCCAATGGTTAATTAGTCTTTATTGGTGAAAGCTGTGATAAGTTTATGTATCCTAAAAAGCATGTGTTAAAAAAAAAAAATCTTTCTTTTTGCAAGAACTTTTTTTTAGTCCTATATGGTGCATTGTGGTTATAGAGAAAAAGATTTCAAATATTCAAAGAATATATAAAGAAAGCTTTTTTTATTTATTTTTTTTAAACCCCCTTTTAAGTATTTGTCCCATTGGGGGAATTCCCTTAAAGTAAAAGTAATACAATTAAATCCCTTTAAAGGGTAACTCCACTTTCGTGGGAGAAAAAAAAAGCAAATAAAGAAAAAATAATAATGCGTATACAATTGTGACACAAGTCATATTGCAATTGAATGCTATTAAAAATACCTTTCCTTTTCAATCTGCAGCCACTGTAATTTTCTGAAAATGCAATGGAAAATGGCTCCCTGGAGCTGTTCTGTACACAGAATGTGTACAAAATGCCTCCTAGAAACATTTCCTGCTGGTGTGATTGGCTCATAGATTTTCCCAGAGGTCTGCACTAAGATGCAAGTCAGATTTCTGGCATCCCCTGCAATAAAAATGTCATTTTTGGTGAGATACTCCCAATAGGAACACATTAAAGGGATGCAGGCCCAGCATGGTTTTTGGGATACATAAACTTATCACAGATTTCACCAATAAAGAATCATCATTTCCATTGGCTACCTACCTACGATCCTGGCCAGACTTGCAGGGTCATTACATATGCCTTGAGGTTCAGCTCTGGAATGAATGCTCTCCCATGACCTCTGTAATGTAAACCTTTCCTCTGCTTGAAGATCTAGACCTTAGAGGGCTTTGGTTGTAAATCAAGATGACAAAGGTGGTTGCCTTCTGCAGCTGCACAGCTGATTGATAATTATGAAACCACTCCCATTAGACTCACTCAGCACAGAGGAACAAACAATGATTTCCTCAGAACAACAGAAGGTAGGAATCTGCAACAAAGTTTGGTAAAATCTTTGCAAACTCCATAGATCACCTAGAGGGGAATATGCTTTAAGTGAAGAACTGGTTTCCTCATTGTAATATTTTCCTAGCAGACACACAAGCAGTAATAAAAAAAACTAAGGTTTTAACCCTTCTATGCATTTGCAAACAGCTTTCTTCCAGTGGTTCCCAGTGTGAGGGTTGTTTTAAATTGGATTACAAGAGGCTGACACCAAATCAAATTGATGTATTCAGCTAGTTGCATTTAAGAATATTCATTTAAAGAGGCACTACTATTGATTGTTCAGGGCAAAGTGACAGTGTGTTTCTACAGCCTTCCTCTACCCCACTATACTCACATTACCAGTGATTGCTGCCTCCACTGACAATGAAAAAAGAGTGAGCATGTGACCTCCTCACATTGACAGTGCATAGTTTTAGTAGCCAATTACTAAGCTTGAACATTGTCACATGATTTTGGGGGAGGCAGGTCTCAGTGTTCCCCCTAGCCTCTGACACAGATCTGAACAGTGGATTTCACTACTGGCTGCAGGGGGCAGGAGCGACACTGAATTGCTGGTAATTGGGGTATAACTTGGGACCGAGGGGTGTTTGGAAACACTTGCCCCAAACAGGCAAAGTGACAAGGTCCCTGTTATGATGTATTATTGACTACAAAGATGCAATCATTTTCCACTTTTATAACTGCCTGGAGTTCACCTTTAGGAAGAAGTACACTCAGAATATAAAATTGGCAGATAATTCTATATAACATCAGGCTTTGCACACTTGAAATGATTTACTTTGATAATTAACTGCAAAAATGCTAAATGTTATAAAAATCCTGTGGATGTGCAGGTTTGTAATTAGAACATTGCGTTGATGGTAAAGAGGAACAATGGAGTGTTGCTTAGAGCAAACATTTGGTCCCCAGAACTTTGTGAAATATTACTTTTTCTTCTAAAACAAAGTGTTCTTCCTTCCACAACAAATGTTAGCTTTTAGCCTGAAAGTAGAAGGAAAGGCAACACATACTTGTAACGGATCAACCAGCACCCCGACCGGGTACCTCCGTTGACGGATGCTCATAGTACTTTCCGAGGGCTCAAAGCACTCCACCAGACACCATAACCGCCTCAGACCCCATGAACCGCCACAGCTTGATTAGGGTCTCGCTGTCTCCTACCCACCCTGCACCTACGACAAGGCTCCAGGTTCCCGTGGGTGAACCTCTCTTTCTCCAGAGAGTGCAGCAGAACAAGCTCTTACACAAGCTCTTACAAGAGCTTAGTGATTATCCAAGGGAGTATGGAGGACATAGCAATCCCTTTTAGCCGATTCCCCCAATGAGAGACAGGACTCTAGATTGAGGGTGAAGTAACTCTTTATTGAACAAGAAACAGACTTTTATGCAGTTTTTACCCACAAGGTTACCGCCCAGGTGGACCTTGTTGAGAACAGGCCCTGACATTCACAATCCAATGAAAACAGAGTTTTACACTCCCATAATAAGTTTATCTTAAGGCACACAGAACAAGAGAGGTCATTAACATTTAACAAAGAGACAGGTAAACTTTAACACAATACACATTCCATTTCAATACACAAACAATAGGGAAGCCTGTCTGGCATGCAGGGACATGGAATACACACACATTATCTAGGAGTCAGACTTCATGGCAATTGTCTATAACAGTCTAAGTCTCCCAGTGTAAAATGAGATTAAATCTTCATATTTCTATATGAAGGTATTGCTGACAAATATTGCTGTCCCATCTGAAGCAATTCAAACCATTAAGTATCTGCTCCTCACCTCCAGTGATGGTGAATACCGTCACAATACTGAAAGTCCAGAACGGTCCCTTTATTATAGCTTTATAATTCTCTAATGTGTAATTCATAAAAATCGCCATTCCAGTTTGTTTTTTTTCCATCTATTTACTTGTGGTCATGTGACCGGCAATCCTCTGTCCTGGCCCGCTCCCTCCCGGGCAGCAGGCAGAGATTACTAACATCATATTAAGGGGAAAGAAAAGTAACTCCAGAATTGAGTCACACACAGCTACAGGCTATACTTATAATTATACCTACAAGAAAGTAAGTTTGTTTCTTGTAAGTATAATTTTAGTAAATATACTTCTTGTTACTATGGACTTCACTATGAGGTTCTTGTTCATTTCTTGGGGATGATCATTGTGATTGGATTGTCGGGTCGAGTGGAGGACTCTCTATGGTACCTGGACTGGACCTCATCAGTGTTGATATCTGGGTCAGGGATCATGGGCTGGTTGCTTGGGTGTTGAATCGCTCTTCTGCTGTTAGCCATTGAGAGATCTATTGCATACTGCCCATGTTTGTCTATTGTCTAGTAAGGCCCCTTTCACACAGGCTTTCCGATTAAGTCCGCCTGTCAGTTTTTCAGGTGGACCTGATCGGATGCTCAATGCACCTCTATGGAGCAGCGGATGTCAGCGGTGACATCTCCGCTGACACCTGCTGCTATCCGATCCGATGTGGTCCGTGAAATCCAGATGAATGGAAACCCTATTTTCTATCCCCCTGGAGGATCGGATAGGATCGGATGAAAACGGAGAGGTGGTCTGTTTTCATCCGATCTCCCATAGAGGAGAAGCAGGGATCTTACAGCTCCGTCTCTGCAAAGTAAGCGGAGACGGAGCTGTCATCCGCCGATCTCTGCTGAGCAAAACGGAGTCTTCCTGGTGGAAAGCCTGTATGAAAGGACCCCAAAGAGATTGGATTGCTTCACGGTGGGTTCTTATCTCACAGAGAATTCAGTGGAGGATATTCATCTCTTCTTTCATAGACAAACCTACACTCGATTATATTTAAGTGCTGCATATGGAGTTTTTTAAGTATCAACTTGATCAATCGCTGCAGCCGATTGACTGCAGCTGCTAACTGACCAAAAGATTTCCAACATTCCAATTCAACAGAAGTTGATCGATAGGTGCCCCTTACTATGCTTGACCAATGAGGGGATTATTCATCTATGGCTGGATTGATACATTTCAGGTAATATATGAACAATTTATTAGGCCTTATGCACACTGGTTTATTGTAAAATGCTGTTTCTTCTGACAGGAGAAAGTCATCAATAATAACTCACCTAAGCTGCGTTTTTTCAAACCAGTTTAGCAGTGTTGGGTGTTTGGAAATTAATTTAATTAATTAGCCAGAATTTAATTTTATTCTTGCTTTTGAAATGAATACATTTCTTAAGTGCTACGCGCATTTAGCGTTTACGCACATTTAGACGCGTTTAGCAGCGTCAAGCGTTTTTTCTGCCAAAATTCTGCTGCTCCTGGATGCACTGGTACTGGGTTTTTTGTCCTGCTACTAAACCCTCCTGCTACTAAACACTGCTAAAAGTCTACATGTGCATGGGCACATAGGATAACATGCAGGGGGGTTTAGAGGCAGGGAAAAAAAACCAAAAACGCCAGACATCCCTAGGAGCAGCTGTAAAAATGTCCAGTGTGCATGAGGCTTAAATGGAATAATAATTCTGCCTTGTGTTTAGATTTAAACCGTGTTACTGCTGCCATAGAAACCACCATGCAGTGGTGCACAGCTGAGCAGGTAGGCAGATTCATCAAGAACATGCAAGGAGTACAAGTGCTCTACTGAAAGGGAAAAAACTCCGCTCTGTAGAAATGATGTTCTGCAGCTGATTACCTTCAATTTGTTCATCGAAAAATAGTATATTTATAGTATATATAGTAATTCTGTAACTGACACCAGGTGGGTATAATTGCTTGTGAGAGCTTGCAATCTACAAAGGTGCATGAGCCTGCGGACTGAGAATCTCTGCGCCAAGGACAAGTGATAACATCACATAATCTCAGTATTACCTGTCAGGTAACGCAATGCATTACTTTAGGAGGCATCATTTTTTCTATTAGCTTTTCTTATACAGCCTCAGGTTGATTGCTGAAAAAAAAAAAGTCAGTGTCTTGGAGTTGACAGGAACAAAGCCATAATTATTCCTTTTTACCAAAGTTCTTTATTCCCAATGGCAATGTTTCCCTGCCCGTGCACCAGGGCTTGACAAATTAACTTTGAAATAGGAGGCAGTCAAAAAAGTTAGGAGCCAGTTTTTTTTAAACTGACAAATATTACAGGTGGAACATGTAACAAGGTGAACTTCTCCTTTAACCCTTTCACAGCCAGAATCGTTTTTTTTTTTTTTTGCATTTCCACACGTTTAAAAAAAATCATTTTAGGCCTGAAAGCAAAGCAAACACCCTAGAGAAAACATTGTGGTAGTTTCAGGTTTTAACGTCACACAATATTACCCTAAAGGTCTAGCAAACACACAATTTCAGTGAAAATAAAAAACACATTAAAAGGTAATTTTAGGGGGCACAAAAACCTTAGGTTTCACCGAGTAAATAGATACCCAACATGTCAGCACATATTTACCATAGGTGACGTTTTAAAATCCCCCTATAAGTCATCAGTTTAGCTTTTCAAAGGAGGTCTGGTTCTAGAATTATCGCTCTTATTCACAGCGTGCATGGCGATATGCAACGTGTATTACAATCAGCTTTTTATTTTTTCATTCATCAACGATTTTCTTTTTTCATTACGTCCCCTATGTGATGTTTTTTGTGGTGACAGGTTCTCTTCAATGAGACATGTCCCCCTCGTGCTCCACTGAATGTAATGCAATGCACATTGCACTGGATTACATTCTTTCCTGGCCTTGATGGTCGGGGAAACTGTCAAGGGGGACCCGCAAATGAAGACATTTGTCACTTCCGGGTCAACAACTAGAAGGGGAGGAGAGCGGATCTGTGTTTGTTCTCCTCCCTCCACCTCCCCCCCTCTACCTGGTGGCACCCTCTATGCCAGTCATGGGCCTGCAGATGGTCGAGCGGAGCCAGGGATATATAGTGGGGGAGAGGGGGCGGGTGTGGAGTATTCAGGCAACAGCACAGGCGCCAGGTCAAAACTCCTGCTCACCATTGCGACCTGGCGCCTGGAGTTTGCCGAGCCCTTCCTTACACAAACCTTAAATTTGAAATAGCTCCAGCATGTGATTACATCAAGTAAAAGATATTAAGAGTGTTCTGAATTTTGTTCTCATTATGACGTAACAAACAAACACCCATACAAGTGTGTATGGAAAAAATGGTAATATAGCTTTAATAAGTATCTTAGGACATGTTTTTTATAGTTATTGAAAGCCCAGGAATTGTAAAAATATTGCAAGTGTAAATTCTCAATATGTTGAGGGGTACTCAGAAAGGGAAGAAAAAACTTAGCCCTACTCCTAGCTCCAGCAGGGTCCCTCCAACTCTGCCCACCGACCAAGGCTTCAGGTAGAGGGGGAGGGCGCCAGAATTGGCTGGAACGGGTATATGGTAAGTGATAGAGCCATCGCTTTGCACCCAAAGACATAAAGAGCTTAGGTGTTTTAGTGTTTAGGGGCCCCACTGCAAGGTCTAATTTTTTATACAATTCTTGGAATTTAACTGTAAAGCAGACATAAATCGGGGGTTTAATTCCTCCTATTTATAGTGCTTTATTAAAGGAATGCATACTACTGATAGATATGTACAGTATAGAGGTGACAAGCATTTATTGGTGATAAAGATCCTACTGGCTGAAAAAGAGCAAAAACATACAAAGCCAGCGCTATTAATAAGAAAGGGGTTAATGTGAAATTGTACTAGATAATTCATAATTATAGAGCATTGGATTGAATCCAGTTTGTTTCTGCAGACATATGCTACATTACTATTACTATGCGGCATGCAGTGACCATGCTATATGGTGCCTTTCACAAATATATTCTGTTACTTGTTACTGAAACCTACGTGATCTGTACAATTCATGTAGTCAAGAATGCAGAATGTACCACAGAAAATGTTAGGGTTTGCATTCCTTGTAGCATGTTTGAGGACAGATCATAAACGGCAAATTCCCGTACAAATAATTTGATGTGCTTATAATCACAAACCGGAAGTCTAAGCCAATGTTAGGATGGACATCAACTCTTAGGGAGCTGAACAAGAGAATTTATTCATTTTTGCCATCCACGCATAGATCAACGAATATCCAACTGGCACAGTGGTTGCACTATTCAGACAACAGTTTTCTGTTCGTCTACTTTGATTTTCAGATCAAAAGATTCCAGATGGGACAGTACCCACATGGCCACCCATGGCTCACATTTCGGCCAGTTCATTTAGATGAGGCCAGGTGTATGGACAACTTTAGATTGGCTTAGTACATTGCTTATTACAAAAAAACATATAATTGTCACACAACAACAATGATGTCTGCAGAGTTTATTCTGACAAAAACACATCTGTTTTAGATAAGAATGGAACCATTCATAAAACACATGAAAAATGCACAATACAGGCACTTTACATGCAGTTTACTGCAGCCAATGCCCTCTACCCCTAAGAAAAAGGTTTCCAAAACTGCAAAATGCATTAGATATGTTCTGGAAAACACATCCCAAAACCAGGTGCATTTTGAAATGCAAAGATACAAACCAGTCCTAATGTTGGAAATTCAGATTCAAATGACTGCTTCTGACTTTTTTTCCTTAGGTTTTTGTACGTTTACTTTAAAGGGCATATTAGTTCATGCAATATTGGTGAGGATTTCAGCAAAACATATCTTAAAGTAATATTAAAAGCAAACATGTTATACTTACCTGCTCTGTGCGTTGGTTTTGCACAGAGCAGCCTGATCTTCCTAATCTTGGGTCTCCTGCTGGCGCATTTGGTACTACCCCTCTCCGGGTGCCTCAATAGCAAGTGGCTTGCCATGGGGGAACTTGTTCATGCTCACTCATGAGCCTCGTTCTGTGTGTCCAAAAGACACACAGAGCGGGACTTGGCCCCGCCCCTGATCCCTCTCCCCTGGCTCTGATTGACATTGGCTCCCGCTGCTGTATTTGAGCCATTCAATAGCGAGAGAGCCTCTGCTTTCGTGCACATTGCTGGAGATCGGGCTCAGGTATGTATTTAGGAAGGGCTGTGTGGGAAGCTGCATGCAGAAGGTCTTTGACCTTCTTCCTTTACAACCACTTTAAGTCAGATAACTGCAGTGCAAATAGTGTTCCCATTCCTGCATAAGTATGGTTCAAGGCATATGGCCTAATATATCTATGCACTATTACAGCTATAGAGTAATAACTGTCCTTTAACCACCTCCCGCCTGGCCTGTTGTAGAAATACAGGCAGGTGGAAGCACGTTGTCCTCAATGGATATTACGTTCTCCCAGTCACGTGCCTTGTGGGCGCCTCAGGCTGTTTCCATCCGACACAGCAGAACACAGATTGTTGTACTGGGCTGGCCCTGGTACCATGTGATCACTGTGACCAATCACGGAGATCACTTGTCAGTTGTACACAATGGCTTTCATTCAAAGCTATTTATTGTTTACTATTGTGATCTCTGTGATTGGTCACAGTGATCACACTGTAAAGGGCCTTTTACAACAGACCTGCACCATGTGATAGCTGTGGCCAATCACAGTAGTACACAATTGCACATGAAAGGAGCCAATTCAGAAAGTAAAAATGATTGCGATATCAGTGATCATCACTGTAATAAGCAATCATAGTGTCACTATGATGACTCTGTCCTGCTCTGGTGACAGTATAAAAAAAAAAAAAAACACCAAAAGAAAGTGCTTTCTTAAAAAATGATAAAAATGTAATTTGGGTACTATGTATTGGCATTTAAAGTGTGACCATGCTGAGAGCTGAAAATTGGCCTGGGCAAGAAGAGGGTGAAAGTGCTCTGTATTGACGACATTAATTAAAATATTTTTTTGTGCAGAAACTTATTGTGAAATGTGCAATTATTTTGCCACCTTTACAATATGATAATGGGGTATGTTTGTGCCTAATGTATTCTTCAACTTACACAAGGCTTAGTCGGTAATTGTATTACTGAACTACTCTGTAGTGCAAATTCAATAAACCTTCCCTAAGTGTTAACCATGTTTATTGAACTGCAAATTTTATAATGAATTCTGGCCTAGAATTGTGTATCTTTATTGAATTTCTCTTACAGTGGATTTTATATTACAGACGGAAGCAGTAGTGCAATCATTGTTACGGTCGTGGGCTGATGGTTCTCTAGAGTACAACAATATGTTTAGAGTATTTTGAGTCTAATTTCCTAAGAAATACTAGTCCGGTGGGTGTCATATATATATCTTTCTTTGAATTAATTTTTGTTCTGTGTTTTTATTAGACACCAGTAAATCTTTGCTTTTCAATGGTTTTGATGAAAACCATGTTTGTTCTAGTCTAGAAGTGCAAATTCAGAATAGGTAAAGAATGTCCTCAGCTATTGAATATGTAAACTTGCATACTAAAATCTTAGGTTTTTGGAATTAGGTTGGATTGCAGAAAAATCGTGGTGTCTGCCATGTAAATTTTACTCAAAATGATAATATTTACCTGCTGTTTGTTGTAATTTAATTTATTTTAATAAATAATTTTCATGACACAGTTCCAAATATGGCCAAATATTGAAATAATTTGTGAACACGTTTAATTAAACAAAGACTGATTTCTAGTGTCTACTCTAAGCTCTAAGGTACCTCGATCTAAAATACGATGACTGCAAGACAAAGTAAGATCGCTTCCTAAAGGGCAACATTAATTCTACTGAGGCTCATGCTTGTGTAATAAGAGAAAAAGGGAATTTTTGGAGGAAAAGGTGCCAAACAGCTTTGACCATGGATGTTTTTGCTGGTTTCATCCATGCTGGTTTCGTGGTGATTGCATATGTCACCTCCCACAAAGCAGAACTTGATGCCCGAATAACAGGTTGCCAGGGGTGGAGTGTGTCTCAGTGTCTGCAAATACTGACTTTCGGGCAGTATTTTATGGGGGTTTTAGAAACTACAAATACAGGTGCGTTGATTTAGAGCTCAAAGTGTGTGGTTTCATTGGTTGATAATTAATTTCAGTATACCTTAAATAATTAAAATATTGAAATATGATTAACCCCTTCACACCGACGGAACGCTAATATGTGGCCTTGGCTTCAAGGGGTTGTACCGGGATGATGCCTGCAGCTAGAGGCATCAGCCCGGTACCGTTGTTTAGAGCCGATGGTCGGCTTTATTGTAATAACAACCGATGCGGCTGAGCATCTGCTCGGTTGTCATTCAAAGGAGTGAGGGGAACATCCCCCCCCCCCCGTCCCCTCCTCCACGGCTATCTGGGAGACCCGAGCGACCATCCAGCCAGATCCAGCTTTGATCAGGTCTCCCATGTAAAAATCCGGAAGCGATGTCATACCAAAGTATTGTGTACTATTGTGATCTCTGTAATTAGTCTGTGGTACAAGGCCAATCACAGCAGATTGCTGTGACCAATCATACCTTTTACAGTTTTACACAATGGTATATGAATTGCATTGCATATACAGTATGTGAACTAAGCCTATGTCTTTTAAATAGCAAAAACAATAAGGCTCCTTTCAAATGGGCAGTGCGCCCGACGTAGTCCGTTTTGCTGAGCGGGGATCGATCCGCCGATCCCCCCTGTGCAGGGGGATGACAGCTCCGTCTCTGCTCTGTGTGCAGAGATGGAGCTGTCAGAGCCCCGCTCTCCTCTATGGGAGATCGGATGATAATGGATAGCCTGTCTGTTTTCATCCGATCCGATCCTCCAGACGGATGGAAAATAGGGTTTCCATCTGTCCGGATTTCATGGACAGGATCGGATCAGATAGCAGCGGGTGTCAGCGGAGATGTCTCCACTGACATCCGCTGCTCCATAGGGATGCATGGAGCATCCGATCAGTTCCGCCTGAAAAACTGACAGGCGGACCGGATTGGAAAGCCCGTGTGAAAGGAACCCAAGGATCACATTTTCTGACTCTTTGTAATGTAACATAAACAAAAGTGGCAATGTTCATGCAACCCTGAAATCTAATATACAGTGTAGTGTTCTAGCTCCTGTAATATTCATTTATTTTGAACAGAGGGAATAATCTGGAAAATTACTGTATGAGTGTTTTGCATAGAATGTGCATTACACATTTCGTACCTAGCACAGATCATATCTTATGACCCAAAACAAAGATTACACTATTGCAATTAAGCCAAAACGCTATTATGCTATCGGTAAACACATTTTGTTCATTTTCTTTGGGCTTTATTCATCAGGGACTCGTGCTAATTTTCACCTGGTAATATTGTTTCAAAAACCATTATTGTGCATTTGGGCTGAGGCTAATGTGTTAAGCCAATTACAATCTTGTATCACACTGCTGTAATCAAACTAAGCTCCTTGGTGAATCCTGTTTAATCACCCCGTTACGTTTTCCTTTTTGTAAGCATTACACATTATTCTGTACACACTATGGCACGCCAATAGGCATTCTATTTGATGTGGTTGGACACTCACCTTTAGAGCTTTGTCAGGAAAATGAATGCCGTGTATGAGAATACATGTCACAAATATGTGTGTTTATATCTTGCAAATAGATGGAGCGTTTCTACAACTGACAACGAACTGTACTATTATAGGGGGGAAACCGTTTTTTAATGTGATGTAGCAATCTGCTAGAGCAGAAGGATAATCTCGTGAGCAGTGCTTCTTTAGCAACACCGCTTAGTGATTTTTAGTGGATTCTGCCGTGTTGATTCTTTCATGCCATTGCACATAAAATACATGCATTAAAGTGGACTTAAAGCATAACTCCACTTTTTTGAGAGAAAAACATTCCCCTCTGGGTGATCTCTGTACATTGCAAGGATTTTAACAAAGATTGTTGCAGATTCCTACCTT